>NC_140071.1:51193253-51854599 GCF_964194135.1 Talpa europaea | reverse complement strand
TTGGGATAGGATAGTCAATCAGATTGGAAGGAAGGAAAAGGAGAAAGTGTGAAGATTGTGGAAGGAAAGTTGGAAAAAAAAAAGGGAAAGGAAAAGGTGTGGAATTTGTAAATCCTGTAAAGGAGTCAAAGGCAAGGAGAAGGCAAAAATGGAAGACTGACACTGAGAAAGACTACTAGTTTCCCACTCCTCGTCCTTTTAAAGACTACACCAAAGGGGCCTCCCTGGTGGTACAAGGGATTAAGGCGCAACCTATGAAGCTATCCACAGCCTCTGCAGCACAAGTTCGATCCCCAGCCAGGGAGCTACCCACATGGTGCAGCAGACCTCTCCTGCCTCGCCTGCTGCTCCCCTCAGCAGTGTATTTCAGTTATCTGCCTGCTGTGTTCCCCACTCTGTCTCTGGTGAATCCTCACCCCCCCACTGCTCTGGCCTGTACCCCAGTTCTTGTATGCATACATAAATCTTTAAAAAAAAAAATAAAGACTACACCAAAACTCAACAATGAGATTTTGTCTTCTGCAGGGGAAATGAACTGATTATGGAGTTACACAGGGTTGTTAAATCTGTTGGGTTGGTGACTATATTCCCACTTTACAGATCAGGCCTGGTTTTGCTTACTTGAGGTCACCCAGCTAGTGTGGCAGAACTTGATTTTAAATCCAGTTCTGCACTGCTGTGCAGGATAGCATCTGTTTTTAAGGGGTCAGGCAGAACGCTTGGGAAGATTTTAGTACCAAGAAAGCCATGTAAGCAACAAAGGAGATGTACATACTGACGGGGAAGTAAAGAATCTCCAGGGTCTAACACTTTTTCGAATGTTCTGGGGATACTGTCCTTTATTTCTCAAATATAGGAAATGCTAGTTAATTCTAAATGTAGGTATCTCAAACCACTTGTGCAAAACTGAAATGATCTTACCTACCCCCAACCTCTCAATAATTGTAACTCTATCCATTTGGTTACTCAGCTAACTCTGAAGTCATCTTTTTTTTTTTTTTTAATTATAGGTACTGTTTAAATTTTAAATTTGTTTACAGAAGTAACTAAGTTTCAGTTGTGCAAAATTGTAAGTTAACATCTGTATTTACTGCCTTAAAGTGACCCATTTTACCCAACTTACCTACTTCCTTTCTGGTTATCACTAGTTTGGTACTATAAAGTTTATTTTCTATTTCGTTCAAAAATTTTTTTTTTTTTTAGAGGCATGCTTTATTTATTTGTTTGCTGGTTTTGTTTGTTTGTTTTGTTCATACATGCACTGGGTACAGTCAGAAGCGCGGGAGGGTGAGAGAATTCACCAGAGCCAGAGCGGGGAGCAGAGCAGGCAGAAGGACCGAAGTGCACCGCTGAGGGGAGCAGCGGGCGGCAGGAGAGGTCTGCGCGCCATGTGGGACCCTCCTCCGGTGGCCGGGGAGCAGCCGGGGATCGAACCGGCGCCGCAGAGGCCGCAGGCAGCTTCGCAACCCAGTGTTCAACCGCTGCGCCACCGGGGAGGCCCTTCGTTCAAATTTTTTGGTTGGTTTTTCTGTACCACATGAGTGGAAGAATATGGTGTTTGTCTTTCTTCATCTGATATATTTCACTAGCATAATTCCCTCTAAATTCATCCATGTTGTTGCAAACGGCAGGATCTCGTCTGTCCCCATAGCTGAGTAGTATTCCGTGTGTGTATACTGTCCTCTGTATACATAGGCACACACGTATGTTGATGTGTACCACATCTTTGTTCGCTTATCTATTGACGGGCACTTAGGTTGTTTCCAGCTTTTAGCTATTACAAATAATTAATGGTGCATATACTCTTCAAACTTATGTGTTTTCATTTTTTTGGTAAATACCCAGAAAAAGAGTAACTGGATCATACGGAATTTCTATTTTTAGTTTTCTGAGGAATCTCTGTACTGTTTTCTATAATGGCTTCACTAGTTTACATTACCAATAACAGTGTACAGGGTTCCTTTCCACATCTCAGCAACACTTGCTATTTCTTTTCTATAATAACCATTCTTAGAGGTATAAGGTGATACCTCAGTGCTGTTTTGATTTGCCTTTCCCTAAAAATAAGAGATGAACAGCTTTTAATATATCTACTGGCCATTTATATGTCTCCTTTGGATGTCTATTCAGATTCTCTGCCTGTATTTTCATTGAGTTGTTTTTTGTTGAATTTTATGATTTCTTTATACATATTGTGTATTAACCTGCTGCCAGGTGTATGCTATGCAAATATTTTCTCCCATTCAGTAAGATGTCTTTTCGTTTTTGATGATAGTTTCTTCAGTGGTGCAGAAGTTTTCAGTTTGATATAGTCCCATTTGTTTTTTTTTTTTTAATTTATTTATACAAGCACTGGGTACAGTCAGAAGCACGGGAGGGTGAGAGAATTCACCAGAGCCAGAGCGGGGAGCAGAGCTGGCAGAGGGACCGAGGTACACTGCTGAGGGGAGCAGCGGGCGGCAGGAGAGGTCTGCGCGCCATGTGGGACCCTCCTCCAGTGGCCGGGGAGCAGCCGGGGATCGAACCAGCGCTGCAGAGGCTGCGGGCAGCTTCGCAACCCAGCGCTCAACCACTGTGCCACCGGGGAGGCCCCCATTTGTTCGTTTTTGCTTTAATTTCCCTTTTCATTGGAATTGAGTACCCAAAACATCTCTAAGGCTGATGTCATAAAGGATATGGCTTATATTCTATATAGTTATGGTTTAAAATCCAAGATATTTCTTTTTTTTTTCTTAAATAAATTTTATTTTTATATTCCCCATACAATTGCAACCCCCTTATTTTGACCCCAATCCCTCCCCTCCCCGCCTCCCACCCCACATAGAGTGTCTCTGGTTCATAGTTTTTTGTTGATTTTGATAAAATCCAAGATATTTCTAAGGCTGATGTAATAGGGTGTATCACCTATACTTTCTCCTATATAAACTTATGGTTTCTGGTATTACGTCCAAGTCTTCAGTCCATTCTGAATTAACTTTTGTGTATAACATCAGTGGTTTAGTTTCACTGTCTTGCATGTGGCTGTCCCGTTTCCCAACACATTTGCTGAGAGACTTTCCTCGTTCCATTTTAAATTCTTGATTATTTTGTCATATATTAGTTGTCCATGTATATGTGGGCTTATTTCTGGGCTCTCCATTCTGTTGTAATGATCAACATTAAATTGTGTTTGTTTTTACTCTTTTGGTTAGTATCCTTTGTTGTATAGTTTCAAATTGGGAATTTGGTTTTGATTCCTTTTTCATAGCATACATCCAGTGTAAAGACAAGATCGAAAATCCAACCACCTCTCACTGCCGTATTACACTACCCAAGCCATCACTATTATCTCTCCAAAGTTCTTACAATGTTCAGAGGCCCCCGTTTCTCTGATTTCAGCAGAAAGCACTCAACCCCTGCTTATTTCATGCAGTCCCTCAAACACACCAATGTGCTTCTACCTCAGGGCCTTTGTTTCTTGCAGTTCCCATTGCCTTTAGACATCTTTCCCTATTATGGTTACTCCCTTCCTTCTTCGGGTCATGCCACAGCTGTCTTCTTAGTGAGGTCTCCTCAGACCATGCTGTTTTAAACCACAACCTGTTTTCTTCCCCCCCCCCCCCGCGTAATTTTTCTCTATGGCATTATTACTGTATGATACAGTATGTTCTTGATAAATGTCTCCATAGCATAAGGAAAACTCCATATGGGAAAGATCTTTGTCATTCTATTTCCTCAGTGCCCAGACCTATATTAGGCCCAAAGTATGTGCTTGATAAATATTGTTGCATGACGGGCAAGAGCAACAGAGGAGTCCTGGAAAACCTTTGCACAGCAGCTTCAGGCTTAGCTGTCGCTACTGCAGCAACCTGCACAGTCTTTCATGAAACCTTTTACAAATAACAAAACCAAGCACCTCAGATTCTAGGTAGAAGATTACCTGGCGTCCTACCTTGCGAGAGCGAATGCGATCACTTTTACTGCTTCTTTGTGAAGCAGCTGGAAAAAGGAAGGCGGTTCCCCCCCAAACCCCAAGCTGTGGAAGGGCCGCGGTCCGGGAGCTCCCCACTCCGGCCATTGCAGCCCGCAGCAGCCGGAACGTTTCTGCGTCGCCGCTCTGCCCAGCGGAAGGACTTCTGAGGCGTTCTTAGAGCGGCTGGGGCGGGGCTTCCGGTCAGAGCGGCGTCGGGCAGGACGGGTGAGTCCCCGGTTAGGGTTTTGTGCAGAGCTGAGGCGGGGGCCGCTGCTTGGGGTTCTCCGTGGCAAGGAGGGGACTTCGAGTCGGGTTGCAGGCTGAATGACCTCGTCCTATTTCGTAGGGATGTGAGAGGCCGCGTGGAGGCGGGAGGGCTTTATCCGTCTGGGGAGCTGCACAGAAGCCCCTGGGGAACGACTGTTCTCTAAGCTAGAGCGCCAATTTTGGGAATTGTGGTTCTGGTTCGAATTTGTGACCGGCCTCCTGCTCTGTGGCCTCGAGAGAGTTACCACCTTTGCGCCTCGAGTTCCACATCTTTAAGGCCGGAACAGCAATCACCCTTGCCTGTTTCACAGCGCTTGGCAGGGTAAGGTGTGAGGAAAAGCTTCATAAATTGCGGTGTTTGGTGCGGATCTTATTTGTTTGCAGGTTGCAGCAGTAAGCTCATGTGATGGGAGTCACACCAACAGTCTTCTAAGGGGGCAAGGGGCTTTTCTGGTTTCGGATTCCCAGAGAAAGAATCAGCAAAATTTTAAGAAGATGAAATATTGAGAAGTCATAGGCCTTTGGTGATGCTGACTCTTGGTCACCAAGTACATCTTTCTCCAGGATGCTTAAATCCTTTAACAGGATAGATTGTAAATATCTACCTTCCCTGAGAACAGCTACTGTTACAGGGGCCTCCATTCTATCCCTGTTATTTGCCTTTCCGGGCAACATCTAGTCCTTGTGTGCAACGAGTCAGAAGACTTCCTGCTCGGAACCTCTCATTTCGTATCTGAGCTTTTAGAGAATTAAAAATAATAAAAACAAAGTGCAGTTTATTGATATGATGGATGGCAATAGCCATGCTTATAAAAATTTGAGCTTTAAAACACTGAACATGTTATTGTGAACCTTTGATTTTTTTTACTTTCACAGTTAATACGAAACATAGGAAAATAGAAAAGTTCTATTTAGTTGCTTTATGTCATGTTACCACACTCACTAAACCTGCAAGTTACCAACATAGTTAACTGTTGCAATAGTGCAGATGTTAGAAATGAGCCACTTCTAGTTACTCAGAATCCTAAAGTAAATCACCAGATTTCTAGAAATAAATGAATCTCTCCCAATGATAGGGAGTGGCTTGTTAATTCAGTGAGAGACATACAGAAATTTAACAAATAATCTGATTGTAGAAGTTGCCACAGCAAGCAGAGATGCCTTAAAGCACTCTCCAAATTGTCAATAGATTTTATTTATTTATTTATTTATTTATTTATTTATTATTTGTTTGTTTTTTTGTTTATACATGCACTGGGTACAGTCAGAAGCGCGGGAGGGTGAGAGAATTCGAGCGGGGAGCAGAGCAGGCAGAAGGACCAAAGTACACTGCTGAGGGGAGCAGCGGGCGGCAGGAGAGGTCTGCGCGCCATGTGGGACCCTCCTCTGGTGGCCGGGGAGCAGCCGGGGATCGAACCGGCGCCGCAGAGGCCGCGGGCAGCTTCGCAACCCAGCGCTCAACCGCTGCGCCACCGGGGAGGCCCTTGTCAATAGATTTTAATTCCACAAGACCTTTTATAGATCAATTTAGATTTTAAAATGTATTTTTCTATAAAAACTGTATAAATGGAAGATAAAGTCTTGGTTATGATCCTCAACACAAAAAAACTTCTTCTCTGCCCTTGATGGGATTGTTTTGTCCATATGTCCTGTGATCATTTATGGAAGAAGGAAGCTGAGTGAGAGCAGGGAATGGGACAGATACTCCTTTGGGGAGGAGAGAGGTATGAATATGATAGGGATGTTTATTTTAATTAATTTTGGCTAATGGGTTCCTCCCAATACTAATTTTATTCCTGGTCATTAAAGGAATGCATGTTCATATTGAAAATATAAAAAATACAGAAGAGAGTAAAAAGCAAAAAACTCAGTCACCCTTGATCCTGTATCCAGATGAAATCATTACTCCTGTTTAATGAATGTCTATATATTTCTTTATCTTTTAATAGTTGATGTCATAGTATATAGGGTTAATATTGTATCCTTTTAAATATTATATATAGATTTAATATTGTATAATTATGAGTCATAAGCATTTGCCATTTATAAAAGTTAACACATTAATTAAAAAACTTAAGATTTTGAAAAAGTTCACACATACATTGAGGTGGAGAGGTAGTAGAATAGTTTCCCCTTATCCTTGGAGGATACATTTCAGGACCTATAGTGGATGCCTGAAACCACTGATAATTCTGAAGTCTGTCTCTATGTGTGTGTGTGTGTGTGTGTGTATGCACAGAAAGAACACATACATGTACAGAAAGAAGCATAATATATGAAGTATGCATGTGTAAACATGTGTACATACATGTAGTGTACGTGCATGTAATGTACATGCATGTAATGTACATACATATAATAATATAATAACTGTAGTTAATCTTCATCTGATAATTCTGAAGTCTGATAATTTTGTCGTCTCTGTGTGTGTGTATATATGTACATAAAGAACACATACATGTACAGAAAGAAGCATAATGTATATACAAAGTATACATATGTAAACACATGTGTACATACATATAATGTACATACATATAATAATCAACTGTAGTTAATCTTACTTCATCTATACCCATACCCACTTCCTATCATTCAATGGTCCTATCCTTTGTTGCAGAAAGAAGCATAGTGTGTATATAAAGTATACATATGTATATGTATACTTATTTAATTAGCACATTAAGAGATTAAAATAGAACTGTTATAATAGTATGCTGTAATATAGTCACGTGCCATATAATGTGGTTTCAGTCAATAACATGATCCCTATGTATAGCCTAGGTATGTACTAGGCTATACCATCTAGGTTTATGTGAATACACTCTGATATTTGTACAATGATGGAATTGCCTAATGACATTTCTCAGTAGCCCAGTCATTAAGCAACACATGACTGTAAAAGTTACATAAATATAGTCTCTCAACATACATTTTATATATTTTTGATCCATGACTGTTTGCAGGTAACTGAAAATGAAGCTGGATAAGTGGTGGCTGGAGTTGGGGGGAGCCTATTGTATAATGAATCAGCATGTATCCATTAGTCCAGCTATAATGACTGTAGCTAATCATACTTCATCCACACCATACCTACTTCCTATAATTCAATGGTCCTATCCTTTGCTGCATCTATAATGTTTTTATGTTTTGGTAAAATTATGCTTATATCTGGAATTACCAAATTTGTGCATAAATGTTGATACTCTTTCTTGGGTATGGGAGAGAGATTCATGAGGATTTTGTAAAGTATTAATACTTTTATCCAGCAACAATTGCTGAATTGTGAATTATAAAGAATATGATGAACTTCCATGCTGAGTTTTTGAATAACATATTTTTTACTTTCTTTTCAAATTTGTATGCATTTGGTGACAGACATCCTTAGAAAATTAACAATTTAATGATTTTTACAGGATTTTGAATAATATAATACAATTTGGAAAAAAGATGGATGAAGAACCTGAAAGAACTAAGCGGTGGGAAGGAGGCTATGAAAGAACATGGTAAGTAAGGCATTATTACTCTCTATTTTAGGCATTATTTATTTTTTATAACTTTATTTTTTTTAAGATTTATTTATTTATGCATACAAGAGCTGAGGTGTAGGCCAGAGGTGTAGGGGGATGAGAGGATTAACCAGGACAGAGTGTGGAGCAGAACAGGAAGATTGACTGAAATACACTGTTGAGGGGAGCACTGGGTGAAACAGGAGAGGTCTGCTTCGCCATGTGGGTTAGATCCCTGGCTGGGGATCAAACTTGTGCTACAGTTGCTGGCAGTAGCTTCATAGTGCTAGACTTGACCCCTTGCACCACCAGGGAGGCCTTATTTTTAAAAATTTTATTAAAATATTTAACACATTTCAGTTCACTGAATTATACAATAATCACCATAAGTCAGTTTTAGATTATTTTCACCACTTCAGTGAGAGCCTTCATTTCCATTTCACGTGAATTCCATTCCTACTTCTAGCCCTAGGAAACCACTAATCTACTACTAATATGTGATCAGTTGTGTCTGTCTTCTTTCCCTTAATACACTGTTTTCAGTGTTCATCCATGTGGTTATACCATGTTTTTTTTTAATCCATTCACTAGCTGATGGACATTTAGATTGTTTATAATTATTGGCTCTTGTGAATCGGGTCTCCCTGGTGGCGCAGCAGTTAAGTACTGGGCTGCGAAGATGCCTGCAGCCTCTGCAGCACCGGTTTGATCCCTGGCCGCTGATGAGGGTCCCACATGGCTCGCAGACCTCTCCTGCAGCGCCCACTGCTCCCCCCAGCAGTGTACTTCATCAGTCTGCCTATTCTGCTCCCTGCTCTGGCTCTGGTGAATTCTCTCACCCTCCTGTGCTTCTGACTGTACCCAGTGCTTGTATAAATAAATAAATCTTTAAAAAAAAAATTATTGGCTCTTGTGAATAATGCAACTGTCGATATTCATGTGCAAATATTTATGTGAACATGCTTTCATTTCTCTTAGGTTTTTGTTTTTAGTGTTTTTGTTTTGTTTTTAGTTTATCTTTTCAAACAAATAATTATTGGTTATAGGGAGATACTTAAAGAAGATGAATCAGGATCACTTAAAGCTACCATAGAAGACATTCTCTTTAAAGCAAAGAGAAAAAGGTATGTAAACTTTTTAAAAATTTATTTATTTATGTATACGAGAGCTGGGGTACAGGCCACAGGTGCGGGGGGGGGGGTAAGAGAATTCACCAGAGACAAAGTGGGGAACAGAACAGGCAGATTGACCAAAGCACACCGCTAAGGGGAGCAGTGGGTGAGTCAGGAGAGGTCTGCTGCGCAATGTGGTTTGCTCCCTGACTGGCCAGGAATTGAACTCATGCTGAAGTGGCTGCGGATAGCTTCATAGGTTGCGTCTTAACCCTTGTGCCACCAGGGAGGCCCAAGGTATGTAAACTTTTTAAAGTGTGTTACAAAAAGAAAATTATATTATTTTCTGTCCACCTATACCCACTCCTCAGTACTTTATTTCACCTGTGTTTCTGAGAACTGACCTTTTAGCTTTCTGACTAGGGGGAAGGAAGTAGCCATCCAGTGTTTTAGCAGGAACATGGGGCTTCAGGCACTATCCAAAATATCATTTATTATGGGATCCCAGAAATTAATAATTTACCTCACTAAAAAATGCAATTAGTTGAAAGTTTTATTGATTTTTTTTTTTTTGGATAGTATAATATATGGTATTCCATTAAAATGTTTGCATAATTTTAACAGAGTATTTGAGCACCATGGACAAGTTCGACTTGGAATGGTATGTGATTTCAGTTTTTCTTTACTGGCACAGAACTAGTTTGGGTTAGAGAATATTCTGGCTTGATAGAATAAATAATATTAAAATAGCATACCTTTTAAAAGAGTATGTTTTAAAAAATATATAGAATATATGAATATTAAATGAAAAAAATTTAAAAATTTTATTTGAAATTTTTGTTTGAAAGTTGTCCTTATTTTTTCCGGTTTTTTTTTTTTTTTTTGGTTAGATGCGCCATCTTTATGTGGTAGTAGATGGATCAAGAACAATGGAAGACCAAGATTTAAAGCCAAACAGACTGACATGTACTTTAAAGGTATAGTAAAATCATTATAATTTATGCTAAATGTGAGGAAAGACTCAGAATTCTGAAACTCTTTAAAGAAGGCACTGTTTTTTAAAAGAGTCAATGCAGGGGGCCTCTCTGGTGGTGTGAGGGGTTAAGCACTGCACTATAAGGCAATCTGTAGCCTCTGCAGCGTGAGTTTCGATCCCTGGCCGGCCAGGGAGCAACCCACCCACTGCTCCCCTCAGCAGTGTATTTCAGTCAGTCTGCCTGTTCTGTTCTGCACTCTGTCTCTGGTGGATCCTCTTACCCCCTGCATCTCTGACCTGTACCCCAGCTCTTGTATGCATAAATAAATCAATCTTTAAAAAAAAAAAGAGTCAATACAAACTGTAGCCAAGTGGAAATGCTACTAAATCATTGAGGGAAATAATACACCAGAATAGCTAATTATTTCTGAACTTAATTTGTACCCTTCCATCCGAAATCAGAATTTTGCTTTATCAGTTATCTTTTTTCTTTTGAATCTTTATTCCTCTTTGAATTGTAAACACATTTAGATTATTCCTAATTTATCAAAACCATCCTCAGTCATTCTCCTATTTCTGTCTTCATTGCATCTTTTCCTTGTTTAGATCGTTTCTATATGATCTGTCTAAATGAATCCATCTTGTTTTTTTTTAAGATTTATTTATTTATGCATACAAGAACTGGGGCACAGACCAGAGGTGCGGAGGGGTGAGAGGATTCACCAGAGACAGAGTGGGGAACAGAACAGGCAGATCTTCTGAAATACACTCTGAGAGGAGCAGCGGGCAAGACAGGAGAGGTCTGCCGTGCCATGTGGAGCGCCCCCTCCCCACCCCCCCAGGGATCAAACTGTGGCTGCAGTGGTTGTGGACACAGTACTGTGTCCCAACCCCCTGTGCCACCAGGGAGGCCCCTAAATGAATCCATCTTTTAAGGGCTAGCTCAAAACTATCTCATTGTTTGCCATTTCAAATTAAAATTTATATTATATATTATAAAATTTATATAATATTTAGTATATAATGTTTTTATTCATTTAGGTACTTTAAAGTGCATTGTTTTCACTTATTTAATATATTTGTTACTAAACATTTTCTGAAAATCTGTAAGCTTAAAAATCATGATAAGCTGTACTTGATATGTATGTTTCACAAAACCTGTTCTCTGTAGTTGTTATTTTGCCTTTATCAAGTATTTCCTTTTTTAACAAAAAACATTTTATTGAAGTAACATTATATAGTATCATAATTTGATACCTGCATATACTACATTATTATCTCCATCAAAAATCTAGTTTCCATCTACCACAGTACTGTTAACTCCCTTTACCTGATTTACTCCCCTCCCCCAACAAATAGTAACCACTAGTTTGTTCTCATACTCTCAGAATCTATTTTGTTTGCTATTTTTTTGTTTCTTTATCTTCTACATGAATGAATCATACATTGTTTCCTTTTTGTGTTCTTTAAACAGTTGTTGGAATACTTTGTAGAGGAGTATTTTGATCAAAATCCTATCAGTCAGGTATGTGTATAAGTAATGGAATTCAGAATTAGATTCCTGATATTACTACTGAATGTAATTTATTTTTAAAACATTGGCATGTATTCTGTGAATTATTAAGTGATCCAGATGTGTATCTGTTTCCTGTACTCTTATCAATGAAAATTAAGATAACACTAAAAGTTAAATAGTATGAACTCATAGATAAATTTGTCAAAAGCATTATGAGGAAGTTTCACACCTTATGTGTTCTTTCTGTAATTAGTAATTTAATTATGTGCATTCTTACTAAGAAATAATTTGTAAAATTAATAATCATTTTTGTTTTTATTTTGAGATTGGAATAATTGTAACAAAGAGTAAAAGAGCTGAAAAGATGACAGAACTCTCAGGTATGCATGAAATTACCTTTATAGAACTCATGGGCTTTGGCTTCATTTACCCAACCTTGTAACCCTATTCATAAGGTTGCCTATTAGGATGAAACTTTCCTATATGCTATCTAGGTGAAACACCTAATAAATCCTCCATTAAATTCTTGATATCAAAGTAAACTGTTTTAAATTGAGTTCTGCACAATGAGGAATATTATCACTATAGAGGTAGATGTGTTTAAGATCTGTACATTCTTACATTGCAAGTATTAAGATAAAATTACTGTAACCATTAAGAAATTCACTTAATCTTAAAATTAATTTTTTAAAGTTAAATTTCTCTACTATAAAGAGGAAAGAATATAAAAATTGAATTGTAGTTACTGTTACTTTTTGCTTGCATAATATGCTTAATTTTAATTTTATCCTCTTAAAAGATAGTAATGGTAGATTTTGTTTGCTTTAGTATTTGTACTGTTACAAATTTACAATATTAATTCTACTTTATTTTCTGTGAAATACTCTGTCCCTTAAATGTGATTATCAATCTTTCATCCTCATGAATTCACATAAAGGAAGTGACATACTTTCATCATTAATTCTTTTTCATTATGGTGAAAAGGAATGAAATGTAGCATAGAGTGATCCAAGAAACTCAGTTGCAAGTAACAAGAAAAAAATCTCACACTAGCTTAAGTGTAAAAGGGAAATTATTGACTCATGTTTAAAGGTGAGCTGATTATACATGTAGTTATTTCCAGTGGTCTTGACTCTGTCTCTTATTTTATTCTCTGATAGGTTTTCTTTGAGGTGAAAAGCTGTGTAATAGCCCCAACTCTCTGATGGATAGTTTCAGTACAAGTCCCAAAGAGGACTTTTCTTTCTTTTTTTTTTTTTTAAGAGGACTTGTCTTGATCCTGCTCATGACCTGCCCATCTATGAACAGTTAAAGTGTCTAGGGGAATAAAGAATTTTGTTGGTAGGCCTAAGCTGCCTAAGCCTGGAGCTATAGGTGGTAGTGGGGTGAACTCCACCTTAACTACATGACCTAAGCTGAATTGTTATATGTTGGGGTAAGGATGGTTCCCCCAAGGGAAGGATGTGGGGCCAACCCTCCTCCCCAATTAATAGTAGTTTTCCATGAGTGCCAGGGAATTCATATATACGCATAGAGATGAAAAATCTTCAGAATCTTGAGATGGCCTCTTTAGTCACACTCTTTTTCTCTGATCATAATTACTACACCAAACTTTTTTGCCTATGCTGACACCACAGTGGGAGATTTAAAAAAAAATTTATGATATAGTAGAAGGAAAATTAGATAGAGGGACATGAAATTAGGTTTAAGTATTTATCCTATCATAGACCTATATCTTTGGGGAAAACATTCAACTTAGTAGGTTTTTTTCTCACTTATGAAGTGGGGGATTTGAACTTAAGTACTTTTCATCTCTAAAATGTTATGAGTCCAGAAACTTGCAATATATATTAGTTGTGGCAAGTGGTTAATGTTTTAATACTTATTCAGATAAATATGATAAATTCAGACTCCAAGTAGATGAATGAACAAAGAAGACAGTTACTTTATATTAGAAGAAAAAGAGGAACTAAATAACTATTTAAAAAGAAACTTTATCTAAGTAAGTGATTAAAAGTAAATACAAACCATTCAACAATATTTTATTATTTTATATATCTTAGGTAAGCAAAATGAAATTTCAAAAGTAATATAGCCCATGGAGAAACTGGTATTTATAAGTGCCCATGGCCTGGTTAATTAGTTTAACTTTTTTTTTTTAGAGAGCCATAAAAATGGTTATTCCTTAGAATGATACTTAGGAAATGCTGTAAAAGAGGAAAAGCCATATTCTACAAATACTTTTTGTGGTAGTATGTACAATAGTAATAAATCAGAAATAACTTAAATGTTCAACAGTATGGGAGTATTTTCATGAATTATAAGATAAAATCAATTTAATGGTATTTTGATTATCATTAATATGAAGACAGTATCGAAATAGGAGAAAAGGTCTGAAGAATACCAATATCATTGACTTTTGGATTCATTCATTAGATACTTTATTTTATGACCCGTCAAGAAGGAAACACTTAGCAGTTAAACCTTAATACAAAATCAACTCTTAAAGTATTTGTCAGTTTCTCTTTTTTTTCACTTACATTGTGTGAAATGAGTTAGATAATATTTTCACGTATTATTTTATAATCAAAGATAACACAGCTGTGTCTATTTATGGAAATCTTCCTTTCTTAGGTTTTATAAAGCTTTTGCTTTTTCTCCCGGAAGACAAGTAATGGAATTGCAAGCATTCTTCCATCACTGAATTTTTGCTCCACTAATAACAAATTTATACCTCGTGCTCACTTCGGTAGCACATATACTAAAACAAATTTATACCTCACTGGTCTGTCCTTCTACTTAAAAATATGACCTTAATAACCTTTCCGAAAACACTTTAAATTGCAGTTAAACTCAACATGAATAGCATGATGTACATAGTGCAGTTGAAGCAACCATCAGTAGCCTTCATAGATTCGTACTGGAGCTGTGTCACAGGGAGCTGACAATAATTGAAAGACACATGATTTCAGAGCTATTAAAATGTGAAAATGTATTAACCTTAACAATAATGAAATAGGGAAATAGTAAAAAAGTTATATACTCTAGGTTAATATTTAAAATGCACACTAAAGAATAAAAAAAATTATTGGTATTCTATTTTTCAGTATGAAGTGAGACTTTATATAATAAACATTTCAGATAAAAGTACAACTTGTCAAAAATAGAAATTGAAGGGTTCTGTTCTTTAACATCATAGAATCTGTAAGTTTTGGGAAAGCATTAATTTCCATAATGTATTTATAAGCTTTATTGAAAGTAAAAGTTTAAAAGATTATCCCATTTCTGTATTAGGAAACCCAAGGAAACATGTAACATCTTTGAAGAAAGCTGTAGATATGACCTGCAATGGAGAACCATCTCTTTATAACTCCTTAAGTATGGCTATGCAAACTCTAAAGTTAGTATTCTCTATTTATTATTTATAATTGATTTCATAGTTTTTGAATGAGTTGAAATCATGATCTTAACACATATCTTCATAAAGCCAGCTATACTGATCATTAATAGAAATATATACTATCATTTATGCCGTTTAGTATAGTGTTGATTAGTAATTTTTTTTTAAGATTTATTTTTATTTGTTTATGCATACAAGAACTTGGGTATAGGCCAGAGGTGTGGGGGGTGAGAGGATTCACCACAGACAGAGTGGGGAGTCTGAAATATACTGTTAAGGGGAGCAGCAGGCAAGACAGGAGAGGTCTGCTGTGCCATGTGGCTTAACTTCCTGGCAGGGGATCAAACTCATGCCACAGTGGCTGGCAATAGCTTCATAGTGCTTCATAGACTTAACCCCCGCGCCACCAGGGAGGCCCCTGATCGGTAATTTTATTGTAGTTAGTAAGGTGTATCCTTAATGGTTTAGTTAGTAAGGTGTATCCTTAATGGTTTTAGAAAAATATAATTAAAACTATAGCAATATTTAGGGCCTCACTGATGGTGCAAGGGGTTAAGTCGCAACACTGTGAAACTATCAGCAGCCACTGCAGCACGAGTTCAATCCCTGACAGGGAGGTGACCCACATGGGTGCAGCAGATCTCTCCTGTCTCGCCCGTTACTCCCCTCAGCAGTGTATTTCAGTAGATCTGCCCACTCTGTCTCTGGTGAATCCTCTTACCCCCACACCTCTGGCCTATACCCAGCTCTTGTATGCAAAAAGTAAATCTTAAAAAAAAAAAAAAAAAACAACTATAGCAATATTTACAATGCAAAAAATAAGTTAAAAGATATTTTTTTGAAAATTAATTATATCTGGAACTTAGTGTGGTATGATATTGTGACTTTGTTGTTCAGTTATTGACTTTTAAAACTTGTTTTGTAATACATCTGTAAATTAATAGCATAGTTTTGTAGCAACTATGTGGACTATAGCTAAGACCCCTAAAGAAATACTTAATATAGTTAAAGGTAATATATCTTATCCCTGGGTAGTCTGTTCTCAGATTTTTATATCTTTATATAATAATATTTTTCTAGTTTTGAAGCAGACAAGAAGGTTAACACATATAACAAAGGTAGGCACAATAGCAGCATCTACAAGTGGAAACTGAGAACTTCACAATGAAGATATTAGCAGAGAAACTATAAATAGCCGATAAAATCACTCCAAAAAGCTTAGAAATCTCTGTTTAGTAAAAAGGAAAACATCTCATCAAATTTTAAGGGTCCATAAGACATCATTTAACGAAATGGTACACAAAAAGTAATGTTTATGATTGTTATGACTCTGAATCACCATGAGGTTTAATTATAGTCTTCAAGAAATAGGTTACTATTGTCAAGTCACATGTATATACCTTAAAGTTGATCTATTTGGTATTGTCATAGTTCCAATATACAGTTTAGACTTTGAAACAAATCTAGAACGTGAGGTTCATGATGTGAAGAACCTTCTCGGTTTTGTTTATCACTATCCCAAGAATTTAAGAGTACTCAATAAATATTTATGAAATGAATTAATGAATTTTTAAAATGAGCAGTTTTAGAAAATGTACATTAAGGTCTTTATACTTACAATTCATTCCTTGGTGTTGTTGAAACAGATGAGATATTCTATAGTCTAATTGTGTAAACATGTGTATTACTCTTTCTGGATAAACTTTTCATTAGTGTAATTTGTTTTACCTAATTGAAGCATATTTTATATATCTTTCCTTAGACACATGCCTGGACATACAAGTAGAGAAGTTCTAATCATCTTTAGTAGCCTCACAACTTGTGATCCATCTAATATCTATGATTTAATCAAGGTAGAGCCAATAATTTCTTTTTTTTTTTTTTAATATTTATTTATTTATTTATACAAGCAATGGGTACAGTCAGAGACACGGGAGGGTGAGAGAATTCACCAGGGCCAGAGCGGAGAGTGGAACAGGCAGAGTGACAAAGTACACTGCTGAGGGGAGCAGTGGGCGGCAGGAGAGGTCTGTGCGCCATGTGGGACCCTCGCCCGGTGGCCAGGGATCGAACAGGTGCTGCAGAGGCTGCGGGCAGCTTCGCAACCCAGCTCTCAACTGCTGTGCCACCGGGGAGGCCTGAGCCAATAATTTCTTTATGATCAAATTTAAAGTTAAGTTACAACTTTAAAGAAAATTATGTAGTAGGTTTTTTTCAAGATTTGTTTTTATTTATTTATGCATACAAGAACTGGGGCCAAAGGTATAGGGCAGGGGTGGTGGTTGAAAGGATTCACCAGAGACAGAGTGGGGAGCAGAACAGCTGGATTTACTGAAATATACTGCTGAGGGGAGCAGCAAGTGAGGCAGGTGAGGTCTGCTGTGCCATGCGGGTTAGTTCCCTAGCCTGGGATCAAACTCATGATGCAGTGGCTGGTGATAGCTTGATAGTACTGAGACTTAACCCCTGTGCTACTAGGGAGGTCTTGGGTCTTTTTTTTTTTTTATGATTTATTTATCTATTTATTTATATTTGTATTTGTGTAGAAGAGCTGGCATATAGGCCAGAGGTGCAGGGGGTGAGAGGATTTACCAGACAGAGTGGGGAGTGGAACAGGTGGATTTACTGAAATACACTGCTAAGAGGAGCATCAGGTAAAACAGGAGAGGTCTGCTGCAGCACATGTAGGTTAGCACCTGGCCCTGGATGAAACTCAGGCCATAGTGGTGACAGCACTGAGGCTTAACCCCCTAGGCCACCCGGGAGGCCCTTGTTGTGGATTTTTACTGGTTTGCAGAACGTTCTGTTACTCAAACACACTAGTTTTTCAATTCTTTTTTTCTTCCCCTAAAACCCACCATACACTTGGATTTTATGAAGACTTTAAAGGCAGCTAAAATTAGAGTGTCTGTTATTGGATTGTCTGCAGAGGTTCGGGTTTGCACTGTACTGGCTCGTGAAACTGGTGGTATGTATCTAGAATCTTCAACATTTTTTCATAGTACTGTGTAGAATGTAACAATGTTTTTAAGCTACTAAATTTATTTATTTTTTTAAGATTGATTTATTTTTATACAAGAGCTGGGGTATAGGCCAGATGTGCGGGAGGGTGAGAGGATTCACCAGAGACAGAACAGGGAGCAGAACAGGCAGACTGACGAAATACACTGCTGAGGGGAGCAGCGGGCGCAACAGGAGAGGTCTGTTGAGCCATGTGGGTTTCTCCCTGGCCGGCTAGGAATCAAACCCACGCTGTAGAGGCTGCGGACAGCTTCATAGCGCGGTGCTCAACCCGCTGCGCCACCGGGGAGGCCTGCTACTAAATTTAAATCAGCTCATGTGCTATAGTCCCTAATAAATACATCATTGATTTTCTAAGGTGCCATGTCAAAATGCAAGGAATTTTCCTTAATAATGTCAGTATTTCCAGGAGTTATTATAACTTTTCAAAAGTTAGAAATTTTGGTAATACTTTGTCAAGATCTTATAACTTGGTTTCAAATAAATTGTAATTGTAGTTCCTCGAGAAGTCAATTTAGAGATGTAATTTATTTACTTTTTTATAATAATTTTTTGAAAAGATTTATTTATGCATATAAGAGCTGGGGTGTAGGCCAGAGGTGCAGGGGGTGAGAGGATTCACCAGAGACAAAGTGGGGAGCAGAAATAGGGTACAGTCAGCACTGGGTACAGTCAGAAGCGCGGGAGGGTGAGAGAATTCACCAGGCCCTGAGCAAGGAACAGAACAGGCAGACTGACGGAAATACACTGCTGAGGGGAGCAGCGGGCGTGGCAGGAGAGGTCTGTCACGCCATGTGGGACCCTCGCCGGTGGCCGAGATCAAACCGCTGCTGCAGAAGCTGCAGGCAGCTTCGCAGCCCAGCACTCAACCGCTGCGCCACCCGGGGAGGCCCGATATTTACCTTTTATAGAATTACATAGAAATTATAGTTCATTCTTATGTGTAGGAAGTTGATGTTTTTCTTTCTTTGCTTTTCATCTTGTTAGGCACTTACCATGTTATTTTAGATGAAAGCCATTATAAAGAATTGCTGACACATCATGTTAGTCCTCCACCTGCCAGTTCAAGTTCTGAGTGCTCACTTATTCGAATGGGTAAGTGTTTATTTTGTTATTTAAAAATATTTTTTGGTTCCAAGTAGACTACTTTGGTTCAAAGTAGATTTTCATTTGTACAAGTTATTTTAATATTGAAGTATTTATTTTTTATAATGTAACTTTTGTAGTAAGAGAAATTTATTCTGTTAAAGCAATTCTGGAAAATGTGAAGACAGAAAAAGAAAATTAAAATCACTTTTAGCCCTATCACTCAGAGAACATTGCTGGCTTTTTTTTTTTTTTTTTTTTTTTAGAAGCATGTTATTTATTTATTTGTTTGTTTGTTTATACATGCACCGGGTACAGTCAGAAGCGCGGGAGGGTGAGAGAATTCACCAGAGCCAGAGCGGGGAGCAGAGCAGGCAGAAGGACCGAAGTACACTGCTGAGGGGAGCAGCGGGCGGCAGGAGAGGTCTGCGCGCCATGTGGGACCCTCCTCCGGTGGCCGGGGAGCAGCCGGGGATCGAACCGGCGCTGCAGAGGCCGCGGGCAGCTTCGCAACCCAGCGCTCAACCTCTGCGCCACCTGGGAGGCCCATTGCTGGCTTTTTTTAATTGTTAAGGCTAGAAAGGCATAAAGACACTGCTTTTATAGAAAACTTGTATTAAGAAATTTAGAAAATAAGCTACAAACCCCTCTGTACTGTTTGAACAAAATTGTGTAATTTAAACTGCAAGACAAAAATGGTTGCAGGGAAATATATCAGACTACTTAAAGTGATTTTTCTGGAGGGAGGGAAAAAAGTAGATTTAAGATCATTTTTTTAAATTTGTTTTCTATTAGGTTCCAAAAATTTTATAATGAACACTAATTAGTTATCATCATATTGAAAAAGATGTAACTTTGTGTATATAAAAAGAACCTGCTTGTTTAATAGCATTTTTTAACTGTCCATAAGATGGATTGTTTTTCTTTCCTATATTTGGCCATTTTGTTACTGGTTAGCCTCTTTCCTCTGTTTCCTCATTTTAAAAACATTAGTATCACATTGTGTGTTTTGTTAATACAGATGAAACATGTAAAATAATACTTGATATAAACACTTAATATATTTTAGATAGTATGTTGGCTAATCTTTTTTGATTTACTGATACATTTGCTTAGCTCATTTTAAAGCTATTATTTAAACTTACAATTTATTTTTCAAATTGATTTGTTAAAGTCATTTTGGAATATCAATCTATTGTCCGTTACCTGAGGCAAAAATTTTTTCAGTTGGTCATTTATCTTTACTTTTATTTATTTTGTTATGTAGATAGATTTTAAATTATTATGTATTTAAATCTTTTTTTATGATTTTTTATTTTCTTGAACTTGTTTTCAGAATTTAGAAGTTTGGGCATTCCAAAGTTTTAAACATAGTATAAAGTGAAATTGGACAGAGATTCTTTCATGTGTTAGACACTATTTAAAAATTATTGTCTTTTTAAAAAGTACGTGTTAATTATTAAATTAGAAAATATAGCACTGAACTTTGTTTTTTTTAATTTATATATATTTTACATCATTGTTCATTATTTATTTTTTTAAAAGATTTATTTATTTATGCATACAAGAACTGGGATACAGGCCAGAGGTACAAAGGGTGAGAGGATTCACCAGAGACAGAGTGGGGAACAGAACAGGCAGACTGACTAAAATACACTGCTGAGGGGAGCAGCAGGTGAAGCAGGAGAGGTCTGCTGCTCCGTGTGGGTAGCTCCCTGCGCAGCCAGTGATCGAACTCGTGCTGCAAAGGCTGCGGATAGCTTCACACTGCTGTGCTTAACCCCTTGCTCCAGCAGGGAGGCCCCATTGTTCATTTTTAAACTAATACTGAAGTTTGTAAATTTAGGTCATATGTATGCACAGATCTTCTGCCCATTCCCTCTACTCTTTAATTTTTCTTGTAGCTTGAAATTACAGTCAATTTTCATCATATTATAAGTGTATCTAAAAGACAACTTTTATACAACTTTGTGGGCTTTCTGGGATGACTATTTTAAGATTCCTAGTCCTAGAATCCTGTTATTTTCATGGAAAAAAGCAAGTAATATATTTTCTTCAATAAAGGATTTCCTCAGCACACGATTGCTTCTCTGTCTGATCAAGATGCAAAGCCCTCTTTCAGCATGGCGTAAGTAAAATCTTGAAACTGTCAATGATAGTGTTTTTACACTTTCAGTTCCTTTCCATAGTTATGTATTTACAAAGTGGGCTTGAAATGTAATGGCCTTTTACTGGAGGGGGTAAGAGAGCCAAGTGGGTAGGGGGCCCAATGAACCGTGGTGGAAGACTGGGGGGTTCCTTGGTGGTAGGTGTGGTGTGGTGATACATCCCTGCAGGGTATGACCTTATACCCCAAGTCATATAAAATATTGTAAACCAGTGTTACCCCAATAAAAAAAATTAAAATTTATTTTAAAAATATAATGGCTTTTATAAAAGATTACTTTGTATATAGTTGTAAAGAGGAATGAAGACTGTCTCTAATAATAATATAGAGTAGTCTTCAAGATATATTACTGAGTAAAATAGTCAGAGCGTAGAGATGAATAGATGTACATAATTATTCATATTTAATAAAAATAGTAATGGAAATAAAAAAGTAAAACTAAAATCAGTTTACCTGGGTGATGTGTAGGGAAAGACAAAAGGATAAATCCTATACTTTCTTGAATACAACTTGTTATAACTTTGGAGCTTTATATTTTACTTAATTATAAGGCAAAATTAAATTTAAAAAGGTAATTCTTAACCACAAACTAATAACTTAGATGTCAAATAATTCTAACTATGCACATTTCCATATGTCACTTTTTGAAAGTTATTTTTCTCCTTCAGGCATTTGGATAGCAGTACTGAGCCAGGACTTACGTTAGGGGGCTACTTCTGCCCTCAGTGTCGTGCTAAGTACTGTGAGCTTCCTGTTGAATGTAAAATCTGTGGTAAGAAACCAGTATTCCTTATCCAATAAATCTTGAATAACTTCTTGCCTGTCTTGCCATTAAAATGCATATAATTATTGAGTTGTACCTGTATTTCTGGATTTAATCAGTGAGAAAAGGAATAGATTACTTTTTTTTTTTTAAGATTTATTTATGCATACAAGAGCTGGGGTATAGGCCAAAGGTGTGGGAGAGAAAGGATTCACCAGAAACAGAGTGGAAAGCAAAACAGGCAGATTGACTGAAATACACTGCTGATAGGAGCCAGTGGGCGAGACAGGAGAGGTCTACTGCGCCATATGGTTCACCTCCCTTGCCATGGATCAAACTAGTGCTGCAGTAGCTGCGGAAAGCTTCATGGTGCTGTGGCTTAACCCCTTATGCCACCAGGGAGGCCCCAGAAATAGATTACTTTTTTCATTACGTGCCCAATTCTCCATTTCTAAGAATAAACAAGGCATTCTAGAAGAGTTTGCTGATTCTAATTATGAAAAAATTGTGTTGTTTTTTTTTAAAGGCAGTGCAGTAGATCTAGTAGGTGTTTTCAAATGTCTTTATAATGTAAATATCTTTAGGATAAGAATGAGGAATTAAAGTAATATTATTAGGTGATTTTATTTCATTTACAAGTAAGCAGACAGGCCAAGGAAAATCACATCTACAGAACTAAGACTCATTCTGGAATCACCACAAATAAACTGAAGAAACGAAACCTGTAATCCTAAATATTAGACATATTTAACTGTATTTAGCCTAAGTCCTATTATTTGACATTGCAGTCATTGTCTTTATGAGGTTTGCTCTAATAAGCATGTCTCTCTTCTTTATGGGTTAGGACTTACTTTGGTGTCGGCTCCGCATTTGGCACGGTCTTACCATCATTTATTTCCATTGGATGCTTTTCAAGAGATTCCCCTCGAAGAATATAAGGGAGAAAGGTATGTTAATTTTGATTAATTTATATCTGTTATATATGCAATAAAATAACATTTGAATACATTGTTATTACATTAAAAATGATAATAGTATTAACATGGGCTTAATTACTTTTAATATAGAAAATAAGATATAGAATGTCTTGGTTTTGTCTGAAATAAATCATAATTAAACAGATCTGCATCTCCAGGAATCTATTAATTTCCCTAAACCCATCTATATATAGTAACAGTGGTGGTATACTTGCAAATCAACTCTCTAAAAAAGGGGGAAAAAAGGAGGCCCTGGGGTTAAGATGCAACCTGTGAAGCTATTCACAGCCACTGCAGCACGAGTTTGGTCCCCAGCCAGGGAGCAACCCACATGGCGCAGCAGACCTCTCCTGACTTGCCTGTTTTGCTCCCCACTCTGTCTCTGGTGAATCCTCTCACCCCCCACATCTCTGGTCTGTACCACAGTTCTTGTATGCATAAATAAATAAATCTTTAAAAAAAAAAAAAGAGGCCATGATTTGTAACATTTGCCAGTTAGCATGGTAGGATGAAGGATTTATCCAGATGGGCCAACATCAGAATAACATGAGAAATAAACAAAAGATCAAATAAAGAATAGGAAACAGTTCAGGAAATTTTCTACAAAAGAAGGATAGTACTTTGTAGACCTACACTAAATTAGATCATTGTGACTTTTCAGAGCACACAGAAAAATATGGATCCTATAATTTCTGAAAATGGAAAATTAGTTCATATACCACAAATCCTGAATTAACGTCATTTGGCTTCTTATCAGCAACGTTGCGGATGGGAAGCAGTGTCCTCCAAAATTTGGAAGTAAAAATTATTATCTCTAAATTATATATCCAACCTAACTCCAATTAAATATAGGTAGACATTTTCAGATGGGAAGCAGTGTCCTCCAAAATTTGGAAGTAAAAATTATTATCTCTAAATTATATATCCAACCTAACTACCAATTAAATATAGGTAGACATTTTCAGACTTGTAGAATCTTTTTTTTTTTTTTTAATTTATTGTGCATACAAGAACTGAGGTGTAGGCCAGAGGTGTGGGTGTGGGGAAGGTAGTAGGTGTGAGAGGATTCACCAGAGACAGAGTAGGGGGCAGAACAGGCAGATCTACTGAAATACACTGCTGAGGGGAGCAACAGGCGAGACAGGAGAGGTCTGCTTCATCATGTGGGTTAACTCCCTGGCCAGGGATCTAACTCATGTTGCACTGGCTGATACTTTGATAGTACTAAGACTTAACTACTTTGCCACCAGGGAGGTCCAAGACTTATAGAATCTTAAAAAGACTTTCTAGGGATGCTATAGAGAGATAATTTAAAGAAACTAAGAAAGAGAATGAATGAAAATGAATAGAAATATTTATTAATTCAGAAATGGCTAGAGAAAGTCCTAAGATGATAGATGGGGGAGATCCCAGAATGAATTTCTTATGTCTGATATGGAGCACAGTTCAGTTGAGAGAAGACCAAAAGAAATGTCTCTAAGAGGATAACAACAGTAGAATTCCTGATGTAATTGAAATCTTAAGAGGATATTTAATTACTCAGGAAAGACTGGGGCTGAATTAGTGGTAACTACACAGAAAACTAAGCTGGGAAATGTTTTATTTTATTTTTTAAAAAAATATATATTTATTTATGCATACAAGAACTGGGGTGTAAGCCAGAGTTGTGGGGGGTGAGAGGATTCACCAGAGAGAGTGGGAAGCAGAGCAGGCAGATCTACTGAAATACACTGCTGAGGGGAAGAGTGGGCGAGGCAGGAGAGGGCGGCTACACCATGTGGGTTGCTCCCTGGTTGGCTGGGGATCAAATTCGTGATGCGGCCTGGCAATAGCTTGATAGCGGTGTCTTTAACCCCTGCACCACCAGGGAGGCCCTGGGAAATGCCTGAAGAGAGTAAAAGTTATATTACTGACTCAGCTGAGTATACTGTATAGTCATAATAAACTAAACATTGAAAAGTTCTATCCAAAATTATGTTTTAACAGTACAGAGTTGAAAATGACATTAGTTATGCATATATATGCATTTTTTAGAGTTGAAAGAGAACTAAATTCTCATCTTTTATATTGGGAGGTTCAGACAATACCTGTGGAAAAACTAAGATAGTATTGCAAGGATTGATTATGATCAAGCAATTTGAAATTATGAAAATATTTGTCTGGGAGAGCTGTAGATGAAGTAGGGGTGGGTGGATGGAGAACTGCTTTTTGTTGTTGCAAATATTAAGAGCTTCTAACTAATTAAGCCATTCCTTGAAAATTAAGCCCTTAGGTAGCCATTATATGCAATAAATTTTCTCCTGTCCATCTAGAATTGTACCAGCCCTCTGACATCTTTGGAAGAGTTGAGAAATAATCACTAAAATAATTTTCTGTCGGGTTTAATTCTCTTGTAGAATACCAATTGCTTGTATTTAACCTTGGTGAAAGTAAAATTTAAAAAAATTTTAGTGTAGCATTTTGGACTAATTGTCAGATAACCCATGGGATATACTGTTGAATTTTCTTAAATTGCTAGTTTTCTTAACTTTACCTTTTTACTAAAAATCATGTGAATATAATTATTAATGAAAGGTTTCTTGTTATTGTGATTTTCCAGAACTATACTAATAAGTAAATTGTAAGCAAAATGATTCTTCACTTTTTCAGATTTTGTTTTGGATGTGAGGGGGAATTGAAAGACCAACATGTAAGTTCATATGATTCTAAATATTAAGTATTATACAAGAATTATTGAGGAAATGATATTATAAGTTTTCTTTTTTAAAAAATATTTATTTATTTATTTATGCAAGCACTGGGTACAGTCAGAAGCGCAGGAGGGTGAGAGAATTCACCAGAGCCAGAGCGGGGAGCAGAACAGGCAGAAGGACCAAAGCACACTGCTAAGGGAAGCAGCGGGCGTGGCAGGAGAGGTCTGCGTGCCATGTGGGACCCTTGCCAGTGGCCGGGGATCGAACTGGCACTGCAGAGGCTGCGGGCAGCTTCGCAGCCCAGTGCTCCACTGCTGTGCCACCGGGGAGGCCCCAATTACAAGTTTTCAATATGTTATTTATTTACTTTTTTTAAGATGTATTTTTTTTATTTATGCCTACAAGAACTGGGGTGTAGGCCAGAGGTGTGGGGGTGAAAGGATTCACCAGAGACAGAGTGAGGAACAGAACAGGTGGATCTACTGAAATACACTGCTGAGGGGAGCAGCAGGCAAGACAGGAGAAGCCTGCTAGGCCATGTGGGTTAGCTTCCTGGCTGGGGATCAAACTCATGCTGCAATAGCTGGTGATAGCTTGATAACACTGAGGCTTTAACCCCTGTACCACCAGAGAGGCCCATTTTCAATAGATTTTTTTTTTTTTTTAAGATTTATTTATTTATTTATATAAGAACCAGGGTACAGGCCAGATATGTGGGAGGGTGAGAGGGTTCACCAGAGACAGAGCAGGGGACAGAACAGGCAGACTGAAGAAATACACTGCTGAGGGGAGCAGTGGACGAGACAGAAGAGAGGTCCGCCACATCATGTGGGACGCTCGCCAGCAAGCCGGGATTGAACCGGCGCTGCAGAGGTCGCGGACAGCTTCACAGCGCTGCGCTCAACTGCCTGCGCCACCAGGGAAGGCCCCATTTTCAATAGATTATTGAAGTCCAGGTTCATATCAGGTTATTCATTAGAGTAGGAAGAGACAAAATTGGAGCAGAAGAATTTTAAATAGTTATAATAATGCATTTTAAAAAAAAATCGTTTTTTAAAAAATATTTATTTATACAAGCAGTGGGGTACAAGCCAGAGGTGCGGGAGGGTGAAAGAATTCACCAGAGACAGAGCAGGGAGCAAAACAGGCAGAAGGGCTGAAATACACTGCTGAGGGGAGCAGCGGGCTCAACAGGAGAGGTCTGCCACACCATGTAGGAATCTCCCTGGACAGCCAGGAATCGAATCAGCATTGCAGAGGCTGCGGATAGCTTCACAGCGCTGTGTTCAACCTGCTGCGCCACTGGGGAGGCCCTAATTCTGCATTAAAAAAAAAAACAAAAACCAACAATTTATTTTTTCATAGTCTGGAGGCTAAAAGCCTAGATCAAGGTGTCAGCAGATTTAGTTTCTCTTGAGGCCTCTGTTTGCCTTGCAGATGGCCATCTTGTCATTTTATCCTTATTTGGTCTTTCTTCTGTGTACTTGATTCCCTGATGTCTTTTCCTCTACTTATAAAGACACCAGTTATATTGGATTAGGACCCTATCTTTTTTTTTTTTTTAAAGATTTATTTTATTTATTTTTGCATACAAGAGCTGGGGTATAGGCCAGAGGTGGGAAGGGTGGTGGTGTTTAATTTTGCTATGAAGATATTTTAGTACTTTAAAATTAGTAATTAGGCAATCTAGTCCCTTTCCCACTAAAATCCTAGTTTTTCCCCCTAAACATAACTGTTTCAACACCAATAAACTGTGCCATGGGAGAAAAGTCTCTTCACACTGTGTCTATCCCCATGTGTGTCTCAAAGGCAGAAATTTCTGTTCAAAGTGGCCAAGAATTGACAGTGTTAAAGAATAAACTGTGCTTCTGCCAAATTCATACATTCAAGGCCTATCCCCCAATGTGACTCTATTTATAGATAAAGCCTTTAAAGAGGTAACTAAGGGAAAATGAAGTGAAAAAGATGGAGTCCTAGGTCTCCCTGGTGGTGCAGGGGGTACAGTCTCAGCGCGAACAAGCTCTCACCAGCCACTGTAGCAAGAGTTCAATCCCGAACCAGAGAGCTACCCACATGGCACAGCAGACCTTTCCTGTCTCCACCTCTGCTCCTTTCAGCATAGTATCTCATTAGATCCCCCTGTTCTGCCCCCCACTCTCTCTCTTCTGAATCTGTCACCCCCCCACACACACCTCCGGCCTACACCTCAGTTCTTGTATGCATAAATAAAAATAAATCTTTTAAAAGTAAAATTTGGAAGGGTGCCAATTTGACTATATAAACTTAAAGAGCTGCAAATAAGATAGAAGCCCATATGGTTTTAAATTTTTACTAAGTTACTTGTCCATATTTAAAACTGTACTTTACTAACTATATAGATTATAAACTAGAAATATCACTTGTTTATTCTGTGCTCACATTTCATAACAGAATTTTATTAAGTTTACATGCCTCTTTGATATCAGTAGCTTCATCCTCATTAGACCCTTTTTTGGAATCATTTGACAGTTTTAAAGAACACATCATTTTTATCTCCTCTACTTGAAAGATTTAGTGATTTTTGAATCTGTATATGATATTGGCCTGGAAATTTTACCTGAAGGCACAAGTATCCATATATGTTAAACTGATAGAATAATTGGATTTTTCTTTTTATTCATTTTATATGTATCTTTTATAATATTCTTAAAAGGTTTAATTAAAGGGGGAACTATAACTTTTATAATTGTGAGGTCATTTCTTGTAATAACTAAATCTTTGTTAAATTTTGTGTTTCTGTTTTTATTGCATGTCATGTGATTTCTCTTAAGCATTAAAAACCTGATTTGAAGGTCATATGTCTTCCCCATATAGTTACTTAGCTGAAATAATTCAGAGTTCCAATAATACAAGAGCCTTTAAGGACAAAGTCATTCCCTCATTTCTAAGGAATAAATTTTTGGGAAAAAAATAAATTGCCTTAGGGCCTTCCTGGTAGTGCAGCGGGTTGAGCACAGTGCTGTAAAGCTGTCCTCAGTCCCTGCAGCGTGAGTTTGATCCCCGGCTGGCCAGGGAGATACCCACATGGCATGGCAGACCTCTCTTGTATCGCCTGCTGCTCCCCTCAGCAGTGTTTTCAGTCCGTCTGCCTGTTCTGCTCCCCACCTGTCTCTGGTGAACCCTTTCACCCCGCTCCCCCCTCACCTCTGGCCTGTATCCCAGTTCTTGTATGTGCATAAATAAATAAATCTTTAAAAAAGAAGAAATCTGACTGCCCTTTAAAATAAATAAATAAATTGCCTTAGAATTGAGAATACAGGGTGTAATGAAAGTTATAAAGTAAGTAGCTGCATGGGGACATGCTGACAGATAAAAAAAACAACAAAGTAATTCATATGTCTTTGATCTGTGCTGTATTTACTTTTAGGAACTACGTTTTTAATTTTTTTTTTTTTTCCACTGCAGGTCTATGTTTGTAGTGTGTGTCAAAATGTTTTCTGTGTGGACTGTGATGTTTTTGTTCATGACTCTCTCCACTGTTGTCCTGGCTGTATTCATAAGATTCCAACTCCTTCAGGTATTTGATCCTAGCATCTACTACACTGTATGTATTTAAAAGGAATTTGCAACTGTAAATAAAGTGACTCTTTTAAGAAGAAACTTCAATTAAAACATGAACAGTTCAAGAGTAAAATAGGACTTAAGAAAGAAACTTTTTACTAAGAAAATACAGTATTTATTAGTTTTTAAAATTTTTATCCTGTCACATAAAGTCCTGGAATTCAGTAGTACTTCATTCACTTAATTTTGTTTTCTATTATTTTGAGTTATGTTGTTTCCAAAGTCATTAAACATTATTGTATTTAAGTTACTTATAATGATTAAATTGATGTGATAAACTCATTGTTTTGTAATTAAAGTAAACAGAGAATTTTTTATGGCTTTTTTAATTCACTTTGTAAAAAGAAAATTGGGTGCAAGTATAAATTCAATATAAAATGATAATTAATAGTTATGAAATTATTACATATAAAATTATATATGATGCTATACCACTCAAGGGGTCCTTTTTGACTTAACTAAACCATCAAAATATAAAGTTTATGCATCTGAATTTATTTGTGACTGTGACCAACACAAAAGTCTTTTTAGATTTAAATATTCAAATGCACAAGATTACCATGGCCACACTTAGCACCAGCTTATTCAAAGGGATGTTAAACAGGGCAGCAGGCAGCACTTCAGAACTATTTAGCCAATGAGATTTGGTGCAAAGCCAATGAGATCCTCCACAGGCTTCAATGAAAGGTAAGTTATATCTCTTTATAACAGTTTCATAAGCACTGCTCTTCTAGGGTCTCCACAAGCAACATGTCAGTTCAGGAGTCACTATGCCTAGAAAAGCCCAAAGCAGGAGGTCCAGATATATATATCTATATCTATCTATCTATCTATCTATCTATCTATCTATCTATATATATATATATATAGTGCATCCAGTCCAGATACAGTGTTCTATCCAGGGATCATTTTTACCACAAGCATAGAAACATAGTTGAAAAGTTATTGGCAATATATTAGGAAAGCATTCTTGGGCCTCCCAGGTGGCACAAGGTATTAAGCACTGCATTATGAAGCAATCCACAGCCTCTGCAGCACAAGTTCGATCCCCAGCCTGCCAGGGAGCAACCCACATGGTGCAGCAGACCTCTCCTGACTCGCCCACTGCTCCCCTCAGCAGTGTATTTCTGTTGATCTGCCTATTCCCTACTCTGTCTTTGGTGAATCCTGTCACCCCCCACATCTCTGGCCTGTACCCTAGCTCTTGTGTGCATAAATAAATAAATCTTTTTTTAAAAAAACAAACAAACAGTATTCTTACTATCATATATAAAAGGGATACCCCGTGCCTTTTTTGGGCTACTTGAGCTCTTTCTACAGTTTTGATTTCATTTGCATATTTGATAAGTCTAAAAAATATTTTACTTAGGCTTAAGAAGGAATGTTTTTCTCAAAATTATAGAGAAAATCCAGCTTTGTTTAAGATTTTAGAAATAGAAATGATGGTCTAAAACTGTTTTGGCCTTTAATTTCCCCCTTAGAACTTCACTGTATAGTACAATAATACAGTAGAAGGAAACTAATATTGGAAATCTTTCTGAATAGTATGTCTTTCTGAGTTCTGCTGTTTGATTAAATAGAAAACGCAATACTTAAAATTCATTTTGAAAATTAGATTTAAGTACCTTTAAATGCATACGTTTTATTTCATATTCTTTATATTTTATTTTTTAAAAATGCATTTTTATTTATGGACACAAGAACTGGGGTGTAGGTCAGAGGTGTGAGGGGCAGGTGAGAGGATTCCCCACGGAGTGGGAGCAGAACAGGCAGATCTACTGAAATATACTGCTGATGGGAGCAGTGTGTAAGATAGAAGAGTTCTGCTGTGCCATGTGGGTTAGCTTTCTGGCTGGGATTGAACTCATGCTGCAGTTGCTGGCGATAACTTGATAGCACTGAGACTTCAACCTTTGCACCATCAGGGAGGTGCTTCATATTCTTTTCATTTGGCATGACAATCTTTGCCTTTTTTTTTTTTTTAAGATTTATTTATTTATGCACTGCACACAAGAATGGGGTATAGGCCAGAGGTGCAGGTGGTGAGAGGATTCACTAGAGACAGAGTGGGGAACAGAGCAGGCAGACCCACAGAAATACACTGCTGAGGGGAGCAGTGGGCGAGTCAGGAGAGGTCTGCTGTGCCATGTGGACTGCTCCCTGGTTGGGGATCAAATTCGCCGCAGTGGCTGCCGCCAGCCTCATAGGTTGTGTCTCAACCCCCTGTGCCACCAGGGAGGCCCAATCTTTGCCTTTTAACTAAAGCATTTAGTCCATTAATATTTAATGTGCCTACCATGTAATTGAGTTTAAAGTCTGAGAAATGATTAGGTCAAAAACATGTAAGTCCTGTATTTAAGGACCAAGTGTAACCCTCCCCCCCCAATTTCCCTCCATATCTGAATACATGTCATAATAAAAACACATGTCAAAACAGTGAGAGGAAACAGGCTTTCTGCTTCTCAGAATAGCAGCAAGAAAGAACTGTAAATATTTTGTAAGATTTCTCAATACTTGTAGGTTCTCATGTTTGTGGTCATATTCCGTGTTCAGCTGTCAGTATCTTGCTAATGATTGGCAAATAACCTGAAACAATTTTGTGAGTGGTGACTTCCAACCCTCAGGAAGAGAGATAGGGTAATCCCAAGGTTTTTAGTGGGCTAGCAGGGTTTAAGAGAAAGGGAAAGATGTTTGAGTCTCTGGGACCTATAGTAAGGAAGAAAAGGGTATAGGAGACTATCACACTTCTGGAAAGCAGTCTCAAGAGTCTACTGATAACCTTTTTGGGTCCAGCCCTATAAGGATAAAAGATTTGTTATTTCTTGCCATGTTCTCTTAATTCTGTTCTTGGGACACATAGTACAAGATGGACTGGGACTATGAAATTTTTTTTACCCCTTTTCCACTGTATAGAGATGATATTTGGATCTTTTTCCAATGAAAGCTATGCAGTTCTCAGGGTAAAAAAAGTAAAAGGGAAGGTCTTTCAACTGTTAAAGAGTATCCACTAAAAATGTACTACAGATATCATATATAATGATCAAATGTTAGAAGAATTCCTACCAAAACCAACAATAAGTTAGGCTATTATTACTATTAATAAGCAGTGTCATATTAAAGACAATAATGTGGGCCCTCACCCGTGGTGCAAGGGGTGAAGTCTCAGCACTATGAAGCTCTTGACAGCCACTGCAGCATGAGTTTGCTCTCTGGCCGGGGGTTAACCCACATGGTGCAGCAGACTTCTGTCTCTCCCACTGCTCCCCTCAGCAGTGCATTTTAGTAGATTTGCCTGCTGTGCTCCCCACTATGTCTCTGGTGAATCCTCTCATCCCACTGCACCTCTGGCCCACACCTCAGCTCTTTAATACAAAAATAAATAGAATAAATCTTTTTTTTTTTAAATATTTATTTATTTATTTATATAAGCACTGGATACAGTCAGAAGCGCTGGAGTGTGAGAGAATTCACCAGAGCCAGAGCAGGGAGCAGAGCAGGCAGAAGGACCGAAGTACACTGCTAAGGGGAGCAGCGGGCGGCAGGAGAGGTCTGCGCGTCATGTGGGACCCTCCTCCAGTGGCCGGGGAGTGGCCAGGGAGCAGCCTGGGATCGAACCGGTGCTCTAGAGGCTGCGGGCAGCTTCGCAAGCCAGTGCTCAACCACTGCACCACCAGAGAGGCCCCCCAAAAAAATAAATAGAATAAATCTTTAAAAAAAATAAAGACAATAATGTAACAAGATAAAATGTTTGTAAAACACAAAGCTGTCAGACTATTGAGATAACACAGATGTCTTTTTAGAAAATTCAAGGCTCTGGGGTGGGGGGGGGAAGCAAATATTGTCTTAAAAATGTAAAAATGATAAATGTTAAAAAAATTAGAAAAATAAAAAATCCAATTTAAAAAAAAAAGTAAAAAAGAAAATTCAAGGTTCCAGCTCGGAGCCTTGCTAACCCGGCTATTTGCTAAATCAAAAGTAGGGAGGATAAGAGTTTTTTGGGATACTGGGGTTTGCCTTTTCTTACAATCTGGCCTTTATGGCAAATTAACATACTAATTTAAAATGCAGACCCTGTAGCCAGACTGGTTACTCTGAACCCCTAAATGCCTGTGTGTCCTCCTCTGCAAAATGGAGATAATATCAATACCTACTTTATTTGGACTGTTAAAAGAGCTTAGAACTGGGCTGGCTAGTGGTAGGTTCTGAATAAATTTCAGTTCTCATTATTGGTACTAATTACACAAAATCATTGAATTAGTTTCAAAAAGTATAAACCCAGAAAGATTAAGAAAGCAAGTGGGGCCCATCTGCACAAAAATCTTCTAACAAATTTTGGGAAGGTGGAAACTCAAAATTTGGGGACGTTCAGCTGTATAGAATTTGGGGGCAGCTGGGGACTCAGAATGCCAATTATGAAGGAGGAGAATGACAGGAAGGGCTAAAACTCCAGGGAATCATTTAAACTCTGAGGGTGAGATAGCTGGCTCTCTCCACCCCATGATCAAAATATTTGATAAACAGGTGCTAACCCTGAGGCAAAAAATTAGAGGATTCTTCTCTTTAAAAATGGAATCAGGGCCTCCCCTTGTGGCACAGCGATTGAGCACCCAGTTCGATCCCCGCCACCAGCGAGGGTCCCACATGGTGCGACAGACCTCTCCTGCAGTGCCCGCTGCTCCCCTCAGCAATGTACTTCGGTCTTTCTGCCTGTTCTGCTCCCCACTCTGGTGAATTCTCTCACCCTCCCGCACTTCTGACTGTACCCAGTGCTTGTATAAATAAATAAATAAATCTTTAAAAAAATAAAAATGGAATCAGGGGCCTCCCTGGTGGCACAAGGGGTTTAAGACGCAACCTATGGAGCAATCTGCAGCCACTGCAGCATGAGTTCTATCCGTGGCGGGGGAGGTGACCCACATGGCGCAGCAGACCTCTCCTGATTTGCCCGCTGCTCCCCTCAGTAGATCTGCCTATTCTAGTCCCCACTCTGTCTCTGGTGAATCCTCTCACCCCCCCCCCCCACATCTCTGGCCTATACCCCAGCTCTTGTATGAATAAATAAATCTTTTTTGAAAAATGGAATCAATATTTTCAGCTAACTTTGAGGGACTAGTATGAGTACGGACACCCCCAAACAAGAAATCCTTAAGACTGGCCATTTCATGCCCAACGAACATCCCCAGTCAGCTTTTAGCTCCACCTGTGTCTTGACAGGTTACTTGAAATATTTTTTTGAGGTATTTCTCTGAGACTTAGGGCTCCTCTAGGGTAAATCTTGGCTCCCCAGTATGTTCTGCATACATTAAAAAGCTTAGGTTCAATTCACACTCATATGGCTTTAAATTAGATTCTTTTTAACCATAATTTTGACCAAATAGCTTTTAAATTGCCTAATTCTTAAACATGTATTGAAAAATAGAGGTCAGGGTCCTCCCTGGTGGCGCAAGGGGTTAAGTTAAGCACTGCACTATGAAGCGGTCCGCAGCCTCTGCAGCACGAGTTCCATCCCCGGCCGGTCAGGGAGCAACCCACATAGCACAGCAGACCTCTCCTGTCTTACCGGCTGCTCCTCTCAGCAGTGAAATTCGGTCAATTTGCCTGTTCTGTTCCCTACTCTGTCTCTGGTGAATCCTGTCACCCCCCGCATCTCTGGCCTGTACCCCTACTCTTGTATGAACAAGTAAATACATCTTAAAAAAAAAAAGAAAAAAGAGGGGCCTCCCCGGTGGCGCAGTGGCTGAGCGCTGGGTTGCAAAGCTACCCGCAGCCTCTGCAGTGCCAGTTCGATCCCTGGCTGCTCCCCAGCCACCAGAGGAGGGTCCCACATGGCGTGCACACCTTTCCTGCCGCCCGCTGCTCCCCTCAGCAATGTGCTTCGTCAGTCTGCCTGCTCTGCTCCCCGCTCTGGCTCTATTGGGTTCTCTCACCCTCCTGTGCTTCTGACTGTACCCAGTGCTTGTATAAATTAAAAAAAAAAAAAAAGATAAATGAGGGTCAGCATACAATGCGGAAAATGGCAACTTGGAAAATAAATACCGAGATTAATAGTAATAGCCCTGGAGGAAACAAATAATTCAGGGAACAGATGAACTTAAATATTAGTGTTGCTAAGGCTAATTTTTTTATCAGGACCCACAAAAAGGACATAGCACAGGCTGCTGGCTAACATCACAAATCTAAACCTAAGTCAGCCTTCATTTATGGAAAACACCTTTTCAAGGAAACCTAACAATCAGCAATCACAAACTGTCAACTCAGTTTACTAGTTCCCCTAACCCGCGAAAACATGGTGGGTCAGCCTTATAAAGAAATTCCCGATCTCTTAGCCACCACATCATGTTTCTGCGTTGCCTTCTCTAAAGGTCTACAAAACCTGCCTTTGCATATCTCTGGAGAAGTGTTTCATTGTTCATGCATGAGGTCCTGCCCTTCCCTAATCCATGTATTGTCCCTCCAATAAGGGACATCAAACTCATTACTGGGGAAAAAAAAAACTTGTTACTGATTTGTTTTAGTTTTGTCATTTAACAGTATCCTAGGATTCAAAAAAGATAGATTGTTTTAAAAAATTAGATACCAAGAAAATAAGGAATAGAGCAAGAAAGAGCTGTGGGAAGTGAAAAGGATAATTGCTGGTTGAGGATTGCTTTTGAAGAGTGGAAAGATAAGGGAAAGGAATCTCCCAGAAAATGCGCAAATACATTGAGAAAGAATACATGTGGGGGAAAAATGATAGGAATCTAATTGATTACCTAAGTTCTTACCTCAACAGCAATGCCAGTAAAAGTGAAAAGAGAATAGTAGATGATGGAAATTTAATAAAAATCATAGAAGAGGGCCTCCCCGGTGGCGCAGCGGTTGAGCGCTGGGTTGCGAAGCTACCTGCAGCCTCTGCAGCGCCAGTTTGATCCCTGGCTGCTCCCCGGCTACAGGAGAAGGGTCCCACATGGCGCGCAGACCTCTCCTGCCGCCCGCTGCTCCCCTCAGCAGTGTACTTAGTCGGTCTGCTTGCTATCCCCTCTGGCTCTGGTGAATTCTCTCACCCTACTGCGCTTCTGACTGTACCCAGTGCTTGTACAAATAAATAAATAAATCTTTAAAAATTAAAAAAAAATCATAGAAGATAATTTCCCTGAACTTATAGGAGACCTGAGTATTAATATTGAAGAAGCTGAGTACCTTACGTATCAATCTTAAACTATTTAGAATAAAATATTCCCTGTTGTGGGGCTCAGTAAGTTTTGTTATTCCTTTTGGGTCTTGAGTAAGCCTTTGAAGCAATACCTTATAGCATTTACTGGTAATTTCTCTAACTGTGCAATTTGTTTTGAATTTTAGTTCCTCAAATAATTTCTCATTGCTCCCTACTAAAGGACAAACACAGAGCATTTGTAGTTAGGCCACACATTCTCCTTCCATTTGGCTGTGTCTCTGGATAAACCTCAAGGTAAGTAAATTACCATCTTTGGCAAAGCGGCTTTTCTTCCACACCTAAGCATGTGGCCCTCTTATTTCTTGTTCTTGTTTCTCTTAGGAGGCAAGAGAAAAGGCACTAGGGTCACACAGATTGGTGTTAAAATCCTAACTGCATAACATAATTGCCCCACTGTTTACTCTTACTACTTGGAGTCAAACAACAGGAACCTGGAGAAGGCCTTGGACAGCAGATTTCCTCCCCAGAAAAGCCTCAGGATCAGGAGAACTGACTAGTGAACATTGTAAGTATAAAATTGATCCCTGATGGCCTGTTGCTACCATGTGCCTATTTATCTCCAGGGCAGCATTAAGCCATGGACTGGCTGTTGCCAAACCGGAGTGAAATGACTAAACAGTGTCTATCTAGTATAGTCCTGTGCTGGGGTGAGACGAGCCAGGGGGCCACCTTGCCAGCTTATTTCTGTCTTTGACCAGAAGATGAGAGGTTGGTTTCTATTCCAAGACCTGAGACCAAGGTATCTTGCACAGATCCAGGTGAAGCTGAAGCACATTCTGTGCAAATGAGATAGGCCCCTAGAAACTGGGTCTGGAAGTTTGAGACCTCTGTGATGTTTGCCTGGAGTTTTGTTTTCCTTTTTTGTATCTTTTCATCATTATTAAAATCTTGTGTTAGTATACTATGTAGAGTCTTGACTTTTTTCAGTTGTCTAAGCCTATATAACTGTTGAAGATGACACTGTAAATGAAGTAATTGAAACTGTGTTTGACTTTCTAGTTTAAGCAATGGCTAAGGTTTTGTTTGGAGAGAGAAAGATGAAAAATGGGACCACGATTTAGAACTACAGATGGCAGCCTAGCCACTGAGTCATCCTTGGTTTAAATTTGCCCTAGTACTGTAACTTTTGATGGGAAGTTAAGCGTAGCAATAGAAGGTAAAAGTGGCAGGTATATATGGGAACAGAGAAATAACTAAATGGATTAAACCATATTCAGACATGGGAAGTCCCACTGAGTATACTGTACCTTTGGTTGCTTTGGTAAAAATGCAGTGAACTAGGAAAGAGTCCTAGGCTGTCCAGTCTACCAAGCATGACTGGTTCCTGTATAAAGGGAAGGACAGGACACCAAAGGAGCCATGGGAAGATAGTTTGTTTGGTGAGAATGTGACCCATCTGGTAGACTAAAGAGACTCTCCCAGGAGAAGGCATCAAGAAAAATAAACTCTTCAATCAAAAGACTGTAACCTTTGTGAACTGAAAGAATTTTCCTGAGGAGTCACTGCTGAATTAGAGTTAACACAGTAACAACAAAGGAACTGTTTTACTTGCTTTAGGTACAGCCCAAAGAAGGGCATGCTTGGCCTAATCAAGAATTCAATTAGCTGCAACTTTTGTGGAAATGTGGGTAGTAGGGCAAGTTACAAAACAGCTGGGTCAAAGTGACATCTTTTAAATGTGCTGTGACAAAAGGGCCTCCAGTTACTTGGACTCCGTGTGTGACCCACTGTGGGAATGGAGGATGGAATCTCAGGACCAGTAAATCAACCAGAAATGTTCACTAACCTGCCTTTCTTTCCCTTTTCAGAAAATGGCAACCCAGGAGTCCTCTGATGAGAGGATTTCCCAGTTTGATGATGCTACAATTGCGGAGCTGTCTGCTCTACTAGGCCCAAAAGCCATCTATATAAAGGAGATGGAGGAGGAGCAACATAGAGAGTGCATGAAAATGAAGAAAGGCTTTAACTCACAAATGCGAAGCGAAGCAAAAAGGTTAAAGACCTTTGTCACCTATGAGTCCTACAGTTCATGGACACCAAGGGAGATGGCAGCAGCTGGGTTTTACCTCACTGGCGTAAAATCCGCAGTTCAGTGCTTCTGCTGTAGCTTAGTCCTCTTTAACACCAGTGTCCAGAAATTACCCTTGGAAGAGCACAATAAGTTTCGTCCCAATTGTGAGTTCCTTTTGGGCAAAGATGTTGGTAACATTGCCAAGTATGATATCAGAGTAAGGAATCCAGAAGACAAGCTGAGAGGAGACAAAGCAAGGTACCAGGAAGAGAGGGCCAGGCTGGAATCCTTCGAAAACTGGCCATTTTATGCCCAAGCAATATCCCCAAGAGAGCTCTCAACTGCTGGGTTTGTCTTTACAGGTAATTTGAAATCATTTTCAAAGTTCTACCTGTGGATTTCCATGGCAGTATTTTATGAATTGTTCCTTGTGACGTGTGGCATTAGATATAAGGTCTATTCTATATAATTCAACTTCAGTAATTTTATGTCATCTTTATTTTGTCACATTTTTGTTTCATGTGTAAATTTGCTAATTATATGTAAAACAAGACAGTTATTTTTCCTTAAATTTGGACCTTAGGGGTTAAGTATTAGCACTCTGAAGCTATCACCAGCTGCTGTGGCATAAGTTGGATCCCCAGTCAGGGAGATGACCCACATGGCACAGCAGACCTCTCCTGTGTCACCCATTGTTCCCCTCAGCAGTGTATTTCAGTCACTCCACCTGTTCTGCTCCCCACTCTGTCTCTGGTGAATCCTCTCACCACCCCCTGCATCTCTGGCCTATACCCCAGCTCTTGTATGCATAAATAAATAGAATAAATAAATAAAATTGGAACTTAGATAATTCTGACTGCATCAAGGACCTGTTTATAAAATCATGAGGTTATCCTGACCCAGTCTCCTCACCTATCCTTTTGCTGCTTTTATATGATGTCTTTGATTCTTTTAATTTCTTTTGTTTATTTTGATCTTCAGTCTAACTCTAATGTATGGGCCAATTGCATTTCAGAAAATTGTACTTTGAATTGTCCTTGTTATGCCATAAAGGTTATGAAAGATGTGAACAAGGACTGTAATAACAATAACAGCTATTATTTACCAAGTACCTGCTTGATGCTAGGCACAAATGAAGCACTAACTCTAATCCCCAAATGAAGCACTAACTCTCATTGCCCCCATTTCACAGTTGATTATATGGAGACTCCAGGCATTTAAGAAAGGTGCATAATTCTTCACGGAAATTTCAGGACAAAGCTACAAGCTGGGGGCCTCCCCGGTGGCGCAGCGGTTGAGCGCTGGGTTGCGAAGCTGCCTGCAGCCTCTGCAGTGCCGGTTCGATCCCCGGCTGCTCCCTGGCCACTGGAGGAGGGTCCCGCATGGCGCGCAGACCTCTCCTGCCGCCTGCTGCTCCCCTCAGCAGTGTACTTCGGTCCTTCTGCCTGCTCTGCTCCCGGCTCTGGCTCTGGTGAATTCTCTCACCCTCCCTCGCTTCTGACTGTACCCAGTGCTGGTATGTATAAACAAACAAACAAACAAACAAATAAATAAATCTTAAAAAAAAAAAAAAGCTACAAGCTGGGTATTCTCACTGTGCTGGGGTTTCTCTGCTTCATGAGTGCTGGGGTTTCTCTGCTTCCCCACTGCTTTTTTTCCTGAGAGCTAAATAGCAAAAACCCGGACCAGAAAGCGACTGGGGTAGATATACTGAGGGAAACATCCAGTTCTGTATGTGAAGTATGGCCAGGGCCAAGGGGTGGGGTCCCAGTTTAGAAAGTGGTCATATTGGGCAGCGGGGCTGTAAGTGGAAACTCAACGAGATGGGTGTGAGTCAGACATGCTGGAGTGATTGTCGCAGGTGCCAAGGGCAGTCAGCTCCGAGTGGGCTTCTGGACTACCCTACCAGAGCACTACAGGGTAATTGAAAGTTTTTCTTTCACATGTAGGTAAACGGGACACTGTGCAGTGCTTTTCTTGTGGTGGATGTTTAGGAAACTGGGAAGAAGGAGATGATCCTTGGAAGGAACATGCCAAGTGGTTCCCCAGGTAAGTACATAAATATTTTCTGCTTAATGTAATTATCAGTTTTCTTAAAACAACAAGACAAAACCACCTTCCTGGAATACCCCCTTCAGTTTTGATCTATCCAAAATTGCAACACTCTTGAATTTATCCAAGCAAGAAAGACCTGATTGCATCTTGAAAAATCTGAATAATATAATTTTAAAATAGTTTGAGAAATGTTGTTTAATTGTTCCAAGTGCTAAAATGTTTTGCCAAGGAGAGGTTTCAGGACCTGCCTTAATAAGAATGATTATAATAGCTATGATGTAAGGCTATGTAAAGGAAGTTGGAAATAAAAAACAATGTTTAAACATTACTGAGTTGGTATACTGCTGAATGTATAGCAAATTAAAATATTTTACCTTAAAAATTCAGTTTTGATTAGAAAATGGAATATATTTTTAATTTAATGCTGTATTTACTAATATTTTTATTTGGTATTATATATAACAAATACAGAATCATTCTTTACAAGTTTTTAGAACTTTTATTATGGAAAATTTGACAGAAAAGAAGGAACTATAATATAATCAACACTTATGAACATTGGCCCAATTAATTCCATCCGTCTCTCACCCACCTTTTCCCTTGGAAATAATAATAACCAAATTATTAGGGCCTCCCTGTTGGCACAGAGGTTAAAGTCTCAGCACTATCAAGCTATAGCTAACCACTTTTGCATGAGTTCAATCCCCCGCCAGGGAGCTAAGGCACATGGTGCAGCAGACCTCTCCTGTGTTGCCCACTGCTCCCCTCAGTAGTGTATTTCAGTAGATGCACCTGTTCTGCTCCCAACTCTGCCTCTGGTGAATCCTCTAAGCCCCACTGTACCTTTGGCCTACACCCCAGTTCTTGTATGCATAAATAAATAAAAATAAATCTTAAAAAATAAAAGAAAACATGTCACATCCCTGTTTATGGCAAAACTGGGACTAACATTCTAAACTCTTGACCTCTAGCACATTTGTTACTATACCACCACTAGACAATAAAACTGAATTTGAATTAGAGGGATTTTTAAAGTTTATTTAAGAAGGTTCTCTTCAATAGAAAGGAATATCTTATTTGAAATGGGATTCAATATGCTTTGCAAAAAATTAGTAATTTCTGGGCCTCCCCGGTGGCGCAGCGGTTGAGCGCTGGGTTGCGAAGCTGCCCGCGGCCTCTGCAGTGCCGGTTCGATCCCCGGCTGCTCCCTGGCCACCAGAGGAGGGTCCCACATGGCGCGCAGACCTCTCCTGCTGCCCGCTGCTCCCCTCAGCAGTGTACTTCGGTCCTTCTGCCTGCTCTGCTCTCCGCTCTGGCTCTGGTGAATTCTCTCACCCTCCCACGCTTCTGACTGTACCCAGTGCATGTATAAACAAAACAAACAAACAAACAAATAAATAAATAAACATGCCTCTATTAAAAAAATAAATAAATAAATAGTAATTTCTGTTTGAGGTATGATTATGTATTTTGGTCAGTAGATAAAATAATTTTTATATAGTTTCTCTTACTACCAGTAAGTTTTATACAACCACAGTAACTAGATTTATTCATTATAGTTAAGCAAAATACTGCAACTTACATGTTTTTTGTAAGTCACTTTCTTTGATTGTGTTACATATTTTGTTTCAAGAAAAAAGATAATCTGCAGCTTTAATTTAAAATTATTACTTATGGGCCTCCCTGGTGGAGCAGCAGTTGAGCGCTGGGTTGAGAAGCTGCCCGCAGCCTCTGCAGCGCTGGTTCGATCCCCGGCTGCTCCCTGGCCACTGGAGGAGGGTTCCACATGGCGCGCAGACCTCTCCTGCCGCCCGCTGCTCCCCTTAGCAGTGTACTTCGGTCCTTCTGCCTGTTCTGCTCCCTGCTCTGGCTCTGGTGAATTCTCTCACCCTCCCGCGCTTCTGACTGTACCCAGTGCTTGTATCAATAAATAAATAAATCTTTAAAAAAATAATAAAATAAAATTATTACTTATAATATAAATTTATTATAGATGATCTTACTAATGGAAATAATTTGATGGGAACAATGATAATTCTCATAAATAACTTTTGGGGTGTTTTTTGGACACTTTTATCAAAGTATAATAAATAAACAATTTTAAGTATACAGCAATAAATTTAATGAATGTTCTGTGCAACCATCACCACATTAATAGATAAAGGATTTTTATCACAATATCAAGGTAAATTTTGTTTATTAATTATAGATGTGAGTTTCTTCAAAGTAAGAAATCTTCAAAAGAAATTGCCCAGTATATTGAGAGCTACAAAGGATTTGTTGGCGTCACGGTAATTTATAACAATTGGTTTTCCCAAATTGGCTTTTGACTATATAATAATATCGGAATTAGAAGGGGCGGATTCTTTTTTCAGGGTCTGGTTTTTCCTTCTTTCATTATTCTACAACTCATCTGGCAGTGAAGAAATGCATGTTCTCCTACTAAATTCAAGCCCTTAGAGTTAGTTGCCTTTTGAGGCTGCCCGCTTCTCAGTGCCCATGTGAATGAGATATTCGGCCCTCCATATATAACTGCCCACAGTAGGTCTCAGAGCTGCTGCCATCTCCCAGGTTTTTTTTTTTTTTTTTTAAAGATTTATTTATTTATTTATTTATTTATACAAGCACTGGGTATAGTCAGAAGCATGGGAGGGTGAGAGAATTCACCAGAGCCAGAGCAGGGAACAGAACAGACAGACTGATGAAACACACTGCTAAGGGGAGCAGCGGGCGTGGCAGAAGAGGTCTGCGCGCCATGTGGGACGCTCACCCGTGGCCAGGAATCAAACTGGCGCTGCAGAGGCTGTGGGCAGCTTCGCAGCCCAGCGCCAAACCACTGTGCCACCAGGGGAGGCCCCCCCGGGTTATTTTATGTCCTATCATAGGGACTTGATGCTTGTAAAAGTTTATTCCCTAGTGGTAAGGACAGAAAACCCAACCCAGATTGACTTAAGTGAGTTTATTGGCTAATGTGTGTCTCAGATGAGAATGCTGCACAGGACGTGGCCTGAAGGTGGGAGAGGTGTGTTTTCTCAGAAGTTGGGGTGCAATGATCAGGGAAGATCCATTGCTCAATACCAAACCTACTTCTGAGTCCAGTTTCCTTCCTGTTATTTCATATTTCCTCATTAATTACAGTAAATTGTTAAAAACCTTAAGTGACTTCACTTTTAAGCTGGAGTTCTAAAAAAACATGACCCGAAGTTTCTTGTCGGGTATAAGTAAACATTCCCAGGCTTGTTTTTCTTTTGTACTGCATTAAAAATGCCAACATTAATAAAAAAATTAAGGGAGGGCCTCCCTGGAGGTGCAGGGGTTAAAAGTCTCCGTGCTATCACTGCAGCATGAGTAGTCCCTGGCCAGGGAGCTAACCCACATGGCGCACCAGACCTCTCCTGTCTTGCCCACCGCTCCCCTCAGCAGTGTATTTCAGTCAATCTGCCTATTCTGCTCCCCACTCTGTCTCTGGTGAATCCTCTCACTCCCCTGCACCTCTGGCCTATACCCCAGTTCTTGTATGAATAAATAAAAATAAATCTTTAAAAAAAATTAAGGGAATGAGTCTCCAACAGGCATGCCACTCAGTTCAATAAAACTCTTCATTTGGGGGAAGTGAGTTTTTTTTATTCATTGATAGGTATAAACTTTATAAGCCAAACTGTTGATAACTTGAATTTTAACTTTAATCTGAATTTTCCTCAGGGAGACCATTTTGTGAATTCCTGGGTCAAGAGAGATTTACCTATACCACCAGGTAATGACTCAGACATATTCAGATTTGTAATGTGGTGGCAGCAGGAACCCCAGGGTAAGTGGGACACTGAGTCAAACTTTCATTTAAGGTTCATAATTTGCAGAAACAAGTTAGCATACATTTAGTTTCAAATTCTCACCCATGTAGAAAACAGGAACCAAGTCTCCAGCCAGTCCAACTTAGGAAGCCCAAAGGACTACCCCATTGAGTGGACACCTCAAAATGCAGGAAATAAATCTGTCTGTTGTTAAGAGAGCTATCTGGATATTGCCTTTCTCAAATCTTGACACTGAACTAGGGAGGAGAGGAAACTTCAGTACCTTTCCTTGTTTTATTTTGATACTAAATGAAGAAGAGATAATTTTAAAATGCTTTCTTAGAGAAAAAATGAACAGGGCCTCCCTGGTGGCGCAAGGGGTTAAGTTTCAGCACTATGAAACTATCAGCTGCCACTGAAGCACGAGTTCAATCCCCAGCCAGGGAGCTAAGCCACATCTCATGGCAGACTTCTACTGCTTCGCCCTCTGCTCCCCTCAGCAGTGAATTTTAGTAGATCTGCCTGTTCTGCTCCCCACTCTGTTTCTGGTGGATGCTCTCACTCCCGCCCCTGCACGCTAGCTCTTGTATGCATAAATGAGTAAAATAAATCTTTAAAGAAAAAAATGACCCGGCCTCCCCTGGTGGTGCAGGTGGTTGAGTGCTGCACTGTGAAGCTGCCCACAGCCTCTGCAGCACTGGTTCGATCCCAGCTGGCTGGCGAGGGTCCCATGTGGCGCAGCAGACCTCTCCTGTCTCACCTGCTGCTCCCCTCAGCAGTGTACTTCATCAGTCTGCCTGTTCTGTTCCCCGCTCTGTCTCTGGTGAATTCTCTCACCCTCCCATGCATCTGGCCTGTACTCCGGTTCTTAAATAAATAAATAAATATTTTTTAAGAAAGAAAGAAAGAAAAAAAATGACCATTATAGAAATAAGTCAATTTACTAGATACCCACCATATAACTACCACTGTGCTTCAGCATTTCTGACAGAGGCTCAGTCTTGTTGTATCTATACCTTTCTTTTCTTTTAACTCCTTGTCCAATAATATATTGAAATAATATCCATGCATTACATTATTTCATTTGTAAATAGGGAGGGATAACTTGAACACCAATACTTTTAATATCAGAGCTTGCTGATCTCCTCATATACCTTTTATTCAAGGTTATTGCAATGACAGCATCTTTGCTAATGAAGAACTACGACTGGACTCTTTTAAGAACTGGCCCCAGGCATCCCCTGTGGGAGTGGCAGCTCTGGCCAAAGCAGGTCTTTTCTATACAGGTGAGTCAGCAGTTTGTACCAAGCTCTTGCCTTGCTAGCCATTTCAACCCCACATATACATAATCCTGGCCTTATATTTATCTAGACTCATGTTTTCCATTCTTTGAATCAGTCCTTATATATCCCTTTTCCTGGCTGTATCATAAATCCTCAACTAGTTTTCCATATGTCTCTTAAGTAGTGAAGCTCCAAATGTGAAACCTTAAAATATGGACTAATAATAATATAAGTTTTCTGTTTGGAATAATTGTCATTTCATTTACTTTCTACACATTAGTTTCTTCCTTACTCTTGCTCCTAGAAACTGTCACATTATCCTCTGCCTCCCTATCTTTAATACAAATTTAGTAGTCAGATGGAAAGGAGCTGAGATCTTTAAGCTTTTTTTCTGTAGGGTAACATGCCCAGCTAAAAATTGGGACTTCTGTCATTATGGAAGAGTGAGAGATACTGGGAGTGTGGAGAGCAGAAGACTTTTTCACATTCTCCTTGAAAGAGAAAGCCAGCAAATTATTTTTTAATTTAATTTAATTTTATATATATTTTCATCATTCTTCATTTTTGTTTGATGCGTGCTTTTTCCTCTCAGGAGTAGTCCCCACAAAATTCCCACCACCAATTTACTATCATCACCGTAGTCCCTTGTGTTAGAACACATTCCTTCCCCTATTTTCCCTCTCCCTCCTCCTCCCCTGAAGAGTGTCTCTGATTAGTAGTTGCCAGTTAATTTTGTTTTTTAATTTATTATAATTATTTTTTTTTCCCAGTCCCATATTTTGTTCCCCTACATTCCTCCTATAAGTGAAACCACCGATATTTTTTTCTTTTTCCTTCTGGTTTATTTCACTGAGCATAATCCCTTCCAGCTCCATCCATGTTCAGCAAATTATTTTTTTTTAAAGTTTCAGATATTTACTTATCAGTGTAAACCAAACACAATACACTGACATGATTTTGTGCATCTAGAGGAGATACATTTCCTGGTAAGTGGAAAATTGTATGGTGCTTTCTGGAAGTCCTTAATTTTAAGCAGCTTTATAGTGAGATATTTCATTCAGAAATCGTACCTTTTTTCATCTTCTTTCTGTAATCTACATTCACTTAGAACTTGAAGTAATTACTAAGACCCAGTTTGTTCCAGGGTCCTGGGTTATTTTTTCTGCCCCAAATGACATCTGAATTGAACAAAGCCACATGCATGATATACAGTGCTGCTCCAGGGTCTTTGGCTGCAATGAATGCAAAGGGGGCTCAAGCTAGGATGCTTGGTCTGACTGAGTATCTGACAGGGCATAGTTACAGGAGAAGCCTTGGTTGGGCAGGGAAAAGAACAAATATGCAAGACCTGGGACCAAGTCTGTGACACACCAGGAAATTCTTTGATTCCTAAACATGTAGAATTTTTTAGCAGTTCACAGTATTCTCCTTTTAGCTGCAGATCCTTAGGAAGTTCCATTCTAATCCATACTGTGCTGGTTTCCCTTGGCTAAATTTCTACCCAAGGTGATCATAGAAAAGATATTGTGCCTTTCTAGGTACTTTGTTGACCTTTAGACTGAACACACACTGAACTACAGTACAGGTTCATGAAGATCTTTTCCTGAGAGGTCAAGCTGGTATCACAGAACAATACATAGTAGGGCAAAGTAGTGGTCACAATAACAGACATGTATTCCATTGGTATAAAAATGCCACACAATCTTAATAAGCATTTAGAAAGGCAATGTTCTCCCTGCTCTCTGTTCTGTCTTCCTTTTGCCCACCTTCTTCATGGACCCTCTCTTTATTGTCTTCAGCCTCTTCCTCTTTGAAGCTCCACCTCTTCACACAAATCCTAGTCCTTTTACCTTTTTCCAGTCTTGCACACTCTAGGACCTGCTAATCTTGGCCAGACACAAAGGGAGGTTTTCCTTTGTTCTAGGTTTGCAGTGATTACAGGGCTTCAAGCATGAAATGGTGAAATGATGGAGGGTAATTTCTTGTTCCATCCTTTGGCACATCGAAATGCCTATTTCATTCCAAAGAAATAGTCTCAGAGGAGCCTTGACTCTAGTTCTGAGAATAATGTGGTAAGAGGCATTTGATTATTTATGAGCTCACATGAGGGCCACTACATTTTTTTCACTTTTTTTTCTTTGAACTTCAAATACATTTCTGATTTATTCATTAAATAAATATTTATTGAGGGTCTAGTAAATGCTAGGCACTCTTCTAAGTCCATGAAATTCACTAGTGAGCAAAACAGACAAAATTCTCTTCCTCTATTGAGCTTCATTTCCACATTCTGATTTGCAAAGCTCTCTCTCCATGGCAGGAAGATAGGACTAGAGGGAGAAAGGTGCTCATCAACTGCTGGTACATAGGAGCCTTCAGTAACTGTTTGCTCATCACCCCATTCGTGGGAGAAGAGTCTAAGAGGAATATTGCTGGTGGCCCAACTTGTAACTTTGTCACAAAATCTAGTTAGAAATGAAAGTAGGGTTTTGCTAATAAAGGCATGGTGGATAATACCCGTGTCACTAAGGTATACACATGCCAATCATACTGATCAGATTTCCTTACCTCTAGGGATAAAGGACAAACTTCAATGCTTTTCCTGCGGAGGATATTTGAAGTGGAAGGAAGGTGATGGCCCATTAGAAGACCATGCCAAATATTTTCCAAAGTGAGTGGTTAATGGTTTTGCCAATTATACATGTATCTGTAAACACATTTAATTTTGTCTGTTCTTGAATCCAAATAAATGAAAGAGCCCTGTGTGCCACTTCATGATGGGCTCATCTTGTTCCACATTGTTTTTAAGATTCATCCATAGCCATGTGTATTGTTGTAGTTCAGTTGTTTTCATTGCTATACAGAATATTTTATGAATATAGAATAATTTTTCCGTTAATGTTGATTCAACATGAGTTGATTTCAAAGTGTTGCATATTCAAATACTGCCACTATGATGAACATTCTTCTACATATTTTCCAGTTTCATGTGTATTTCTTTAAGCTATGCAACAAACCATGGATTTCCAGTCATCAGATCTGCAAGTAGTCAACTTTACAGAGTGTGCAAAACATTTTTCAACATGTGCTACTGATTTGCATGTCCACTAGAATGTATGAGTTTCCATTGGTCCACTTTCTCACTAACTTTGTAGTGTCCAAATTTTAATTTTTTTAGTTTAATTACTAATAATTTTGAACATATTTTCCATACAATTTCCTTGTTCTTATCCTTCAGGAAAGTATCTGGCCTATTCCTGCTCTTTTTTCTTCCATATTAAGAAAATATTTGAAATATTCTTTATTATTTTTTATGGTATCCTTAAAAGTATTCCTTATTTTATCACTTATAGTATAATATAGTTTTTAGTTAATATTTATATAGCCACTCCAGCTTTTTTTTTTAATTGATGTACTTTCATAATGTTTATGACACATTAGGGCCTCCCCTGGTGGCTCAGCGGTTGAGCGCTGGACTGCAAAGCTGCCCGGAGCCTCTGCAGCACCGGTTCGATCCCCGGCTGCTGGGGGTGGGGATCCCACATGGCACGACAGACCTCTCCTTCCACGCCCTCAGCAGTGTATTTCATCGATCTGCCTGTTCTGTTCCCTGCTTTGGCTCTGGTGAATTCTCTCACCCTCCTGCGCTTCTGACTGTACCCAGTGTTTGAATAAATAAATAAATCTTAAAAAAAAATAATGTTTATGACACATTAAGTATGAAAAAGAGGTTACAAACAACCTAATTTCATTTATGTAAAAGTACAAAAGTGGATAGGTGAGTACCTTGAATGATGTTAGCTAGAATGTTTGGTTATCTAGGGCCTTGCTGGTGGCGCAGGGGTTAAGACACAGTGCTATCAAGCTATCGCCACTGCAACATGAGTTTGATCTCCAGCCAGGAAGCTAACCCTCAAGGTGCGGCAGACCTCTCCTGTCTGCCCTGCTGCTCCCCTCAGCAGTGCATTTCAGTAGATCCACCTGTTCTGCTCCCCCCTCTGTCTCTGGTGAATCCTCTTACCCCCCCACCTCTGACCACCCCAGTTCTTGTATACATACATAAATAAATCTTTAAAAATATATAGTGGTTATCTACTGGGAGAATTTTTTTTTTTTTGAGGCATGTTTATTTATTTGTTTGTTTGTTTCTTTTGTTTATACATGCACTGGGTACAGTCAGAAGCGCGGGAGGGTGAGAGAATTCACCAGAGTCAGAGCGGGGAGCAGAGCAGGCAGAAGGACGGAAGTACACTGCTGAGGGGAGCAGCGGGCGGCAGGAGAGGTCTGCACGCCATGTGGGACCCTCTTCTGGTGGTTGGGGAGCAGCCAGGGATCCAACCGGCGCCACAGAGGCTGCGGGCAGGTTCGCAACCCAGCGTTCAACCACTGCGCCACCGGGGAGGCCCGGGAGAATTTATTTTTAATTTCATTGAATACCTTTGATAAAAGTATTTTTATTTTATAATTTTTATAAGTATTTTTTTAAACATGGTATTCTCTTTTTTTTTTTTTTTTAAAGATTTATTTATTTATTCATACAAGCACAGGATACAGTCAGAAGCACGGGAGGGCTAGAGAATTCACCAGAGCCAGAGCGGGGAACAGAACAGGCAGAAGGACCGAAGTACACTGCTGAGAGGAGCAGCGGGCGGCAGGAGAGGTCTGCGCGCCATGTGGGACCCTCACCCAGTGAGGCCGGGGATTGAACCGGCGCTGCAGAGGCTGCAGGCAACTTCGCAACCCAGCGCTCAACCACTGCGCCACCGGGGGAGGCCCTATTCTCTTTTTTTTTTTAAGATTTATTTATTTATGAACAGAAGAGCTGGGGTACAGGCCAGAGATATGGGGTGGGGGGGGGTGAGAGGATTCACCAGAGACAGAGTGGGGAACAGAACAGGTAGACTGACTGAAATACACTGCTGAGGGGAGCAGTGGGCGAGACAGGAGAGGTCTACTGTGCCATGTGGGTTGCTTCCTGGCCAGCCAGGGATTGAACTCATGCTGCAGAGGCTGTGAGTTGCTTCATAGTGCGATGTTCAACCCCCTGCGCCACCAGGGAGGCCCAGTATTCTTTTTTTTTTAATTTATTTGTTTATGCATACAAGAACTGGGGTGTAGGCCAGAGGTGCAGGGTGCTAGGATTCGCCAGAGACAGAGTGGGGAGCAGAATAGGCAGATCTACTGAAATACACTGCTGAGGGGAGCAGCAGAAGAGACAGAGGTCTGCTGTGCCATATGGGTCACCTCTGTGGTCAGGGATCAAATCATGTTGCAGTGGCTGCCAATAGCTTGATAGCGCTGTATCTTTACCCCTGCACCACCAGAGACGCTCAAACATGGTATTCTTTTGGAAGTAATTTTGCTATTAAGCTATGAACTTTAAAGTGAGTTTCTTTTAGGCACAAGAGTTGGGTCTTATTTTTTAATAGTCCAACAACTGTTTTGTTGTTGTTGTTATTTATTTTATTTACTTATTTTATTAATAAATTCTTTTTTTCTTACATTGTTGTAGTCCCCATAGTTCTCCTACCACCATATCACCTATGAACCATCACCATATCATTTGTGTTCATCCCTCAGCTGTTTTTCCCACCCTCTTACCCTCTCCTTTGCTGTATGCCTCATTTCTATAGTTAGCTTGCTGGTTTTGACTTTTTCTTGACCTCTTGTTTGGTTCCTCTATATTCCACATATAATTGGGACCATTCAGTGCTTATCTTTTTCCTTCTGACTAATTTTGGCTTCTATAACCTCTTCTAGCTCCATCCATTTTGCCACAAATGGCATGAGTTTGTCTTTTTTTGATCACTGAGAAATAGTCCATTGTATAGATGTACCGTAACTTTTTGATCCATTTGTCTATTCTGGGGCATTTCCTTATCTTGGCTATTGTAAATAGTGCTGCAATAAACATAGGTTGCAGATTTCCTTTCAAATTAGTGTTTTTGTGTCCTTCGGGTTGATTCCTAGCAGTGGACTCGCTAGACCATATGGTAGATTCATTTTTAGTGTATGAGGCACCTCCACATAGCTTTCTATAGTGGCTAGACCAGTTTACATTCTCATCAGCAGTGTAAGAATGTTTCTTTATTTCCACATCCTCTTCAGTATTTGTTGTTTCCACTTTCTTTTAATGTGGACCATTCTTACTGGAGGGAGGTAGTATCTCATTGTGGTTTTGATTTTCATTTCCCTGATAACTAGTGTGTTGAGCAATTTTTCATATGCCTGTTGGCCATTTCCCTTTCTTCTTTGGAGAAGTGTCTTTTTTAGTTATTTTGCCCCATTTTCGGACTGGCTTGTTTGTGTTATGTAAATTTTTGTAGGTCTTTGTTATCAGTCCCTTATCTGTCAAACAGTGTGAAAGTATTTTCCCCACTCACTAGGAAATCTCTTTGTTTTGATTATTAGCTCTTGTGCTGTAGAGAATCGTTTAAGTTTGATGTAGTCCCGGCTGTTTATCTCCTTTGTTTTCCTTGCTTCTGGAGAAGATTCCTCAAAGCTATTTCTGAGGTTTGTGTCATGGAATGTTCTGCCTGTGTTTTCTTCTGTATTTTATGGTTTCAGGTCTTACATTCAAGTCTTCTATCCATTTTGAGTTGATTTTTGTATGTGGTGTGAGATAGTAGTCGTGTTTCATTTTTTTGCATGTTGCAATTGTTTTCCTAAAACCATTTATTGAAGAGGTTCTCCTTGTTCCAGTATATATTCTTTGCTCCTTTGTTGTATATTAGTTGACCATATATATGTAGTTTTATTTCTGGGCTTTCAATTCTATTCCATTGGTTTCACTGTGTGTTTTTGTTCCAATACCATGAGGTTTTTATAATAATGACTTTGTAGTATTATTTGAAGTCTGGGAGTGTAATGCCTCTGTCTTCCCCGTTTTAGTCAGGAGAGCTTTTGCTATTCGGGGATCTTGGTGGTTCCATATGCATTTCATCAGCATTTGTTCTATTTCTCTGAAGAATGTCATTGAGATTTTTATTGGAATTGCATTACTCTATAAATTGTTTTTAGTAGGATGGACATTTTTATGATGTTGATTCTTCTGATCCATGAGCAAGGGAATATCTTTCCATTTCTTTGTGTCTTCTTCTATTTCTTTTAACAGTGTTTCGTAGTTTTCCTTGTATAGATCTTTTACCTCTTTTGTTAGGTGTATTCCCAGGTATTTAATTTTTGGGGTACAATTGTAAATGGGATGGCTTTCTTAATTTCTTCCTCTTGAGATTGATTGTTTTCATATAGGAAGGCTACTGATTTTTATTGATTGATTTTGTAACCTGCTACTTTACTAATTTGGTTTATTGTTTTAATTAGTTTTTCTGTGGTGTTTTTAGGATTCTCTATATTATCATATCATCTGCATATAATGATAGTTTCACTTCTTTCCCTATTTTGGATTCCTTTTTTTTTTTTTTGGTCAGGATTTTATGCCTTTATTTTTTAAAAGTAAAAATACATCAATCTTTTTTTTTAAAAAATATTTTATATAATTCTTACATCATTTTTCATCCTTGCACAATGCATGCATTTTCTTTTTTTTTTTTAATAGAGGCATGTTTTATTTATTTATTTATTTGTTTTGTTTGTTTGTTTTTGTTTATACATGCACTGGGTACAGTCAGAAGCGCGGGAGGGTGAGGATATTCACCAGAGCCAGAGCGGGGAGCAGAGCAGGCAGAAGGACCGAAGTACACTGCTGAGGGGAGCAGCGGGTGGCAGGAGAGGCCTGCATGCCATGTGGGACCCTCCTCCGGTGGCCGGGGAGCAGCCGGGGATAGAACCGGCGCCGCAGAGGCCGCGGGCAGCTTCTTCGCAACCCAGCGCTCAACCGCTGCGCCACCAGGGAGGCCCACAATGCATGCATTTTCATCTTGGCTACATTTCCCACACAACTGCACCCCCCCTTATCTTGACCCCAATCCCTCCTCTCCCCGCCCCCACCCCACCCCAGTAGTGTGTCTCTGGTCTGTGTTTATAGCAGTACTAGTTATTACAGTAGCTAAGCTATGGAAACAAACCAAATGCCCAAAAATAGATGACTGGATCAAGAAGATATACACCATGGAATATTACTCAGCAATCAAAAAAGATAAACATGCAGTTTGCAGCAACATGGATGGAGCTAGAAGGGATCATGCTCAGCGAAATAAGTCAGAAAGAAAAAGGAAAAATACCAGATGGTCTCACTCATAGCAGGAATTTAGAAATCCTTTTTTTTTTTTAAAGGTTTATTTATTTATGTATACAAGAACTGGAGTGTAGGCCAAAGGTGTGGGGGCTGAGAGAATTCACTTGAGACAGAGTAGGGAGCAGAACAGTTGGATCTACTGAAATACACTGCTGAGGGGAGCAGCAGGGGAACCAGGAGACATCTGCTATGCCATATGGGTTATCTCCCTGGCCAGGGATCGAACTCATCTTGCAGTGACTGGCCATAGCTTGATAGCACTGTGTCTTTAACCCCTGCGCCACCGGGGAGGCCTTGGATTCCTTTTATGTCTTTCTCTTGCCTAATTGCCCTAGCTAGGACTTATAGTACTATATTGAAAAGCCGTGGTGTGAGTGCGCAACCTTTTCTTATTCCAGATTTTAATGGGAAGGATTTCTGTTTTTCACCATTAAGTTCGCTGTTAGCTGTGCATTTGTCATATATGGCTTTTATTATGTTAAGATATTTCCCTTCTATCCTGAGTGTTTCAAGGACCTTCATCATAAATGGATGTTGGACTTTATCAAATGCTTTCTCAATGTCTATTGATATGATCACATGGCTTTTATTTTTCTTTCAGTTGATGTGGTAGATTATGTTGATTGATTTTCGGATGTTGAACCATCCTTGTGTCCCTGGGTGGAAGCGGGGGCAGGTGCTCCTTTTGCTCTCCCCTCAGCTCCCACCTACAGGACCCCATTTAATGGCCAGTGGATGGATTTCCATGCTGTTGCAACTGGGCAGGTTTGGGGGAGTTCCCATGGCACCCATCAACTAGACCACTGTAGCTGGCAGGCAGAATGTCCCATAGCTCTTACCCTGGTGTGGGTGGATGTCCATGCTGCCTGGGCTACTGTTGGTACTGGCTAAGAGCAGGGGTTCCCATGGCACCTGTTGACCAGACTACTGATGCTGGTGGGCAGGATGTCCCAGTACTCTCACCTTGGCATGGGTGGATCTGCACTGTTGGGAACGCTGTGGCAGCTGGGCAGGGGTTTCCTTCGACCAGACCACTTGGGGTAGTCAGAGGCCCCTGATGTAGGGCCCGGCACCATGAGGCTCTGGCTGTGGCTCTGTCCACTGGCAGGTACAGCAGGCTGAGTGGAATGCACTTCCTGGTATAGCTGGGGACAGCTGAGGGTCTCCATTACAGGGCATGGCAACTGGGAGGATCTGCCTGGTGGGCTTGGAGGCATGGGCTGGTGGAGTGGTATGGCTGAGTTCAGTGCTCAACAGGAGCTGGTGGCTGGTGTTCTGGCCCTGTTCACTAGGTGGCGCCATAGGGCTGAGTGAGATGTGCCTCCCAGCAGAGGCTGACGCCCGAGTTGCGTCTGGGGGAAGAGAAAAACAAGGGGTCAATTTCTGGGGAGCTGGCTGCTAGTGCTGAGGCCTGAGTTGCCCACTTGTGGGTATCTGGGGGTTCCAGATGTAGTAGGGTGGGGTTGCAGGCTAGGATCGAGTCCAGGCTGTAGGATGTCGGCTGGCTTGATGGGCTGGTTCCCCTTTCGGCTAGGTGCCTGAGCAGAAAGGACGCCTCCTTTTTTTGTCCCCTTTTTGGTTCTTGGGCAGCCTGGAGAATTGCTGGTGTTGTGTAGCTGGTTTAAAGCCTCTAGGTTTAGCTAAAAGCTCATTATCAGTCCTTTCATTAGTGTTTCTTTTCTTTTTTTGAGAGAGAGTTTGATCCCAGCCTCTCTATACCACCGTGTTGTTCCCAACAACTGTTTTCTAATGGGGGGGTGATTAAAATGTGTACATTTAATGTGATTATTAATATGGTTGGACTTAAATCTAATCTCTTGAATTTCTTTCACTCATTCAAATAAACTGAAAATATTTACAGATAGATTTAGAGGGAAATTGTAAAATAAGTAATATTTATTCAGTGTAAGGTATAGAAACTGATGATTCAAACAGTTGCAATTTTATGAGCCATGTGAGGGGCTACCTGTTGCATAAATTTATCCTTTAGTAAAGTCTGGTCCTCATAGGACTCTGGGTCTGCATTTGTATATTTATACCATGCCTCTTTGAATAGATCCAAGAAGACCGTGGGACTCTCAACCCAAAAGCAGATTAGTAGATAACAATAGACAGAAAAAAAATAGATAAGTAACCAGTGAATAAAATTTAAATCAAGATATAAATTCTCGGGGCCTCCCTGGTGGCGCAAGGGGTTAAGCACCGCACTATGAAGCAATCCGCAGCCTCTGCAGCACAAGTTCCATCCCTGGCCGGCCAGAGAGCAACCCACATGGGCAGCAGATCTCTCCTGTCTTGCCTACTGTTCCCCTCAGCAGTGTATTTCAGTCAGTTTGCCTGTTCTGTTCCCCACTCTGTCTCCAGTGAATCCTCTTACCATTCTCACCTCTGGCCTGTACCCCAGCTCTTATATGCATAAATAGATAAATCTTTAAAAAAAAGATATAAATTCTCTGTCAACTGCTTCAATTCATTAAATATTTTTATTGATTTACCATTGTTTTATTATCCCATCTCCTATTTCTCTGTTTCACTGACTTGTTTGAATTTGTGTATTTTTTACTCCATTTTATTTCTGTTGGCTAATTAGCTTTACGTTTTTGTCTTTTCAGTGCCTGCTCTAGAAATTACAGTGTGTTTTTAATGTATTAGCCACCTTCACATAATAATATATGAGCAAAATAATGGTATACTTTTATTTCTCCCCTACATGCTATTGTTTTAATGTATTTTACTTCCATATATATTATTTTTTTTACAATATAATAGCTTTAACAATTATCTTCATTTTATTATTTTTTCAATCATCCTTTATTTAATTTTTGCACAGATGAACTGGAATGTAGGCTAGAGGTGCAGGGGTTGAGAGGATTCACCAGAGACAGAGTGGGGAGCAGCACAGGCAGATTTACTGAAATACTGAGGGGAGCCACAGTCAAGACAGGAGAGGTATGCTGCGCCATATATGGGTTAGTTCCATGGCTGGGGATAGATCTCAGGCTGTAATGCTGATAGCACTGAGACTTAACCCGTAGGCCACCAGGGAGGCCCGCTTTAATAATAATCTTTAAATGCATTTTAAAAAGAGAAAATATCTCAACTTGCCCACTCAGTCTCTTCCCTGAAACCCATATTTCTATGAATAGGATCAAGTTTCCTTCTGTTATCATTTTCCTTTTAACTGCAGAATTCTTTTTTTTTTTTTTAAAGATTTATTTATTTATTTATACAAGCACTGGGTACAGTCAGAAGCGCAGGAGGGTGAGAGAATTCACCAGAGCCAGAGTGGGGAGCAGAGCAGGCAGAAGGACCGAAGCACACTGCTGAGGGGAGCGGTGGGCACAACAGGAGAGGTCTTTGCACCATGTGGGACCCTCCTCCGGTGGCCGGGGAGCAGCCAGGAATCGAACCGGCGCTGCAGAGGCTGCAGACAGCTTCGCAAGCCAGCGCTCAGCCGCCGCGCCACCAGGGGAGGCCCTAACTGCAGAATTCTTTTAACATTTCTTGTGGTGCAAGTCTGCTGGCAATTAACTGCATACATTTTGTGTGAAACAATCTGTACTTTTTCTTACTTTAGAGTCCTTTTCCTTCATGGGTCTATCGGCACAGTGACCTTAGACAATATCATTAAAATTTCTACTTGCTGTCTTTCTGTGACTAATCTTCTCTTCCTGGACTCATCTCCAAATCATGTAGGAAAACAAATGAAATGAAATGTTCTGCTTTATTTCCATGATTCTGTAGCACAAAAAATGAGCCCAAAATGGTTGATTGGTCCTCATTTTCCCATTGATCTACTCATATTTATAGTTCTTTTTTATCCATGTTAATCATTGTGGGTAGCTCTTTAGATTTCCTCCCTCAGTTCTTCAGGTAGATGACACTCATTAGTTTATAGTGTATTTATGTCTGAGTTTAAGGACATCTGGCAAAGAGTTTTTAGAGAATATACATGAGGTAGCTCTTTAGTCTTAATATTGATGAAATTTAAAAACACTAACCTTTTATTTGGGAATAATATTAGAGAAATGATGCAAAGATAATATAGAGGATTCCTATACCCTCACAGCAGGCTTCCCTTAATACTAACATCTCACATTACCATGTTACATTTGTCAAAATTAAGGCATTAATTAAGACTTGGTACATTACTGTCACTTCCAACTTTATTTGGATTTGACCAGTGTTTGTAAAATACTCTTTTGTTGGTTCAAGAATTCATAGGGGGGCCTCCCCGGTGGCGCAGCGGTTGAGCACTGGGTTGCGAAGCTGCCAGCAATCTCTACACTGCCAGTTGGATCCCTGGCTGCTCCCCGGCAGGCCACTGGAGGAGGGTCCCACATGGCGCGCAGACCTCTCCTGCCGCCCGCTGCTCCCCTCAGCAGTGTACTTCCATCCTTCTGCCTGCTCCGCTCCCTGCTCTGGCTCTGGTGAATTCTCTTACCCTCCTGCGCTTCTGACTGTACCCAGTGCTTGTATAAATAAAAAAAAAATAAAATAATCTACAAAGAGCTAATGAGACGCAACAAAAACAAAGAAAATAATCCAGTCCAAAAATGGGCAGAAGAGCTAAAAATAAACTTCTCTGAAGAGGAAATGCAAATGGCCAACAGGCATATGAGAAAATGTTCAACATCACTTGTCATCAGGGAAATGCAAATCAAAACTACAATGAGGTACCATCTTACACCAGTGAGAATGGCACATATTAAAAAAACTAGCAACACCAAATGTTGGTGAGGTTGTGGAGAAAAAGGAACTCTTCTGCACTGTTGGTGGGAGTGCAAACTGATCCAACCACTATGGAGAGCTGTGTGGAGATTTCTGGACCAACTTAAGGTAGAGCTTCCATATGATCCAGCAATTCCACTCCTAGGTATTTACCCAAAGGACACAGAAACATCAATTCCAAAGAGCACCTGCACCCCTATGTTTATAGCAGCACTATTTACAATAGCTAAGCTTTTGGGCAACCCAAATGCCCAAAAATAGATGACTGGATCAAGAAGATGTGGTACATATATACCATGGAATATTGCTCAGCATTCAAAAAAGATAAACACATACAATTTGCAGCAACATGGATGGCACTGGAAGGGATCATGCTCAGCGAAATAAGCCAGAAAGAAAAAGAAAAATACCGGATGGTCTCACTCATAGCAGGAATCTAGAAAACTTAAATAAGGGACCAGGAAAAAGAATAACTATAAGAAAGAAATAATCAAATCGACAAAGAACTATGAACCAGAGACACTCTATGGTGGGAGGGGGGAGGGGAAAGGAGGGCTTAGGGCCAAATTAAGGGTGTTGTAATTGTATGGGGAATATAAAAAATAAAATTTAAATTAAGAAGAAAAGCAATACTCAAAATATTTCACAGTATGAAAAACTGGATATAGCTTAGCTTCCAATTATACAAGAATGATCAAATAAAACTTACTTTTATATCAATTTGAAGAATTACAGAATTCTTTAAATTTGTAAAGAATATATAGTAAAATGGAAAATACTCAGTATATTGCTATGTGAAATAAGTAGGATATAAAACTGCATAATACTTTATCATAATTTTGAAAATATAAATAAAATAGTAAGGGAAAATAAAGCTATGTGAATAAGATAAATAAAAGTTCTTTAAAATAAAACAAAAAATAAATAAAATCTTTTAAAATATATATATATATATAAAAGAATTCATAGGGGGAGTTTTCTTCAGTACTTTTTGATTCTTTAGGTTCATTTTAGTTGGTTTCATGAATATTAAATATGCATTAATTCCACCAAATTTACTGGTTAGCCACACTTTATAAACCATTTACATTTCCGTTGTTGAGAGTTACCATATAAATGTCTTGTTTGATAGTCACAAGACAGTGAATATCACTAGAAGTAGTACCTCTGTACTAAATGTTTGCCATTAAAACTCTTTTTAAAAACCAAATACAAATGCTTAATTGAATACAATTATTCTTGTATCTTTTGTGTTTAGTTGTCTGTTTCTCCAAAATATGAAGTCCTCTCCAGAAGTGATTCCAGACCTTCAGAGTGATGGGGAACTTTCTGAAGTAATGGTAATGAAAAACAACACTTTGGGTCCTCCCCTGGTGGCGCAGGCGGTTGAGCGCAGCACTGTGACACTGTCTGCAGCGCAGTGGCAGGCCTCTCCTGTCTCGCTCACTGCTCCCCTCAGCAGTGTATTTCATCAGTCTGCCTGTTCTTTTCCCTGCTCTGTCTCTGGTGAATACTGTCATCCTCCTGCGCAACTGGCCTGTACCCGGTTCTTGTATGCATGAATAAATAAATCATAAAAAAAAAGAAAAGAAAAGAAAAGATGGCCAATATATTAAAAAAAAAAAAAAGCAGCACTTAAATTTAGCATTATATGATCATGTGATTGAAAGCTGTTTTTGAACAGGATTTACACATCATAAATGAGTAATCAGACAAGTAGGTCTACAAATACCTATTAAGTACCTGTCATGTGTTAGGTTCAGATAGGAATGCTATAATAAGCAAGAGAGAATACCTAGTTTCCCGAAGCATAGAGTAAATCCCTGTTACTGTGGGGCCCAGGCTCTTCGAGACTTAGAGTTGATTAGCATCCAGGTTACCTGGATTCCTCTGTGATCCACATTTGTAGGACATTTGGAGCCTTTCTCAGGCCTGTGAAGGTGTATTTCTTTTACAGAGAAAACATCCAAATCAGCCTCTTAAAACTGAGAAATCCTGTGTATTTCTATGGGATACATGCCACTCTCAGTTTAACACTTACCCACGCTACCGTAGGCTGTATATTAAGTATATTGTTTGCCATCCCATAAAGAGAAAACAAAGTACCCTGCCATTCACTTGATTCATTTTTTATATTGTGAACCGAAACATGAAATTGAAGAACAAAAGTTTAGAGATATAGAAATAACTTTTTTTTAAAGATTTATTTATTTATCTATACAAGAGCTGAGGTGCAGGCCAGAGGTGTGGGAGGTGAGAGGATTCACCAGAGACAGAGTGGGGAGCAGAACAGGCAGATTAACTGAAGTACACTGCTGCGGGGAGCAGCGGGCAAGACAGGAAATTGTCTGCTGCACCATGTGGTTTGCTCCCTGGCTGGCCGGGGATTGAACTCATGCTGCAGAAGCTGCGGACAGCTTCATAGGCTGCGTCTTAACCCCTTGTGCCAACAGGGAGGCCCTGAAATAACTTATTTTTTAAGGAAGCAACATGACCTTTTCATATCCCAGTATATAAAATTAAAAGTGTCATTAATAACATGGCTCAGAAGCTGTACCTAATGATATTTGCGCCATGATGCCACAGCTTCTTATACAAATTTTGATTTAATAGAGGATTTTATTTTTAAAGGATATCACAAGTGAAAGCTGTCTTGAAGATTCAGCAGCTGATAGTTCTATAGTACCAGGTAAGGATCTTGATGACACACAAGGGATTATATAGGTGTGCACATGTACCTATATGTAGGGCATTTTACAAAATAGTATTGGTAACTATGCCTCCTTTCTTCTCTCCAGAGACAGTCCAGGTTGAAACCCAGTGGTTAGAGGAGGCAAAGCGTCTGAGTGAGCGCCTGAGAAAAGCGTACACCAGGGCCAGTTTCTACCACACTTCTTTGCTTAATGGCTTTTCTTCTCTCTCCACTAATGAGTTGCTGGGTTGTGATCTGTCCCTTGCTTCAAGACACATCGCCAGTCCTGTGCAAGGACCTGTGGTGCTACCTGAGGTCTTTGCCAGCTTGAACACTGTCATGTGTGTGGAGGGTGAAGCAGGCAGTGGAAAGACGGTCCTTCTGAAGAAAATAGCTCTTCTATGGGCAACAGGATGCTGTCCCTTGTTAAATAGGTTCCAGCTGGTCTTCTATCTCTCCCTTAGCTCTACCAGACGGGAGCAGGGGCTGGCTGACATCATTTGTGACCAGCTCCTAGGGATGGATGGATCTGTTGCTGAAATATGCCTGAGGAACATAATTCAGCAGTTAAAGAATCAGGTGTTATTCCTTCTGGATGAGTACAAAGAAATGTGCTCAATCCCACAAGTCATAGAAAAACTGATTCAAAAAAACCACTTTTCAAAAACCTGCTTATTAATTGCCATCCATACAAACAGGGGAAGGGACATCTGCCGATACCTAGATACCATTCTAGAGATCAAAGTGTTTCCCTTTTATAATACAGTCTCTATATTACGGAAGCTCTTTCCTCATAATATAACCCATCTGCGAAAGTTTATGATTCACTTTAGGATGAAAGTAAGTGTGATGGACTATTTCAGAACCCCACTCTTGGTGGCAGTACTCTGTACTGTGTTTGAGTATTCTTCTCACGAGACCTTTAATGAGCTGGTGTTCAAGTCCTACATGGAATGCCTTTCCTTCAAGCACAAAAGGACAATTGACTTCAAAGAAAATGTGTCCTCCTGTGGTGAGCTGGCCTTGAAAGGGTTTATGGCAGCTTGTTTTGCATTTAATGAGGAGGACCTTAATGAAGCAGGAATTGATGAAGATCAAGCCATGTACCTGATGAGCAAATTCACAGCCCAAAGGCTGAGACCTGTCTATCAGTTTTTAAATCGTGCATTTCAAGAATTTCTTGCTGGGATGCGGCTGGTTGAACTCCTTGATTCTGATAGGCAAGAAGATCAAGATTTGGGACTTTATTATTTGAAACAAATCAACTCATCCATAATGATTAAAAGTTATGATAACAAATTTTTGGATTATGTCTCCTGCTTCTCTTCAACAAAGGCAGCACCAAAAATTGTATCTCATTTGCTTCTTATGTTGGATAATACAGAGTCATTGGAGAATATATCTGAAAATGATGAATACCTGAGGCAGCATCAGGAAATTTCAGACATGATGTCTGTTACTAGGCTATTGTTTCAATTATGCCCACAAAGTTACTTTTCACTTGCTTCAGAACATATACTGGCTGTTGCCATAAAAATTGCTTATCAAAGCAACACTGTTGCTGCATGTTCTCCATTTATTTTGCAATTCCTTCAAGGGAAAACCCTCACTTTGAATCAACTTAAGTTACAGTATTTTTATGACCACCCAGAAAGCCTATTATTGTTGAAGAGTATCAAGGTCTCCATAATAGGAAATAGAAGGGCATACATACCAGATCTTTCAATCCTGGAAACAAGTATGGACAAATCACAGGCACCAACTACAGATGAAGACTATGCTTCTTCCTTTGAAGCTTTGAATAAATTGATGCAGAATATGGCTGAAGAGAAAGACATGGTTGAACTTCTGGATATGCATTGCAGTGCACCACTAGACATCTACAATGGCTATTGGAAACTTTCTCCAAAGCAGTACAAGATTCCCCTTCTAGAAGTTCATGTGACTGGCACTAATGCTGTGGACCAGGAGATGCTGGAGCGTTTAATGGAAGTTTTCTCAGCCTCACAGCACATTGAACTCTATTTAAAGGAAAGCACGGGCATTATTGAAAGCATTCGCCCAGCTCTTGGACAGTTTAAGGACTCTTTCACCAAGTGCTCCTTATACAAATATGAGCTGAGTACAGTAGATCAGGAATTGCTTCTCACCCTGCATTCTCTGGAATCTCTGGAAATTTCAGAGACAACCCTGATACAAGGTATATCTGGATATATTTTAGAGGACTACTCTTGTATAATTTAATTTCCCCAGAGTTCTAGGTGGATGAAAACATCTTAAGAGATGAGATCATCATAAATGTTTGTTAGTAGACTAATATAATATAAAGTCATTTGTCAGTAGTATGAATTAGTGAAAGACCTCTAGGTGGTTTTCAGACACTGAGATAAAATTTTAACTGTAAACACTTTTAATAAAGACACAAATTACAGATTTAGTAAAAGGTGACACTTGAGCACCACTCTCACCCTACCTGCTTAATGGAAGAAATAGAACTGCCATTTATGTCTTCTTACACTTGTGTAAGCAGTGCTTTTTCATTAGATTTATTCTTGGATGCTTAGTGTCTCTGGATACTTTCATAAATGGTACATGGTTTTTCATTTATTGTTGTGTTCTTTTATTGAGGTGACTTGGTATGCTCCACTGTGTTTTAGGAGCATATAACACACCTTAGATATTTGACCACACAACACCCATCACAGTGCACCAATAATCCTTCACACGGTCCACTGGTGCTCCTTTCCCTCTGATAACCTCAGTTCTGAAGTCCAATTTCTAGCATTTATTTTGTCTGTTACTTAGCTTTGTTTTATTTTCTGTTTGTTGTTAATGTGATTTCCAGTAGTTTATTGTAAGTCTAGTTTTGCTTGTATGTGTCTTGCTTGAGGATCACTTAACATTTTTTTAATTTGTGGGTTGATGTTTATCAAATTTAGAGGAAATTAGCTCATTTTATCAAATGTTTTTATTATGGTAAAACATTCATACAACTTACCATTTTAACCATTTAAAGTGTATAATTCAGTGGCATTAAGTATATTCACAATATTGTACATCCATCACCATTCATTCATTCATTTACAGAACCTTTTCATCATCCCCAACTCTGTTCCTGTTAGACAGTACTCCCCTCTCTAGCTGCTAACATTTGTTCTAATATCTGTTGCCATGAATTTACCTAGTTATCCAATATGTTAGTCATTTTGTGTCTGGCTTTCATTTCATTTGGCTTGTTTCATTAGGTTCATCTATATTGGAACATGTGTCAGGACTTCATGCCTTTTATAGCTGAATAATATTCCATTGTATGCATGTAGCATTTTATCCATTCACCTGCTGTTGGACACTTGCGTTGTTTCAGCCTTCTGGTCACTGTCAGGTTGCTATGAACATGCAGGCACAAACATCTCTTTGGGACCCTGTTTTCTTGTTGGGGGAAAGAATAAATAACCAAAAGTGGAATTGCAGGTTTGTATCAAGAGCAATTCCAGCCTTTTTAAAAAGATTTATTTGTATGTATTTATGCATATAAGAACTGAGGTGTAGGTCAGAGGTGGTGGTGGGGGGGGTGAGAAGATTCACCAGAGAAAGAGTGGTTTGAAGAACAGGCAGTCTACTGAGAAACACTAATGAGGGGAGCAGTGAGCCAGACAGGAGAGTTCTGCCTGTCTGACATGAGATTGAACTCATGTCACAGTGGCTGGTGATATCTTGATAGCACTGAGACTTTACCCCTTTTGCCACAGGGAGACCCACAATTCTAATTTTTGAGGAACCGCCAAACTTTCCACATTGTCTGTACCATTTTACATTCTTACCAGCAATACACAAGGACTCCAATTCCGCATATCCTCATCAACAGTTGTTTTTTAATCATTTAATCCCATAGTCATCCTAGTAGTTTGAAGTCATTTTGATTTGCATTTCCCTCATGACTAATGATGTTGAGTATCTTTTTATGTTTATTGGCTTTTGTCTTTTTGAAGACATGTCTATTAAGTCCTTTGTGCAATTTTTAATTGTTTTTTGTTGTTAAATAGCAAGTGCTAAAGCGTTCTTTGTATATTCTGGACACTAAATCCTTAATGGACACATGGTTTAAAAATATTTTCTTCTGGGGCCTCCCAGGTGGCGCAGCTGTTGAGCACTGGGTGGCAAAGCTGACTGCGGCCTCTGTGGCACCGGTTCGATCCCCGGCTGCTTCCCGGCCACCGGAGGAGGGTCCCACATGGCGCGCAGACCTCTCCTGCCGCCCGCTGCTCCCCTCAGCAGTGTACTTCGGTCCTTCTGCCTGCTCTGCTCCCCACTCTGGCTCTGGTGAATTCTCTCACCCTCCCGTGCTTCTGACTGTACCCAGTGCTTGTATAAACAAAACAAACAAACAAACAAATAAATAACATGCCTCTAAAAAAAATTTTTTTTCTTCTGTATCATAGATTGTCTTAATTTTCTGAATATACCCTTTAATGCGCCTGAGTTTTATATTTTCACCTAAGTCTGATTTATCTGTATTTTTTCTCTTTTGCAGTTGCATTGGTAGCATATCTAAGAATTCATTTTCAAATCCAGTCATGAAGTTTAATCCCTGTTTCTGTCAAGAGTTGTATGGTTTTTAGCTGTTATATTTAGGTTGTTGATCCATTTTAAGTTAGGGAAGTAGTGGGTCCACATTTATTCTTTTGCATGTTGAAATCCAGTTGTCTCAGCACTACTCATTGAGGAGATATTTTTGTTAATCCAGAGAGTAACAAGAGGTCTTCCTGTATAGTAACCAGTTAATATGGCAAAAAGCAGTATCAAGTTTTTCATTTGGAACTCTTTAGATTAATGGATACTGTGTATTGCTTTCTAGATCAACTCTTTTCTAATTTGGACAAGTTTCTGTGCCTGAAAGAATTGTCTGTGAACCTGGATAAAAAAGATAATGTTTTTACAGCTATTCCTGAAGAACTGAATTTCCAACATATGAATAAATTATTGATCCACATTTCAGCTGAGTATGGGCTTTCCAAGCTAGGTAAGGATGACATTTTGACTTTGTATCATTTGGAAAAGCTTTGTGGATCTGAGTAAGGTGTAGCCTGCATCCATGGTAAACTGTGGGAATGGCACTCTTTCTCATTAAGCAAGAAAAAATATGTATAATTTTTTTAAAGATTTATTTATTTATGTATTTATGTATTTATTTAACTTATTTATACAAGCACTGGGTACAGTCAGAAGCGCAGGAGGGTGAGAGAATTCACCAGAGCCAGAGCTGGGAGCAGAGCAGGCAGAAGGACCGAAGTACACTGCTGAGGGGAGCAGCGGGCGGCAGGAGAGGTCTGCGCGCCATGTGGGACCCTCCTCCAGTGGCCGGGGAGCAGCCGGGAATCAAACCGGCACTGCAGAGGCTGCGGGCTCAACCGCTGCGCCACCGGGGAGGCCCTGTATAATTTTTTTTTTAAGATTTATTTATTGGGGGCCTCCCCGGTGGCGCAGCGGTTGAGCGCTGGGTTGCGAAGCTGCCCGCAGCCTCTGCAGTGCCGGTTCGATCCCCGGCTGCTCCCCGACCACCGGAGGAGGGTCCCACATGGCGCGCAGACCTCTCCTGCCGCCCGCTGCTCCCCTCAGCAGTGTACTTCGGTCCTTCTGCCTCTGCTCCCTGCTCTGGCTCTGGTGAATTCTCTCACCCTCCCGCGCTTTTGACTGTACCCAGTGCTTGTATGTATGTATGTATAAATCAATCAATAAATCAATCTTAAAAAAAAAAAAGATTTATTTATTGGGGCCTCCCTGATGGCGCAAGGGGTTAAATGTTAGCACTGTGAGGCAATTTGCAGCTACTGCAGCACAAGTTCGATCCCTGGCCAGGGAGCAATCCACATGGCACAGCAGACCTCTCCTGACTCGCCCGCTGCTCCCCTCAGCAGTGTACTTTGGTCAGTCTGCCCGTTCTGCTCCCCACTCTGTCTCTGGTGAATCCTCTCACCTCCCCACACACTTTTGGCCTGTACCCCAGCTCTTGTATGCATAAATAAATCTTTTAAAAAAAAAAGAGCTTGGGGTATAGGCCAGAGGTGCGGGGAGTGAGAGGATTTACCAGAAATACACTGCTGAGGGGAGCAATGGGTAAAACAAGAGAGGTCTGCTGCACTATGTGGGTTAGCTCCCTGGTGGGGGATCGAACTCATGCTGCAGTGGCTCACTATAGCTTGATAGTACTGACTTAACCCCTTGTGCCACCAGGGAGGCCCAAGAAATAATGTATAATTTTTTGAGCCCATACTATATGCTTAGGAATTGTTCTAAGCATTTCTCATTTAACCTTCACACTATGAGGCAAGGTACTATTATTCTCCTTTTAGAGGGGAAAAATTGAGGATTATATAGAGAGGTAATAAATAATTTGCACATGGTTACCCAGCTAAGGAAGTGGTAGATCTGGAATTTGGAGAAGTAAGCTTTGAACCACAAGTATACTGCCTCTTCAAAATAGTTTATAGAGGGCCTCCCCGGTGACGCAGCAGTTGAGTGCTGGGTCACGAAGCTGCCCGCAGCCTCTGCAGCGCTGGTTCAATCCCCGGCTGCTCCCCAGCCACTGGAGGAGGGTCCCACGTGGTGCGCAGACCTCTCCTGCCGCCCGCTGCTCCCCTCAGCAGTGTACTTCGGTCCTTCTGCCTGCTCTGCTCCCCGCTCTGGCTCTGGTGAATTCTCTCACACTCCTGCGCTTCTGACTGTACCCAGTGCTTGTATAAATATAAATAAATAAATAAATAAATAAATAAATAAATAATATTTTGTAGAGTTCTTTTATCTTGTATTTTTTTTTTTTTAAACGGCATACATTGCAACTTAGAAATGTACCAGATCAGGGGAAAGAAATTTGTGGGTTGTTATCCATCAGAAGTATTTGTTGATTTCTCACTAGCCTGCCCTCATGGTTGACAAGACCCATCTTTCTCAGTATATCATTTAGTTAAATGACTTAAGTGTCATCAGTCCCCTAGTTTAGTAGCTACTGAACACTGGAGGCCGAGGAAATGTAAATCTCTATGGATTTGATAAGGCAGAGTTCTGTGCAAAAAATTTATTGAAGTTGGATATGATACCTTTTTTACATTTGTCTGCAATTTGGGCATCAATTTTAGTTTTTGCTTCGGAGTTGTTACTGACTTTACGTTTCTTTGTATAGTATTCATTCGTGTAAATGTCATGTGCAAACATAGGATGTTAAAGTTGAAGTGATCTACTACATCAATGCCCTTATTTTTATAGAAAACTGATCCCCAGGCAGGGTTCTGTTCATGTCCAAGTTCACAAGAGCTCACTAGTTAGTTGCAGAACCTGAACTGAACTCTGGATCATTATTTTGGTGCTTTATTTTAATACAGTATTGTTGAGGCAGAATGATAAATTATATGGCTAATTCTGATAGAAATTTAGTCTCAAATTTCTGACATATTTGGTATTTTACAGTCAAATTAATTCAGAATTCTCCAAATCTTCACGTGTTACACCTGCAATGTAAAATCTTCTCGGATCTTGAGTCTCTCATGACTGCACTTGCCTCCTGCAAGAAACTCCAAGAAATTAAGTTTTTGGGGCCATATTTTAAACCTGCTCCTTTTGGTAAGAGCTGTAATTGTAGTGTTTTGTTTTAATGTGTTTCTGTGGACACGCATTCATTTTAATCACTTTTAAAAAACAAATTTTTAAAATGCAATTGATGTTGGGCCTCCCCGGTGGCGCAACGGTTGAGCGCTGGGTTGCGAAGCTGCCCGCGGCCTCTGCGGCGCCGGTTCGATCCCCGGCCGCTCCCCGGCCACCGGAGGAGGGTCCCACATGGCGTGCAGACCTCTCCTGCCGCCCGCTGCTCCCCTCAGCAGTGTACTTCGGTCCTTCTGCCTGCTCTGCTCCCCGCTCTGGCTCTGGTGAATTCTCTCACCCTCCCGCACTTCTGACTGTACCCAGTGCATGTATAAACAAAAACAAACAAACAAACCAGCAAACAAATAAATAAAGCATGCCTCTATAAAAAAAAAAAAAAATTAAAAAAAAAATGGGTGAGCCTTAAAAAAAAAAATGCAATTGATGTTAAAGAACAAAACTGTGGTAATCAGCATCTGACCATAAAGGAGGTATATTTGCTTCCAAAATTAAAATTTCATAGTCAGATTTCCTGAAAAAAAGTTTATTTATGGGCCTCCCGGGCGGTGCAAGGTGTCAAGCACCGTACTAGGAAGCAATTCACAGCCTCTGCAGCACGAGTTCGATCCCCGGCTGGCCAGGGAGAAACCCACATGGTGAGGCAGACCTCTCCTGTCTCACCCGCTGCTCCCCTCAGCATTGTATTTCAGTCAGTCTGCCTATTCCATTCCCCACTCTGTCTCTGGTGGATCTTCTCACCCCCTACATCTCTGGCCTGTACCCCAGCTCTTGTATGTATAAATAAATCTTTTTAAAAAAGTTTATTTAGTCGGGGCCTTCCTGGTGGTGCAAGGGGTTGAGTCACAGTACTCTGAAGCTATCCACAGCCACTGCAGCACGAATTCGATCCCTGGCCAGGGAGCTAACCCACATGGCAGAGCAGACCTCTCCTGTCTCGCCTGCTGCTCCCCTCAGCAGTGTATTTCAGTCAGTCTGCCTGTTCTGTTTCCCACTCTGTCTCTGGTGAATCCTCTCATCCCCCCACACTCACACCTCTGGCCTGTACCCCAGTTCTTGTATGCATAAATAAACAAATCTTTAAAAAAAAAGTTTATTTAGGGCCTCCCCGGTGGCGCAGCGGTTGAGCGCTGGGTTGCGAAGCTGCCCGTGGCCTCTGCGGCGCCGGTTTGATCCCCAGCTGCTCCCCGGCCACCAGAGGAGGGTCCCACATGGCGCGCAGACCTCTCCTGCCGCCCGCTGCTCCCCTCAGCAGTGTACTTCGCTCCTTCTGCCTGCTCTGCTCCCTACTCTGGCTCTGGTGAATTCTCTCACCCTCCTGCGCTTCTGACTGTACCCAGTGCTTGTATAAACAAACAAATAAATTAATAAATAAATAAATCATGCCTCTATTAAAAAAAAAGTTTATTTAGTCAAACTAGTTACTTCAATCTGAGTTATTAATTTCTATTACTTTAGAAATAAATACTCTTTGAACACATTACTTTTTGGTAACAGATGTGGCTGACATAACAAATTTTAATTTTTTTCTTTTATAGTCATTTCTTTGCCAAATTTCACTTCTCTGAAGATACTAAACCTTAGAAGCCAAGTAATAACTGATGAGGAAGCATCAGAAAAATTTGGTATGTTTACAAAATAGTGCCTTTTACTTACTCTCTATTCTTTCCCCTTAATCCTCCAATCCTTTTCTTGTATTAGCCATTGTGTGTGTGTGTGTGTGTGTGTGAGTAGGACACAAAAGAAATCATTCTATAACCCCCACTCCAAGTTCTTCTGACTGGAGAGGTAATTGAAACAGCATCACATAGGTTAGCGAGAAAAACAATCAACTTAATATGTTCAGAGTGAATTTAAATGGTTGAAAATGCTACAGAATCGAGCACACCAGCAATATTTATCATGCATTTTGTGATCTAGAGCATAAAGGACACAGTGGGGAAAGATTCACATGACAGAAAAGAAGGGAGTGAACTCATCCTTACTCTGAGAATAAAGATGAATTCTTAGATTAAGAAAACATGTGCTAGGTAAAACTACAACTGGATGAGAGTGCAACTTCTAAGTCATAGAAGGGAGATTGGTGATTGCTTTTTTGATTAGGAAAAGGGTAGAAGTTTAGAGCATACCGATTTCTTCTTTAGGTGAAGGACTTGGGAAAGAACAGACGCTTCTCTTTGTCTGGAGGCCCTCACATGAAAGGCTTTGGTGGGCCTTGATTGACCTCTAGTTCCCATGCGAAGGTGACAAGAGTCCTACTCTAATCCTATTGAGAAAATACTACCTCATCCTTTTGAGGTGATTATCTCACACTACAACAAATCACATGTTTTAGCAGCCCTTTTTAGTTAGGAGGAAGATCAAATGACTTGATCTTACTTGATTTCATTCAAAGCAGTGTTCTCAGTGTGACTGACTTATTAGAATATATATTTTATCAGTATAGCACTACGTAATTCCATTGTCAGGTAACTATTCTAAACATGTTATATAACTGTTGTTTGAAAGGTTTATGGAATATAGATAAACCTATCTTTTAAGATTAAGAAAACTCAGTACAGGGCCTCCCCGGTGGCGCAGCGGTTGAGCGCTGGGTTGCGAAGCTGCCCGCGGCCTCTGCTGCGCCGGTTCGATCCCCGGCCGCTCCCCGGCCACCGGAGGAGGGCCCTGCATGGTGCGCAGACCTCTCCTGCGGCCCGCTGCTCCCCTCAGCAGTGTACTTCGGTCCTTCTGCCTGCTCTGCCTCCCGCTCTGGCTCTGGTAAATCCTCTCACCCTCCCGCGCTTCTGACTGTACCCAGTGCTTGTATAAATAAACAAATAAATCTTTAAAAATAAAAAATAAAAAAAAAAAGAAAACTCAGTACATGAAAACTCAGATTTAACAAAATGAGAACTATAGAAAGAGCTTAAGTACATTTTCAGTTTTTTTTTTTTTTTTTTTTTTTAAGATTTATTTATACAAGCACTGGGTATAGTCAGAAGCGCGGGAGGGTGAGAGAATTCACCAGAGCCAGAGCGGGGAGCAGAGCAGGCAGAAGGACCGAAGTACACTGCTGAGGGGAGCAGCGGGCGGCAGGAGAGGTCTCGTGCCATGTGGGACCCTCGCCTGGCGGCAGGGGATGGAATTGCCGCTGCAGAGGCTGCGGGCAGCTTCGCAATCCAGTGCTCAACTGCTGCGCCACCAGGTGAGACCCTCATTTTCAGGTTTTTAAAATGACCACAAAGGTAATCTTTGCTCATGGAAAAAATCCTAAAAGGTTTAAAAAAAAACTAAGGCATACTAAAGTTTTTGAGTTTTAGGCACGACTGGATTCAAATTGTGCAACATTCAATCTAGCAAACAGAAAGAAGCCTTGAGGAGCTGTAAAAAATTAAAGGCTTACAGGCAGAGGGAGCAGGAATAAGGAACTTTAGACAAAAAGCAGTTTGGTTATATTAAGATTACTTTCCTTTATGCAATGTTGGGGGTCTGTCAGGCAGATTACCTAACTACTGGTCAGGTGATTCCTGATTGACTAGTTAAGTACCAATTCTGGGAGAACTGAAACTCTAATTTAATGTTTCAGTTTGGTGACATGGAGTTTAGCATAAAAGAGTCCATCTTGGGCATGTTGTCTTGTCTTTAGCACAGGGGAGGATAAAGAGAGTTGGATGAGTAATGAAGTTTCTCCATTTTAGCATGCTTAAGTCACTTGGGTTTCGTCTTCCTGTCTCTTTTCTGTGAAGGTTAACCATGTAAGTGGGGCGAAGCAAGAAGGTTAAAGTGGTGGGTATATGCACACAGGTTTATTAAACAAATTGGCAGGTATTAGTTATAGTTTCCGCATTGTTGGAGAGGAATTTATATTGAATGGGGAAGCCAGAAAGATCTTTGAAGTGTTAGATTGGAATTGGAAATACTGATGTGGAACCATGGCTTTTAATTTTTTTTTAATTTTCTTTTTTTTTTTAATTTTATAGAGGCATGTTTTATTTATTTATTTGTTTGTTTGTTTGTTTTTTTGTTCATACATGCACTGGGTACAGTCAGAAGCACGGGAGGGTGAGAGAATTCACCAGAGCCAGAGCGGGGAGCAGAGCAGGCAGAAGGACCGAAGTACACTGCTGAGGGGAGCAGCGGGGCAGCAGGAGAGGTCTGCGCGCCATGTGGGACCCTCCTCTGGTGGCCGGGGAGCAGCCAGGGATCGAACCTGCGCCGCTGAGGCCGCAGGCGGCTTCGCAACCCAGCGCTCAACCGCTGTGCCACCGGGGAGGCCCGAACCATGGCTTTTAACTTGTATAATTAAATCTACATACATATGTGGATATGCATGTTCCAATATGTTTCTATGTACCCACACATATACATAGTTCTCAACTCAGTCAAGCAAGAGACTACAAAGCACCCTAGTACTAAGGGGCATACTGGCTGCCCAGAGCTTCTAAATACATGACTCCCTGAAAGGAACCTAATTCCATGGAGAAATGACTGATAGAACTGGGTTGTGGGGTGGGGGACTCCCCGGTGGTGCAGCCCGTTGAGCGCAGTGCTGTGAAGCTGTCCGCAGCCTCTGCAGTATGGGTTCAGTTCCGGCCAGTGGGGGAAAATCCCACTTGGCGTGGCAGACCTCTCCTATCACGTGTGCTGTTCCCCTCAGCAGTGTTTCAGTCAGCTGCCTGTTCTGCTCCCTGCTCTGTCTCTGGTGAATCCTCTCACCATCCTGCACCTCTGGCCTTACCCCAGCTCTTGTATAAAAATAAATAAATCTTTAAAAAAAAAAAACTGGGATGGGGAAAACAAAAGATAAGCCCGGGTCATTGTTTTATCCCAGAGAGTATTCTAAACATTTTCAGTTTTGAGGCCTCAGAAGTAGAGAACTTTCTAGCGATCTAGAGATTGATCCATAATGTACCATGCTAGGGCCTCCCCGATGGCGCAGTGGTTGAGCGCTGGGTTGCGAAGCTGCCTGCAGCCTCTGCGGCGCCGGTTCAATCCCCGGCGGCCGGGTGAGGGTCCCACATGGCGCGCAGACCTCTCCTGCCATCCCCACTGCTCCCCTCAGCAGTGTATTTCATCACTCTGCCTGTTCTGTTCCCCGCTCTGGCTCTGGTGAATCCTCTCACCCTCTGCACTTCTGACTGTACCCAGTGCTTGTATAAATAAATAAATAAATCTTTAAAAAAAAAAAAAACAAAAAACGTAATGTACCATGCTAAGAAGGGATCAAAGTGTGAAGAAAGCTAGGAGAGCAGTGACTGAGGATTTAGTACTGGAGGCAGGGGTAGATCACTGAAGAGAGGCAGGAGGTTTGATGACAAGCAACAAGGGTGAAGGCACTGAAGACCAAGTTTGTATCCTTGAAGTCAGTAGACATTTTCATTTTAAAAAAGGAAATGGAGATATAACATGCATTCTGGGCTTCAGCACAGGAGAGATTGTTGGGGAATAGTGTCTAAAAGTAGCAGACAATCGAGGTGTAGACTGAGCCTTCTCTTGCTTTTGAGGAGGAACAGCCTCTATGCTACATAGGGTCTCCTGGACTGTACATGACTTTGAGGCAAGATTACATTGTTGTTTCTTCTGATAGCCTATGCTTTAGGCTCTCTTAGTAACCTGGAAGAATTGATCCTTCCTGAGGGAGATGGGATTCATCACGTTGGCAAGTTGATTATCCAGCAGTGCCAGCATCTTCAGTGTCTCCGGGTTCTCTCATGTTGCCAGAATTTGGACGATGACAGTGTGTTGGAAATTGGTAAGCTACCCTCAGATAAATTGTTTCAGTGGTATTAGTCAAGCTCTTCACAGCATGTCAAGAAAAACATGCGCCCCTCTAAAAATAATTAGTGTTTGGTTATGGCTGGCTGCTGTAGGTGTAGGTACTATAAGCAAACGGGATGGTGGGTGAGCTGCTGCAGTCCATGGAGGGGAGAAGGGGACAGCTGCACAGATCCTAAAAGTAGGGCAGGGGGTGCTGTTGTCTAGTGTCCCTTCTCTGTCGCCCTCAGGCTGTGGTCCCAGTCCACATGCACCACAGGTCCTCCACTCCACACTGTCTCTACTATCCCCCTTGCTCCCCACACCCCATGCATCAGTTGTTCTGGCAGACTTACCCCAGACTGCCACCTCTGTGTGTCTCCCTCTTCACCTGCCTGCTATCACGCAGATGTGTGGCTCTCTCCAGTATCCTTCTAACATAGTCTGTCTTTGTTGCATTCGTGCAGAGTGCTTCCAGGTCACCCCAGTGTTGTAGGATTTGGACAGTGGTGTCTTGTTCTACATTCTTTACGGATCTGAATATTTTGTTTTTGAGGGACAGTTAAGTAGGAATGACTTATTTGTCATCTTGGTGATGTCACTCTGGAAATCCGGGAGGTATTTAGAAAATACTGGAGCAATTTCCATTTTTGGTGATTGCAGGGAAGGAGATTGGTTCAGAGAACCTAGTCTACCATTACTGAGATAGTCCTTATGATTTTGTTTCCATAAATCTTTTGTTTTTATAGCCAAGGTAGCAATCATTGGAGGTTTCCAGAACCTTGAGATCTTAAATCTTTCAGTAAATCACAAAATCACAGAAGAAGGATATAAAAATTTCTTTCAAACACTGGACAACCTGCCAAAATTGCAGCAGCTGTGTATAACCAGGCATTTCACAGATTGTATCAAAACTCAAGCCACAACGCTCAAGTTTTTGAGTCAATGTGTATCACGACTGCCAAGCCTCACCCATCTTCATATGGAAGGTTGGCTCCTGGATGCAGAAGACATTGCACTGCTTAATGCCATGAAAAACAAACATCCTCAATCTAAACGCTTAAATATACATTATAAATTGTCAATGCCATTCAATCCAATCATTCAGAAGTAGAATATTTAAGTAGCAAAAAACTGCTGATTCAAGAAAATTTTTGTCAACAATTCTGAAAACCCAATTATTCAACACAGCATTAATACTGCATATAAAAGAGCTTTTTAAAAATGTGTAGTAAAATAAATTTCCCAACACCCTGGTTATCAAGTGATGAGGTTTAAGAAACAGATTATTACAGCACGTCCGAAATCTCTGAATGTTCTTCCCCATCTAAAGTTAAGCCCCTCAATCAGTTTTATACAAATAAATGTCTATTTCTAGAGTAAGGCATCAGGTTGAGGTTAACTATGGTGACATAAAATAGAAGTGCCAAAGGGAGGAATTAGGAAGAGGTGCACTGACCAGTGTTAAAAATCAACATATGGAAAAAAAATATTCAAGTTATATATGAAATGGTTAATTTAAGGATTGCATCTGTCTCACATACAGGTCACATGAGTTTATAGGAACAGAGTTCCAATGGATCTGTTGTAGGCCAAAAAATAGTTCTTAATTCTTGTAGCACGTATGTATTATTTATTTAATATCTACTGCCAATGTTTAGAAATTAAAGGAAAATGCTGTTATTTCAGAGGCTTTGTTTCAATGCATTACATAAGCAAAACTTGCAGAACAGAATTTAGCTAAATTTTTATTCTCTAGAATACTGGGAATTTTAGATAACCACGTCTGAGAGTTCATCATATGCGCTTAATGGCATTAGAATTTTCTTATGAATACACTCTGCTCAGGGAAAAAGATTTGTCTTCAGTGATTTCATATTGCTCAATGTATCACTTCTGATATCAAAGTCTACATTTACATCTGTGTCCATTTCTGTCATTTAAGAGTAGATTTTTTTCAAAGGCTGGAAGGCCATTTCCAATTCACAATGTTAGTATAAATTAGAAAACATTCTCTTACCCTAACTTTTATTTTTACTAAGGTCAAAATTAGTCCTCCAACTTTCCTTAAGTCTAAGTCATCGGGACATTATGTATAGTATTATCCCATTTGTTTAAAATATATATTCTGTGTGAAAATGTTTACTTGCACTTAGATACATATGTACAAATGAATCAAACTTCACAAAATAACTTTATAAAATAAAGCTGTAACGGATTATGACTTTACTAAGATCCAAGTATGTGTAATAAAAATTTAGAAATACAAGATTCCTTACAGATTTATTTAATCTGCTATCTTTACATGTTTTCTTTGATGCTCTCCCACCAGGTTTTTTATTCTTTCATTCCACCAAAACAGGTCTTTTAAGGGTGACCCACAATCTTCACATTGCTAAACTCACTAATACTTCCCAATGTCATCCTGCCTGACTTGTTAGCAGCAATTTGACCTAAGTGTAGCTTTGATATGGTCTATCATTCCTCAAAATATTCTTATTTTGGCTTCCATAGTATCCCTCCCAGGTTTCCTTTAAACTCTGAGAGCTGCCTCAGTCTCTTCTACTGCTCCTCCTATCTGATCTCTGAACATTGGGAGCACCCTGGCCTTGTGACATTTTGTTTTTATCTTATCCTGGTGAATGAACTGAATTGAATTCCATGTCTACATAGTACTAAATTTGTATGTCTAGCCTAGATCTCTCCTCAGAACTCATATCCAGTCCAATGGGCATCTAAAATTTCACATGTCCAAATCTAAACTTCTTTTCATAAATATTCTTTATGCAGATTTCTCCATTTCTTTAAATTCCAACGCTATTCTTCAGCTTGCTTAGGCCAAAAACCTTGGGAATCATTCTCACCTCGCTCTGTCCTATCCTCAAGTAACCTATTTGGAAGTTCTGAATTCTACTTGCAAAACATACTCATATCCAAGCATTACTACCCACTTGTCCTAAACTAGTCAGCCTGCTTCCTCTCTTGAAACTTGTGGTCTCTCTTCAACCATCAGCAATCATGAGACTCTTTTTGTAAATCAGATTATGTTATCCCTTTGGTTCAAAAGCTTCCACTGGACCCCCCAGTCAAAGCAAATGCTGAAGACTTTACCATGGCCTACCTATGCTCCGATACTTGGCAACTTCCCGAACCTCATCTACTTAATCTCTTCACTTCAGCTGGTTTATTTGCTTTTCCCTGAAAATGCTAAGAATGGACTTGTCATTTCCTTTTGCCTTTGTCATTTCCTAAACCCCTTGCCCTAATTCCTTCTTCTCTGTTGGCTGCACCACTATTACCAGCTTATACATTTCACTTGTTTACTGGCTGGTTCTCACTACTATTAGCAGGAATTTTTAATCAGTTCTGTTCATTCCTATTTCCCAAACATCTAGAAGAATGCTTAACACAGACACCAAAAATGAGTAACTATTTGCTGGGTGAATAATTTCCTCAATCTACCACCTCTTTCCAACGGTATTAGGTACTAGCGGAGGTAACATCAAAAACATGTTAGAAAATACCTTCATGACTAAATTTAACCTGGCATGGGCCTCCCAGTGGCGCAGTGGGTTGAGTGCTGCACTGTGAAGCTATCCGCAGCCTCTGCAGCACTGGTTCAATTCCCGGCTGGCCAGGAGAAACCCACATGACGCGGCAAACCTCTCCTCTCTCACGCACTGCTCCCCTCAGCAGCTCCACCTGCCTGTTCTGCTCCCCGCTCTGTCTCTGGTGAATTCTCTCACCCTCCCATGCCTCTGACTCTACCCCAGTTCCTCTATAAATAAATCTTTAAAAATAAATAAATACATTTAACTTGGCACATACTCAGGCTGTTAAAACATGCTGCATGTATAAAATATTGGCTGGCGAAAAAACTTCACTGCTCCTGTACAAGAAAGCTTACACCATAGATTATCCCATTCTATGAAGCTTACTTATCTGGCATTGAGTATTTATCCAACAAAGTATATTCTGGGCAGCTAGGTTTAGACCTGTCAAAACCTCTAAAAGGGGGCCTCCCTGGTGGTGCAAGGGGTTAAGCACCACACTATGAAACAGTCTGTAACCTCTGGAGCACAAGTTCGATCCCCCAGCCAGCCAGGGAGCTGACCACATGGCGCAGCAGACCTCTCCCTGTCTCGCCTGCTGCTCCCCTCAGCAGTGTATTTCATTAAATCCACCTGTTCTGTTCTCTACTCTGTCTCTGGTGAATCCTCTCACCCCCCGCATCTCTGGCCTGTATCCCAGCTCTTGTATACATAAATAAATCTTTTAAAAAAAAAAATTCTGAAAGGAATGATGCTTACATCATTCTCTGCTGCAAATAAGTGAACTAGATACATGGCCACCAACCCTTACACTAAAATATGATCTACTCTCCTGAGAATCTGAACACAGAAAAAGAAAAATGGATGATGGATAGAAATACAAGGTTGTGATGAAAAGAGAATGTCTTGGGCAGCCATGGGTGGCAGTGTACCTAATAAAAATGTAGAGGAAAGCAGAAGAGAGAACAGGAAGGTGCAGAGTGAATAATGCTACTATGACTACCAAGAAACAGAACATAGGGGCCTCTCTGGTGGCGCAAGGGGTTAAGTCTTGGCACTGTGAAGCTATCCGCAGCCACTGCAGCACAAGTTTGATCCCCAGCCAGGGAGCACCCCACATGGCACAGCAGATCTCTCCTGTCTCACCCGCTGCTCCCCTCAGCAGTGTATTTCAGTCAGTCTGCCTGTTCTGCTCCCCACTCTGTTTCTGGTGAAACCTCTCACCACCACCCCCCACCACACCTCTGGCCTACACCCCAGCTCTTGTATGCATAAATAAAATAAATCTTAAAAAAAAAAAAAAAAAGAGGAAAGAAACAGAACATAGCTTTGGTTCCTGACTAGATTATCTTGTCTAATTTTGTTTTACCACAGAATGTATAGTAAAGAATTTGACCCACTGCCCAAATCAGCTTGGGTAGTTTTTTCTACAATTTAGAGATCCAACTCGCCATATATAGTCCAAAGAAAAGTATTCAGATAGCTACATTTAAAAAAAAAAAAATTATCATTTATTTATAAAGGCATTTAAAAAAGCTTTACATACTAAGAATGCTACAATGTACAAACGTGTTCAATCGCAGTTTTAACAGACGAACTTTTCTGCACTATATATGACCTTGAGTTTCTTGTAATCACTCACATTTCCATTGTTCAGTTATTCAAACTCATATTTCCTAGAAATACCTGGTTGCTTATTTAAGCACAATTCACACACAACAAGGGTAAATGCAGATGATTTTTGCCACCCAACCAACGGTTTGGTTCATGAAGAAAATGATGAATGTTTTGTTCACATCAACCAGGGCACATCAAAATATTCTCCTTGGGAGCGAGCTGCACCTGAATTTAAAAGAAAAAAGGTCTAGATACAGTTAGGAAATTTAAAAATCTATTTTCTTATAAAATCATAAAGAAGAGGGGCCTCCCTGGTGGCACAAGGGGTTAAGCACAGCACTATGAAGCAATCCGCAGCCTCTGCAGCACCAGTTCAATCCTCGGCCAGCCAGGGAGCTACCCATGTGGTGCAGCAGACCTCTCCTGTCTTACCCAAAGCTCCCCTTAGCAGTGTATTTCAGTCAGTCTGCCTGTTCTGTTCCCCACTCTGTCTCTGGTAAATCCTCTCACCTACCTCCACCCTACCTCTGACCCCGATTCTTGTATGCATAAATAAATCATAAAAATCATAAAGAAAAGAATGAAAAGCTATACAATCATCACGATAAAGCTGGCCTAAAAATAAGCTAATAGAAGGACAACACTACTTTGAAACTTAGGGGATAGTTAAATAGACACTGTGAAGTTTATCAAGAGGAGTAATAGGGAAGAAGTTTTAAAAATAATACAAGGTAGGGCCTCCCTGGTGGCACAAAGGATTAAGACACAACTTATGAAGCTGTCCGTAGCCACTGAAGCATGAGTTCCATCCCTGACCAGCCAGGGAGCAACCCACATGACACAGCAGACCTTGCCTGGCGTGCCCGCTGCTCCCCTCAGCAGTACATTTAAACCAGTCAACCTGTTCTGCTCCCCACTCTGTCTCTGGTGAATCCATTCATCCCCCACACCTCTGGTCTGTACCCCAGCTCTTGAATACATATATAAATAAATCATTAAAAAAAATAAATAAAAATAATACAAGGTACTTGATCTTTTCTATTGGAATTTTAAACATAATTTTCAAATTCATGTGTTGAAAAAACAAGTTATTTGTACAAATACAAATAACATTTTCCATTACAATACAATAAAACCAGGACCTCCCCAGTGGCGCAGTGGTTGAGCACTGGGCTGCGAAGCTGCCCGCAGCCTCTGCAGCACCAGTTTGATCCCCGGCTACTGGGCGAGGGTCCCACATGGTGCGCAGACCTCTCCTGCCGCCAGCTGTTCCACTCAGCAGTGTATTTCGTCGGTCTGCCTGTTCTGCTCTCTGCCCTGGCTCTGGTGAATTCTCTCACCCTCCTGTGCTTCTGACTGTACCCAGTGCTTGTATAAATAAATAAATAAATCTTAAAAATAAAATAAAATAAAACCAGAAAATAAACCTAACTTCCTAGAATTTAAACCACTTATTAAATGTTTCCAGAGTTGAAAACAAACTCAAAATTGTCTAGACAATAAGAATTCTACAGAATACAAGGAAATTTTTGAGAGAGAAATTCAACTGTGAAATATCTACTTTTAAAAAAATATTTATTTATGCATACAAGAACTGGAGTGTAGAGGTGCGAGGGGTGAGAGGATTCACCAGAAACAGAGTGGGGAGCAGAACAGGCGGATCTCCTGAGACACACTGCAGAAGGGAGCAGCAGGCGGACCGGGGCAGTCTGCTGCACCATGTGGGTTAGCTCCCTGGCTGGGAATTGAACTCATGCTGCAGTGGCTGGCAACAGTGGCTCAACTTGACAGCGGTGAGACTTTAATCCCTGTACCACCAGGGAGGCCCTGGAATATCTAATTTTTAAAACACTGAGAAGGAAAGTTTTAAAAATTTATAAAGGAAGCAGTAATACCAAAATAACCTCTGACATATCATTTAGGTTCAGTAGAACCAATTTTAGTTATATTAAGCAGTTCTGTTATTAAGGATTCATGCATGTTGCCTTCTTTTTAGGGATGTGCTGAAGAATGAAAAGAAATTTTACTTCTTTTTTTTTTTTTTTTTTAAAGATTTATTTATTTATTTATACAAGCACTGGGTACAGTCAGAAGCGTGAGAGAATTCACCAGAGCCAGAGCGGGGAACAGAGCAGGCAGACTGACAAAATACACTGCTGAGGGGAGCAGCGGGCGGCAGGAGAGGTCTGCACGCCATGTGGGACCCTTGTCGGTGGCCGGGGATCGAACCAGTGCTGCAGAGGCTGCGGGCAGCTTCACAGCCCAATGCTCAACCGCTGCACCACCAGGGGAGGCCTGAAATTTTACTTCTTAAAGGAAAAAAAAAAGCTTTTGCAATTAGAAATTGGGTCCTGGAATAAGGTAGGTAGAATTTGAAGAGGAGGTAGGATTTAAAAAATATTTACTTAATGCATACAAGAACTGGGGTGCAGGCCAGAGGTGGGGAGGTGAGAGGATTCACCAGAGAGCATGGGGAGCAGAACAGGCAGAGCTACTGAAATACACTGCTGAGGGGAGCAGCAGGCGAGACAAGAGAGGTCTGCTGCGCCATGTGGGTTGAAACTCATACTGCAGGGCCTCCCCGGTGGCGCAGCGGTTGAGCGCTGGGTTGCGAAGCTGCCAGCCGCCTCTGCAGCGCCAGTTCAATTCCCGCTGTTCCCTGGCCACCGGAGGAGGGCCCCACATGGCGCGCAGACCTCTCCTGCCGCCGGCTGCTCCCCTCAGCAGTGTACTTCGGTCCTTCTGCCTGCTCTGCTCCCGGCTCTGGCTCTGGTGAATTCTCTCACTCTCCCGCGCTTCTGAATGTACTCAGTGCTTGTATAAATAAATAAAAATAAATCTTTAAAAAAAAAAAAAAGAAACTCATGCTGCAGTGGCTGGCGATAGTTTGATAGAGCTGTCTTTAACCCCTGCGCCACCAGGGAGGCCTGGAGGTAAGATTTAGAAAGCAGAGATTTGAAGAAACTGAAATTTCCACTTATGCCTTGCCCAGATCCTGTATTATGCATGTACTGGTAACACTCTACATGACTTGAAAAGCAGTTGCTGGGGGCCAAGAACTGGAAAGAGATTTGTGAGGTTGTACAAGTATTTTTCAACATGATGACTTATATAATTTCAAAAACAACCCTTCCAGGCATACACCTCCCATTCTGAAATGGAAAATAGGTTTTTCAAAAATCTGCTTGTTGAGATAAAATGAAATCTACAAGAACCATAATAATGTCTACAATCTTTCATCAAATAGCCAGAACACAGAAATTTATCCTAAGGTCATGACATAACAGAATCAAATTACTGCATATAAGATGTTTACTGTAATGTTAATAAGCAGAATGCCTGAACTCTGTATTACACCTGAACTCCAGCATAATATACTGGCAAACGATCTGCCAGAAAGAATATACAAAAAGATTAAAAATGTGATGTTAAGTGGGGACACATACATGTAAAATATAAATGAATATGGACCCAAAATGTAAAATAGGGTGTGAAAAAGGAATATAATGACAGACACATGGCTTGTACTAATTTAGCTTAAAAATACTGAACATTTTTATTGCCTTTTCATAGAAAATAAAATATTTAGTACAATTAGCATCCAAAGCACACCGTTTAGTCAGTAATCAACACTTTGCCATATATACTTCACACATACTTTTTGTTTAATCACTTTAAAATTAAATATTAGAGACACTTCTCAATACTAGAGTATGCAAACTGAAAGACATTATTCTAAAAAATACCCTTATCACAGCTCATAAAATTAGTAATTATCTAATATCACTTAAAATCCAGTCCAGATTTAAATCTCCTGAATCCTTAAGTCTTTTATAGTTGGCACAAGGATGCCATATTGCATTTGGCCATCATATCCTGTAAGTCACTTTTAATCTAGAATAGCTACCCACCACAGCCTTTTTTTTTCATGACTACTTTTTGAAGAAACGAGACAAGTTATCTTCCATAACATTCCACATTCTCAACTGTCTCATCATTTCTTTTGAGGCATTAATTCAATGCTCTATCCCCAGTTTACCTGGTAAATGGGAAAGTGGCCCTTAAGGACTTTACACAATTCCAGTTAAACTTGTATGGCCACAGCAGAATACAATGCATTTCATATTGCATCACACATATAATTTATACAAAAGCAAGATTCACTTTTATAATGATAGCAGACTTACTCCTTAATTGAAATGTGAGCACCTTCCTTGTTTTTGATTTTGTCTGAAACCCTATAAAGAAAATAAAGGAATTTTAAAACTAGCATACACATTTTATAAAAATGCAAATATTTTATTTCATGTAAGACATTTTATTAAGTCTATTTACCACATATCAGAAAATAAGTTAATAGCCTTTGAATATACCCTAAAAGTAAACCCAAAGTAAACATTAGGTTGCAGTTAAGATATTTTCTTCTTTCACTTAGCCAAATAAAGTTTCTGAATCTACTTATACCTTATTTCTATCAAATTAAATATACAATGTATCATCTTCATTTATCAAAAAATAAAACCATTAAAGAACAGTACTCACTAATCAAATGCAATGAGTAAAAACAAAACCTTGAGTATTTACTGTTTTTCCTGGTCAGATCTAGTCCAAATGTCCTCTCTCTTTCTGTCCTGGCTTAATGCCTTCCTTCTCTTTCCCGAAATATCAATATATTCCAGCTTTCCACTTTAATACTAGTCTATACCTTAGAAACCATAAGAGGTCTTAAAAGTGACTTCCTACTAATAAGTGCCAGTTATGTAATTCCAATAACTATTACTAAGTCACTTTCATTCTTGCTTGGATTTCTAGAGAAAGCAAAAGGTAGGCTGAGAGCTGGATTCAAATCATATCTGCTAAACAGAAAAATTGTCAATCGTGTGTTGCTGTGGTGCAATGGTTAAGATTTGCTACCCGGGGAAAATGACAAAAACACTTGAAGCAGTTAGAAAACTTAACAATGTGGTTTCTTTCTTTTTTATTTTAAAGAGTTATTTATTTATGCACACAAGAACTGGGGTACAGGCCAGAGGTGCGGGGATGAGAGGATTCACCAGAGACAGAGTGGGGAGCAGAACAGGCAGACTGACTGAAATACACTACTGAGGGGAGCAGCAGGCGAGATAGAAGAGGTCTTCTGTGCCATGAGGGTAGCTTCATGGCCAGCTGGGGGTGGAACTCATGCTGCAGAGGCGGCAGAAAGCTTCATAGTGCTGTGCTAAACCCACTGCGCCACCAGGAAGGCCCTGTGATTTCTTTATAATGGTAAAAACTTCAAAGAGACAAAAATGCAAAATCTTGGAAATTGGGATTGTTTTACATTTCTAATTATAAGCATATGTTATATTTTAATTTAAGTAGATATACAAATAATACTTCTGAAAGTAAAAATCAAACCTCCGGAATAAGTTAGTCACAGATTAGCTTGAATTTGTGGCAAATATTTGGACAAGGCTATCAAGATTGGTTGCTTGAACTCATGAATGGAACAAAACATCTACATTTCGTTGGCAAACAATGAAGTTATAAGTTCACTGAAAATCTCTAGATTTTAGGGCCTCCCTGGTGGCGCAGGCGGTTGAGCACGGCTCTGTGAAGCTGTCCGCAGCCTCTGCAGTGCCAGTTCTAGCCCTGCCAGCCGTGGAGCAACCCACATGGTGAGCAGACCTCTCCTGTCTCACCTGCTGCTCCCTTCAGCAGTGTTATTTCGGTCAGTCCGCCTGTTCTGTTCCCCACTGTCTCTGGTGAGTCCTCTCACCCTCATTTATCTGGCCTGTACCCCAGTTCTTGTATAAATAAATAAAAAATCTCTAGGTTTTAGAAACAGTATAGTCAAGTAAATGAAATAGAAATGTTTATAAATATAATTCATCCAAGCCTCCCTGGTGGCGCAAGGGGTTAAGTCTCAGCTATCACAAGCCACTGCAGCAGGAGTTCGATCCCCAGCCAGGGAGCTAACCCACATGGTGCAGCAGATCTCTCCTGTCTTGCCTGCTGTTCCCCTCAGCAGTGTATTTCAATAGATCTGCCTATTCTAGACCCCACTCAATCTCCAGTGAATCCTCTCACCAATCCCCACCCCTGCACCTCTGGCCTACACCCCAGTTCTCGTATGCATAAATAAATAAAAATCTTTAAAATATATAAAACAAAACACTTTTGTCATAAGCAGAACAAAGTCACACAACCACAGAGTGATTGTGAGGAAAAGATGATCACTTACCATATAGTAACCAGTATGATAGCCACTCATGTACCAAGATATTAACATACTTCCCAAAGCATCAGCATCATCAAGAGAATCTGGACATATAGGAGGTGGTGGGGGAATCATCTGGAAATTAAGAAAGATACACTTTAAAGTCACAAAACAAAAGACATGCAATCTGGAGATGCATTCCACATAGAAAATGCTAGATCTTAGTTCTCTCTTTCTCTACATTCCATATGCTCTCTTATTTAGAATAATGTTTAAAATAAACAAGAGGTCACACAAAATATTTCAATATTTTTGCTCTGATTATAATATTTCCATTCCATTATTAAGCAATGGGTAAAAGACCAAGCGTAAATACTTTTAAGGTTTTTCTCAAAAAATACGCAGTATTTCAAGTAATGGTCTTAGGCAGAACATCTGTGCTTCTCTCACCCCCAACACATGCAGTTTGCCCAAAGTGTCTTTCTATCTAGCCTACTGTTGGTACCTAAAAGTCTAACATTTAGCTATCCAGATAGTTTATGTGATCAAAAGCTAATATCCAAGTATACCTGGAAGGACAAAACACATTAATCGTATTCATGGTGTAATCACATCCTTTCAAATAGCTACCTCCATAAGGAATCTACACCAGGAAGGAAGAAGGCAATATTGGACTTAGAATTGGAGCTATAAGAATGAGCTTGAGAAAGGAATTAAAAACAGTTCAATTTTTTTTTTACTATTAGAATCTGGCTTTGAAGATGATCTAAAATGACATTTCCTAACCACTAAAACCAAACTGTGTGTGAAAACAAAGCTTAATCTGAATTCTTTTGTACTTACTGGTGGTCCAGAAGGAAATGGAGGCATCCAGCAAGATAGGAAGTGGGGTGGGGGTGGTGGTGGTGGTGGTGGTGGTGGTGGTGGTGGTGGGCTGCTGAATTTTAGACCAGGCTGCAAAGAACATTCCAAAGATGTATTAATTTACCAATTTCAACATGAAAGGAAGAAAAAAGATTCAGTACCAAAGGAATCAAATTAATTGCCCAGAATAATAGACATTTAAACACATGAAAAAGGTAACAGAATTTCATGTACCAAATGCTCAAGTCAAATAGAATCATAACTCTAGGTTTTTCTCCTTTCCTTTCTGTGTGGACATTTGGGGAATTAAACAAAAAAGATTTTTAATTACCTAAGCACAAACAGTCCATTTAGCAAGATATTTCAATCACAGCAGACTGTGTTTCCCATAATTTTATTAGCTAAACTAATCTTTTTATGGATGTATTTTTAGTTACAAATAGCATCTAGCGTAAAAACCAGTAAATCTCTCACTCATGAAAAACTGGCCCCCTGAGAATATTGAGGCATGATTTATATAAAATAAAAGGTTTGATCATCCTAGAAATGCTAACACAATACAAGCCTCAATAAGAAACTTAACAATGGAACTAGACGGCAATGTAGTAAGTGAATTAAGCCAGAAGAAGACAGGCAAATGCCATACGATTTAACTGGTAAAATTAAAAAACAAAACTGACACTGACAACAGAATGGTGTCTACCAGAGGAGATGAGGGAAGGAGAGGACAGAGGAACTAAGTAATTGGTGGTAGATGGTGACTGGACATTTGGTGGTGTGGCATGTAAGAAAATGTAAGAACATTTACAACACACATACAGTGTTGTAAACTTGTGACCACAATAAAAAAGAAGGAAGGAAGGAGGGAGGGAAGGTAGGAAAGAAGGAGGGTTGGAGGGAGGGAAGGAAGGAGAAACCTATCACAGAAGATCTTAAGGGACAGTTGATTAAATCATGCTTTACGAAAATTACTGCCTGAATTACCACACCATCCAGTTAAGAATTCACTGATTTATACAAAAGAACAGAACAGGCACCAACCTATTTAGGCTCCATGGTATAAACTATAATAAAAAAATTTTTAAAGTTGATTTGTTTACTTAAAACCAGAAAACTAAGTGAAAACAACATTTACATTTTACTGTACAAAACAATCTGGGAGTATCTTAGGATCTTATTCTTATTAAATACAAGTATTATGTTCACTTTCTATTTTTATATACTGAAGTTTGCTAAATTATTAGACTAAATCCTAATAGTTCACAAAAGTAGTTAGGAAAGCCATTACAAACTATTCTGAATCATCATCTTATTTTCTTTTCAAAGAATCCTCAAGTGTGTATAATGTCTACAGCAAGCCATATAAGCTTCATGGGAAAAGCAACAATTCCCTTATGGGGGGATGGTAATGTTTTGAAAGTTCCAACATTATTAACAATTTCATGGATAGAAGTTTACCTTTCCTGGTCCCATTCCTGATCCTGGCATGGGGGGTGGTGGAGGAAGAAAAGAATTCCATGGAGCAGCTTTTGACTTGATATTATTTGGTTTATTACCAGGAGATCTGGAGGAGTTCTCACTTTCATCTGTTGAAATTTGGCTTTCATTTTCATTCTTTAAAAAGAAAAAAATTAATGTATTTTTGTGAGAAAGATATGATTAAGAAAAATGTATTATCCCAGTAGCTCAACTGACAACTAATTATGTTCTTGCTTCCCATCTAGTCTCTGCTTCTAAGAATTCTTAAATCTTTCTGTTCTTACCTCCTGAGTATTTTGTTCTGCATTATTAGCTATTTCAGAGGTTGAAGAAAGTAGATCAGACAGCTTTTGCTCCTCTCTATTTCCATATCCAGTATAAACCACAATACAGGTTTCTCTCTTAAAATCAAGTGAAGCAATGGTAGCTGGATAAATGCAGCCATCTTCTGACCAAATGGCAGCACATTTGTCACCAACTTTCCACTATAAAAGAAACCAAAGATACATACATGAACACATTTCTTTCAAAGAGGGTAACCTACAGCCTTGTTTGGGGGGGTGGGGGTGGAGCACAGAAGGAATAGTCTTCAGTTAACTGATCCGGCAGAATGATGCAGTGAAAAGGCTGTGGGCCAAAAACACATATATCTGAAATCTAATTATTAATCCAATTCTGCCATTTATATAATCATGTATTTGCCATATAGTCAGCTATTTAAATAATCATGGATAAGTTTCTTAGTTTCTCTTGAGACATTTCCTCGTCTGTTAAGTGGATATAATATTATCCACTAAATCCTGAAGAATAAAAGCAAAGGAAACATTCTGGCCTGGTACATAGCAAGTGTTCATCAAATATTAGTTCTCTTTTTCCTTTAATTGATGAAACGGAAGTGACTAATGAGACACCAAAATATTTTTCTTCCAAGTTTACTTTTTCAAATAGCAGAAAAATACCCAAGAAATTCTGGTTCCCTGATATTAACAAATTTAGGGATTTTTGAAGGGGGAAAAAAAGCAACAGACATTCATCTCTCAATTTGAGAAGTAAAACACCATTAATTCAGTTTGAAGTCCTCCGGGACCCTCCCAAAGAACGCACAAAGTAATCACAGTGTAGAATTTAGTAATTATCATTCCTTGCCTACTTTCTTACACTTTCACTAACATGCATGTTCCTAAGTAACAGAAGGTTTAGCAGATGTGTTAGAAATTGTATGATTACATGTCAACAGAAAACCCGGCATCAATTATTTAGGTTACAGATATTTTACACTATTTTACAGGGACAGTAACAAGAAATCCTTCAAAATAAACTCTCAATGTTTTAAAATAACCTGCTTCAAGGGAGTTGTGGAATTCTTTTTGTGGCTTTTATTCTTCTTAGCAGGTTTTCTTTTAGGTGTGCCTTTTGGTTTATCTGAAGCTTCAGAAATATCACCATTCTTTAGAGCATGCTATGAAAATACAATGGAAATATATGTTACAGAGTGATTAAAATATAATTTAAAATATAACTGTTACCACTAGAAGGTGGCCTCAAGTTACCACCTCAGATAGCCTTATTTTACCACCCCCAGATTACAGAAACTGCTCCTGAAAGCATATAATACCTGATTATCAGCTCCAAAGATCCTTTTAACCTATCACATCAGATTCTTAATCATCTCTCTTCTTGATAGTTCTGACATGGCAATGCATTTATTATTTTTCTGATCAAGTCTTAAACTTGAGCATTCCCAACAAGAATTGGTCATCCTTCTTTATCTGCTTATGATCATCCATGCCTATTGCCTCAATTATAACCTCTATGCAGAGAGATTTCCAAAGCTTTGACTTACCTTTTTAGTTCAGTCCAACATTTATCCTCACATGTGCCTCAACCTCAATATAACTAAAATTGAACAATTTTTTCAATCCCGATCAGTTTCTTGTCTTCTACTCAGACTCCTGAAATAACACCACCACCATCCTATATAGAACCTCATTTTTATCTGCCTTTACAGAACTATCTTGGTAATCCTGCATTAGTGTACTTTCAGTCTAAGTGTATACTGGAAAGCATGTTATTGACAAATTTAAAAATCAACTTCAATGATGACACACAAATCTGATCTTCATGCTACAGAAATAACTATGGAAGGAAATGGACACTATGCTCAGTGCTCTGTGTCAGTATATGCTCTGTGCCTGGAGTACTGATGGATCATATAGGGTGCACAATAAGACAAAATACAGCAGACAGTGGATAAAGCAATGATGTGGGACAAAAGTGTAAACGTCTCATTTAAGTCACTAGAAAAGACTACACCCCCTAAAGAACTATATATTCCTATCATCAGGAACACCTAACTTGATATACAATTCATAGAACTTGGGAGGATGATATTAATTTTAGAACAATGCCTAGAACACTGCAAATATTCTATAAGTATTAGTTACTGAACCATTGCCATTTATCTTATTTCAATAAAGATTTGTTAAATGTTAAAATTTATAATTCAGATTGTCTTTCCACAACCTGAATTAGAGGATGTCTATATTTTAATACAATGTAAAAATATTAAAAGCAATTAAATGCATAAAATTCTACTGAAATTATCCCTGTTAAAGGGATAACATATTATATGTTATCATAGGTTACAGGTTACCAATTTCTAAAGGAAAATAGAATCTAATTTAACTAATACACATTACTTTTTAACCTTCAAAATTAGAAGTGGATATGTACCATATCATTTACTGTAGTTATGTCATCAATTATATTTTCCCCCAAATGAACAGCATGAAGAAGGAAAAGAGTGAATAAACATTTCATACCTTGAATGAAGCCACAGCTTTATCATAAGCTTTTATCAATGCAGTGTCATCCCAAATGTCAGAATCATCACTCTGAATAAAGAATAAAACAATCCGTGAATTAAGTTAAAATAAAAATAAGTTAATGATTATGGTGTTTTCCAGATTACTTAATATATTGTTCCCATTTAAAATGTAATCAATTGATTAGTCACTGTTAACAATTTGATTCCATAAACATTTTGAGAATTCATCTTTGAATAATGTAGACACATAGTAATGTCAAAAGAAAGAGTATACTTTGCACTTCAGGGTTTCTGGTCAGAATAACATTACCATAGTCTGGATAAAGTCAAGTTGATGGCCACATATTTTCCCACTGTGCCAAACTCTATACACTTTATCTTCCCTTAGAAAAGATTGAAACAGGGCCTCCCCAGTGGCGCAGCGGTTGAACGCTGGGCTGCGAAGCTGCCCGCAGCCTCTGCAGCGCCAGTTCCATCCCCCGCCACCAGGTGAGGGTCCCACATGGCGCGCAGACCTCTCCTGCTGCCCGCTGTTCCCCTCAGTAGTGTATTTCTGGTCTAGAAAATACAAGTTAAGATACGATAGAAAGTGGATCAGCAGTCGTCTGGGGAACAAAATGAGGAAATATGAAGTGCAAGGATTAAGAAAAGGGTATAAGCAAATCCAAATCGGCCCACACATTGATACTACGTGGAGAAAGACGGTGTGCCATTCCCTAGACGCTCGGCCCCCAGTTACTGGCGCTCCAGCTGTATGGACTCAACCGCGCAAAACATCTGAAAGAGAACTGCCCAGCAAAGCCTTCATAAAAACAATAAAATAGGGCCTCCCCGGTGGCGCAACGGTTGAGCACTGGGTTGCGAAGCTGCCCGCAGCCTCTGCAGTGCCGGTTCGATCCCCAGCTGCTCCCCGGCCACCGGAGGAGGGTCCCGCATGGCGCGCAGACCTCTCCTGCCACCCTCTGCTCCCCTCAGCAGTGTACTTCGGTCCTTCTGCCTGCTCTGCTCCCAGCTCTGGCTCTGGTGAATTCTCTCACCCTCCCTCACTTCTGACTGTACCCAGTGCTTGTATAAATAAATAAATAAATAAATCTTAAAAAAAAAAAAAAAGAACAAACTGGTGAAATCAAACAATAGATATTTGAAAATAAAATTTTAGATATTGTCAGTGAAATCCACATTGAATTCAACTATTGAAAGAACTTGATTAACCGTAAAAAAAATAAAATAATAAAATAATTATTGTTGTTTCAAGCTATTACTTTTTGGTGGTTTGTTGTTTGAAGGTAGTAACAGCCAAGACTACCATTACTGACTTTTTATCTGTTTCTCAGTCACAACCAGCAGTCCAGGGTTCTCAAATTATTCCTCACTTTCTGCACTTCTATCACCTCTCCTGACATTTCCACTGTCCTCTCCAATCTCTGACCACATCTTTGAATACTCCCTTCAACTTCTTGCTCTGATTCAGCTTCCAAGCTTTATAAACCTTTATAAACCTGCTTTGGTTGCAGTCTTCCCCACCTCCGCACATCTCCGTAAAAGACAGCTTCATCCTTCCAACCCATTCAGGACAATCTGGAGTTATTCTGAACTTTCCTCTTTCAAACCTCCATTATCGAATCCATAAGCAAAATCCGTTGCCTCTTATTTAAAAATACATCTTAGATACGTCGATTTCTAACACCTCGATCTAGTTAAGCCTGGGTCATTTCAGTCGAGTCCTACTTGGTTTACGTGCTTCAAGCGGACCTGACCCTGTAACACGCCCCAGTCGGGGAGGCGACAAGCCAAGCTGCGGCAGTCTCGGCTCAAGGCCAGAAGGGCGTCCACGCTGCGCGAGGAGGCGCTCGAAGGGGAGACTCCCAAGTGGGAAAGATTTAGAAGAGGATCTCGGCATCGCAGTGAGGCGCAAGGCCAAGAACGCGGGGGCCCAGAGGAATTCGGGCAGCCGGAGGGAAGGCACAGCCGGCCGCGGTCTCACCTGGCCGGTGCCACGCCGGAACAGAACCGAGTCCTCCGGCTCCGGGATGCCGCCGCCACCCCCTCCTCCGCCCATCGCCATGGCGTGCTGGCTGCAGGACGCGCGGCGTGGGCTCCGTCCCTTCTGAGTGACGACTTCCGCCGCAGGGGCCTCTGGGAGCGGAAGAGCACGGTGGCCGGAGGGCTGAGCGGGGCTACCAGTGGCGTCGCCTTTCTTGATTGGGAGCGTTCATTGATTCCTCTACTCTAGCCTTTGAATTCACCCTTCCGTGTGTTTGTAGAGTGATTTAAAGAGTATGTTTTATGTTACACAATAAATCTTTGAAAATAAAGTGCATCGCAGGTCATTTAGAAAATATGGGTGGGCAGTACAGTAAAAGTCAGTCCAGAGATCACCAATAATATAGCTAACATTGAGTGCATTTGAGAATTTTGCTTTTTTTATTTCTGTATTTAATCTTCACAACCTCGTGAATTAAGTGTTCTCACTCCCATTTTATTTATTTTTAAAAGATTTTCTAAAAATGTATGTATACAAGGGCCTTCTGGGTGGCCCAAGGGGTTAAGCACAGCACCACGAAGCTGTCTGCAGCCTCTGTAGCGCGGGCTCGATTCACGGCCGGCCAAGGAGAAACCCACGTGGCGCAGCAGACCTCGCCTTTCTCCCCGCTGCTCCCCTCAGCAGTGTATTTCAGTCAGTCTGCCTGTCCCGTTCCCCACTCTGTCTCTGGTGAATCCTCTCACTCCCCACACTTCTGGCCTGTACCCCAGCTCTTGTATGCATAAATAAATAAATAAATCTATTTTTAAAATAGAGAAATTTCTTTAAAAATCTAATTTTCTTATTTAAAATAATCAATTCAGTAATCAAAAACTACATAGTGAAAGGATTGGTGCAGTACAGAAGGAGAGCCACGCCAAGTTTCTGATAGGCAGGAACTTTTTTGCGCCCCCAGGCAAGGTTCACTGACTCCCACTGGGGTGGGAGAATTTCCCCGGTTGTGGGGGAGAGCTGTCCTTTTATAGGGTGAGGAAAGGTAGGCGGGTAAATGGGTATGCGGAACCAAAGTTGCTTTTTATTTGTTGGCGGTTTCTGTTTGGTTGCTATCAGGTCCTGTTTGTGTTGGGTAGAGGCCTCTGTTTCCAGGAGCTGCGGCAAAGATGAAATTTCTCTCTACAGTTTCAAGGCCCCTCCTTGTGCCGGCGGCCTGGGGCCCTCACCACGTCCCCTGCACCGACCTTGAATTCCGCCCTCTTTGGTATAGGACAAAGGGCAAAGTATTCTTTCTGGCTACTTCCTGCTGACAAAGGGAACAGCGTGGGAGCGAGGTCAAGGAATGTGGTCAGCTGATGGGCAGGCCCGAGTAGGGGTGTAGGAGAAGTTGGTTAAAGGTAGTGTGTATCATCTTGCATGTCAACAGGGACCTGTCAGACCCTGGACAGGTGATGCTGTTGTAGAGCAACCCCGATACAAAACGGGGTGCCTGACTGTGGGTCCTCACCCGCGCGCTTAAAAGGACTTATCAATGCTCTACTGCAGGCACACGTGAAAGGTTAATAAAAGGTTTATTTACAAGGGAAGGGGAAATGAGGAAATGTACAGCTCTGGGAGAAAAGCGGGAGACAAAGTTTTAAATGAGTCCTACCCGATCCGCAGATCAGGAATCCCAAAATGGCGCTCTCAGAGTTGGCCGCCAGCCAGGAGCGGTGAAGCCGGGAGGCCAGCGATCGCGAGCCAGAGAGCCCAAGGCCCACGTGTTTGGTTTTTTATATCCAACCTGGCTGCCCAACTCCACCCTCAGGTCCCAGCCACCCTCCCCTTGGTGGTGATGGGATTTGTCTTTCCCAATGTCCTGATGGCTTTAGTCTGGAGTGGGGGTGGAGTCCACAAAGCCTGTATGAGATTATCTCAGGACATCCTTTCCCCCTAACAATGCCAGGATGTGTCACCCTAGACCTTGACAGCCATTGGTGTAGTCAGGATGATCGTGTGTGGACCCGTCCTCCTTGGTTGAAGTGGTTTTGGAGAAATGGCTTTTAGAAGAACCTGGTCTCCAGGGTACAGCAATTTCCCAGAGTAGCTGTCTGAGTAAAGAAAAAAGTATGGAAGATACCCTGCCAGTGGTCTAAATTGGACTGGCAGTTCATGGTTAATAAGAAAAAGTTGTGCCTCCCTGGTGGCGCAAGGGGTTAAGCACTGCACTATGAAGCAATCCAGCTGCTGCAGCATGAGTTCAATCCCCGGCCGGCCAGGGAGAAACCCACACGGTGAGGCAGACCTCTCCTAACTCGCCTGCTGCTTCCCTCAGCAGTGTATTTCAGTCAGCCTATTCTGCTCCCACTCTGTCTCTGGTGAGTCCTCTTACCACCACCACCCCCTGCATCTCTGGCCTGTACCCCAGCTCTTGTATGCATAAATAAATAAATCTTTAAAAAAAAAAAAAAAAGAAAGTGGACCAGTGAGTGCTGCCCAATGTGCAGTGTCTCGTGTACCTTTTGGATAATGTCAGAGGCTTTCTGCTCAAGGAGAACCAATGTGTTGTTAAGTGTGATCCAACCTTGTTCTCCTTCAGTGCCACCATTGGAAGGAAAATTTTTCTGTTCATTAGGCATGTAAAGGGATGAAATCGAAGGTAAAGAGAGAAATAATACAGGTGTAACAGAAGGCTGAACAGGGTTTGTCAGAGCCCTTTCCATTTTATCTGCTGTTGTTTCCTTGTGTCACATTCGAAGAGTCCAATTCGTGTGCCTTGCAGTGAACTATAGCCATCTCGATTGGCACCTGAAGGGCCTCTAGTAATTTGAGAACAAGTTTAACGTTAATGATAGGAGGGTCCTTTGGTGGAAAGGAAGCCGCGTTCCTGCCAGATTGCTGCATGGCTATGAGCTATGAGAAAAGCAAGTTTAGAATCAGTGTATATGGTGACCCTTTTTCCTTGTGAGACTGTAAGTGTTCGGGTAAGAGTGATAAGCTTGGCTTTTTTTTTTTAAAGATTTATTTATTTATGCATACAAGAGCTGGGGTACAGACTAGAGATGTGGAGGGTGAGACGATCCACCAGAGACAGAGTGGCGAACAGAAAAGGCAGAGGCTGCAGATTGCTTCATAGTGCGATGCTTAACCCCTTGTGCCACCAGGGAGGCCCAAGCTCGGTTTTATATGACGTGGTCCCTTCAGGGAGTGGGCCCGCTTCGATGACCTGGTGTTTGGTCACCACTGAGTAGGCAGCCCTGTGCTTTTCCTGCGGATCCATACAGGAGCTGCTGTCTACAAACAGGACGTTATCTGCATTTGGAAGGGGAGTGTCAGTGAGTCCCGGGCTAGGTGACCACAGTTCTTTCAGTACCTTGGCGCACGTGTGGGAAGACAGGGGAGAGTTAGGTTTTGGCAACAGAGTGGCTGAATCTAGAATAGGGAATTGGGACAGAGTGACCAAAGGGTTTTCGATAAAGGGTGTGAAAGTCTAACACACGAGAGTGTCAAAAGGGAGAGAGCCTGGTGAGTGAGTAGGTCCTGGAGCTGATGTGGAGAACTAACATTTACAAGTTGGCCCAGCGTGAGTTTTAGGGCTTGCCTAGCAAAGAGGGCAGCCGCTGCTAGTGCACGCAGGCAGGGCTGCCATCCTCTTACAGTGGGATCCATTTGTTTAGAGAGATAAGCAACTGGTCACTGGACTCACCCAGTGGTTTGGACCAGAACCCATAGGGCAACTCCCTGTCACTCATCTGTGAATTACAGGAATGGCTTTTCAGAGTCTGGGAGAGCTAAGGCCAGAGCCTGGAGAAGTGCTGCCTGTAGGAGGAAGAAGGCCCTATGCACCTCAGCTGCCATCTGGAGGGAGCCCCCGGAGGTAGCCTCTGCGGCCTTCTACAGTGGTTTGGCCAAGAAGGCGAAATTAGGAACCCAGTGATGAAAGAATCCCACCAGACCCAGAAAGGACAGAATTTGTTCAGCATTTTCAGGGACCAGGAGGGAGTGTATGGCCTCCTTGCAGTCAACTGTGAGTTGTTTGGTAGAAGGAGTGACCCTAAGGCCCAGGTAGGTAACAGGAGAGGTGGAAAGCTGTGTTTTTGAAGGTGAGGCCTTGGTACCCAAGGTATCCCTTGGTACCCAAGAAGTTGAAGAGCTGTGCAGTGTGGGAAATTGACTGTTTCAGCAAAAGGCTACGTAGGAGGAGGCCATCTATGTACTGTAGGAGAGTGCTAGGTCTGAGATTACAGGCTGCAAGATCCATGGCGAGGGCTTGTCCAAAGAGGTGAGGGCCGTCTCTAAACCCTTGAGGTAGGACCATCCAGGTAAGTTGTTGAGATGTGTTTGTGTCGGGGTCCTCCCATGTGAAGGCAAAAAGATGGTAACATTTTGGGTCAAGGAGAAGAGTGAAGAAGGCGTCCTCTAGGTCTAGGACTGAGAAATAAGTCATGGAGGGAGGAATGTGAGAGAAGCGTGTATGGATTAGGAACATCAGGGTGTATGGGGACTACTGCATCATTGATAAGACGCAGATCCTGAGCCAGCTGGTGTGAGCCGTCAGGCTTTTTTATAGGTAGGATAGGCGTGTTGCAGGGTGAATGAGTAGGAACCAGAAGTCCTTTGTCCAGGAGTCGCTGGATGATGGGTTTGAGACCCTACCATTGCGTTAGGGAGATAGGAAACTGAGGACGGGCAGAGAAAGAGGTGGGGTCTTTGAGAGAGATCTGGATAGGTTGGTGGTGAGTGGCCACAACTGGGGTAGAGGTATCCCAGACCACAGGGCCGACAGTGTAAGGAGACAGCAGAGAGTCCTGAGGAGGGTTAGGAGATGTTTGGAGCAGCGGGAGGATGAGAGCAGCACTAGGGCCTTGGAACCATGAGAGAGTAGCCCCAAGTTTGGTCAGGAGGTCACGACCCAGGAGTGGAGTGGGGCAGGAAGGTATGACTAAGAAAGGGTGTACTAAGGGCTTGTTGTCTGTTTAGCAAGAATGGGGCCAGTAGCCCGAGGCGGAGAGGGTTGGCTGTCAACTCCCATAACTGAAATCTGAGAAGGGTACGTCTGACCTGGATAAGAGGGGAGGACATCCCCGGTGGCGCAGCGGTTGAGCGCTGGGTTGCGAAACTGCGCGCGGCCTCTGCGGCGCCGGTTCGATCCCCGGCTGCTCCCCGGCCACCAGAGGAGGGTCCCACATGGCGCGCGGACCTCTCCTGCCGCCCGCTGCTCCCCTCAGCAGTGTACTTCGGTCCTTCTGCCTGCTCTGCTCCCTGCTCTGGCTCTGGTGAATTCTCTCACCCTCCCTCCCGCACTTCTGACTGTACCCAGTGCATGTATAAACAAAACAAACAAACAAAACCAGCAAACAAATAAATAAAGCATGCCTCTATTAAAAAAAAAAAAATTAAAAAAAAAAAAAAAAAAAAGAGGGGAGGACAGAGAAGGTGGCCCCCATGTTGACCAAAAAGGAGATGTACTTACCTGCTACCTTGACCGTTACCCTGGGCTCCACTAAGGTTATCGGGGTCAACGAGTCCGGGCCTCTTTAGTCCTCAGTCACCAAACCCAAGACCGCCAGTGGCAAGGACACAGAGGTTGGAGGGACCGGTCCACCACGGCTAGGCAGAGTAGGACAGTCACTTCTACAGTGGCCCTGGTTGCCACATATGGGACATGGTCCTGGTGGTGGGTGAGGGTTGGGGCAATGTTTGGACCAATGACCTTCCTGGCCACATTTGAAGCAAGCTCCCAGTGGCAGTCAACTGTGGCCCATTGTCGTCCTGGGTTGGGGGTCAAGCATTGTGGTCGTTGGAGGAGCAGGGCATGACGGCCTCAAGGCAGCCTCTAGGGCCTGAGCTTGAAGCTCAGCCTTCTGGCAACTATGGGTCTCGCTATCCATCCTGTCCTGTTCACCCTGGTTATTGAATACCTTAAAGGCCACGTTCAACAGATCCGGGATAGGGGTTTGAGGGCTGTCCTCAGTCTTTTTTTTTTTTTTTGTTCGTTTTTTTTAGCTTTTTCTGATATTGGGGGCTGATTGGGAGATAAAATGAGTAGCCAGGACTCTGGCGCCTCCAGGTGAATCAGGATCTAACCTAGTGTACCATTGAAGGGCCTCAGTGATGCGGCTAAGGAAGGCTACTGAGTTTTCCCAGGCGGACTAGGTAATCTCCCTAAGCTTATCAAAATTTACAGCCTTGTGCTTGGAGACCAGCCAGGAGGCAGGTAATAAAACGGTCTAGGTGAGCCCTACCCCAGCGGCCCACGTCAATGTCAGTCTGGTGGTCCCAGCTAGGTACCTGGCAGGGGACAGCCTCTGCACCTGGTGGCATGCATAGCTACATCATTAAGTGGACCTGATTTGCATGGTCTTGAGCAGACCAATAAACACGTTCCCTTATCAGAGGTTAGGGTGGAAGAGAGGATAATATGTAAATCATGCCAAGTAAGCTGATAGGCTTGGGTAAGATAATGAAACTCTTTGGTGTAGATAGTGGGATTGTTAGTGAAAGAACTGAGACCCTTCAATTTGGGAGCGATCAGATGGAGAGAAAGGAACGTGGACACTAACTACTCCTTAGTCCCTGCCACTTTCCTGAGAGGACAGAGAAGAGGACGATGGTGAGAGTGGGTGTGGTGGCTAGGAGGTGAAAGAGGGGGGCTGGATTGGGTAGAGGTCTTGGAGGGAGGGCGGTTGGAGGCAGGTCCTGGGTAAGGTGGGGGGTCCTTGGGGAGGTGAAGACAGAGATCTAGAGGATCCAAGGACGGCTGAAAAAGGGTCAGGAGAGGGCCAAGAGTGAGGAGTCTCCAGCGAGGACTTGGCAAGTGTGGCAGGTTTTTAGGAGGGAGGGAAGAAAGGGAGGCACGAGAGCACAAGAGAAAGAAAGCCTGGACATAAGGGATCTTTGACCATTTTCCATTGTGGTGACAGCAATTGTTTAGGCCTGTAAGGATTGTGAAATCGTGTTGGGGGGTGGGGTTGGAAGACTCCTGACTCACGACCCCCGACGCTGCTGTTGATGGAGCACATTTTCTAGCTTCACCCCTCCCTTCTCTCTTTGTCAAAAGGGAAACTAAACAAGTGAGATCCATACAAACTTAAAAAGCAGGCCTCCCTGGTGGCACATGGGCTAAAGACAGCGCTGTGAAGCTCTCGCCAGCCACGGCAGCACCTGCAGGCAGGGGCACACACTAAACCCATCATGCTTGTGCAAATGAGGAGCCGTGACAGGAACAGTTACAAAAGAGAAAAGTCTATCAGATGGACGAAGATGATAGCCGCTATTGGAGCAGGTGTTGACAGTTGAAAAGGGCGGGTGGATTGGATTCTGACATGGGAACGAACATGGTTTATGTTATGATCTAGCACATGGGGGCGATGTGCTAGATTCCTGGAATATTTTGGTTAAATGCAAAATTGATTATTGTGATGAAAACGCCTGGAGTGTTTCATGTGAAGTTAACTCTACGGTGAAGCAGGAATCTGAGAGTAAAATAGAGAGCACTTGAGCTGCTCTGAAAGCCTCCCATGCACTTGCAGTCACTGTAACGTGTTACTTTTTCAACGTCTCTCCGGAAACACAGGCAAGACACTGAGATCCTTCGTGGAGCACCCTGAGCAGATCCAGGCCACGCACCGTCGTGGGGCTCAGTGTCTGAGCAGGAGTCTGTGGGGTAAAGGCAGCCGCTCCGGCTCGGGCGCCTTGGGCCTCTGTGGCTGTCACCTGCGGCCTTGACCGCGGGAGGCGCTGGGGGCCGGTGAGGGTGGACCCCTGGGGTGCTTGTGTGTGGCGCGGGCCAGCGCAGCTGCGCCTGGGGGCGGAACTCGTAAGGCGGCGTCTCCGCGGTCGCGGCGGGCAGCGGGCCCCCCAGCAGGCGGAGAGGGGAGCCAGAGAGAGTCAAGATCCCCCGGGGCTGGGGGGCCTGCCCGCCCTTCAGCCCCCCCACCTCAGCCCCAGATCCCGGGCCCCTCAGCCCCCGGCCGGCCCGCGCTGCGCCCGCCCAGAGAGCCCACAATCAGGATTCGCTGGGGGCCGGGCGACTGGAGGCCTCCTCCCGGGCCCGCCCTCCTGCCTGCCCTGCACCCGGGCGCCCAGCTGCGAAGCTGGAGAAAACGCGCAAGGCCCACAGAAGCCCCCGGGAGCTCCAACCCTCTGCCCGTGGGTCCGGAACCATCGGACTCCGGCCCCTTGCAGCCGCCGCTACGACCGTCCCCGGCGCAGCGCCCAGCACCCCCCGGGGCGCAGCAACTCTCTGCGGCCTCCCGACCCCGGCGGGGCTGTGCGCACGGCGCGGGCCGTGGACAGAGGTGGGGTCCGCTCGGGGCAGGACTGGGGTGAGCGTCCCTCGAAGCTCTGCGGGTGGGTCCAGGACCACGCTGGAGGCGCCCCGGCGCCCCGGGAGGCGGACACGGCCGGGAGCTGCGGGAAGAGAACTCGAGGGGAGGAGGAGCCGCCCGGGAGGACCCGCCCAGGACCCCGAGCGGCAGACGCGGCGGGGTAGTAAGGGGCCCGACGCCCCACCAGCTTGCCGGTTCCTGACGCGGGGCACCCGCCACGGCCGGCCGGACGCGGACCCAGGATCCCGCCAGAGGCTGGGGACTGGGCGGGTGGCTGCCGTGTCTGTGGTGCCCTGGGGAGGGGGTAGGAAGGGGGTCATCTGTGCACGCGGCGATGAGTCGGGGGGCGGGGGTGCGGCCTTTAGCAGCCTGGTGGGAGGGTCCCCGCAGCAGGCCGGGGAGTGTCAAAAAGCCGCTCAGACGAGCCAAAAGCGGGTGCCGAGCTCGGGAGCCCGGAGCGGGGGTGACGCAGCCGGAGGATGCTAGCGGAGCCCCTGAGCCTCCTCCCGGCAGCTGTGGCTAAGGCCCGTTGGCTTCAGGGTGAGGGCGGAGGAACCTCAGGGGGCGGGTGGGGACGCGGCCTCTGGGGGAGCCCACTGTGGAGAGGGGACCGGAGCGGCCCCGTGGGGAGCTCGGTCTCGGCAGCCCGACCCGTGCTCGCGGGCAAAGGGCTGGCCTGGGCGCAGGGGCCGCCTGGCAGCGGTGGCGAGGAGCGCCCAGTGCGCCGGGGACGGTGCCCCTGGGACCGCGCGGCTCCTTGTTGCAGACCTGGGAGCGCGCACAACTGGGGGTGGGTGCGGGGGGTGGCCGCGCTGAGACCACAGCCGGGAAGGCGCGCGAGCCTGAGGCCCCTGGATGGGGCGGCGGAGCCCGCCGAGAGTGGGCAGTGGTTCCCCCTCAAGGGAGCGGGGCCTGCGGGCGTCAGGGGCGAGCGATCACGGGGCGCGTGCAAAGGATCACTGCATTCAGCCCTGGGCGGGCGCCCTGTCTGAGGGCGGAGACCTGCTGTGTCTGTCGTGTTGTGTTCATGTGCGCCGCTCACGCGCGTGGTCACGGTAGCACAGTTCAGTGGCCAAGAGAAACCTAGGGGGACTGTCCAGAGACAGCAAATGGGGGGAGCGGTGCACGGAGGGGTAAGGGAAGATTGCTTCGCGTTCCGGGTCTGCGCCCAGCGCCTTGGTGGCTAACCTAAGACCATGAAAACAAGAGGCCCTTGGCAGTGTGGGCTCCGGGTCGGCTGCTGAGGGTGGGCACCTGGAGTATGGGGTGGGCGTGTGGAGCACGGCACACCTGAGGCTTGGAGGCTGAGGACGTAAGGGCTGCGACAGAGAAAGGGGAGCAGAAAAGGACCAGCGGTGGACAGGAGCTGGAAATACGGTTGTAAGGGCAGGACTGGGCACAGTGCAGGTTTTCTGATCCCATGCAGACCGGGTAAAGGAGGAGTCAGAGTCCTTAGTGGGTTTTTGCAGGTTTTTTATTTGGGGTTCACCAGGCATATGGCAGCCAGGGGTGCTGGCTGGGGGGCTGGGAGGCTGGCAGGCCTCCCAGCCCCCAGCAAGTCTTTACTCTATCTGGGCTCTCTGGCGTTCTTTCTGCTGCTTTTCCGCTTTGGCTTCTACTGCTGCTACTGCTGCTGCTGCTGCTGCTGGCTGGGGCTGCTGGCGTCCCCCCGTGACGCCGCCCTTAAAAGCACAGTCTTAACTCAGCTGAATCCCATCTACCTATGCCCACACCCTACTCCAGGTGCCCGCCATCAGGCATGCATTCAGGACAAGGATCCATCATCTATCCTGATGGTGGAAGGGCAGAAAAGCCTGACATTTTCTTTACCCTACAGTCCACCCCCTCAGGGTTTTCTGCCATACAGTCTATACATATATATACAATTTTCTAAGCAAACAAACAATGCAGCCATGGCCCACAAAAGCAAATACATCAAATATAACAAAATACAATATAACAAAATACAACAGAACACAAATAAGTCCAGGCAGGGCACCAACCTAGTGCAAAAGACAATTATTGGTACCAGCAGATGAGCCACCAAATCTGCTGCCGAAGGCACTGCTCATACGAGGGAGGGGAATCACTCACGGCATCTACTATATCACACCAGGAGCCGTCAGGCTTCCTGGCCTTCTCTGGCTGTAGTCTCGGCTACAAGGCACACACAGCATCCACCCCCAGGATGCACTAGCTCTGGGATTGGCAATTTTATTCTGTTGGGGGTAATCGCCAACCCTCAGGGTTTGTCTGCAGTCGCTCCAACACTCGGCCTTCATGGCCACCCATGCAACTCACAGACCCCTGCACTCAGGCCAACCCACTGCACAAGCACATGGGTCGGGATCCAAACTCTGCATTCGGCTTGGGCTCCACCCCAAGCCACGTTCCCCACCCGTCCCCCAAGGACAGGTTCCTCAGCTCCTCACCCTCAGTCAAGAATGAGCAGGGCATCACCCACAGGTGATTTTACAAGACTCACAGTTCTTCAGCATACCCAGGCTGCTTAACAGCCACTTAGGGCTTCTCAACTTAGCATCAGTACCAGCTTTTGCTGCCTTAGTTGGCTTTTTTCCTCCACCTGGCTGCTGGGCATGCACAGGCTGCTTTTGGCCATCAAGGCCCACTGGCCACCCCCAGATTCTCAAAAAAAAAAACAACCTGCCAAGGTCCTCCGCCTTCTGGCGGGATTGTCAGTCCAAGTTTATCAGTCCATGTCCATCAGTTGAAGTCCATTGGCCTCTCCTTGCGTCAGCAACAGCCTGCTGCCTCTGGGGTCATTGGCTGGTCCTTTCCGGTGTCGTTGGCTGGTCCTTTCTGGTGTCGTTGGCTGGTCCTCTCAGGTGTCTCCTCCATGCCAGGTCCCGTCCTGCAGCTCCTGGACAGTGTCTACCTTCTGTACCGCCATGGCACCTCCAGCGTCATCACAGGCACACAGTCTATTCTCCTTAGTCCCTCCAGGTCTTCGGAGGGCTCCAATACCCGTCTACATGGATCTTGCCGACTTACGCCAATTGTAAGGGCAGGACTGGGCACAGTGCAGGTTTTCTGATCCCATGCAGACCGGGTAAAGGAGGAGTCAGTCTTCAGTGGTTTTGCAGGTCTTTTATTTGGGGTTCACCAGGCATATGGCAGGCAGGGGTGCTGGCTGGGGGGCTGGGAGGCTGGCAGGCCTCCCAGCCCCCAGCAAGTCTTTACTCTATCTGGGCTCTCTGGCGTTCTTTCTGCTGCTTTTCCGCTTCGGCTTCTACTGCTGCTGCTGCTGCTGCTGGCTGGGGCTGCTGGCGTCCCCCCGTGACGCCGCCCTTAAAAGCACAGTCTTAACTCAGCTGAATCCCATCTACCTATGCCCACACCCTATTCCAGGTGCCCGCCATCAGGCGTGTATTCAGGACAAGGATCCATCATCTATCCTGATGGCGGAAGGGCAGAAAAGCCTGACATTTTCTTTACCCTACAACGGTCAAGGGACTGTAGCGAGCCCAGGGGGACGGGGAAGGTAGTGAGCCCAACCCTGGGCGGGCCCCAGGGGCCAGGGTTCTCTCACGGGGGATGTGGCTCCCCTACCACCCCCTCTGGTGTGGTCATGTTTGCCCAGTGGGGCAAGCATGGGGCTTCTGGGCATCAGCTCAGTGGCTGCACCTGGCTGCTTCTCAGCTTTTCCCCACCAGGAGCTGCTGTTTCCCTATCAGGGACGCTTGTTGCCGTAGGCCTCGCGGGATGGGGGTGTCTGGGTCGGGTGATTTGCATTTCCTTGTATTGGGGATGTCCACGCCTCTGCCCAGAGAGGTGGGGTGTCTTCCTAGCGGAATCACCTCGGGCTCCTTTTCCACTGCTTCTTCGGGGCACACATTGCTCTTGGATGTGCGAGTGTGTGTGGATGTTGGAGATGACGCCCGTGTCAGACGCAAGGTGTGCAGGTATTTTTTTCGGTTCTGGGGGTTGCCTTTTGTTTTGTGATGGTTTTTTGTTTGTTTGTTTTTGTGATGGCTTCTTTTGAGGTGGAAACCGTTTTCAAGTTTGCATTGAACTCTGTTGTTTAGCTTTCCTTTTGTTTCCTTCGCAGCTGCAGGCAGCGCTTCTATTCCCTGTGCAGGGATCCGGCCTCCAGGGCCTCAGTTTACCACCGCCAAGGAAAGGAGCCAGAGTTGGAGAAGGAAAGTAGTTTAGCTGTGGACACACTGAGGATGGCAGCCCCTTGTGTCTGGCAGACCCCGTCCTGCTCTTGGGCCGAGCGCAGGGGCTTGTAGACAGTGGAGGAAAAAAAGGGGGGGGGGAGCATCATCAAGGGGGTACTAGGAGGGCTCAGCAAGTCCTGGGTGCCAGGGTTCATGTGCCCCTGCTCTGCTTGGTGAACCCCCTAGTGGTTTATGGTCGCCAGCTGGCAGCTTTGAGCAGTGCTGCCTTTGCCGAGGGAGGTCAGGGCAGAGAAGCCTGGGCCTGGTGTGGGTTTCGAGCCTGGTGCGGGTCTCAGACAGGCAGGAAGTCGCTGCCCTTTGGAGGGAGGGAGCTAATGAAAGGAGCACCCGCACAGTCCTGGCTGGGCAGAAGGACTGCTGCCTTGATTTTGTACCCGTCATTGAAATCATGATGGAAAGAACATCTCTCATACAGCTCAGGTTGTGCTCAGCTTCATAATGAGCATTGGTTGACCATTTGAAGTCACCTTGCTTGGTCCTCCCTGGGGGTGCAGGGGTTAGAGACTGCTCTCAAGCTCTGGCCAGCCGCTGCAGCTTGAGTTCGCCCCCGATGGCCAGGAGCAGCCCACCGGGCACAGCAGATTTCTCTTGTCTCCCCATTGCTCCCCTCAGCAGTGTATGTCTGTACATCTGTCTGTTCAGCTCCCCACTCTGTCTCTGGTGAGTCTTCTCAACAGCTCTTGCATGCATACATAAATAAAACAAATCTCTTAAATTGTTTTTTAAATGAAACAAGTGCAACTTCTTCAATATCTCTCCCTCTCCACGTGCCTCCTTCACCTCTCTCTCTCTCTCTCTCTCTCTCTCTCTCTCTCTCTCCCTCTCTCCCCCCTCCATCCTGCTTCCCTCTCCTTAGACTCCTCTCCAGGTTTTTTCTCCTCCCTGCTCAGGCCACCCCACCCTTTCCCTGGGGATCCCCCTCCTGAAACTTGATTTGGAAACTTTTTTTTTTTTTGAAGTTTTACAAGTTCATTTATAAAGGGACTAGGGAAGAGTTGGTTTTATATTACTGTTTTTAGATTTTGGTAGCATTGGCGACCTTTTAATATACTCAACTAAGTTATTTTGGGTCATTTTCAGACGTTTGGAGCTATTGAGAGGGTACCTTTTCCTTTAAAAATCACACTGTACTGACTAATGCTATTTCGGGATAGCAAGGATAGCAAGGAAATTGTTCCAGGCAGTTAGGAACTAGGTGTCCCATCCCCCAAGTCCATTTCTCAGCCTATTGAGAAACACAGGGCTGGAACCAAGAGGGTACCCTTACTGGCCCCCCAACCCTACTGACACCCCCCACAGGTCATTTAATCTGATTGTGTTACTGCGTTGGTGTCTGAACTCAACAATGCTATAGAAATGAAAGGCTGCTTTCAGGAAGGTCAGCCAGGTAATGTGGGCACCCTCAGTAGGCCTGGGTAGCCCAGGAGAACCCCACAGACTCAGCGGACCTAGATAGCCTAGGAGAACCCCACCAACTCAGAACTGCAGGAACCCCCCAAGAGCCCAGCCAATCAGCAAGAGACACAGCTCAGAGACACCCAAGGACCAGACCCCACCCCACGCCTTGCCTCTTCTCCCCGCACTTCTTGCACCACCCCCCAAGGCTGCCCAGCAGGACCCTGTGCACAGAGAGGTTTCCTGCTTCAATTAATTTGACTAGTCTAAACATTTCGTCTTAATGTAATAACACATTTTTTGGTGTTTTGTGGTTAGCTTATTTCACTTAGAATAATGTCAAGTTTCATCCATATTGTAGCATGTGTCAGAATCTCCTTTTTCCAGTTGCTTTTTTTTTTTTTTTTAATAGAGGCATGCTTTATTTATTTGTTTGCTGGTTTGTTTGTTTGTTTTGTTTATACAAGCACTGGGTACAGTCAGAAGTGCGGGAGGGTGAGAGAATTCACCAGAGCCAGAGCGGGGAGCAGAGCAGGCAGAAGGGCCAAAGTACACTGCTGAGGGGAGCAGCGGGCGGCAGGAGAGGTCTGCGCGCCATGTGGGACCCTCCTCTGGTGGCCAGGGAGCAGCCGGGGATCGAACCGGCACCGCAGAGGCCGTGCGCAGTTTCGCAACCCAGCGCTCAACCGCTGCGCCACCGGGGAGGCCCCAGAATCTCCTTTTTAAGGCTGAATAATATTCCATTGTATGAATATACCATTTTGTTTATCCATTTATCTGTCAAGGGACACACGTAGCTTCCACCTTTTGACTCTTGTGAATTATGTTTCTATGAACATGTACCACAAATACCTGTTTAATTCTGTTTTCCTTTGTGAATTGTAGTATCATATGATAATAGTTTAATATTTGAGAAAGTATTATACTATTTTTTAAAATGTCTATGGGTAACACACTTTTAAAAAAGATGAATATCCTCTGTTTCATCCTCTCATCTCTTCCTGCCTAGGCTGTGATCTCATGCTTTAGGCAGGTCTTAGTTATGACACTCTCACTGTTACCAACTTAATGAAACACATTTTTTAGCTTTGCTGAACTGCTTTGCCACAAAGCTGAACTGCTTTGCCAACTGCTTTGGCCATTTTCATTTAATTATTTTTTTCTCTTAAATGAGCAGCTTTATTCTGTATACTTTTTGGACTCATTAAAAAAAATGTTTGTAACTATTATTAGAAAACAGTTGAATGTGAACTTGTTTTTGCTACAGTTCTTTCAATGTTCATTTTTTCTGTTGTCATTTTCATAAGCAGAGCCATATTTTCTATTAAAACAACCCTTTTTGTTGTTTGCTTGTAGTTGCTTTTGGTTTTTGCAAATACATATTCTTAACAACCATGTGTAAGTTGGTATCGATTGTCTTTGATGTCAATGAGGGCTAAGAACCTTTCTTTACTTAATGCTTCATGCATTTTGTTACTTGCAACATAGTGTTATTTTATTGACCAGTTTTCTCATACACTAGAGAAATAATTAAAAAATACTCAGTTGTTTCATGACAACAGGCAATATCTAAGTCTTCATTATTTTACTACTATGATTTTATCTACTTTTTACTGAATTGATTGATTATATAATTTGGAACACTTTCTCCTTTATTTTTTAATTTTTAAATTATTTAACAATGTGAAACATCAGTCATCATTGACCAGATACCTCCATGCTTACTCCCAGCCAGATGACCTCAGTTCTGTTGACATCCATTGGCTTATTTTTTTAAGATTTATTTTATATATTTTTTACATCATTTTTCATTTTTGCACAATGTATGCATTTTCATCTTGGTTATATTCCCCATACAATTGCCACCCCTCCTTATTTTGACCCTAATCCCTCCTCTCCTCCCTCCGCCCCCCATAGTGTGTCTCTGGCTTATAGTTGCTTGTTGATTTTGATTTTATTATAATTAGTCTTTTTCCTGTCCATTGGCTTATTTTTTTGTTTTGTTTTGTTCATTAATCTGTTTTTTCTCCTGGGGCCTCCCTGGTGGTGTGGGGGGTTGGGACGCAACCTGTGGGGCTGTCCAGGGCCACTGCAGCACAGGTTCGATCCCCAGTGGGCCGGGGAGCAACCCACATGGTGCAGCAGACCTCTCCTGACTCTCCCACTGCTCCCCTCAGCAGTGTATTTCAGTCAATCTGCCTGTTCTCTTCCCCGCTCTGTCTCTGGTGAATCCTCTCAACCCCCACACCTCTGGCCTATACCCCAGTTCTTGTATGCATGAATAAATAAAAATCTTTATTTTTTTTTTAATTTTTTTTAAATTTTTTATTTTTTTAATAGAGGCATGTTTTATTTATTTATTTATTTGTTTGTTCGTTTGTTTTGTTTATACATGCACTGGGTACAGTCAGAAGCGCGGGAGGGTGAGAGAATTCACCAGAGCCAGAGCAGGGAGCAGAGCAGGCAGAAGGACCGAAGTACACTGCTGAGGGGAGCAGCGGGCGGCAGGAGAGGTCTGCGCGCCATGTGGGACCCTCCTCTGGTGGCCGGGAGCAGCCGGGAATCGAACTGGCGCTGCAGAGGCGGCGGGCAGCTTCGCAACCCAGCGCTCAACCGCTGCGCCACCAGGGAGGCCCTAAATAAAAATCTTTAAAAAAAAACTGTTTTGTCTCCTTATTAATCCCTTTGAGTTCTTTCCACTTGCTGCAAATGGCAAAAATCTCATCTACTTTTTTATAGCTGAATAGTACTCTATTGTATGTATACATCATATCTGATGTCTGATTTTATACCAAACCTGGCAGCTTAACTCTTCCCTCATGTCCCCGCAACCCTCCCTTTGGTGATGATGGGATTTGTCATTTCCAGTGTCTTGATGGCTTTGGTCTGGAGTGGGGGTGGAGTCCACAAAGTCTGTACGGAATTAGCTCAGGACATCCTTCCCCCCTAACAAGAGCAGTTGAGCGACTGGCTCCAGCGTCACCATGGACAGTGTCTAGCTCGCTGCTCCCTTCGGAGCTCGCCTGCTCTTCAACCCAGCCACCCCTGCGACTTAGAAGCCTCCTGAGTGACACCCGTCTGACAGGCCCTCTGGCCTGGAGACTTCCCCGGCAGGTGAGCTGCTCTGGCAGAACGTCGTGCTGCGGCTTCGGTCGAAGGTACTTTGGGTCGGTTTCCCTTAGCATAAATAAAATTCTTTGAGCGCCAGCCTCTGACTGCAGCTTGCTTCCTGCTCACGACAGTGACCCACCCGGGTCCGCGCGCTCCAGCCCCGACAGGAGTGGAGCAGAGCCTCCCGGTTCCCACCCCCCCAGCCCGCCCCGGCCGCCCCTCACTGGGCTCACCCGTCCCGCCAGCACCGCGAGCGCAGGTGTCTGAGCGCGGCCAGGGCCTCCGGGGCGGTTCCGGAGGGACGCGACCGGCTGGAGCTGCCTCCAGCGGACCTGCGCGCGGGCGGAGTGCGCAGGCGCAGTGGAGACGGGGCGGGGCCACCCCACAAGCTCCCGGGGCCACGCCCAGGTCACACGCCAACACCCAGCCCCGCGGAGCCCGCGCCCGCCGCCCGGTCATCACGCGGAGCCCCAGAGCCCATGTCGCCTCCAAAAGGAGCGTCCACGGAGAGGGCAGGAAGCCGCGGGGCCCGTTCCCGAAAGGCCTGTCTGGGGATCGCGGGCCCTGGAGACACTCTGAGCAGCGCTGCGCGTGGATCGCGGGCCCCGTCTCTGCTCCGTCCCGCCGGCCTCCCCGTCGGGGCGACTCTTCAGCGCGTGCTGCGTGGAGGACGCGCTCGCCTGGGCTCTGCGAACGCACGTCGTGGGCTCTGCTGTCCCACGCGGACGTCTGGGATCTTCCCTCTTTCGCTCAGCCCAGAACGTCCAGTCCCGCTCGCGACAGAGCGGGCGCCGTCAGCCGTGGCCTCGACCGTGTCTCAGCAGACCCCTTGCAGAGGCCCCTGAGCCCACGGGTGTTGGCCGTGGCGTTTGCAGCATGCCCCGCGGCCTGCGGAGGAGGCTTTCATTAGAACCACATGATAGACAGATGGATGGATGTTTCACCTCTATCTCTATCGCCAACTCTGTCTCCATCCAAGAGGGCAGGCAGGTTTATTCTAGAGATGGAGAGGAGAGGGCAGGGCGCCGGCCCAGGCACCAGCACGCTGACAGAACTGCCCTGGCGGGGGCAGGCTCCAAAAGAGACTACCGCCCCGTCACTCACGGATGGCGGTCGCGGTCCGTGAGTGAGGAGCCGCTTCTCCCACCTTGGCGGAGCCACCAGGTTGGCTGAGAGACGCGCCTGCATGGGCACAAGCAGGCAGAAGAAACTTTTCTTGCTTTGGGGACTCTGACCCTGTGCTTGGCTTTGGAAGTCACACCAGTTCCCTGGTAACAAGGGAAGGGCAGACTCTGACATTAGGCCGCCCCACTGTCACAGAAACACGAGTGAACTTCAGCAGAACACTGCCACGAAAGCAGAACCCGGCCTTTGTGTTCAATGAGCTCTTTCAGAGTCAGTGACTCTGGGCCGGAGAACAAAAAGAGGAGGGTTAGGCAGAAAGAACGGATGATCAGGTGATCTAGATTTTGGGAGGAGTGAGTCTGTGAATCCGAATTAGATTTAGAGCCCAGTTTCATGGCTCAAGGTTTGAAGGTAGAGTCAAGCTTCTGACCTTTGCCCCTTGTGTGTTCACGAGGTGTCTGCTGAGCATTCTCTGGGAGGTGACAGATTCATCAGCGGTTCCCCAGGCATTCCTGGTCATGCCTCGCGGTATGGACCCATCTCCCACGGGATGAAGCATCCTCCTCTTGCTTCACTGAAGAGGTGCCTCCCAGAGGCCAATAGATAATTGGCCAGGCCTGATGGACTCAGTTCAGTTGAGAATGTTGAACTGCATCGCCAGAATGGCAACTTCAGCAGCTCTTTCATTCCAGCAGACCACATACAGGTAGATTCAAGCCATGGAAGTGACCACGGAGACGTAAGTGCCCAAGGGCCTGTACTTTCCTTTTTTGTCCTAGGACAGTGTGTGTTGGCTTCTGTCACCCCTTGAATGCTTTGTTTGGGCTCCATCAGCCTTCCCTGACAGGTTCACCTGTTCTGAGGTGCATCTGAGGATGATGCTGAGGCGTGTGTTCTCATTGTCCATGGAACATCTGGATCCCACACTTGCTCTGATTTATGTATACAAGAACTGGGGTACAGGCCAGAGGTGTGTGTGGGGGGGTGAGAGGATTCACCAGAGACAGAGTAGGGAGCAGAACAGGCGGAATGACTGAAATACATTGCTGAGGGGAGCAGCAGGCAAGACAGGAAAGGTCGGCTGGCCATGTGGGTCACCTCCCCGGCCGGGGATCGAACTTCTGCTGCAGTGGCTGCGGATAGCTTCACAGTGCTGCGTCTTAACCCCTTGCACCACCATGGAGGCCCCTAAATTCATCTTTAAAAAACAAAGTTATAAGGAAAAACTTGAGAGATTTCAATCTTTCTTAAATTTATTGAGAAGTGTATTTGAGCAACTTATAGTTGTTCTTTCCTTCTCACTGATGTTTTTATGACTTGGCCATCTCTAAAGGTAATATATTCTAACACATGATTATTATATAGAAGTATTTTAGCAGACAGAGTTGTAGGAGGCAGTTTAATAAATGTTTTTACTCATTTTTCCCAAAAAAAAAAATTTATTTATTTATTTAAATAAGCACTAGGTTCAGTCAGAAGCACGGGAGGGTGAGAGAATTCACCAGAGCCAGAGCGGGGAACAGAACAGGCAGACCGACAAAAAACACTGCTGAGGGGAGCAGTGGGCACAGTAGGAGAGGTCTGCGCGCCATGTGGGACCCTCGCCCAGTGGCCTGGGATCGAACCGGCGCTGCAGAGGCTGCAGGCAGCTTCACAGCCCAGCTCTCAACCGCTGTGCCACCAGGGAAAGCCCTGTTTTTACTCATTTTTGATAGATATTTATACTGGTTGATTTTATTAAAATAATAGACCAAATATTTTTCTATTGAATTCTGGGTTTGTTTGTTTGTTTTTTGGATAGAAGAATTGGGGTGTAGGCTAGAGGTGCAAGGAGAGGACTCACCAGAGACAGAGTGGAGAGCAGACCAGGAGGACTGACTGAAATACACTGCTAAGGTGAGCAGCAGGCAAGACAGGAGAGGTCTGCTTCGCCATATGTGGCTGGGAGCTCAGACCATAGTGGTAATAGCACTGAGACTTAACCCTGAGGCTGCAAGGGAGGCCCGAATTCTGGGATTATTTTGTAGGCCCCTATCACCAAACAATAAGGGACTTACCTTATGGAGCTGACATACTCCTTAGTTTACATTACTCCTAAAATCCTGATATAGACAGTAAAATATACAAATCTCATAATCTATCAATTTTATACTAGGTTTTCAATTTTAGGGATATGTTTTTCTCTACCCATTTTATTGCACTATACTTGATAAAGTTGTGTATATTTAAGGTGTATAATATGATTTGGCACACATCTTCTTTGTGGGGTATACACTTTTTAACTTTCAATAGTTTTGAAATAGATCATAGACTTAAAAATAAAGGTAGTAGTAGGACAACAGCTTTAAGTGGAAAAGATCTCCTTACAAGATGAAATAGAGGGAGCCTGGCAGCCTAGGGGTTAAGTCTTATCGTTATCACCTCTATGGACTGAGCTCCATTCCTGACCAGGGAGCTACCCACTTGGCACAGAAGACCTCTCCTGTCTTGCCCACTGCTCCCCTCAGAAGTGTATTTTAGTCAGTCTGCCTGTTCTGTTCCCCACTCTGTCTCTGGTGAATCCTCTCACCCTCTGCATCTCTGGCCTAAATCCCAGTTCTTCTACGCAAAAATAAATAAAATTGAAAAAAAAAATTGAAAAAAAAAAAAAACCTAAATAGAAATAGAAACTATCATGTAAAAGAATCAATTTTTAGAAGTGGGTAAACTCTTTTCTTCTATAAAAACAGGGGCAGGGGCCTCCCTGGTGGCACAAAGTGTTAAGACACAATCTATGAAGCTATCCGCAGCCACTGCAGCACAAGTTTGATCCCTGGCCAGGGAGCTACCCACATGGCGCAGCAGACCTTTCCTGATTTGTCTGATTCTCCCCTCAGCAGTATATTTCAGTCAATTTGCCTGTTCTATTCCTCACTCTGTCTCTGGTGAATCCTCTCACTCTTCACACCTCTGGCCTGTACTTCAGTTCTTGTATGCATAAATAAATCTTTTTTAAAAAAAAAAAACAACAGGAGTGGGAAACAAAATGCATTTTTAACAAGTTAGGAAAATTATGTTGGTAATGAAAATTCCCTTCTAGTCTTATTTTTCAAAAATAGGCTATGTTTGGTGGATAATTTCCTGCTCCACAGGGGAGGCCCTTATTTATTTATTTTTGTATAGAAGAGCTGGGATGTAGGCCAGAGGTGCAGGGGGGTGATTCACCAGAGACAGAATGGGGAGCAGAGCAGATGGATCTACTGAAATACACTGCTGAGAGGAGCAGCAAGTGAGACAGGAGAGGTCTGCTGTACCTTGTGGGTTTGCTCCCTGGCAAGCTGCAGCAGTGATAATGCTGAGACTTAACCCCTATGCCACCAGGGAGGCCCATATCCATGTTCTTTTGGAAACTAGTTTTCCCTAAATTTATAGGAATTGTTTAAGTCCAAAGATTTTCCACAACCCACTATATTGTAAACATGGAAATTCATTTTTCAAAAAGCAAATAAAGCATAAAAATAAAAACTAAGGCTACACAAATTGATCTTTCGGTGATAATAATGTTCACCACTGGTAACAAATGTATGATTGGTAGGGGAACGAGATGTATGTAGGGAGCAGCAGTGTATGGGAGATCTCAATTTTGCTGTGAATCTAATACTGCTTCAAAAAATAAGTACATTAAGGCAAGCAGATCTCTCCTGTCTCGCCCGCTGCTCCCCTCAGCAGTGTATTTCGTCAGTCTGCCTGTTGTGTTCCCTGCTCTGTCTCTGGTGAGTCCTCTCACCCTCCCGTGCTTCTGGCCTGTACCCCGGTTCTTGTATAAATAAAATAAATCTTTTTAAAAAAGATAAGTACATTAAAAGGCACTTATTCTGAAAAATTTTAAGTTGATAGTAGAACTCTGAGAATTCATTTTATGTTCATTTAGTTGTTATTCCATGTATTTGCACTATCATATATTCTTTAAGCAAATCAAGATCAAGATTAGATAAATGGATCTTATATTTCTATTAGACAAGAAAGTTTGTGACAGAGGTTCCAGATTTATATAGTAGACTCTATTATCTGATTACATTCTCTAATAATTTATAAAAATGTTCACTATTGATAAATAATGTTCACCAATGCGTCATATGCATGGTTAGTGTTTTATTCTTTGAAGATGGTTCTGAAACATCATACTAACTCAAGCTAAGAGGTGAGGTTTAAAATAGTTTTATAAGGGTAAGGTATTACTTATGGATGACTGTTCACTCTACAAAATCTTGATCATAGAGGTTATTATACACCAAGTTGGCAGTAGCACCCAGGCTTTCCAAATAGCCAGTCATCATTTTTCTCTTGTTTGCATACACTTCTTCTCATTAGCTGCCTTCTGCTTTTGTTGCATGATCTCAGAATCCCTATAATGGGGAAAAAGGCTGTGAGTTGTTAAAGAAAAGCTGATTTTAAGTTCTCATTTGTATCTATAAATAACCCACTCAGTGTATTAGAATATAACTTAAAGAAGATATAAACATTCTTGTTTTTCCATTTCCATGGATTGAGACAGCACGGGAAGGCAAAAAATGGAAAGACTCTTATGGCCGTCTAATTTGTATACCATCTCTATTGTTACCATGACCTTTGGGCAAATAACCTAAAAACCTCCTTTTAAAAATTAGAGCAATAGGGCCTCCCCAGTGGCGCAGCGGTTGAGCGCTGGGTTGCGAAGCTGCCCGCAGCCTCTGCAGTGCTGGTTCGATCCCCGGCTGCTCCCCAGCCACCAGAGGAGGGTCCCACATGGCGCGCAGACCTCTCCTGCCGCCCGCTGCTCCCCTCAGCAGTGTACTTCGGTCCTTCTGCCTGTTTTGCATCCTGCTCTGACTCTGGTGAATTCTCTCACCCTCCCGAGCTTCTGACTGTACCCAGTGCTTGTATGAATAAATAAATAAATAAATAAATCTTTTTTTTTTTTTAAAAGATTTATTTATTTATTTATTTATTTATACAAGCACTGGGTACAGTCAGAAGCGCGGGAGGGTGAGAGAATTCACCAGAGCCAGAGCGGGGAGCAGAGCAGGCAGAAGGACCGAAGTACACTGCTGAGGGGAGCAGCGGGTGGCAGGAGAGGTCTGCGCGCCATGTGGGACCCTCCTCCAGTGGCCGGGGAGCAGCCGGGGATCGAACCTGCGCTGCAGAGGCGGCGGGCAGCTTTGCAACCCAGCGCTCAACTGCTGCGCCACCGGGGAGGCCCAATAAATAAATCTTAAAAAAAAAAAAAATTAAAAAAAAATAAAATCCCTTTAAAAAAAAATTAGAGCAATATATCTCAGGGCTGATCTTAGGAATATGTATGTGAATGTGGGTGGGGGGAGGGAGGTACCTGACATTGGCTACATATAGAAATAATGGCAATTATTTTTGATTGTCAACAAAATTAATTTTCTTTAAATTTTTTTTCCCTGAAAGAGGAGGACTATAAGAAGACTCTAGATCTCCTAACTAGTACCTAGGACTAGGACATAATTGTTACGAAGCAAATCAGATCCTTCTAAGTCAAGAAATAGCAGGTGATTGAAGATTATACCAAATAAACCTCCAAGTGCCATATTAACTGTGAACTGCAACTACAGTACCTGGGCTATATGGCCCATGAAACCCATATTTTAAAAATAAATATTAAATGGCTATTTATTCAATGCCAATCATTTTCAATACGTAGGTGTTTCGTTGGCTGTGGATTGAGCTGTGAGCTCCACACCAACTCTATGTTATTATTCCCATGTTTCAGATTAAAAAAAAATTAAAGGCTTAGAATTAAATAATTTCCCCCCAACCACATAAAAATCAAGGCCTGCCTAATTTCAAAATCAAGGCTCTTTCCTATGTTGTTACTGCAGATTTAGTATGCCTGCACACAACAGTTACTCAACTGCTATCCTTAGAGCCAGTTCTACAAAGGATCTAAAAAATGCTTTATTTTTCATTTCTCCAAAATGAAAACTTCAGTGACCTGAGAATTCCTTTAGTGTCACTCACCTTTGTTTTCTCTGAGAGGCGGTTAGACTATCCTCTTTTCTTTTTCCCTTGCTTATTTCCTGGGATTTCTTCATGTTTTTCTGACGAGCAAGTTCTCGTTGATTTCCACCTACAAAGGCAAACAGTTACGCTCTTTCCCCATCTCCAAAAACATCAGTAATTCCACACCAAGGCTCTTATTTAAATGCATGTGAAGTTTGCTTTTTTAAAGTTAAGTCAACAGCAGAGTGCAGCAGTGGATGGCATTCCTCATCTGACAGGGAGGCAGCTTAGCCACTCAAGGTCTTAAGAGTATCAGTATACCAGTCAAGGTGTTCATAGATACCACATCTCTTAAAGCAGACATTCCGGTCGTCAATGTGAGCCAGTATTCCAAAATAAGTACTGGCTTTTGAGGGGTGTGGGTGGAGAAAAATTCACCGAGCTCACACCTCGCACAATTCCACTGTAAGGGAGCAAGTGCAGGTGCTAAAGAGGGATTACCTGCAAGGGCCAAACAAAAGAACTGGGGAGAAGGGAGCCGGAGCTCCCTCACATCATTAGGCCTTGCGACTTTAGGGACCAGTTATGAAGCACCCAGGCCAGGACCCCTTCGAGGGCGGGTCTTTGTACACCTCCTGGGAAGACGCTCTTTAGTGTGTAAACTCGCACCAGCGGGGCCGGTACCTGACAGACCTTCCAGACCCGACCGGAGTCAACCTTCCCTCTCCCCGCGGATTAGAAGACTTGGCCCCGCCGCGCCATACCCAGGGGCCTCTTGACCCAACCTCCGCCTGCCACCAGCCGCGCCTCGGAGCTAGGCTCTGTGCTAGGGGTGCTCGCCGGCTGCGCCCCCCGCCCCTCCGCACACTCACGGGCCATGCTGACGACGGGACAGAGAGCGGAGAAAGCGACTCGGAGAGGCGACCGCCCCGGCGCACTCTCAGCGGCGGTTCACCCAAGTCGATGGGGAAGGCGGAGCCCGCGCGGGAGCCCCGCCCCGCCCCGCCCGCCCCGCCCCGCCCCCGACGCCTCAGCCCCGCCCACCGAGCGTGGCAACCGCAGCGGCTGGCGGGAGCGCGGCAGCGTGTGCGCTGCGGCTCAGGCGGCCCCGGGGCTGGGCGGTCAGGAGTGGGGCCCGGGGTCCGCAACTCCTGGGAATTACGTGCCGCCGGGGCCTCTTCTGCTTCGCAAGTTTGGTAGAGTTCAGAAACAGGTCCTGTGTCTGAGACAACTATAGGTGTATTTCCCTCGCCGTGTACCTCTCCTTGGGGCTTTGTCAACCCACATTTTTTTTTTTTTTTTTTTGGTAAAGACATAATATAATGGACTCCAAGTATAGATGATAAACCTCAACAATTATTACTAATAAAAAAAAAGCCTGTTTTAGAGAAGGTAGGAGAAAGTGGTGAAGACTGAAGGAGCTGGAGATGCAATGTCTGGGTTGGAAGTCCAGCTTTACAAACTCTACCATGAACATGTTATTTCATTCCATTTAAGATCCCTTAACAGCCAACTGGAGAGGTAATTGGATCTCCTTCATTAATTGAGTTAATATGTGTGAAGTATTAAGTACCCAACATATAATAGCATTCAGTACGGTAGCTATTAATGTCATTATCCCTTCAACAGTTTCCACACTGTTGCTTACAGACCACGTGTCTGTTTCCATTTAGGGATCCTCTTCTGGAGTAACTTGAGCCTGGAGGAAAGATTGACTTTCTGGCCAGTGGTACTCTTTATAGATAAAAAGAGATCATCAATTTTTCTTTGCAGTTGAAAATATAGTTTTTAAGTTACAGGGATACACTAAATACACAAGAAAGGTTGGCTGTATGTATTTGAGAAAATGGGAGACTTTAAAAATTGCTGTGAGGGGCCTTCCCAGTGGCGCAGTGGTTGAGCACTGGGTTGCGAAGCTGCCCGCGGCCTCTGCTGCGCCGGTTCGATCCCCGGCTGCTCCCAGGCCACCGGAGGAGGGTCCCACATGGCGCGCAGACCTCTCCTGCCGCCCGCTGCTCCCCTCAGCAGTGTACTTAGGTCCTTCTGCCTGCTCTGCTCCCCGCTCTGGCTCTGGTGAATTCTCTCACCCTCCCGCGCTTCTGAGTGTACCCAGTGCATGTATAAACAAACCAACCAAACAAACAAATAAATAAGTAAAACATGCCTCTATTAAAAAAAATTAAAAAAAAATTGCTGTGAGGAGGGGCCTCCCTGGCAGTGCAAGGGGTTAAGTCTCGGCACTACCAAGCTATCAGCAGCCACTGCAGCATGAGTTTCATCCTTGGCCAGGGAGCTAACCCAAGTGGCACAGCAGACCTCCCCTGTCTCCCCTGCTGCACCCCTCAGCAGTGTATTTCAGTAGATCCACCTGTTCTGCTCCCCACTCTGTCTCTGGTGAATCCTCTCACCCCCCTGCACCTCTGGCCTACACCCCAGCTCTTATATGCATAAATAAATCAAATAAATCTTTTAAAAATTATTGTGATGATATTAAGAATTTGCTTCACACAAAAAATTACTTCACCAACTTGGGTATGAAATGAATGACTATAATAATAAAATTAGCTTTGACTTGTCCCACTCTTTACTAATGGGAAACTAGAAATTAAATCTTAGTCATTGTTGACTTCCTTACCTATGAAATAATGGGAATGCCACTCTTGGGTGAAACAGAGTACTTGGGAAAAGACCTGTGTCTTCAGTTTATACCTGTGTACATGCTGCTCAGAGTTATGTGGTCTTGGCAGTAGTGCCAAGATTCCTGTCACATATTTGGCAAAATGTTCTCTGGTGAGTTCCTGAGCTTCTTTAGGTGTATCTGAGGCCCATAGAACCTACAGAGCTCCACCCACCCCCACCTTATTAAAAAAATGTCTTCTGCACTTTCAACCTTGCCTTCCTACTCTAAAAAGCACTTGCCTCCTTTCTGTCTATCTTTGTATGTATAACCTGGCAATCTCTGAAATCCGTTCAGGATTTTATTCCTTTGACATTTTGATATTAATGTAGCTGGATGTTTTGTAGAATCTTCTCCAAAAAGGAAGTCAGCCATTTTTGTTATCCTGAGTCAGGAGATTTGTATTGGAAGTTTCAAGCACTGACTCATACTTTCTAGAGCCAACCTAACTTCTGGCCATTTCTCCTCTGGCCATAGAGACCTTTCCTAACCACCCCATCAGTCTCATTAATCTCTATCATATTTCCCTTTAACTTTCATGGCATTTAACATAATTTGTCTTGTCCATTTGTTGTTTTACTCTCTCCAACCCAGAACACCCTGTTTATTGTTCTATTGTTACCCCGTGAAGCAGATTAAGTATAATCACATTAGTTTTAACTATAATAATTTTTGAATAGGTGATAAATTCGTCTGCAGAGAGTGCACAAGGATATGCTGTAAACGGTTTTCCTCCCACGACATGCTTCCCAGAATCCAGTTCCCCTTATAGGTGATAATTAGTAATTTCTTCACATCTGAATTTCCAATCTACGTTTTACTTAATTTATAATTTCTAAGCCCTAGGGATGTGGTAGTGAACACGCACTGCTCCACAAGACCCTCTAAAAACCGAATCGTCAGCGATTTTAATAGTTCCCGTAAAGGTTTGGGCAGAGGGCTTCACTACCTCCTTCTGCCACTTTTCAAGTCCTCAGGACGCTGGTGAAGGTAGCAGCACATCCCTTTGACTCTCAGTTTCCGGTTCACAAGTAACTCAGGTCAGGTAGCTTGACAGTTGCCATGGCTCCGGGCTCTGTGCGTCTTACGTAAATTCACGGCGCCGACTGATGACGTTAAGTTCCGGCGCTCTCCGAGGGCGGGGGAGCAAGGTGTGGGGGGGAAATTTAGCTATTACAGTAGCAGGGTCATGAAGAAGAGGCGGCGGCGGGAGGAAGGAGGAGGTGGTGGGGGCGCGAAATTGCGGTAGCTGCCCGCTGGGCTGGTGGTTTGGCTTTGTGGGAAGGGCGTAGTTCGTACTCTCTCTTGGGGCAGTGGCCGGGGCTCGGGGCTGAGAGCGGCTGTAGGGCCGCCTCCCCGGGCCCCCTGGCTCCGCCATGTTCCGTAGGGCACGCCTTAGCGTGAAGCCGAATGTCAGGCCTGGCGTAGGCTCTAGGGGCTCCACCGCCCCCAATCCCCAGCGTGGACCAGAGACTTCCAGGCCGCCAGAGCCTTCCGTAGCCTCTGCTCCAAAGCCAGCGGAATCTACAGATGTGCCCCCAGTGGATTTCGGGGGAGCGGAACCCCAAGAAAAGACACCCGGCAATAGGTGAGTGCTTGCAGAGGGGGAACGTTTTCGTCTCTTCCTCGCCTCTCCGGGCTTATCACCTGGAAGCTGAGCAAATGAACTTTCCCGTACTTTCTTGCTGTCACTAAGTCCCATGAAGTCAATTTACACTGCAGTTTGTCCCTCTGACCACAGGATGTGGCAAATGTGAATTTTGTTACAGTTTATAGATTCTCGGGGAGGGGACCAAGTCTTCGAGGGCTGGTGGAAGGAATTCAGGTGTAACAGTCTCGAAGTGAAGAATACGTACACCTGGTAGTAATTAGAAAATTTAGTTTACCATAGTTTTCATTTTTATGGACACTTTGCGGGAGTTAAGTAATTTTAAAATTTTCCAAACATTTATTTTTAAAAGAAGTCCGGCGTTACTTTGATCTTGGTGATTTACGACAACGGAAGGACATCTGGCTGGGTACATCCTTTGATTTAGCTATGATGACCTTGTTTTCTGAAAGAAAAGCATGTGTCTCATGTACCACATTTGATTCAGTATTCGCCTAAATTTAACAATTGATAGGTTTTGTCCGAGCAGAATATGCTTATTTGTGGTATAGAGATTACATTACCTGCTTTGGAGTGTTATGAAGATCAGAGATAACTGATATAAACTGTCTTTCCCATGTTTGGGCAGACGGGTTAGGTGTTCTTGGCATAGTGTTTTGTTGTTGCCTACAAAATGTTACTTGATGAAAATAAGGTGATGGAGCAAAGATGTGTTGGGGTGATTATGGCTTCTATTTCTTGTATACTTTGTATGTAAGGAAACCAATAAAAAATCAGTCCTATGTAATGGCATTGAACTGGTACACATCCTTTTTATGCTGGCACAGGAGGTTAAAGTCTTATTCCTTTCATTTTGGTTCAGCTTCCTCTGTTGACTTGAACTGGTCCTTGTTGGAGGGTTTTATTTTGATACCTTGGTGATGCTTAGTCATTTCCAAGTTTCCTACATGAATTTGTTTCAAAATTTTTCCCACACTGCTTATGAATACATGATGATTAATAATTTAATACATTGTTCAGTATATAGTCTTGACACAGTTTAGAGAATATGTAATTGTTTTTTTACAGCTGATATTGAAGGAGTATACTTTATTTTTCTTTATTTTGGGTCTTTGCTAGCTGTAAAAATCTAAGGGTATGGTCCTTACACAGTATAATTGGGTGAAATGTAAGTGGGCATGTATCACATTACTAGAAGGACCGAGATAAGACTTTCAACTGGAGGCTTTTTGGAAAAGTTATTCTTACAGATTTTAGACATTTTCCACTTTCACATAAAACTAATCATAGTATTTGGAAAAAGGTAAATTGCTTTTAGTTTAGCTTTTTTTTTTTCCCCCTTAGAAGAACTAGGGTGTAGGTCAAAGGTGCTGGGGGTGAGAGGATTGATTTTCCAGAGACAGAGTGGGGAGTAGAACAGGCCAATTTACTGAAATACACTGCTAAGGGTAGCAGTGGGCCAGACAGGAGAGCTCTGCTGTGCCATAAGTGGGTTAGCTCCCTTAACAGTGATAGCACTGAGACTTAACCCATAGGCCACCATGGAGTCCCAGCTTTTAGTTCTTGACTTACACTTCCTATCTTTTTAATTTGCCTCAGGTCATTCCTGAAATATTTATGTATGTGCAATTTGAATTATATCATATATGTAACTTGGACTGATTGATCACTTTTGACAAATATAAGTGATTTTTGCCTCAAACGTAATTTGGTTTAATTAATGTCACCAATGTACATCTTCAAATACTGCAATACAAAAATTCAGAGATTAGAAGTTTTCTGTATTCTGGCTTAGCTAATCTCAGGTTGATAATTCAAACAAAATGTCAATACTTTGCATCAGTTTAGAGGGATGTTAGTGTAGCTTGTGAACTTAATTTAAAAAAACGAAGTTATTTGGTAATTCAGATTATACTAAGCTTTGTTTTGTAATTTAGGGTGGGCTTTTTTTTTTTTTTTTTAAAGATTTATTTATTTACGCATCAAGAGCTGGGGTGTAGGCCAGAGGTCCAGGGGGTGAGAGGATTCACCAGAGACAGAGTGGGAAGCAGAACAGGCAGGTCTACTGAAATACACTACTGAGGGGAGCAGCAGACGCATCAAGAGAGGTCTGCTGCGCCATGTGTGTCACCTCCCTGGCCGGGGATTGAACTTGTGCTGCAGTGGCCGCCAATAGCTTCATAGTGCTGCGACTTAACCGTTTTCCCCCACTTACCTGGGCTTTTTTTTTTGAGGGAAAAGTATGAGCATTAAATTATGGACTCTAATGTGCTTAGGGATTTCAAATTTGAAAAAGATATACTATCTTCATGAGGATTTAGATATTTGTTGAAAAGATCTATCAAACATAATTTTTATTTCAACCTCTGCCATAATTAACATCTCTCTGTTGAATTTTAAAATGAGATTACTATTTTGGATTTTTACCAGGCTAGTTTTTAAAACTAGAATATTTAATAAGGGACCAGGAAAAAGAATAACTATAAGAAAGAAAAAATCAAAATCAACAAACAACTATGAACCAGAGACACACTATGGGGGGTGCGGGGTGGGAAAAGGAGGGATTGGGGTCAAAATAAGGGGGTTGCAATTGTATGGGGAATATAAAAAATAAAATTAAAAAAAAAACTAGAATGTTTAAAAGAAGGTCTTAATTTTTCTTTTTTAGTTTCAACAGTGATAAAAGGACTGATGGTGAGAGTGATGTTGAAGAATCCAGTAAATCTTCCACTACTGTTTCACAGAGAAAAAAGAGAGTATCAAGTACTTCTAATTCGGTTAAGCCTAATGTCAGCATTCCTTCAGAACCTCATCCCTTACCTACAGTTAATCAAGAAGCTATACAGCCTAATTCCATTCCACCCAAAGAGAAACAGCCATGTTCCGACAGATATCGAATATATAAAGCCCAGAAACTGAGAGAAATGTTAAAGGAAGAGTTGAGAAAAGAAAAGGTAAGGGAAAAAATTCAGAATATTGACTGTTGCCTGCTATATTTCTGTTTTCATAGTAGTCAGACATCATTGAAGGAAAAGTAAGCATTTGTAGTATTTTTTCCCCAAAGATTTCTTTATTTCTGCATACAAGAGCTGGGGTATAGGCAGAGGTTCAGAGAGGTAAGAGGATTCCCAAGAGATAGAGTGGGGAGCAGAACAGGCAGACTGACTGAAGTACACTACTGAAGGGAGCAGCGGGTGAGACAGGAGAGGTCTGTTGCACCATGTGGGTTGGCTCCCTGGCCGGGCATCAAACTCATGCTCAGTGGCTGCCTGTAGCTTCATAGTGCTGAGAGTTAACCCCTTGTGCCATCAGGGAGGCCCATCTGCAGATTTTGATGAGGAACAATACCAAATAACATCTTGATATAATGAGAATATTCCTTTTTTATTTTTTATTTTTTTAAATTTATTTTATTTTTTTAAAGATTTATTTATGCATACAAGAGCTGGGGCACAAGCCAGAGATGCGGGGGGTGAGAGGATTCACTGGATACAGAGTGGGAAACAGAACAGGCAGACTGACTGAAATACACTGCTGAGGGGAGCAGCGGGTGAGACAGGAGAGGTCTGCTTTGCCATGTGGGTTGCTCCCTGGTGGGAATTGAACTCATGCTGCAGAGGCTTCGGATTGCATCACTGTGTGGTGCTTAACACATTGCTCCACCAGGGAGGCCCCAGAATATTCCTTTTTTTAACTGATTGATTAAGAAGCACTTAATCAGCTATTTTTTGGACTTAAGCAATTTTTTTTCTTGCTATATCTTTCATTGTATTTGGATGAGGCCACAAATAGAGTTTTATTTTTTAAAGATTTATTTTTATTTATTTATGCATACAGAAACTAAGGTGTAAGCCAGAGGTGGGGGGGGGGGTGGATTCACCAGAGACACAGTGAGGGGCAGAACAGGCAGATCTACTGAAATACACTGCTGAGGGGAGCAGTGGGTGAGATTAGAGAGATCTGCTGCATCATGTGGGCTAGCTCCCTGGCCAGGGATTGAACTCATGCCACAGTGGCTGGTGATAGCTTGACAGTGCTGAGACTTTAATCCCTGCATCACCAGGGAAGTCCCCACAAATAGAGTTTTTTTTTTTTTTAAAGATTATTTATTTATACAAGCACTGGATACAGTCAGAAGTGCGGGAGGGTGAGAATTCACCACAGTCAGAGTGGAGAGCAGAGCAGGCAGACTGACGAAGTACACTGAGGGGAGCAGCGGGCGGGAGGAGAGGTCTGTGCGCCATGTGGGACCCTCGCCTGGCGGAGGATCAAACCGGCGCTGCAGAGGCTGTGGACAGCTTCGCAACCCAGCGCTCAACTGCTGCACCACCAGGGAGGCCCCACAAATAGAGTTTTATACACCTACACACAGATACACATAAAAGCATATTTATAAAATAAACATCCGATTTTTCATGAAGATGTTCAGTTGACATGAATTAGTCATTTAAATTATGACAAATGTAGCTGAATAAAATGAATTGGTTATTTTTCCTAAATTGAGAATGTAGAAAATTATAAATGGGAAAAATTTGCATGTATGTAGGTAGTCCATGTTCTTTTTAATTTTGAGGGTTATTTTTCTGAGAAAGCAGTGTAACAGTAGTAATGAATGCAAGCTCTGTTGTTTGATGCTTAAGCTTTAAATCTTGGATTTATCCTTACTGTGTGACCTTGGGCAATTTTTAAAAAATATTTATTTATTTATGCATCCAAGAACTAGGGTGTAAGCCAGAGGTGTAGGAGGTGAGAGGATTCACCAGAGACAGAGTGGGGAGCAGAATAGACAGATGTACTGAAATACACTGCTGAGGGGAGTAGCGGGAGAGACAGGAGAGGTCTGCTGAGCCATATGGGTTGCTCCCTGGCTGGCTGGGGATCGAACTCATATGGTAGTGGCTGGCAGTAGCTTGATAGCCCGGTCTTTTTTTTTTTTTTTTTAATTTTTAAAAGATTTATTTATTTATTTATACAAGCACTGGGTACAGTCAGAAGCACGGGAGGGTGAGAGAAGTCACCAGAGCGGGAGTGGGGAGCAGAAGAGTCAGACTGATGAAGCACACTGCTGAGGGGAGTAGCAGGCGCGGCAGGAGAGGTCTGCGTGCCATGTGGGACCCTCGCCGGTGGCCGGGGATCTAACCGGCGCTGCAGAGGCTGCGGGCAGCTTTGCAGCCCAGCACTCAACCGCTGTGCCACCGGGGAGGCCCTAATTTTAATATTCAGTTTATAAATTTTTTCCTGATAGTAGGCTTCATTATGATATGAATAATATTAGGACTTGACACTTAATATAACAGTGTGTACTTGAATATAATACATCTGAAATTCTTATATATTTATAGAAGTGGGTCTGTGTGTGTTTGTATATCTAGAAGCAATGGAAAAACAAGTATGTAATAAATGAAAGTCAGAGACCACCAGATCGTACAAAAATGACTATGAGAGACTTTATATATTACCTGCCAGATAACAACCCAATGACGTAAGTAAACTTTATTCCTGTTATACTTTGAGTATGTTGTGATTTAATTATCACATTTGGAGTGGTGGTTCATGTTTTCCAAAAGCATGTGGACAAAATTTGTAACACTTATGACCGTTTTTAAGATAGAATTTTATAACAAAAATTAGTGGTATTTCAAGTAGCTTCTTTCTTGGGGTGGTAAATGATGCCCTTTACTGAGAAGACTAAAAATAAATTTCCTTTTGTATACTACTAAGACTAAGTAAAATAGCTAAACAACTTTTTTGTAATAAAGATTGTGATTTCTATTTTTTATACTCTGTGACCTGATCTGATCTAGAAGGGTGATATATTTTTATATGCCCTATCTCCTGATTAAATAGAGGCAATTTGATTACCAGATTCTCCAAGAACAAAGCTACTTTAATCAGAGTTAGCCTGTGGAGGCAGAGGGTTTTTACTAAACCTCATAGCTGTGTGTGGATGGTTTAGCTGGTGGATGTAGAAGTAGAAAGTAGTGGCATATCACCAGTGTAGCCTGTTTCTGATTTACCAGGTTTTTGACCTAGTTGAAAGAAGTTCCAGACTCTAAGTTTTGGAGTGTTTGCCAGTTGGGAGTTGGAGACAAGCCACATAGGTTGCTTCATGCCTCAGGACTGGGACCTCCCCATCACTGAGGAATTAGAAAGAAGAATTAAAGGCCCTACTTAAGGCCTGATGAATTATTGTATTTGATGATGAAAATTTTTGACTGAAAAATTGACAGTTGTGCCATATCATCATTAATAGTAGTATTATGGTATATATAATTATTTAAAGGAAAGTTAAAATAATTTCATTTTTGCCTACAGATATAATTGACAAGATGTAAATTAATTGTTAAAAAGTATTCTGTTCTTTGTGTTTAATAGTTCTTCCCTAGAGCAAGAAAAGAAAACTGAAAAATCATTGCCACCAGTCCAGACAAGAGAGTAAGTATCTCATTCTTTTTGAATCAATCTGTTTAAATAGAATCGCAAGAATAAGTTACTATCAGATTTAAATAAAAATGAAAGCCTTATGTTATTTGCGTAGTATGTATATGAATGGCCAGTGTTAGTGATTTTAAGTTAAAGCTTTAAGAATTGAAAGTAATTTTGTTTTATATTAATACTCTATGTTTACATATTACAAAATTCAAAAGGATGAAAAGTGTATACAGGTAAAAGTCTTCCATCCTTGTATTTCTGCCACCTAGTTCCCTCCCTGGAGGCAACAAATGTAATCAATTTTAAATGTATCATTCTGATTCTAGTTCTAGTCATTATCTGTTCAGGCAAACATGTATATATTTTCTTTTTCCTTCTTTCCCTTTTTCTTTTTTTTTTTTAAAGATTTATTTATTTATACATACAAAAACTGGGGTACAGGCCAGAGGGGTGGGAGGGTGAGAGGATTCACCAGAGACAGAATGCGGAATAGAACAGGCAGGTTGACTGAAATACACTGCTGAGGGGAGCAGTGGGCGAGACAGGAGAGGTCTGCTGCGCCTTGTGGGTCACCTCCCTGGCTGGGGATCGAACTCCTGCTGTAGTGGCTGCAGGTAGCTTCATAGTGCTGTGACTTAACCCCTTGGGCCACCAGGGAGGTCCCTCCTTTTCCTTTTTTAGCTTTCTGTTCACACTGTGGGTATAGTTTTGATGTCACTCTTAGCTTTTTTTTTTTTTAAAGATTTATTTATTTATGCACAAAAGCTGGGGTACAGGCCAGAGATGTAGGGGGTGAGAGGATTCACCAGAGACAGAGTAGGGAACAGAACAGGCAGACTGAAATACACTGCTGAGGGGAGCAGTAGGCGGGACAGGAGAGCTCTGCTGCGCCATGTGGGTTGCTCCCTGGCCAGCCGGGGATCGAACTTGTGCTGCAGAGTCTGAAGATTGCTTCATAGTGCAGTGCTTAACCCCTTACACCACCAGGGAGGCCCCTCTTAGCCTATTTTTTTGTGCAAACCCCTGTTGCTTTTCAATTGCACTGTCATATGTTAGTTTCTTCCCAAGAAATCTCTCCAAGAGACCATTTAGAAAGTTATTGTATCCTTGTAATTCAAGGTAGAGATATTCTGGGAAATTAGCAGAAACATTGGGATTTTCTGATTATTACTTCAAGGGTACTGGCTACTTGTTTTGCCTAGGACTCTGATAGCTTAAAATAGAACTCCTAAGTTTTAAAAATAGGTTATATATATTTATATATATTATAAATAGGTTATATATTATAGGCTATGTTTGCTTTAATAAAACCTTAAGGTGACAATGTAGCCAAATGGAAGGTATATGAGATTTGGAGTCATTTGAAAAACTGACTTCTTGGTCTACCCTTACTGTTTTGTAAATTAGAGCGAAGATTTTCTTTTCTGAGCCTCAACTGGATATGAAAAAACTAACCTAGAAGTGTTGGCTCTGAAGAGTTACTAAAATTATATGGAAAGTAATGCTATTTACTGTAAGGATTATTTTTGATAATTCTACAATACTTGAATGGCTTACTCTGCTACTGTATTAGAGAAGATGAGCATTTCTCTTTATTTTCGAAGAGAGTAAAGGCTTTTTGTTACTAGGTGCTATGAATAATATTTGAGAAAATATTATAACTATGTCTTTAGCAATACATAATATTCTCTGTTAGGTTATAGGGAAAGTTCAAGATACCTGGAAGGTTGAATTTGCAATAATTTATTCAGTAGTTCATATTATTCAGGAAACACTTCTCATCTGTATGTGAAATAACATTTCTTCACATTTTTTAGACAAGAAAATAAAAGTACCCCTGATGCTGAAGATAATGAAGAAATAGAAGAAGAAACAGATGATGGACCATTGCTGGTTCCTCGAGTTAAAGTGGCTGAAGATGGTTCTATTATTTTGGATGAAGAAAGGTAAATTAAAAAAGAGATTGTGGTTTCATGAGTAAACAAATGTGCTATGTTTAATAAGAGAAGTTTTCTTTCATTCTTTCTTAGACTTTGACGTTATTTTTGCATCAAACCTAACAGGTTTAATTCTCAGTTATAATACTAAATTTCTAAAATTTGCTATTGTGAAATTAGGTGTCTTCCCAAAGTTTATTTTTTTAAGGTTTAATTTATTTATTTATGCATATAAGAACTGAGGTGTAGGCCAGAAGTGCTGGGAGGGGAATTGGGGGGTGTTTGAGGATTCACCAGAGACAGAGTGGGGAGAGAGCAGAACAGGCGGATCCCTTGAAATACACTGCTGAGGGGAGCAGCAGGTGAGACGGGGAGGTCTGCTGTGCCAGGTGGGTTATCTCCCTGACTGAGGATTGAACTCGTGCTGCAGTGGCTGGCAATAGCTTGATAGTGCTGAGACTTAACCCCTTGTACCACCTGGGAGGCCCCAACATATATTTTCTTTTTTCCAATTTTTTTTTTTTAATTTATTTATTTACAGGGCCTCCCCGGTGGCGCATCGGTTGAGCGCTGGGTTGCGAAGCTGGCCTCAGCCTCTGTGGCGCCGGTTCGATCCCGGCTGCTTCCCTGCCACCAGAGGAGGGTCCCACATGGCGTGCAGACCACTCCTGCTGCCCGCTGCTCCCCTCAGCAGTGTACTTAGGTCCTTCTGCCTGCTCTGCTCCCGCTCTGGCTCTGGTGAATTCTCTCACCCTCCCGCGCTTCTGACTGTACCCAGTGCATGTATAAATGAAAACAAAACAAATAAATAAATAAAACATGCCTCTATTAAAAAAAAAAGTTTATTTATTTACACAAGTACTGAGTACAGTCAGAAGTGTGGGAGGGTGAGAGAATTCACCAGAGCCAGAGCGGGGAACAGAACAGGCAGACCTACAAAATACACTGCTGAGGGGAGCAGCGGGCGCAGCAGGAGAGGTCTGCGCGCCATGTGGGACTCTCACTGGTGGCCGGGGATCGAACCGGCGCTGCAGAGGCTGCGGGCAGCTTCGCAGCCCAGCGCTCAACCGCTGCGCCACCAAGGGAGGCCCCCAACGTATATTTTTAAAAAGAAATAGGAAATAAATTAGTAGTAAATAAATTTTGAAAAGTGATGGAAAATTTTCTTACTTTAATTAAAAAATCACCTTATGCATTTAAATTTTATTATAATAAAACAAGTACTATTAATAGTATTGCATGTTGTTTTCCTTTAATTTGTGATGATGATTTACTGGTCATTAAATAGTTAAAATCATATTTACTTTGTGTTCATGAATGCTAAACATTTCTTACTGATACATATTTTATTTATTTATTTATTTTTTTATAGAGGCATGTTTTATTTGTTTGTTTGTTTATACATACAGTCAGAAGCGCGGGAGAGTGAGAGAATTCACCAGAGCCAGAGCGGGAAGCAGAGCAGGCAGAGGGACCTAAGTACACTGCTGAGGGGAGCAGCGGGTGGCAGGAGAGGTCTGCGTGCCATGAGGGACCCTCCTCCGGTAGCCGGGGAGTAGCCGGGGATCGAACCGGTGCCGCAGAGGCCACGGACAGCTTCGCAACCCAGCGCTCAACCGCTGCGCCACCGGGGAGGCCCTCTTACTGATACATATTAAATATGGGAAACATGCAGAACTCAATAAGGCAGTTTTTTAGGTGACCCAGATTTTATAAATTTTTATATTGAGATTTTATAAATTTCAATATTGCTGCTTAGAATTCTAAAAATAAGTTGACATTTATTTTATCCCTTAGCAATCACATTTTAAGTTAAAATTGGCAGATTCTTTCAAAGTATGCATACTTCTAATAATTATTATTGTACTTTTGAAGTGATAGCCATGGCAGATTTCAAAATGTAATTGTTTGGATTTCATTTGCTATTTGTTTCATTACTTGTTTTTAGTGTGGATCTGTTTGAAAATGTGTTTCTTTCAGTTTAACTGTAGAAGTTTTAAGAACAAAAGGCCCTTGTGTTGTTGAGGAGAATGACCCCATATTTGAGCGTGGCTCTACAACTACATATTCCAGCTTTAGGAAAAACTATTACTCTAAACCATGGTCAAATAAAGGTAACTCATTTTATTTATTTATTTATTTGAGTTTATTACTTTATTTTTTTTAAGACATATTTATTTATGCGTAGAAAAACTGGGTATAGGCCAAAGTGGGGTGAAACAGAGTGGGGAACAGATCAAGTGGATTACTGAAATACACTGCTGAGGGAAGCAGCAGGTAAGACAGGAGAGGTCTGCTGTGCCCTATGTCAGGGATCGATCTTGGGCTGCAGTGGTGATAGCACTGAGACTTAACCTCTAGGCCACTAGGGAGATCCAATACTATATTTCTGAAGATTTTATTTATTTTTTACATATTACTTAGCATATCCTTGTTTCTTACACAGTGTAACATTACACTGGCTATTACTGACAGTTTTCTTTAGGCCACTTTGAATGAGACCAGTTAGGTAGGATGTCTTTTTAAAAAAAATTTCAACTGGGTCTTCCCCAGTAGTGCAGAGGTTAAAGTGTCAGCACTATCAAGCTATTGCCAGCCACTTCTGCATGAGTTGATCGCAACCAGGGAGCTAACCCACATGGAGATCCCTGGCCAGGGAGCTGTCTCTCTGTTCTGCTCCCCACTCTGTCTCTGATGAATCCCCCCACCCCTACACCTCTGGCCTAGATCAGGAAAAAAAGCCAAACCTGGGATTCCTGAAGGCCCTATTTTGTGCTGCACCCAGATTTGTATGCATAAATAAATAAATTCTTTAAAAAAAATTTCAACTGCTTTAATAAGAACATGTCCATCTTATCCCACATTTCTGTATACAAATTTAAAGGAGCTATTTTTTGATACATGAGGTTCTTTGCAATAAAATTGAAATACAACTATGTGTATGTACAACTATGTACATCTGATCATAGACATATCTTTATACTAGCGCTTTTTTTTTTTTAAAGATGTATTTATTTATGCATACAAGAACTAGGGTGTAAGTCGGGGAAGGGGGAAGTGAGAGGATTTATGGGGGGGGCAGAACAGGTAGATATACTGAAATATGCTACTGAGGGGACCAGCGGGAGAGACAAGAGAGGTCTTCTGCGCCATGTGGGTTTGCTCCCTGGCTAGGGATCAAACTTGTGCTGTAGTGGCTGGCAGTAGCTTGGTAACAGTCTTTAACCCCTGCGCCACCAGGGAGGCCCTAAACTAGCATTTTTACTTGACTTTAATTAAAAAAACTATTAAGTACTGCCATTTATTTTCTATTTTTTTTGCATTTTAAAAGGACAGGTTTATTTGGTGAAGGAGAAAGGGAAAAAAGAGATATATATATAGTCATAGGTGGGCAGGGAGGAGAGCTTTGCTGTATTTAAATCACAATATATACTTACTTAAGATTTTTTTGTTTTAATTATTGAGGAGATTAATTTTCAGTAATTCTAAATCTTTTGTTTTTACAGAAACCGATATGTTCTTTTTAGCCATCAGCATGGTAGGAACTGACTTTTCTATGATTGGACAACTTTTTCCTCATAGAGCAAGAATAGAAATTAAGGTAAAATAGACCCATTTCATTTATGGTGTTGTTTTTTTGTTTTGTTTTTTGTTTTTAGCATAAAGAGTCTTCTGTCTTGTAAGGGAATAGGAAAAAAAGTAATTTTTCATATTTGGCCACATGTTTACCACTTTTGATACATTTCATTCGTTGTAGGTCTCAACAGCAGATCTGCCATGAAAGATTCTCTGTTTTTTCATTTCTCTGGATGTATTATTTGCCCTTGTTTTATTTTAATTTTTTAAAAAACATTTATTTATTTATGCATATAAGAACTGGGGTGTAGGCCAGAGGTGCGGTTGTGAGAGGATTCACCAGAGACAGAGTGGGGAGCAGAACAGGCAGTCCTACTGAAATATACTGCTGAGGGAAGCAGCGGGCAAGGCAGGAGATGTCTGCTGTGCCATCTGGGTCATCTCCCTGGCCAGGGATTGAACTCATGCTGCAGTGGCTGCAGATTGCTTCATAGTGCTGACGCTTAACCCCTTGTGCCACCAGGGAGGCCCCAAATGAATATTCTTTGCTGGTTTCACAGTTTCTTTCTTTCAGTATTTAACAGTGCTATAGTACTGTCCACTGGCTTCCAGTGTTTCTGATGAAAAATCCGGCATAATTCATATCATTCTTCCCTTGTATATGATAAATTATTTTTCTTTGGCTGTTTTCAAGGGTTTTTTCTTTACCTTTGGTGTTCTGATTTTCCAAGGTATAGGGGCGTGTGTGTGTGTGTGTGTGTGTGTGTGTGTGTGTAGTGCTTTAGATTTGCTGAGCTTGTTAGCTCTGTGGGTTATTCCAATTGTTTTGGGGGAATTTTAAATCATTTCTTTTAATATTTTTTTTCACTTTGTTCTCACCTTCTGGAATTCCACTTGTTTGTTACTCTGTTATATTGCACTGTAGGTCACCAAAATTCTGTCCATTTTTTTCCCCATTTTTTTTTTTTTCACTTCAGTTTGGTTAGTTTCTTTTACCATGTTTACAAATTCACTGACCTTTTGCTATCTTCAATCTGGTGTTAAGCCCATTTATTGAAAGTTTTCATAATTTTATAATTTTTTTATTTCTGTAACTTCTTCTTGGTTTATTTTTCTTAGTTTCCATTTCTCTGTGCTTTGATTTCCATAGTTATTCAGTTCAATTTTTCCTTTAAATCCTTGTACATATTTATAACAAGTAATTTAATTTTCTTGTTTGCTAATTTGAACATCTGGGTTATCCTAGGATCTGTTTCTGTTGACTTTGTTTTTCTTTCTTTGACTGTGTCACGTTTTCCTATCTTTTCTCTTGTGTGTGTTGTGTGTGTTTTTAAATTACGCACTTGGATAATGTATTTCGTAGTATCTGGATTATCTGGATTATGGTTGTCTTTTTCTCCTTTGAAGAGTGTTTAGTTTTTTTTTTTTTAAGATTGATTGATTGATTGATTGATTGATTTATATAAGCACTGGGTACAGTCAGAAGTGTGGGAGGGTGAGAGAGTTCACCAGAGCCAGAGTGGGGAGCAGAGCAGGCAGAAGGACTGAAGTACACTGCTGAGGGGAACAGGGGGCAGCAGGAGAGGTCTGGGCGCCGTGTGGGACCCTCCTCTGAGGACCTTCCTCCGGTGGCCGGGTTGTAGCCGGGGATCGAACCAGCGCCGCAGATTCTGCAGGCAGCTTCGCAACCCAGTGCTCAACTGCTGCGTCACCGGGGAGGCCCGAAATGATGTTTTAATATAAAGACATTTCTAAAGATAAACTTGACCTGTTTCAAATTTTTTTGCTTAGTTTTTTCTTTATAGTCTCCCCTGCGGGCAATTAAGAACATGTTGGCATAATATGTGAGAAGGGTAACTGGATACAAATATATTAGTTTTTAAGGAGTTGGTTAATTGACTATAGGTTTGATTTCTTTCCTTGCTGATTTATGCTGTAGATCATAAAGATCAGGAAGCTCCATATAAATCTTCCAAACCTATTAAAAAAACTCACCCAAAAAACCTAAACATTGCTTTTTGATAAAGACAGATTTATTTATTGTATTTTAAGATTTTCATTTTAATGCTTTTGTTTTAAACATACTTTTCACTTATTTAAATATGGGAGAAAATTATAAATTTTTATTGTTTTGTTAACAGAATAAATTTAAACGTGAAGAGAAAACAAATGGATGGAGAATAGATAAAGCATTTCGTAAGTAATATGACCTCTTTTATGATGTCATTCAAAGTAATAAAAAATGATTAGTCTATCTTTGATTCTAGTGTGCTTTAGATTTGTTTCTATTTGTTTTGTTTCTGTGTTATCAAAGGAAAATTAAGACTGAGAAATATTCTATTTAGCATTGCAGTCCTGGCAGTTGATTCAGATATATGCAAGGGATTAGCTAAAACATCAGGAAGCAAATAAGCAGATTTCTGAGTTCAGGAGGTTCCAGAGGGACTGAACATAACATTTGTTTGTGTTCTTTATTTTGAGAGAACGCTATTCAAGAACTAACAAGGAGCTCATTGTCTTTGAAAGTTCACATACTATAAATGATTCCTTCCAATGGTCAGTCATTCAGTAAACGATGCTGCTCACCTGCTGTTTGCAAGTCACTGTTGTACTGAGCATTAAGGATATAATGGTGAAAAGGGCAAATGATAATCTTGCTTTTAGAACTTTAAGTCTGATTAAGAAGGGGAAGAGAAAATTTCAGATAGTGATTGATTTCTCAGAAGAAAAAAGGAATTAGTGGTTAGATGTTTAGATTGAGTGGTCTGAAAGGTCTGTCTAAAGAGCAGATTTGGAGGGATAATGAATACCTTTGAACTTCTAACTAATAACCTGGTTAAAATAATATTTTTTCTTTTAAGTTCAGAGAAAGACTTCAAGGGAGCTGTAGAGGATGACAATTAAATATACTGCTTAAAGCATTCCTGTATTCTTTGTTTGCAGGATAATTTATCAGTGTTTTATGATTAATATCTTCAATGTTTATTTGCTATAGTTCTAATCGTCATGAAAACTCTAAAAGGGAGACAGATTATGTAGCATGTACGTTTTATGAGTAGAACGTTAAGGTCAATTAAACCCAATTTTGTATTGGGTCCTCAGGAAACCACTCCAGGAATGACTCCTGGAAGATCTGGAATCTTGTGGTCCTCTGCTTTCTCTATTACAGAAAACTCATCCTGAAAGTCTTCATTAGAATTAACACATTACGTTCAGAAAAGAATCCATAAATCCATAAGCAATTTATATGAGGGTATGCAGTCATTGTTAAAATCATTATTATAGATACCTTTAACATTTACTGATTTTTGTAATGGAAAATTAGAAAAAAAATTAAAACCTACATGGTGTTTTTTAGCACTTACATTTTGAATCCCATTGAGAACTTTGGAATGTTTTAGTGCTTTGTTGTTGTGGAAGGTCAGAACAGATAAAATCTAGAACAAAATAGGGCCTTCAGGAATCTTAGGTTTGGCCTGTTTTCCCGAAGCTATTTATTTATTTATTATTTTTTTCCCCGAAGCTATTTATAAAAAGACTTACCTTAAAAAAAAAAAAAAGATTTATTTATTTATTTATACAAGCACTGGGTACAGTCAGAAGCACAGGAGGGTGAGAGAATTCACCAGAGCTAGAGCAGGGAACAGAACAGGCAGACTGATGAAACACACTGCTGAGGGGAGCAGCAGGTGCGCCATGTGGAACCCTTGCCGGCGGCGGTGGCCGGGGATCGAACTGGTGCTGCAGAGGCTGCGCAGCCCAGTGCTCAGCTGCTGAGCCACCAGGGGAGGCCCAAAAGGCTTATACCTTTTTATCTGGCACATCTTATAAGACCATCTTAGAATCACCTTGTAATCAAACTAATCTTGGGCTTATGTTTAAGAACACATTTCCTATATTCGCTGTATTTTCAGATATAGAACTTAGGCTAGGATTTGACTCTGTGATACAGTTATTGTTGATCTGTTCAGGTATTGCTCTGTTGATCCAGTGCCACTGATGGCTATTTAGTGAGAATGGTATTCATCATTATTCACCTACTTCTTTCTTGGCTGATAGTCAGAAGAGTGGCATATATAGTGAAAGGGTTGTGATAAAGAGAGGGTGTATGTTGGTGGGTAGGCTTTTGGTGATTTCTCAGTAATATTAACCTTTTAAAGAAGTTGATTTATAATTTACACAGTATAGTTTTTAATTTTGACTATTAAGAAAGATATACCTGTATAACCACCACCCAAAAGGAGATGTAGAACATTTTCTTCACTCCTGAAAGATACTTTGTTTTCCATTCAGTCTCTGCTGCTATCTGACCCAGGGCACCTGCTGTTTTCATATAAATCATCGATGAGCTTAGCTTTTTCTAGAAGTCTTCGTTATGAAATCATATAGTATGTCCTCTTCCGTGTCTTGCTTCTTGAGCATATTTTTGAGAGTTACCTTTGTAATTGCTTGTATCAGTAGTTCCTTGTTTTCTTCTTTTTTTTTTTAAAGATTTTATTTATTTATTTATACAAACACTGGGTACAGTCAGAAGTGCGGGAGGGTGAGAGAATTCACCAGGCCAGAGCGGGGAACAGAACAGGCAGACTGACGAACACATTGCTGAGGGGAGCAGCGGGAACTGCAGAAGAGGTCTGTGTGCCATGTGGGACCCTCATTGGCAGCCGGGGATCAAACCAGCGCTGCAAAGGCTGCGGGCAGCTTCGCAGCCCAGCGCTCAACCGCTGTACCACCAGGGGAGGCCCCTTGTTTTCTTCTTTTTAAAGAAAGGTTTTTTTTAATTGCTAAGTGGTGGTCTATTGTATGATTGTATTACAGTAACTAGAGCTGCTTATCTGTTCTTCTACTTATGATATGCCAACCCATTTACTTTTGATGTTATGATACGTAAAAAATTAAAAACTTGAAAACTTTTAATTAAAAACTTGAAGATTCTTTTTCTTTTTTTTAAACAGAGGAAAAGCGTCCTTTTGACTTCGATTTTTTTGCTCATTTGCTTCAGAAAGTTCTTGCTGAAGAAGAGAAACGAAAACAAAAGTCCATTAAAAATCAGAATGTTTTAAAGAAATCCTCTAAACCACGGAAAAATGTAAAAGGTATTTGTTTTAAAACAAACTATGTTGTTTTACTTCATGATATAACTGGAATATTGTCTCAAGTATTTGAGTATTTTTGTGAAGTTCAATAGTTGAGATCATCAGGATATTCAATAGTAGGGAATTGAGTTTACTCATACTGTTTTCCTTTGGGGCTGGACCAATCTACAATATGTTTTGAAGTCTTTTATATTACTGTGTATAAACTACCCCACAGTTTGCTGCATGGATTTTTACAGCATAAATGCATTGTAACTTATTTAGTCATTCTGTACGAGACATTTGAGGTTGTCTTTAAATTTTTGTTCAGAGCTGAGTATTTTTTTCCTCCACCTCTAAAAACTTTCTGTAGTTTTATATATTTTAAACTATTTTTCATATTTTTAGTGAAAAAAATTGCCAGTGAAGGAGTGACTGATGATCCAGATGAATCTATGAGTACTAAAATCTCAGACACAGAAGGCTCTCTGAAGGATGTGCAGACTGTCAATCATTCTGTAGTTGAAGAAGAACAACAGGCTCTGACTTTATCAGAACAGAATTTAGAACAGATTGTATCAGAACCAGATCTAAACCAAAAGAAAAAAAGAAAGAAAAGTCAGGATGAAGCTGGCATACAGGAAGTAAAAAACCTTTCAGGAAGTGCTACTGTTCAGTCAGGCCCTTCTAAAGGAGAAAAACAGAAAAGTAAGTTTTTTACATATTTTATTTATTTATTTACATTTTTAAAGGGCAGGTTTATTAGAAAAAGGAAAAAAAGAGAGGTACCTCATAGACACAGGTGGGGAGGAAAGCTGCTCTGACATATTTGAATAGCCCTAACATCATTTGAGAAGACATGCATAGTGATCTGGTACATAACTTGAATACGTCCTTTTTAGATAATCACAATTAACAGTGCTTATTAATTGGTTCTGTATTCATGGTACTGTGTTAAATCCTTTTATTTTTAATTTAAAATTAATGTTGGAAACAAAAAATTAATGTTGGAAACAAAACCCCAAAGTGAAATGGGGAGATTTGTAACTAAGATTTATTACCTTCTGTGTACTCCCATTAACAATTAGAAGTTACATTTATATAGTAAAATGTATATTGCCTGTGTTTGTTGTACAGCTTTTTAGCTGTTAATTGATTGAATTTTTTATTAATGCTCTAAAAAATATCTTCAATGACTTGCATGTAGGAACTTGAATGTTGAGTAGATAAACAATTTGTGGGAAAAGACAGTGTTACATGTAAATTCCTTTGTGCTTTAAAATCTGTTTTTATCACTTTTTTTTTTAGAATAACTTGCATTTTGTATTTATAGATAAATGTCATTCTTTAAAGCCTGAGATAGATGAAGGTGAAGGCAATAAGGAACAGATGCTTTCCTGCACTCAGAATATAGATGACGTTGTGGGTTTTTCCTGTGATGAAAAAGTTGAGAAAAGAATTGATCCTATTCTTTCATCAAGGTATTTCCTATATCTGTACAGACTTTGTCTGTATCTTCTACCAGAGGAGTGTAAAATCTTCACTTGTAATTTTGAATTTGCCTATTCCTTTTTTTGGTTCTGTTTGTATTTGCTTCTTGTATTTTGGAACTCCTATTGCATGCATTCATATCTAGGACTGTTATATCTTCTTGGTGAAAGGACCCTTTTTCATTTGTGTGATATCATTCTGGTGTTTTGTTATTTTTGTTTTTGTGCTTGCTTTGCTGCTACAGCTTTCTTGTAGTTAGTATTTGCATGGGTTCATAATGTTCTATAAAAATTTCTCTTTATCTTTAGTTTTCAGCAGTTTGAATGTGATATATCCTGGTGTCAGAATTTTATGTTTTTGTTTTAATTGTGCTAAAAATACATAACCATACCTCTACCCTCCGAACACATTTTTTCAGTGTACAGTGTTACTAACTGTAATCACAATGTTGTATAACAGATCTCTGGAACTTCTCATCTTGCATGACTGGAGTTCTGTATCCATTGAATTGACCCACAAGCTCAAACAACCATCATTTTACTTTATGTTTATATGAGTTTGATTACCATACATGTCTCATATAAGTTGACAAATGCAGTATTTGTCCTCTATCACAAATATATATGTTGTAGCATACATCAGGATTTTCTTTTTTATAGCTGAATAATACTCAATTGCATGTATATGTCACACTTTAATACATTCCATTCATCTATAGGGCCTCCCTGGTGGCGCAGCGGTTGAGCACTGGGTTGCGAAGCTACCCGCAGCTTCTGTGGCGCCGGTTCGATCCCCGGCTGCTCCCCGGCCACCGGAGGAGGGTCCCACATGGCACGCAGACCTCTCCTGCCGCCCGCTGCTCCCCTCAGCAGTGTACTTCGGTCCCTCTGCCTGCTCTGCTCCCCGCTCTGGCTCTGGTGAATTCTCTCACCCTCCCGTGCTTCTGACTGTACCCAGTGCATGTATAAACAAAAAAAAAACCAAACAAACAAATAAATAAAACATGCCTCTATTTAAAAAAAAAAAAAATTCCATTCATCTATAAATGGACAATTAGGTTATTTCCGTCTCTTGGCTATTGTGAATAAATAATAAACATGAGATAAGTGTGGAAGTGCAAATATCTCTTTGAGGTTCTGTTTCCAGTTCTTCTGGATAAATACCCAGAATAGGGATTGCTGGGCCATATGATAGTTTTATATTTTTAATTTTTTGAGTAACCACCATACTGGTTTCCCTTTCCACCAATAGTGCAGAAGTTTCAATTTCTCTGTGTTTTTGCCAACACTTCTTATTTTCTGTTTGCTTATAATGGCCATCCTAACAGTTGTGAGATGGTACCTCATTGTGGTTTTGATTTGCATTTTGCCAATAATTAGTGACATTGAACATCCTTATATGTACCTGTAGGCCATTTGTCTGTCTTTGGTGAAATGTCTATTCAAGTTCTTTTCCCTTTTCCCATTTTTAATTGGGTTATTTGGTTTTATTTGCTGTTGAGTTTTAGGAGTTCTTTTTACATTTTGGATATTAAGCCCTTACCTGATATATCCTTTGCAAATATTTCCCTCTCTTTCATAGATTGTCTTGTAGCTCTGTGATGATTTCTTATGCTATGTATAAAGTTTTTATTTTGAAGTAGTCTGAGTCTGTTTTGGCTTTTGTGGCTCTGCTTTTGGTCTCATGGCCAAGAAATTATTGCCAACACCATTGTTATAAAGATTCCCCCCTATGGTTGTAGATTTTATTAATTTTTGTGTGTGGTTAAGATAAAGGTGCAGTTTTTTTTTTTTTTTTTAGCATTCATATATCATATGTTGAAAGAGACTCTGTTGATAAAACTATTCTTTCCCTATTATGTAGTTTTGGCACCTTATCAAAGATCATTTGTGCGTATGTGTGAGTTTATTTCTGGGCTCTCTGTTCTGTTCACTGGCTTGTGTATCTGCTGAAAATTTTGATAAACTCATGTAGAAATCTTTCAAGTGTGTATATATGATAACTTATATGATGCAAAAGGTTAAGTTGTTTGAGACTGAGTTACATGCCTTTGGTTCTTTGGCTAGGTGACAGACACCTACATTGTTCAGAGATACAACTATTTTTATAAGCTATATAAAAAACAATACTGACTTTTGTCTAATTTAGAGATTGAAAAAACCTCTAAGGATTGTTCAAATCCTAACTGGTATAACATTGAGCTGATTCTAAAATTATTTTGTACATAAGAGCAAAGCATCATGTATTTTAAGACACTATTGAAAAACATCAACTCTGGAGAGGAAATGTCTAAGACTCATTCTAAAACTAATGTAATTAAAGCAGTGTGATATAGGGATAGACAGTTTGACCCAGCAGAACTGAATATAGAGTCTAAAAAGAGTGTATAAGAAATTTGATATATGGCGGAGGTGGAATTAGAAATTACGGGGCTTCCCTGATGGTGCTTCCCTGATGGTGTAAAAGCACAGCACTGTGAAGCTATCCACAGCCTTTGCAGCACAGAGTTCAATCCCTGGCTTCCCAGGTAGCTATCCACATGGTGCAGCAGACCTCTCCTGTCTTGCCCCCTGCTTCCCTCAGCAGTATATTTCAATCAGTCTGCCTGTTCTGCTCCCCATTCTGTCTCTGGTGAATCCTCTCACCCTCCCTGCACCTCTGGTCTGTACCCCAGTTCTTGTATGCATAAATAAATCTTTGAAAAAAAATGAAATTAGTGAAGACGAACTGTTCAGTAGATGGCATTGAGATAAGAACAAGTTATTAGAACCCAGTTTCATCCTGTATACTTACTCCTGATGGATTAAAGAATACATGTATAAAGCAGATCCGTAAAAATTTAGAGAAAAATAATGTTAGTGCTGTTAAAGGTATCTTAAGGCATAAAGAGCACAAATTAACAATAGATAAGATTTGACTGCAATAAAATCAAATACCTTTTTTGACAAAGGTTTCATAAAGAAAGTGAAAAGATTTGTAAGTTTTATGTGCAACATCTAACCAAAAGAATTTATAAAGAGATCTTACGGGTTTATTTGGGAAAAGACAAACACCTATTAGAAAAAAAATGAGCAAAATTAAAGCATAGCTAAATGTGCATATGTGTTAAAACTAAGTGCTAGTTAGTACATAGTCATCATTTATATTATTGTTGACATATTATATAATATAGCAATCCCTCTTTTCATAGTTCAGTTTCAGCTGCAACTTGTGTATGTTGGAAATGTGACCATGACTTAAATGATTTTTGATTAACCCAGTACTATAGAAAGGGAAGACTGCCTACATAAAATTTCAAATGAAAGATAATTCCTGAATATTACCATGATTTTTACAACTACATTTGTTTTGTGAACCCCACATAATTAAGTTTTTCATTTTGTGACATCCTGAGCAATATCCCATCCTATTCATTTGTGAGTACTATTTCTCCAAAGGTAGTTATTTTGTGTGTGTGTGTGTGTGTGTGTGTGTTTTGAGATAACATTGGTTTACAGAACTGTATATGATTTAGGGGTATAGGTTCATACCTCTTTTTTAATTATGTAACTACACCATACCCATCACCAAAGCACCCATAATCCCATAGTCCATTGGGCTCCCTCTCTGCTGTGGTACCCCACCAACCCCCTCTGGTAACCTAAATTCTGTTGTCAGATTTGTAGGGTTTGTTTTGGTTTAGTTTTGTTTGTTCCTTTGTTTTGTTTATTTATAGGTAACATTGGCTTACATTTTTGTTGGTAATTTGGAAGTATGGGATCCCCCTGAGTGAAATCATCCAGTATTTGTCTTTCTCCTCTGACTTACTTTGCTTAGCATAATCTCCACCAGTTCCATCCACGCTGTCATGGATGAAATGAGTTCATCTTTTTAATAGCTGCATAGTATTCGTGTGTGTGTGTGTGTGTGTGTGTGTGTGTACCAAATCTTTATCCTCTTATCTGTTGTTCACCGCTTTGGTTGTTTCCAGAACACAGCTATTTTAAACAGTGCTGCAGTGAACATAGGAGAGCATATATCTCTTTGAAATAATGTTTTTTCAATTCTTCAGGTATATCTCTAGAGGTGGAATTACTGTAAGTCTATTTTTAATATTTTGAGAAACCTCCATACTGTTTTGCATAGGGCCTGGACCAGTCTACATTCTCACCAATAGTGTTCAAGGCTTCCTTTTTCTCTGCACCCTCACCAACGTTTGTTGTTTCTGATCTTTTTGACATGGGCCATTGTAATGGGTATGATACAGTATCTTGTTTTGGTTTTTGATTTTCACTTTCCTGATGCTAGGTGGTGAAGAGGATTTATGTATTTGTGTTTATTGATGTAACATTAGTTTACAGTTTTGTCTGTGATTTAGAGGTATAAAATATCCCCATTAAGGTGTTACCATACCCACCACCAAAACACCCAACCCTCCACCATAGTCTATTGTGTTCCTGCCCCACTTTGCTCTTTTTCCTCTCTTCCCCCTCTAATGGCCTTAGTTCTGCAGTAAGATTTCTAGTGTTTGTTATTGGTTTGGCTTATTTGACCCATGTTTTGTCTCTCTACATTCCAGCATATAAGTGATGCCATCTAGTACTTGTCTTTCTTCTCCTGACTTATTTTGCTCATCGTAATCCTCTCTAGTTCCATCCATGTTGTTGCAAATGGCAAGAGTTTTTCCTTTTTTTTTTTTTTTTCCAAAGCAGGGTAGTATTCCATTGTGTGTATATACCACATCTTCCTGATTCACTGATCTGTTTTTTGACCACTTAGGTTGTTTCTGTAGCTTCTATATTGTAAATATTGCTGCAGTGAACATAGGAGTGATATATCCCTTTGAATTAGTGTTTCTGTGTTCTTCAGGAGGATACCTAGGAGTAGATGCTCTATCATATGGTGGATCCATTTTCTCATGTGCCTGTTGGCCATTTGTCAAGTTTTTATAATAATGCAGGAAAGATTATAGAAATGCCAAATATCCCTTTATGATTATTCTGTAATATGAAGGATTGTTTTTGAAAGTGTTTGTTTCATGTATTTCTAAAAATCTTCCCCTCATATGTTTTGTTTTTGTTTCTATAGTAATCAACAAGATGCCATGTCAGTCGGAAGTGAGACTTTAGAATCAAGCATTTCAGATTTACCTTCATCAGAAGTTGGAGTTCATGCATTGTGTTTGGTGAATAATGCTGAGATTAATTCTACAGAAGAAAGCAATTTTGACTTAAGTAAGAAATTGTAAGTATTTTACTTGGTAGAATTTGTTTTTCAAACTTTTGATGATTTCATATGATTTAAGAAATGATAATGTTTTTCCTTTAGGAATTAGAAAGTGAGACTTTCAACAATATAGTATGTAATTTACTGTGATCTGAGTGTGATGAAGGCTTTTCACATCATAGTTCATCACAGAAAAATTCTGTTTCATATTTGATGTATAATGATATGAGGTTTAGCAAAGTGAACATCATGATGAAATTTTGAAGCCTTAGTATTTCTAGTTAAACTTTTATTTAGTTTGGGTTATTTTTCATGTCTATTGTGAAAGTAGTAGTTAGTAGTTTTTGATCAATATCAAATGACTTTCAAGGATGATTATATTTTCTACTATACAAATACTGGTTGAATTTAATGTCTTTACTATAAAAGCACCACAAGAATCTTCCTTTGGATGCAGTCTTAAATAATGTTAATTTTTTAGGGAAACTGATCAAATAGAAAATGTTAAGCCAGTGGTGAGAGGACGATTCCAGAGACCCAAACCAAATTTATCAAGGGCAGTTGGGAAGAAATCAGTTCTTTCACAAGGTAAAGCAGATGAAGAGAGCAAGAGTTTACATCCAGAAACTTCAGTCGAAAAGGTATGAGATAATAGACTTTATGGAAATTAAAGTTGTAAAAATTTTCCCTGGGTACTTGGGAATTAAAAATGTTTTATTATTCTTTTGATAATATGATTATGTTGTAATCTTGTAAGATGTTTTTAAATTCTGAAAAATTGGTGAAAAAGCAGATTTATGTAAAAATAAACACAAGAATTATTTGTAATGTAATTATCCAGATGCAACCAATATTTTAGCATATATCTAGCTTTCTCTTACAAAATTAAGTAGAAATGTTAATTCAGTTTTGTAGTCTTCTTTGGTACTTAACATTTCATAAATATTTTTCCAGATAATTAAATAGCTTCAAAATGTGGTTTTTAGTGACTTCATAATATTTGGTCAGTGCGGTATAAATGAATTTATTTTACTGCTCGTTATTGGATATCTTATGTCTTTACAATGTTTGCTAATTTATATAATGTTCCAGTTAACATCCTAATACTTTAATCTTTCTGAATATTTTCTTGGAGTCTTAAAAGTTATATTACTGGGTCAGAGTATGAGCATTTAAGGCTCTCGATTCAAGCTGTTTTAAAGACTTTGCAGAAAGGATATCCAAATTTGTTTGTGTGTTAGTAATGTTGGAGATTTTGTTTTATAATATTTTCTTTTGCATTTAGAATTAAAAAAAGCTCATCTAATTGAAAATACAAAAAAAATTGTCTTAATTTCTGTTTATTACAAAGTTTGAACTTTTCTGTGTTAAGTAGTTTAAATGTAAAAAATTAAATTCATAGGATAACATGGAAAAGGATAAAATGAATACATTTGATATTTCTGGAATGGAGAATGCAGAGAAAGAAAACCCAGAGGCTGAGACTGTATCTAAGTAAGTATTTAGGAAGTAGAATTAAAATAGTATCTCTAGGAATAATTGTAATAACTTATTTTCTACTTGATAATGTCTGAATTTTAATTTCAGCTAGTGTACTTTTTGCTTAACATTGTTGAAATAAATTACGGTATGGATCAATTCAATTAGCAATTTCTCTTTCATGTCTTGTTAGATAAATTAATGAAAAAATACATGTTTCTGGTTAGTTTTATTGATTTCAAGGAGTTTCAAAAGGGAATATTTAACTTGGAAATCTGCAGCGGTTCTTGTTCTAATGTGAATTTGAAGCTATGGATCCTGGGCTGTACAAAAGGGTACCATTTATGCCATATTCTGTATCCTATACCCTGGAAGTATGCATTCGTAATAATATCCTGAGTGGTCAATAGTGTTATATGCTTCTTAGGTGTAGATTTTCCCAATTTTGTAACAAAGATTGGCTTTTTTTTTTTTTTTTAAATAATAAAATTTTATTTTTATATTCCCCCATACAATTGCAAACGCCCCATTCTGACCCCAATCCTTCCCCTCCCGCCCCCCCACCCCCCAAAAAGTGTCTCTGGTTCATAGTTTCAAAGATTGGCTTTTAAAATGCTTTTCTGTAAAGCGATTTCCAGGATTATATCTATGCTTAAGAGTTAAGGTGTAGAAATATGATTATCTTTGAGGATATTCTTGAGGATACTTTTATATTTCTTTTTTTTTTTTTAAGATTTATTTATTCATTCATATAAGAACTGGGATATAGGCCAGAGGTGCAGGAGGTGAAAGGACAGAGTGAGAGCAGAACAGGCAGATTGACTGAAATACACTGATGAGAGGAGCAGCGGGTGTGATAGGAAAGGTCTGCTGCACCATGTGGGTAGCTCCCTGGCCAGCTGCGGATTGAAATCTTGCTGCAGAGGCTGCACTTAGCTTCAGAGCTCTGTGCTTAATCCCTTGTGCCATCAGGGAGGCCCAGAGACTTGTATATATCAAATGATTTACTTATTCCTACCTAGGAGAAGGGACTATTGAAAACAAGCAAGTATATAGATTCAAAATAAATACTGATTTTATTCACTTTTTTTTTGTGTGTGTAGAAGAACTGGAGTCTAGGCCAGAGGTGCAGGGGGTGAGAGGAATCATCAGAGAGAGTGGGGAGCAGAGCAGGTGAATTTACTGAAATACACTGCTCAGGGGAGCAGCAGGCAAGATAGAAGAGGTCTGCTGCACCATATGTAGTTAGCTCCCTGGCTGGGGATTGAACTCAGGCCATGGTGTTGATAGTGCTGAGACTTAACCCCTACGCCACCCGGGAAGCCCTGATTTTATTCCTGTAATTCTTGTAGTTTGAGTGAAAAGACTGGTCTGCAGGCAGATGAACAACCAAAGACTTTAAGACCGGCACGACTAATGAGAGGCCGATTGCAAAGGCCAAAACCAAATATCAGTAAAGCTGCTGAAAGAAAAGAAACTCTTGCATCACAGGAAAAAAATGGGGCTAATGTACAAAAGAATGAAAATGAATCCTGCATTGATAAAGATGTAAGTACTCTGATTCCTCACATTTTTTGTTTTATTGCTAAGCAAGTAGATAAGCCTCTTTTCATCCTTTTTTAAACAACATTATACAATTGTGTACATTGTTCATTTAATCTAAGGCCAAAATCTTATGGCCAGCAGCTTTGCTAATTGGAAAGCTATTTAACTCTTGGCTGGATTTTTGACCATTCATATGATAGGTCATTTGTCTTCACCTTACCTCATATTTGCACTTGTTTTCTTCCATCATTCAGCAGGTATTTGAATTACTTTTTCCTTACTGAAAAGGAAAATTAGCTAGATAATAAATTTTAACATTGACTTAAACAGAATGAAGTGGTAAAAGCTTCTTACTAAAATATGATGCCAAGAATAAAGATCATGAATTTTAGAATAATTGCATGATAACTAGACTTTAAAATGAGGGTAAAAGTTGGCAAAATTTGAGATTTGCTTTTTTTGTTGTTAAAATTCCTAAGGGCTTTCATGTGATTATATTAATCAAAAAGATAGACCCCTGCAGAGTAACTGACAACTGAGGCTGAAGCAGTTACTTGCTTTCTGTTTTGGAGGGAAAAAAATGGGGTCTTTGAAGTAAAAGGTGTAGCATATGAAATTTTCTTTAAAAAAAAAAAATGTTTTATTTATTTATGCATAGAAGAACTGGGGTAGGCCAGAGGTACCAGGGGGTAAGAGGATTCACCAGAAACAGAGTGGGGAACAAAACAGGTAGATTGACTGAAATACACTGCTGAGGGGAGTAGCGGGTGAGACAGGAGAGGTCTGCTGTACCATGTGGGTTAGCTCCCTGGCAGAGATCGAATTCATGTTGCAGTGGCTATTGATAGCTTGATAGTGCTGAGACTTAACCCCTTGCACCACCAGGAAAGCCCGTATGAAATTTTCTAAGAGAACTCAGGGAAAAACATTAAAAAGTATCCATTGCATATCAGTTTATAATTTTTAAGTATTCACCATTTTCCGTGTATTCAAATCGAGAAAATTTTCAGTAAAATCTTTTATAAATGGTTATTTCATAATGAACCCTAAAACTAAAAAAAAATGTTGTTTGCTATTAAGATTCCTGAACAAATGGAAGATCAGTCATGTAAAAATTTTGAATGCGGAGAAGTCACATCACAATCTGAGCAAATTCAGCCAGATGAACCCACGGTTCTTAATGAAAGTCTAAGGTATGCATATTTTATTGATTATATAATTTTTAAGATTTTTATAAAGTTTTAGAAATTGTTAATCATTTAAAAAAATTTTTTTAAAGATTTATTTGTTTATTTTATAAGCACTGGGTACAGTCAGAAGCACGGGAGGGTGAGAGAATTCACCAGAGCCAGAGCAGGGAGCAGAGCTCCCTGCTGAGGGGAGCAGCGGGCACGGCAGGAGAGGTTTGTGCACCATGTGGGACCCTCGCTTGCGGCCGGGTATTGAACTAGTGCTGCAGAGGCTGCGGGCAGCTTCGCAGCCCAGCGCTCACCCACTGTACCACCGGGGAAGCTCAATCATTTTTTTTAAAGATTTATTTATTATGCATACAAGAACTGGAGTACAAACCAGAGGAGGCGTAGCTGAAAGGATTCACTAGAGACAGTGGGGAACAGAACAGGCAGACTGACAGAAATACACTACTGAGGGGAGCAACGGGCTAGTCAGGAGAGGTCTGCTGCACCATGTGTGTAGCTCCCTGACCTGGGATCAAACTCATGCTGCACTGGCTGCGGATAGCTTCATGAGTTGTGTCTTATCCCTTGTGCTTCTAGGGAGACCCTTGCCCAGAAATTGTTAATCATTTTTTAACAAAAGCAAATTAGACTGATCATTATCTTTATATCAAGTTATACAATGTTTAAAAGGTAGTATCACTTTTCCAGACAGTTTATCTTACAGTCTTCATGGTTTGGGTGATTTGAAAAGAACTACTCACCATACAGTAGACCTTGAGTTACTCGTGGCTAGTATTATCACTTAACATAGTTGTTAAATTAGATCTCTAAGTCCAAATATGAAAATGTTACTAATTTTCTTACTATTTGTTTCTCTGGAATTAGATTGATCACATACTGCCTTTACTTAAATTTTATGTAAAACACAAATGTAAATGTAAAACACAATATAAATCACTTCTTTTTTTTTTTTTTAAAGATTTATTTTATTTATGCATACAAGAACTGGGGTGTAGGTCAGAGTTGCAGGGGGTGAGAGGATTCACCAGAGACAGAGTAGGGAGCAGAACAGGTGGATCTACTGAAATACACTGCTGAGGGGAGCAGCAGGCGAGACAGGAGAGGTCTGCTGTGTCATGTGGGTTAGCTTCCTGGCCAGGGTTCAAACTCATGCTGCAGTGGCTGGTGAAAGATTGATAGCGCTGACTTTAACCTCTGCACCACCAGGGAGGACCCTGTAAAATTACTTCTCATAGCCAAAGCCCTTTATATTTGTTAATTCCCTTTTGGAAGATACTAAAACCAGATTGATGAACTTACTAGTATGCTTTTTTTTTAAAAAAAATTCTTTTAGTGAATTTTCAGTGTGTATAGAAGCAGAGAGAACAGAATAATGGATTCATATCACCTGCTATCTAGTTTCAAAAATTACTGATATTTTGTCAGTCTTTACATTTAAAGTCTGACCTATCCTATGCTTATAGCTATACTAGCTTGTTTAAGTACTACATATCCTGAGAGTGAAAGCTAGGTTTACTGAGTTATCAACATTTTAAAGATCTTTATTAGAAGAAAGAAAAATTCTTTTAATCCTTATTTCTTTGTCTTCCTGTGCTTCTTACCTACTTCCTTTCTTCTGTTTTTTATCATATCATATACACCTATTTATAATTTCCCTTTTCCCTCTCAAACACTTTGAACTGTTCAAGGTGCTATATAAAAGAAAGCATTAATAAACTCAGATGAAGAATGCAGTAAGATTCTACTTGATGAGATAAATTAGTGAATGTGTTTTTGAACTTTATTCTTCTAGGATAATTTTACATTCCATCTATTTCATATAAATATCTTGAAATTTGTCCTATGAGTAGTGAGTTATCTTCTGGAGCCTTATGAATATTTTATAGATTGTTAAACTCTATTTTAGAAAAATACCTGTGAACTTCAGAGCAGAATTTGTGCTCATTACCTTCTTTCCTACCTTCTCCAGTTGTAATTCTTTTATTTTCTCCTTAAATTCTATGATCTGAGGAGAGAGTTGTAGATCTGCTATATGTTTTAAGTTGGGAATAATCTAGTGCAAATTCATACTAAATTTCTAATCTCAGATACTGCCCTTCGGTTGATTATGCAGCTGATGTGAGGTATGTTTTGTTTATTGTGTTCCTAGTTTCTGGCAGCCTCCTTCCTGGCATGTAATAGGTTTTTAGAATTAATTTTGACTTATTGTTCATGAAATCCATGAACTTCAGATTTATCATTACTTAGAGATAATCTGAGCATATAGAATATAATCATAACATTACATGTTTGTACCTTAAAATCTCTCTTTTTTAAAGATTTATTTATGCATACAAAAACTGGGGTACAGGCCAGAGGTGTGGGAGGTGAGAAGATTCACCAGAGACAGAGTGGGAAACAGAATAGGCAGCTTGATGGGAACACAGTGCTGAGGGGAGCAGCAGGCGAGTCAGAAGAGTCTGCCGCACCATGTGGGTTGCTCCCTGGCCAAGGATCGGACTTGTGCTGCAGTGGCTGCGGATAGCTTCATAGGTTGCATCTTAATTCCTTGAACCACCAGGGAGGCCTCTGTACCTTAGAATTTTAACTGATACTAAAGTAATGAAATAATTAATAAACTTTGCTGAAAGCATTTCTATGTTTTAAGACTACAGTAGTTTATCTAGTATTGCTAGTATAGGAACCTCAAAAAACCTAGATGTTTCTGGATAGACATGTAAGGTAGAAAATAAGTAAGTCAGAAAATAAAATCCATTCAGGGTAAATCTTATTAAATTAAACCTCCCTTATTAGTTGGCATTTCACATTGAATGTTATCATTTACTAAAGTTGATGATAGATATAAAACATGTCAGTTTTATAAATAAGTATAATTTGAGGAAGCAGTATTGTTCTTTTCTTTCTTTCTTTCTGTTTAAAGATTTATTTATGCATACAAGAACTGGGGTACAGGCCAGAGGTATGTATGGGGGGTGGTGAGAGGATTCACCAGAGACAGAGTGGGGAGCAGAACAGGCAGATTGACTGAAGTACACTGCTGAGGGGAGCAGGGGGCGAGACAGGAGAGGTCTGCTGCGCCATGTGGGTAGCTCCCTGCCCGGGGATTGAACTCGTGTTGCAGTGGCTGTGGATAGCCTCATAGGTTGCGTCTCAATCCCTTGCGCCACCAGGAAGGCCCAACAGTATTGTTCTTACTGACCTGCCTTGTTTATTATAAATTGCATTATAAAAAATAGTTGTTTCAGCAAAGAAAAGTAGCTTAGCACCTATGTAAGTTCCAACAAACAATTGCATCGTTAATTATCTTTTTTAGAAGCTCTTACATGTTTGTAGTTCTTCAGCCTAACATTACTGAATTAATCTAATGTTTCATTTAACCTGCTTTTATCCAAGGTTGTTAACCTTTCTGATTAGCCATTAAGAGCTCTTTTATTCATTGATACAATTTTTGCAGGTTTTACTATCTATAAATATTATATTACAACACAAAGACTTGTTGCTGCTTTTCTGGAGAATAGGGTGCTTGTTCTAGATTGTGATTGTTGTATGCCCCATGACATTCTCCAAACTGCAAAATGTTGCTGTTTATTTAAGCTTTCCTTTTATTTCCAATTTATATTATTAAATCATAAACTCTTAGAAATGTCTGTATTGGAATTTTCAGTTTAATTGTTTTTTGAAAGTGTGGTGGGGCAGACTCAGTTTTTAGTCAAAATAAGACTATCTTATTCAAGTCACACTTCCATTCAATTGTTTAAGATTCTGGTCAGGTTTAGCAATATGAGTTAGTTTTTTAACTCTTCTAGCAAGGCATATACCAGGGTATAATAGGAGAAAAGGGATAATCACAAATCCTATGTGTAGAACTAGAGTTCTTTCTCAGTATTTTTGAAGGATAGTGTGGGTGAAAATGATCATACTCATAGAAAGTGACCATACTCATAGATTTCTCTTTATATATTCCTCTGTATAAATAGATTACTTTCAAAAATTACTATAATTTCAAGAAATGGTATTTTCTCTCTCCTTTAATTAAAATATTCTTTTTTTGTCTAGGGATTCCTGGATATTCCTTGATTTTTTTGGAAAGTTCATGGTATTGATTTCTGAACCATTATTGCTTTAACTCAGCCTGTTTTAAAATTGGATTATGTTTATTTTTTTGTAGTATTCAAGAGGATAATAATGCAGATATACTCAAGCATGTTCCAATTGTAAAAACTCAATTTCAGAAGCCAAAGCCAAATGTAGGAAAAGGAATTGGAAGAAAGGAAATGTTCTGTAGGGAAGAGGTACCAGAGGAGACACTTGCCTCTGAGGAAATGGCAATATCTTTGAGAGAAATTGCAAAATTAGAAATCTCAACAAGGGAGAAGGTGTCAGTGGAGGGTGATACTATTAAGGAAATGGAGTCAGATTTAAAGGAAACTGGAAGAAGTGACACCTCTCCCAGGAAGAAGATACCAGATATGATTGAGGTTGCTGTGGAAATGGAGACAGATTTCAAAGAAAGTGGAAAAGAGATTTCTCCAGGAAAGAAGATACCAGAGGTGACTATTGTCAGTGAGGGAAAAAAGACAGATTTGGAAGAAACTGGAAAAGGAGAAATATCCCTACAAGAAAATGCCCCAGAAGAAGTCACCACTGTAGGTGAAGTACAGACAGGATTGAAAGAAACTGGAAAAGAAAATTCCCTGAGGGAGAAGGTACTAGTGGGGATCAGTGCCTTAGGGGAAAGGGAGATTCATTTGAAAGAAACTGAAAAAGCAGGCGTTTCTCTGATGGAGACAGGATCAGGAACGGTGACTGCCATTGAGCAAACAGAGGCATATTTGAAAGAAACTGGAGGGGAAGTTTCCTTGAGGAAAAACAGATCTGAAGAGATCAGTGCTACTGAGGAAATGGTGGCAGATTTGGAAAACACTGGAAAAATAGATGTTTCTCTAAGGAAAAATGAGCCAGAGCAGACGGATACCTCAAGACAAACTGAAACAGATTTAATACAGACCAGTAGTGGTGACTGCAGCACTGTGCCCTCACGAAATGTCAAAGTATGTATTTTCCTGTCCTTTTTTTGGACTGCTATTTCAGAGTAAAAGTTTAAAAACAAGTTCATGATTATTGCCCTTCAGTTCAATAACATTTAAATTTTCTAAAAATCTGAAGTCTTTTTCAACCCTAAATTCTGTGCCTCAGGACCTTGGAGAATATTTCTCTCTATATTTTTCTAATTGTGGAAAAATTACTATTCTTAGGGGTTAGTTTGAAGTTAGTTATTTAGATAAAAGGAATATAGGAAATTGGAATATATGGAAATTTGTGCAAACTCTAATAAGTACATACATTGGAATTATTTCTTTTGAATATGTGTAATCATTTTTCTTATTTCCAGCCCTATTCCATTTTAAAAGGTAGTTTTATTAAAAGCTCCCACTTATTTAAAGTTTTTCCTAATCTTTTTTTGGATAGGTAATGGCATTTAGATAGGTAATCATAATGTACTATATAAAAGAGTTTCCTGAATTCTGTTTTAACTTTTATAAATTAAATTTCATTTTCTTCAAAAACTTAGGAAGCAGACTTTTAGATTTTTTAAACATAAGTGTTTCGAATATAATAGATTTTTGTTTGTAATATATGACATGCTTAAGGAATCTTGAATATTTGCTAATTTACTGTGGTTATTCGTTCAGCATGCTAGCAGTGAAGTACTGCCCATGGTACATACACCTGTAGAAGAAACAACATATGTTGAAAAGGAAGTATCAAGTCCATCACATCATTCTTTTCAGACTTCTGAACTTGATAAAGTAGAAGAGCAGGGGATGCGGCCTCCAGATATTACACAGCAGTGTCCAGATACTAATTCAAGGTATAAGTATGCAGGCGTATTGCCATTTTTTCCCCCATATTAAACTTGCAGATATATTCAGGTTTGATTTTAATAAAGGTGTTGGGCATAGAGCCCAAAGAAAAGAGTAAAATCTATGGGAGGCATGATAAAATTGTATTTGTAAAGATAGCTTTAAGTGAAGTTTTAAGACATTAACATCTATAGTATGGAGAGAGACTTTTTAAATAGTTTTAGGAAGACTCGGAGAGAGGATTGAGGTCATTCTGATAGTTGATTGTGAAAATTATTAACAGGAAGATGTATGTAGCACATATTCTCAAGCAATACAGTGTTACAAGCTCATACTTGTGCAAAGATGGTGCAATTCCTAGATTTATACATGGATTGTTCTTCTCAAGTTTTTTAGGACCTACCAAATACTCTGATTGGTAGATGTTTACTGCCAGTCTGTAAGGTTGTCTTAAGATTCTGCTTCCACTGCTTCTTCAAATTCTTTAAAAAAAAAAAAAAAAAGGAAAAGATTTATTTATTTATGCATATATGCATAGAAGAACTGGGGTATAGGCCAGAGGTGCTGAGGGTGAGAGGATTCACCAGAGAGAGTGGGGAGCAGAACAGGTGGATTTACTGAAATACACTGTTAAGGGGATCAGTGGGCGTGACAGGAGAGGTCCGTTACACCCTATGTGGGTTAGCTTCCTGCCTGGTGATTGAACTCAGGCCGCAGCAGTGAGAGCTTGACAGCACTGAGATTTAACCCCTGTGCCACCAGGGAGGCTCTCCGTCAATTCTTTTTTTTTTTTTTTAAAGATTTATTTATTTTATTTATACAAGCACTGGGTACAGTCAGAAGTGCGGGAGAGTGAGAGAATTCACCAGAGCCAGAGCGGGGAGCAGAGCAGGCAGAAGGACCGAAGCACACTGCTGAGGGGAGCAGCGGGCGGCAGGAGAGGTCTGCGCGCCATGTGGGACCCTCCTCCGGTGGCCGGGGAGCAGCCGGGGATCGAACCGGCGCCGCAGAGGCTGCAGACAGCTTCGCAACCCAGCGCTCAACCTCTGCGCCACCAGGGAGGCCCTCTCCTTCAATTCTTTCTAAACCTTGATAATCTTTGTTTCAAAAGCAAACCTCTTCCTCAAGAACAGAAGCCATTTGAAGTTAAAACAGTACCTTTTGTGAGAAGCCGATTCAAAAAACCAAAACCAAACTTGGCAAGAGCAGCTTTAAAGAGAGAGACTATGGAAGCAGACAAATATGTACCTGGGAAGAAATTGGAAACTGATAAAATGGAGGCTGTTGTGATACAACAGAACAGTGAAAACACGAATACTCTTCCTTCTCAGCAGGTGAGTGACTTTTAAGATGGAGGTTTTTTTGTTTTAGTTATGGTTACTAAAATATAACACCTGCAATTAAATTTTACTAATATTTGCTCATAATTTTTACTCTGGGTAATATTGTTGTTATATTTAATAGGTGTTTTTGTTCCCACATGGTTTGTATAAGCATCTCCCATCTTTAATGAGGGTCAGTATATCATGGGAAGGAATTTATGAGGCTTGGATTCCCATTCAAGTCCTGACCTTTACTAGCTATGTGACCACATTGCTAAAAGAACCATTTTCTTCATAGGAAAAGTGGGAATGATATTCTTTTATTTCACTGTGTTGTGAAGGTGAAGTGAAGTTAAAGGCTTGATCTGAGATAAAAGAGATATTTTATTTACTTCATTAACTTGCTGCACAACAGATTAAGATTGTGTGATACAGTAGACTTTGAAATGAAATGTTAATAGTCACAAGTTGAGGCTTCTAAACATACTTTCTTGAATTAAAATTCTTATTTCACATCTTAAGATAGCTTAGTTCTTACTATGCTTGAACATTTATACTCTTTCGCCTAGTCTTATATTTTAAAAAGATAAATCATCTTTTCCATTGATTTTTTTTTTACCTACCTATAAAAGCTCTAAATTAGAAAAAGAAATAAAATATGAGTCTTTTATAATGTTTCATCTCTCCCAAGTTAATTTTGTGGCATTTTTATACTTTTATATATAAGAAACTTTTATAAATTTTTAAAAAAGATTTATTTATTTAACCATACAAGAGCTGGGGTATAGGCCGGAGGTATGGATTCACCATAGACAGAGTGGGGAGCTGAACAGGTGCATCTACTGTACGTAATTTTCTAGATGTTCAATATTATTATATTTCTAGAAATATAATTACTGGGTATTTAAATTTTTAATAGGTGTTTCCCTGTTGTCCTCTACAACAGCTCCCAATTTCTTCTGATAATGGTGTATTGAAGTTCCTATTTCACTGTATTTTTATCAGCTGTTCATGAAAAAATTTTTACGTGCCTTCTAGGATGTGACTTCTCTAATGACATCAACAGAAAAAGACAAATCAGGTCCTAGGCAGGAGGAGGCTGTGATGCTACCTTGTATACAGACTCAAAAGGACCTTTCAAGTTCTTGTGAAGTTACAGAGGAATCCAAGTCTACAGAAGCCCAGGAAAAAGAATCAGTTGTTTCTGTCGGGTAAACAGTGATAATTCATTGAAAATCTAAAAGAAAAGAGATACTTATTTTCAAATATTTTAGTTTTATTAAGATGTGTTAATGTATTTTAAAAGTGTATATAAAGAATACTTGGTTCATTTTTATTTATGTTTTTATTTATAAGCAGTTATAATTAGCTGCTTAAGATCTTATACAATACAATATAGTCACACCATTTTGAAAATTGTAGTAGGTAAAATACATATAATGTAATAGTTGCCATTTTAACTATTAAGTGTATAGTCCAGTGGCAGTAAATACATTCATACTGTTTTGCAGTCATTACCACCATCTATCTCTAGAACTTTTTCATCTTCCCACACTGAAACTCTACCCATTAAATAGTAATTTCCCATTTTTCTCTTCCTCTAGTCCCTGGCAACCACTATTGTACTTTTGTCTAGACTACTCTAGATACCTCATAAAAGTTCATTATCTTGGGCCTCCCCGGTGACGCAGCGGTTGAGCGCTGGGTTGCGAAGCTGCCCGCAGCCTCTGCAGCGTCGGTTCGATCCTCGGCTGCTCCCTTGCCACTGGAGGAGGGTCCCACATTGGCGCGCAGACCTCTCTTGCCGCCCGCTGGTTCCCTCAGCAGTGTACTTCGGTCCTTCTGCCTGCTCTGTTCCCCACTCTGGCTCTGGTGAATTCTCTCACCCTCCCGTGCTTCTGACTGTACCCAGTGCTCATATAAATAAATAAATAAATCTTAAAAAAAAAGTTCATTATCTTTTGAGACTTGAAATAACTTTTCTTTTTTAAAAGAAGACATATTTATATTCAGTAAGTAAGTTTTCTTTAATGGTAGAAAATATTTTTATGCAAAGTTTATTAGAAGAGATTTAAATTTTTGTATTTTAACAGTTTGCACCTTTTTATAGTCAAGTGCCCTATTTTTTTTCCTGTTTCCCTTTCTAGGACGCAAAATATAAACACTTCGCAACAAGAAGAGAAGGGAAGTGTTACCCAAACTGCTCCACCAATTAGGGGCCGACTTCAGAGACCCAAACCAAATATAAGAAGAGCAGGACAAAGGCAAAGAGTAGAAAAAGGAGAAGCTAAAGTCATAACTAGGGATGAAAAAACACAAAAAGAGGAAAATAAAAAATTCCTGGCTGTGGTGAGTTTGAATTAAATTGATCCTTTTTATGCATATTGAATCATCAAATGATGGCTCAGACTTGGCTTAACATATAGGCATCTGACACTTATTCTACTCAATGAACACATAATATGTCTAGTTTTTGTTTTAGAATTTACCACTTTGGAATATTTTTGAGTGAAAATATATTTATTCTTTTCCTAACTTAGGAATCTATTCACTTTGAAAAGTCTGGTCACTCCAAAATAATATCAGCACCCAAATCACAACACTGAAATAACCACTGAAAACCCTTTGATGCATCATATATACATCAGTGCAACTATGTGTGCACAGTTATGTAAATTTAAATAATAAATTATTTGTATATTTTTTTTGTGACTTACAGGTTGTCATTTGTATGGTACATAGCTTTCTGTGTTAACAGATAGGGAAATACTCCATTTTTAATTGCTGCATAATATTTGCTTCTGTGAATGATATTTTATACAATCTCTCTTTTTTTTTAAAGATTTATTTATTTATTTGTTTATTTGTTTATTTATTTATTTATGCAAGCACTGGGTACAGTCAGAGACATGGGAGGGTGAGAGAATTCACTAGAGCCAGAGCGGAGAGTAGAACAGGCACAGTGATGAAGTACACTGCTGAGGGGAGCAGCGGCAGGAGAGGTCTGCGCGCCATGTGGGACCCTCACCCGGCGGCCGGGGATCAAACCGGTGCTGCAGAGGCTGCGGGCAGCTTCGCAACCCAGCGCTCAATCTCTGTGCCACCGGGGAGGCCCCATTTTATACAATCTCTTAATAGTGGCTCTTTCAAAATAAGAAACAGATCTAAGTAGTTTAATTCCCGTTTTAACTAGTTCTTATTTTATTTTCCCTCTTTTCTCTAACATGAGAAATCTAGATTTAAAGTGATGATAGTCCATGTTTGAATCCCCCGAAAAAACTTTTTTAAAAAACATTAGAGCCTCCTACTGGTGCGAGGGGTTAAGTCTCAGCACTATGAAGCTATTGGCAGCCACTGCGGCACGAGCTAGATCCCTGATCATGGAGCTAACCCACATGATGTAGCAGACCTCTCCTGTTTCACCCACTGCTCCCTTCAGCAGTGTACTTCAGTCATTCCGCCTGTTCTGCTCCCTACTCTGTCTCTGGTGAATCCTTCCACCACCACCCTACCTCTGGCCTACACCCCAGCTCTAGTATGTATAAATAAATAAAATAAATCTTAAAAAAAAGAAAATTTAAACAAATAAAAAAATAAATAAACTGTTTGAAAGGGGATGGTTTACAATCAATGCTTATTTCAGTTTTTTTAAGTGTGTATAAAAAACTAAACATGTAAACATATTACTTCAGTAACCTTTGAAACTATGAGCTAGGCAATTTTGTTTGGGCAACAAACATAATATTGCTTATTTAGCTTGAGTCTTTTTTTTTTTTTTTTAAAGATTTATTTATTTTTATACAAGAACCAGGGTACGGGCCAGAGATGTGGGGTGTGAGAGGATTCACCAGAGACAGAGTGGGGAACAGAACAGACAGACGGACTGAGTGCACTGCTGAGGGGAGCAGCGGGTGAGACAGGAGATGTCTGTCCCGCCATGTGGGTTTCTTCCTGGCCGGCCGGGAATCGAACTTGTGCTGCAGTGGCTGCGAATTACTTCATAGGTTGTGTATTAACCCCTGTGCTACCAGGGAGGCCCTAGTTGAGTCTTACTTTAAGAAAACAATACCTTTTTTAATGATTGAGATCTTTTACGTATGTTCTGTTAAAAAAAATGGTTTGTGTTCTACAGGGGAGGGGAAGGGAGAGGGCTCAAAACAAGGAAGGGAAGAGCACAGGGGACCATGGGGATGGTGCACGGGTGAATTGGTGGTGAGAATTTTCATGGACTACACCTGAGAGGAGAAAGCATACATTGTACAAAAATGAAGAATGATGTAAAATAAATATAAATAAAATAAAATAAATGGTTTTGTCATTTTAGGCAAATTCTGCAGTTGGAACTGAAATTGAAGTTGTATCTGCCAAAGTTTCAGAATGTAGCATGAATGATATTCTAGATGAAAAGACAAGGTGAGTTTGTTTTTTAGAAAAGCATAAAACTTCAAAGATAAAGGTTGTTTTTTTTATAATTGATTTTATATAACTTTACATCTTGAAAAATTTATGAAAGGTCAAAGTGGTACTATTTATGACAGAATATTTTAATCTGCTTCAAATACTATAATAATTGTATGGCTGATGTTGTCTTAATTTATAATTATCTGAAAAAATCCCTCACTTTATTTTAAAACTAAGCTTTATAGTAGACAAGGTCCTAAAGTTCTTTGTATCATTAGAAATTTATAACCTGCTAGCTAAAATTCTTTTTTTTTTTTTTTAAAGATTTATTTATTTATTTATTTATTTATACAAGCACTGGGTACAGTCAGAAGCGCGGGAGGGTGAGAGAATTCACCAGAGCCAGAGCGGGGAGCAGAGCAGGCAGAAGGACGGAAGCACACTGCTGAGGGGAGCAGCGAGCGGCAGGAGAGGTCTGCGCGCCATGTGGGACCCTCCTCCAGTGGCCGGGGAGTAGCTGGGGATCGAACCAGCGCTGCAGAGACTGCGGGCAGCTTCGCAACCCAGCACTCAACCACTGCGCCACCGGGGAGACCCTAGCTAAAATTCTTAAATAGAAAATGTAGTCAAGTACTTAAAACTATATGCTGTTTTACTTACTCATTTATTTTTTCTCTTTAATCTTTTTTTATTAATGAGCTATCATTATTTTACATCCTTCTTTGTTTTTTCACAATTCAGGACTTCTTCCCTCAGGTATCGTCATCATAGTTTTCCCAGCACCAAAGCACCCATAGTCCTCCACAGTAGTCCGTTGTGCTCTCCTCCTTCCCCCTTACCTGCTCTCCTGAATACTTCAGATCTTTGGTTTGTTTTCAAGGGTCGGTCTTAAAGTTTGTCTTTGTCTACTCCTTTGTTGGGTTTCTCTGTGTTTCACATATAAGTACAAATCATCCAGTATTTATCTTTCTCCATCTGGCTTACTTCACTTAAGATAATCCCTTCCAGTTCCATCCATGTTGCCCCAAATACCATGAGTTTATCTTTTTTGATTGCTGAGTAGTATTCTACCCCTCTCACTGCCCCCCTCCCACCCCATCTTCTTGATCCACTCATCTGTTTGGGGGCATTTATATTGTTTCCATATCTTGGCTGTTGTAAATATTGCTGCTTATATTCTGTATTTAGAGCTGTGTCCCTGCCAAATGATAAGAGTGATCTTGTATAAGAACTGTACTAGTGGTTCCTATTTCAGCATTACCACTCTATTTTTATTTTTGCAGTATGCTTTATTGTTATTGATATAAAACAGGATGTGTTGTTTCTTTTAGTATATAAAGAAAATAAAATATCCTTTTCTGAGTGTAGTTCATGGTCCATCTAATTTTTAACACTGTATTTGTAACTAGAACTTAGTGAAGTATTTATTAATTTTCCTCCAGGCCGTCTTCTGCACTTAAAAATCTACTTTGAACATTCTAGCTTCCTTTAATTACATAGAATAAACTTGCTTTTTGGGTGAGAAATAAGAAATGTTACTGTTTTATCAGTCTCTCTAGGTGAACTCAGAAATATTATTGGACCACCATCATCTAAACAAGTGATGCTGTTGATTTTGGATGACTTTAAATAGCTTGCTTTTATTTAGGTGAGGTTCAGATTGGAATCTTTTTTGTTTTTATATGAATTTCACTTTTTTGTTTCCCTGTGTGTGTGTCTGTATTTTGATATCGTTTTTATTTTGACCGAGACCAATTTTACATTAATTTCAAGTTCCCTTATCATAATGGCCACTTCTTTATTTCTTTAAACTGGATGTTTAAGTGAAGGGTTAGGTTCTTGGAAATATTTTTCACTAAGATGCATTACAAAGATATTTGTTTTTCAAATACTATATTATACTACACTGATGATTGATTATGCCAAGTAATTCATATCTAATAATGATTGTAGAGGACACTTTCTGAGATGTTAATCTCCAGACGTTAGAGATGAACCTGTTTGTATGACTGTTTTTTTCCTAATTGCTGTTTGTGGACTTATTATCCAGGTATAATTTAATTATTGTTTTTAAAGATTTATTTATTTATTTATACAAGCACTGGGTACAGTCAGAAGCGCGGGAGGGTGAGAGAATTCACCAGAGTCAGAGTGGAGAGCAGAACAGGCAGACTGACGAAGTACACTGCTGAGGGGAGCAGCGGGTGGCAAGAGAGGTCTGCACGGCATGTGGGACTCTCGCCCTGTAGCCAAGGATCGAACTGGTGCTGCAGAGGCTGCTGGCAGCTTTGCAACCTAGCGCTCAACCGCTGCACCACTGGGGAGGCCCTTTTTTTTTTTTTTTTGGTTTTACAGAATGTTGCCGTTTCTTATGTGCTAGGCATTGTAGTAGGTGCTAACAATATGAGAGCAACACCGACTATTGAGACAGACAGAAATATCTTGTCCTTGTGGGCATCATTTTCCAATTGGGGAAACAGTTTATGAACAAAAGAACTAAGCTGAATAAATAAGTTTAGAAAAATAAAGCAAGTAGGAGAGTAGGGAGTATCATGTGTAGAATTTTCTTTTTAATTAGCAGTGATCAGAGATTGCTTCATTAAAAGAGTACCATTATAGAGAAGACCTAAAAGAAGTGAGGTATCAAGTCAAAGGGATGTTTAGGGGACGAGGGAATAACTGTTCAAAGGTACATAAGGCAGTGGGCCTCCCTGGTGGCGCAAGGGGTTAAGATGCAACCTATGAAGCTATCTGCTGCCTCTGCAGCAAGAATTCGATCCCTGGCCAGCCAGGGAGCAACCCACATGGCGCAGCAGACCTCTCCTGACTTGCCCACTGCTCCCTTCAGCAGTGTACTTCTGTCAATCTGCCTGTTTTGCTCCCCACTCTGTCTCTGGGGAATCCTCTCACCCAACCCCACCCCCACTTCTGACCCGTACCCCAGCTCTTATATGCATAAATAAATAAATCTTTAAAAAAAAAAAAGTACATAAGGCAAAAGCATGCCTGATTTTTATTTTAATTTAAATTTTATTTTTTATATTTCCCATACAATTATAACCCCCTTATTTTGACCCCAAACCCTCCCTTCCCCGCCCCCCACCACCATAAAGTGTCTCTGGTTCATAGTTGTTTCTCGATTTTGATATTTTCTTTCTTATAGTTATTCTTTTTCCTGGTCCTTTATTTAAGTTTTCTAGATTCCTGCTATGAGTGAGACCATTGGTATTTTTTCTTTTTCTTTCTGGCTTATTTTGCTGAGCATGATCCCTTCCAGCTCCATCCATGTTACTGCAAATTGCATGTGTTTATCTTTTTGAATGCTAATATTCCATGGTGTATATGTACTGCATCTTCTTGATCCAGTCATCTATTTTTGGGCATTTGGGTTGTTTCCAAAGCTTAGCTATTGTAAACAGTGCTGCTATAAACATTGGGGTGCAGGTGCTCTTTGGAATTGATGTTTCAGTGTCCTTTGGGTAAATACCTAGGAGTGGAATTGCTGGATCATATGGAAGCTCTATGTTTAGTAGGTCAAGAAATCTCCACACAGCTCTCCATAGTGGTTGGACCAGTTTGCACTCCTACCAACAGTGCAGGAGAGTTCCTTTTTCTCCACAACCTCACCAACATTTGTTGTTGCTAGTTTTTTTAATATGTGCCTTTCTCACTGGTGTGATGTCTAATAATTTTGATGAACTACAAAGGAGCCAGTGTGAAGCCAGCAGATAAAATGTACCAAAGGTAAACGCTGAGCAGGGAGAGGGGCAGATTATGTAAGAATCTTGAGAAGATTGTTACTCTTTGTGAACTTTTTTTTTAATTTATGCATATAAGAACTGGGGTACAGGCAAGAGGTGTGGGTGGTGAGAGGATTCACCAGAGACAGAGTGGGGAACAGAACAGGCAGACTGACCGAAGTACATTGCTGAGGGGAGCAGCTGGTGAGCCAGGAGAGGTCTGCTGCACCATGTGGGTAGCTCCCTGTCTGGGGCTTTAACTCGTGCTGCAATGGCTGCGGACAACCTCACAGTGCTGTGTCTTAACCACTTGTGCCACCAGGGAGGCCCTCTGTGAACTTTTTTTTTAAAGACTGGTGAACTTTGTAGTTAGCCTTTCGTAATGCTATCATTTAACAGTTGACTACTAGACATAAGAATTTAAATGACTTGCTCAAAGTAGCACTGGTAATTTGCTCTTAAGCTTAGGTTTTTAGGGCTTACGACATTCCGACTAGTAAATTCTTATAGTTACATGGCCAGAGATTCCTAAGTTTCCCAATTCAGGAGGTTTATTCCACCTGTTAGCAATATTGCAACAGATACTTTTCTTCAGAGTAAATATCTCTGTATAGTATTAAAGTTAGTTAATTCTTGTGTCCAGCATTTTCTTCTCCTTCTTACCCCTCAGCATACTGAGCTTATGTATGTATTTTATTCTTTTTTTTTAATTTTTATAAATTTTATTTTTATATTCCCCATACAATTGCAACCCCCTTATTTTGACCCCAATCCCTCCCCTCCCCGCCCCCCACCCCTCATAGAGCATCTCTGGTTCATAGTTTTTGTTGTTTTTGATTTTCACTTTCTTATAGTTACTCATTTTCCTGGTCCCTTATTTAAGTTTTCTAGATTCCTGCTATGAGTGAAACCATCCGGTATTTTTCTTTTTCTTTCTGACTTATTTCGCTGAGCATGACCCCTTCCAGTGCCATCCATGTTGCTGCAAGTTGCAAGTGTTTATCTTTTTTGAATGCTGAGTAGTATTCCATGGTGTATATGTACCACATCTTCTTGATCCAGTCATCTATTTTTGGGCATTTGGGTTGTTTCCAAAGCTTAGCTATTGTAAACAGTGCTGCTATAAACATTGGGGTGCAGGTGGAATTGATGTTTCAGTGTCCTTTGGGTAAGTACCTAGGAGTGGAATTGCTTGATCATATGGAAGCTCTATGTTTAGTAGGTCAAGAAATCTCCACACAGCTCTCCATAGTGGTTGGACCAGTTTGCACTCCCACCAACAGTGCAGGAGAGTTCCTTTTTCTCCACAACCTCGCCAGCATTTTTTGTTGCTAGTTTTTTTAATATGTGCCATTCTCACTGGTGTAAGATGGTATCTCATGGTAGTTTTGATTTGCATTTCCCTGATTACAAGTGATGTTGAACATTTTTTCATATGCCTGTTGGCCATTTGCATTTCCTCTTCAGAGAAGTTTCTTTTTAGCTCTTATGCCCATTTTTTGACTGGATTATTTCCTTTGCGGTTGTTGAGTCTCATCAGTTCTTTGCAGATTTTTGTGATCAGTCCTTTATCATTAGTGTTGTGTGCAAAAATGTTCTCCCAGTTGGTGGGGTTTCTCTTTGTTTTTGTTATTGTCTCTTTTGCTGTGCAGAAGCTCTTTAATTTGATGTAGTCCCAGCTGTTGATCTTTGCCTTCACTTTCACTGCTTTGGGTGATGTGTCTGTAAAGATGTCTTTGATGTGCATATCACGTAGTGTTTCGCCTATATTTCCTTCTATGTATTTTATGTTTCAGGTCTTATGTCTAGTTCTTTAATCCATTTTGAGTTGGTTTTTGTGTATGGTGTGAGGTAGTAGTCAAGCTTCATTCTTTTGCATGTAGCGACCCAGTTTTCCCAACACCATTTATTGAACAAACTTTCTTTGCTCCAATGTATATTCTTTGCTCCTTTGTCAAAGATTAGGTGACCATAAATCTGTGGGTTTATTTCTGGATTTTCTACTCAACTTCATTGGCCTGTGTGTTTGTTCTTGTTCCAATACCATGCAGTTTTGATGATTATGGCTTTGTAGTATAGTTTGAAATCTAGGAGTGTGATGCCTCCATTCCCTTCTTTTTTTTTTTTCAAAAGAGCTTTGGCTATTCGGGGTTTTTGGTGATTCCATGTGAATTTCATCAATAATTGTTCTATTTGAAGAATAACATTGAAATTTTTATTGGAATAGCATTGAATCGGTATATTGCTTTTGGTAGGATAGCCATTTTAATAATGTTTATTCTTCCAGTCCATGAGCAGGGGATGTCTTTCCATTTATTTGTATCTTCTTCTATTTCTTTTAACAGTGTTTTATAGTTTTCTTTGTATAGGTCCTTTACCTCTTTTGTGTTAGATTTATTCCCAAGTATTTGATTTTTTTTTTGTTTCGATAATAAAAGGGATTTTTTTTTTCCATTTCTTCTTCTTCAGATTTATTGTTTGTGTATAGGAAGTCTACTGACTTTTGCATGTTGATTTTGTATCCTGCTACTTTACTGAACTGATTGATGAGTTGAATTAGTTTTTCTATGGAGTTTTTGGGGTTCCCTATGTAGATTATCATATCATCTGCAAGTAGTGACAGTTTGACTTCTTCTTTTCCTATTTGGATTCCTTGGATGTCTTTCTCTTGTCTTATTGCTCTGGCTAGGACTTCCAGTATTATATTGAAAAGCAGTGGTGAGAGTGGACATCCTTGTCTTGTTCCAGATCTTAATGGAAATGCTTTCAGCTTTTCACCATTCAGAATGATACTGGCTATTGGCTTGTCGTATATGGCCTTTCTGATGTTGAGGTATGTTCCTTGTATCCCAAGAATTTCAAGGGCTTTAATCATGAATGGGTGTTGCACTTTGTCGAAACTTTCTCAGCATCTATTGATATTATCATATGGTTTTTATATTTCTTTTTGTTGATGTGTTGGATAACGTTGATTGATTTTCGGATGTTGAACCATCCTTGTGTCCCTGGAATGAATCCTACTTGGTCGTGGTGAATTATCTTATGGATACATTGTTTGGTTACATTGTTGGATTCTGATAGCTAAAATTTTATTGAGGATTTTTGCATCAGTGTTCATTAGGGAGATTGGCCTGTAGTTTTCTTTTTTTGTGTTGTCCTTGTTCGGTTTTGGTATTAGTGTAATGTTGGCTTCATAGAACGTGTTTGGTATTAATCCCTTCCTTCTCAATTTTTTTGGAAGAGTTTGTGAAGGATAGGCACTAATTCATCTCTGAATGTTTGGTAGAATTCATTTGTAAATCCATCAGGTCCTGGGCTTTTGTTTTTGGGGAGGTTTTTGATTACCATTTCAGTTTCGCTGCTTGTAATTGGTCTGTTTAGGTGTTCTATTTCTTCTTTATCTAGCTTTGGGTGATTGTAGAGTTGTAGGAATTTGTCCATCTCCTCTGGATTGTTGAAGTTGTTTCCATATAACTGTTCATAGTAGTTACTGATTATTCTTTTGATTTCTGCTGTGTCCGTTGTGATTTCTCCTCTTTCATTTATGATCCTGTTTATTTGTGCTTTCTCCTTTTTTTCCTTTGTGAGCCTGGCTAGGGGTTTGTCTATTTTATTTATTTTTTCAAAGAACCAGCTCTTGGTTTCATTGATCTTTTGGATTGTTTTTTTAATTTCGATTTCATTTATTTCTGCTTGGTTTTTATTATTTCTTTACTTCTACTGGTTTTGGGTTTTTTTTGGTTGTTCTTTTTCTAGATCTTTGAGCTTCGAGATTAGGTTGTTTCTTTGCGTTCTTTCTTGTTTTTGATGTGAGCCTCTATTGCTATATATTTTCCTCTTATTACTGCTTTTGCTGCATCCCATACATTTTGGAAATTGGTGTCCTCATTGTCATTCAATTCAAAGAATTTTTAAATTTCTTCTTAGATCTCCTTGTTAGTCCAGTGGACTTCCAGTAGTGTGTGTTTCAATCTACATGAGGTAGGAGAATACCTTGCCTTCTTTTTATGGCTTATTTCTAGTTTGATGCCTTCATGGTCACAGAAGATGGTTGGTATGATTTCAATCTTGGTGTATCTGTTGATGTTTGTCTTATGTCCCAGTATGTGATCGATCCTGGAGAATGATCCATGTACGCTTGAGAAAAATATGTACTCAGATTTTTTTGGGTTCAGTGTTCTATAGATGTCCATTAATCCCAAGCTCTCTAGATCCTTATTTAGAGCTTTAGTGTCTTTACTTATTTTTTGTCTCGTTGATCTATCCATTGTTGATTGTGGTGTGTTGAAGTCTCCCACTACGTATGTGTTTCCTCTGATGTCTGTTTTCAGAGATGACAATAGTTGTCTGATATATTTTGTTGTTCCTTCGTTTGGTGAATATATGTTAATGAGTGTTATTTCTTCTTGAAGTATTGTCCCCTTGATCATAATGTAGTGACCTTGGGGTCTCTTTTTATCTTTTTGAGTTCGAAATCTGTTTTATCTGATATGAGTATAGCTGTTCCAGCTTTCTTTTTTGGTCCATTTGCTTGTAGGATTGTTTTCCATCCTTTAACTTTGAGTCGATTTTTATCTTTTGTAGCTAAATGTGTTTCCTGGAGACAGCAAAAGGTTGGGTTTTGTTTCTTAATCCAGCCTGTGACTCTGTGTCTTTTTATTGAAGAGTTTAGTCCATTTACATTTAGAGTTAGTGTTGATATGTTAGCATCTGTATTTGCCATTGTGTTTGTCTTTCCTTTGATTTTATTTATTTATTCTTTTAATAACTTTTTTTTTTTTTTTTGGCCTTCTTTTGTTGTTATTCGTCCCTCTGCGGTTCTGGCTTTAGGACTCCTTGTAGTATTTTTTGGAGTGGGGGTTTAGTCGTAATGAAATTCCAGAGTTTCTGTTTGTCTGGGAAGGTCCTTATTCTTTCTTCAGAGAGGAAGGAGAGCTTTGCGGGATAGAGTATTTGTGGTTGGCATCTGTTTTCTTGGAGTCTGTTGACTATGTCCCTCCACTCTGTCCTTGCCCGTAGTGTTTCTTCGGAGAAGTATGATGTCAGTCTGATTGTTTTTCCGTTGAATATTACCTGTTTCTTCCCTCTTGTCAGCTTCATTAGTTTTTCCTTGTCTTGGATTCTTGGGAGTTTTACTATTATGTGTCTTGCTGTATTTTTCCTTTCGTCATGGAAGTTTGGTGTTCTTCTTGCTTCTTGTATATCAATTTTCAGCTCCTTCTTCACGTTTGGGAAGTTCTCTTCAATTATTTCCTTGAATATTTTCTCTGTTCCTACATCTCTCTCCTCTCCTTCTGGGATTCCTATAACTCTTATATTTCCTTTCCTCATGGAGTCTGATAGTTCCCGAAGTCTTTCTTCGGTCATTTTCCTTCGTACTTCTCTTTCCTTTTCTGTTTTAGTTCTTTTTATTTCTGTGTCTTCAAGAGTACTTATTTGTTCTTCCATTTCATCTATTCTGCTTTCATTGCTTTTCCCAGAGTTCTTTAGCGCCCTCCATTAATTCTTTGATCTCCTGCATTTCTTTTACTTCCCTCTTTAGGCACTCAGTTTCATTCTTCTGATCGTTAATTGTTTTTCCCTTATCATGGTTTTCCTTTATGACTTCTGTCATTTTTTTAATCATGGCAATTTTAAATTCTCTTTCTGGAAGGCTCAGAAGTTCTTCCAAGTTACTGTTGTTGCAATCTGGTAGGTGGTTTTCTTTTTGTGGTGTGCTTTTTTCCTGAGGAGTTGCTGAGTTGCATGTGGTTTTTCTACTCTCTTCTGCCTGTTTTCTAATTTGCCGTATTCCTTGGGACACTGTGTTGCTGGTACTGGCCAGCATCTTGGGCAAACTTCCCAGCTCACCTCTGGCTCCTCTGGGAACCTTCTGATGGTTTCAAGCAGTCTTTACTGAAGAAAGGTCCCTGTTCTAAAATGCTGTTGCGGGGGTCGTGCTCCTCTGCATGCCCGGTCTGCCCCGGTGGTGAGTGCTGCTCTCCTCTAGGCTCGGACTGCAGGACAGAAGGGGCCTGGTGTGGGCGAGCCTCCCAGCTCACCTCTGGCTCCTCTGGGAGCCTTCTGCTGGTTTCAAACAGTATCCACCAAAGAAAGGTCCCTGCTCCAAAATGCCTATGCGGGAATGCACTCCCCTGCGCTCCTGGTCTGCCCCAGCGGTGGGTGCCGCTCCCCTCTGGGCTAGGACTACAGTCCAGAAGGGGCCTGGTGTGGGCGAGCCTCCCAGCTCACCTCTGGCTCCTCCGGGAGCCTTCTGCTGGTTTCACACTTTCTCCACCACAGAAAGGTCCCTGCTCGAAAATGCTGATGTGGGAACTTGCTCCCCTGCGCTTGGTCTGCCCCAGCAGTGGATACCGCTCCTTTCTGTATTTTATTCTTAATCTTTTGTAGAATCACTATAAATGGCTGATACTAACATTAGATATAATTTGTTTTCCCAAATATTTTAACCGACACTGGAATGTACTAGCCAGCATCATAACCTTGTTAGAACTTTCTGTCCACTTCTCTGGGTTTTACTGCCTAAAGAAATTAATGGGTTGGAACATTTAGAAACATAACTACTGCTTCTACGTAAGTTATTAGAAGTATTACTTACGGTTACTCCTCAATACAGACCTTACAAGGCTCTCATGGCACATACTTTTTATAAGTATCTAGGTTTATATTAGCTTTTAAGTGTCCTAACTCAGAATTCAGATTCTTATCAGTTATTGCAATATTTCCCAATATAGTGACTACTAAATGTTAAATCTTTCTCTGATTCTGTAGATACAAGTGGGTTATACTGAGAACCTGGTAATACTGGTCAATAAATCCTTTCTATGAGCTCACAAGCATATGATTAGAAAATTGATATAGCCTTCAAGTCTGCTCTTGGGATAGAAGGACTGAGGTTGTTCTGATGATTGTATATTTTGTTCTTGCTTCAGAGCCCAGTTGAAAGCATTTGCTTATAGTCACATTATGAGATCCACCTTCAACTACTTGCTTTAATTTTATCTAGTTATTTTGCTTAAAGTAGTCTGAAATCTCACACCACAATCAATAAGTAAGCAAAATTGAAACAGTAAAAGAAAGATTAATATTAGTTGAAGACTTCCCTAGGCTGTACAGAAATTGGTAATTAAAGAGCTTTTACGTTCTTCTGTGCATATCAGCATTTGTCGTTTCATTTTACATGCTGTTTTTATAGCTTATATATGTATTTCTTTGAACACAGATTTGGTATGTGCCCAAAATTGTTTGACAGCTGTTACATTAACAAGGAGTAATTTGTGCTCCATTCTAGACATGAACATAAAATGCATGCTCCTAGTCCAACACAGTTGAAAAGAAAGCAATTCCAAAAAGCTAAGCCGAATCTGGGAAAAGCACATGGTAAGAAAGAAGAACCATGTTTACAGAAAGACAGAGCTGATCAGAGCGAGGCAAGGAAGCCAGAAGATAATTTGCTGCAGCATAGAGATTGTGACATTCATCTTCTTCAAAAAGTAAGTTTTTGAAAAACAACAAAAAAAAAAAAACCCAAACCACCAGTTTTTATTAGCAGACTCTTAATTGGTCAGATTCATAAAGGAGAACATTTAAAACAATATAATTTTGCCTTTTTCATGAAAACTGAGTGACTTTCCAGTATTATAAAAATTTAGAAAGCAGTGTCATGTGTTTTGTTTTTCTATAAACTTAGAACTTTAGGCCAAACTGCCAAACAAAATTACCATAGAATTAGTTTCTGTGGTAATGTTAGCTGTTTTTTCTTACATTTAAGGAAAAGGCCGAGCTTCTGACATCTTTGGAGGTTTCAGTAAGAAGAGATTGTGTAGATTCCAAAGAGGCTGGTATGGCCAAAAGAAGTGCTCAATCAGACGTTGGACCATCAGGAAGTGTTGGAGAGAAATCTATAGGGAATAGTACAATGTCTTCAGTTGTTGAAGAGCAGTGTCTCCGTAAACTAACAAGGTAAAGTTTTATTTAATAAATATGTATTTTTTAACTTTCAGAATTGAAAATAAAAATATTCTTTATGGGTATTCTACCTGAACTTAATGATTGAGTTAAGATGGCTTGCTCTGTAGAGTTCTAATGCACAGTATAATAAATACGAGTAGCATTATTGTAGTATGGTCATTAAACTAGCTAAGAGAAAAGAACTGAATTTTTCTAACCAGTAAGAAAAAAAGATAAGTATGCAGTGTGATAGAGGTGCCTAGTTATCGGGACAATGACAATCATAAGCATTATATAAATGTATCAAATTAACATGTCATCACATAATGTTATATGTTCAATTTATTTTTTTTTAAAAGACAGCTTGTTATCAGAGGTATAAGTTTTTATTGCGGGTCTGTTTTTTCCCAAATTTGCTGAAATTTACTTTTTTCTGATCATCTTAAGATTTTTCTTTTTTACACTTAAATTTCAAGTATTGAGCCAGAGACAAAGAGTAGTGTGTATTACCTAAATAATTGGGTGCCAATTCTTGGAGTTATAAATACAAGTGAGAACTAATCTTCTCTAGTTATTAGGGAATATGAAAGGGAACTTAAGTTCTAAAAGGCATCATTTTTAATGATGGTGTTTCTGCCTTTCCTTTTTTCTTTTAATCTAATCTGTTTGCCAAATAGGATAAACCCGTATCACTTTTTGGCCCCATATACTATATTTATTGGCCTTTTTCTTTTAATAATTTGCAGTCTTTTGTCACCTCTCCATTTGAATAGAAAGGGGAAAAATGGGCAAGAATTAAAACTCACTATGAAAAATTTGTAGGTAGATAACCAAGAATTAACCAAATGAGAAATTAGTAGTAGTTCTTTCTCTTTCTCAGAACATCAGTTTTTGATAGAATGGGTGGGAGGAGTTTTAATTGCTTCAATTGGGATTTTTACTTTAAAAGCTTGATTTTCATTAAAATTATCCTTGTGTATGTAATAACAACATTATTATTTTGATTAAACATCTAGCTCTTCACAGCTGTTAAAGGAATCAAATTACCCTAAAATTGTTCTGGATCGAAGATCTACTGTTGCTTCTGCCTCTGAGAGTGAGCTAGATCGTAGTGAAAGGAGAATGCATAGAAAGATCAAACCAAATGTGACCAAAGGGCGAGGATCAAAACGAATTCGGAGTAAGACTGTTAGGAAGGAACCTAGAACTTCTAAAGCCATGCTAGTGACTCTTCGGGCTTCCCAGGAAGAAGATGAAGATGACACTGAAGATTTTGAACCTGACTATGAAGAAGAAAACTATCATCTTGCTCCAGAAGAACTAAACAAAGCTCCTGTATTTGTACCTGTTGGTCTCAGATCTCCTGAACCCGTTCCTTCTCAGATTGAGGAAACTATGGAAGAGGTAGAGTTTGTTTTTTGAGTCCTTGGAACTTTCTTTTTCTTTGAGTGAATCATCATTTTTTCTTCTGTCTCATTCTACTGTGTATCCATTTACCTGCCCTCTAGTTTTTATTTATTTTATTATTTATTTATTTTTAAAAAAGATTTATTTATTTATTTATACAAGCACTGGGTAGAGTCAGAAGCGTGGGAGGATGAGAGAATTCAACAGAGCCAGAGTGGGGAGCAGTGCAGGCAGAGGGACCGAGGTACACTGCTGAGGAGAGCAGCGGGCGGCAGGAGAGGTCTGCGTGCCATGTGGGACCCTCCTCCGGTGGCCAGGGAGCAGCCGGGGAGCGAACTGGTGCTGCAGAGGCTGCGGGCAGCTTCGCAACCCAGCACTCAACTGCTGCACCACTGGGGAGGCCCATGTAGCCCTCTAGTTTTTAAAAAACAATGTGTTAGCAAACTGTTGAGAAAAATTACAGCAGAGTTGTGATAAAGGAAAATGAAATGCTAGGCACTGAGCTTATTAACCTTGGAAATTTGCTCTTTGGTAAGAGTCACAGATCCCTCAAAAACCTTGAATGTTTTGCTTTTTTGCTAAGTTAGTGTTTTATCAGCTAAGAATTACTATATTTCAGTTTTTTAATCATTCATGGATGTGGATTATTTCTTCAGTTTGGCGTTTTATTGTACTTACTCATTTTGTTTTGCTGTTTATGGTATGACAAAATGAAATTATGAAACTTTTCATTTTAACAGCTTGAAATAACTGTGAATGTCCCAGATACAGGATGCATAGCTGTTGTTGAACATCAGCTCTCCAACACAGAAGTAACTACTGAGGAAATGAAACAAGAAGAAAATGTGAATGCATTATCAGTTGTAAGCATCTATTTTAATATATTTTATCTTTTTTTTTTTTAAAGATTTATTTATTTATGCATAGAAGAGCTGGGGTACAGGCCAGAGATGTGGGGGGTGAGAGGATTCACCAGGGACAGAGTGGGGAACAGAACAGGCAAACAGTAAAATATACTGCTGAGAGGAGCAGTGGGTGAGACAGGAGAGGTCTGCTGCGCCATGTTTGTTGCTCTCTGGCCGGCCAGGGATTGAACTCATGCTGCAGAGGCTTCGGATTGCTTCATAGTGTGATGCTTAACCCCTTACACCACCAGGGAGGCCCAGTATATTTTATCTTTAATTCTTTGTTTACTTTCAAAAGACTGCAAGTTTATTTTGAAAGCTTTAAGTTTATAAGCTCTTAGCTAATTTCTTTTCATGTAGGGAGTTGTTAAATATGACTACTAGAAACTAGTGAATAATCCATACATTTCATATTTGACTTGAAAACCTGAACTTTTTGTATGTACAGCTGTGTTTTTTGTTTTTATTTAAAGTTTTATTCATTTATTTATGCAAGCACTGGGTACAGTCAGAAGCATGGGAGGGTGAGAGAATTCACCGCCAGAGCGGGGAACAGAACAGGCAGACCGACAAAGTATACTGCTAAGGGGAGCAGTGGGCACAGCAGGAGAGGTCTGTGCGCCATGCAGGACCCTTGCCGGCGGCCAGGGATCATACTGGTGCTGCAGAGGCTGCGGGTAGCTTCACAGCCCAGAGCTCAACCGCTGTGCCACCGGGGAGGCCCTGTACAGTTGTTTTATCTTCCCAGATTTGTGTTAAAATTTTATTAAATCTGTACTAAATGTAAATTATTTAAAATATTTTAATTTGTATTTTGTTTGCCACTTTCCCCATTTTGAATAGTATTTATCTTGTTTTTACAATTGGAGACTTGGAATTATAACTTTTAAGAACAGCTTAATTAATATATAATTCACACAGTATGCAATTCACCTGCTAAAGTATATAATTTATTGGTTTAGTATATTTACACATATGTGCAAACATTAATCTTTTACGACTGACTTCTTTCACTTAGCACTGGATGAGCTAGAAGGAGGGAGGGAAAAAAATAGGCTTAGTTCAGACTCTTCCTTCTGCTCCGATGAAAATTAAATTTTCATCAGTTTTTTTCCTTAATTTTTATCCAGTACAGATGAGTTTCCAGTTTTTCCAATACTCCATGTAAATAGATTCGTTATGATTCTTTTGTAAATAGATTCTTTTGTTCTCCATTTTTGTTATGTTTTTGAGGATTTGCTATTTAATAACTGGATGACAGTCCTATTAATGTTTCTGTGTCATCTTTTGGTCCCTTGGTACATTTTATAATATATTTTTAATTATTATTATTATTTTAAGACTTATTTATTTATTTATACAAGAACCGCGGTACAGGCCAGATGTGCAGGAGGGTAAGAGGATTCTCCAGAGACAGAGGGGAGCAGAACAGGCAGACTGATGAAATACACTGCTGAGGGGAGCAGTAGGTGAGACAGGAGAGGTCTATTTTGCCATGTGGGATTCTTGCCTGCCGGCCAGGATTGAACCCACACTGCAGAGGCTGGGGACAGCTTCACAGCGCAGCGCTCAACTGCTTGCGCCACCAGGGAGGCCCCAATATATTTTTTAATTGAAGTAATATTTCATTATAACTTTATATAAATTTCAGATGTGCATCATTGAGAATCAACATTTGTATGTTAAGTTTACCTTGAGATATTTCTTATCTTAGGCCTTTGGATCAGTACCAGAAATTTTAAATGGTGTGCTTTTAAATAAATTTCACTAGTTTTACTGAAGAGCAGATCAGTCAGCAAAGATTTTTATGTTACCACGTTCAACATCAATCCAGCAACTTCTTAATTTATTAAAATTTGTTTGCTTTAAGCTACTTGGTTGTATAAAAAATCTGCACTATTCTTTAGAGCTTGGTTTCCCTTAGGTTAAAGCTGGCAGTAGGTATGGCTAAAGATGAAAAATGGGGAAAATTAAGAAGTAAAAATGATCGATGCACATAACAATATGATCAGAGTTAAAACTTGCATATAAGGAAAAGGTAACATACAGAGCACAAGACAAGAATTTGATTTCTAAATTATTTCAGTTCTATTTACTGAATATTTCTAAAGTAAGAAAAAAAGTTCACTTTGTTGTCATTGAAAGCATACAAAGAACTATAATAATAGTGCTTTTTGAGATACAGACTATATACTTGGGAAAATACATAAGATATTGCCTATCTTTTCCTCTTTTAGGAAATGACCACAGGTGAACACACCCCTGATGAAGCAGGTAACTGTTGATAAGGAAACTGCTAAAACTACTTGCTTGATACTAACTGATGATTTAGTAGATGTGGTAGTTAGTAAATGAGTCACTTTGCTGGAGAGTTGACCAGAAGATCCAGCTATTGAATGTGTTATTTCTAGAACTTTGCGTTTTGGGAATGTTATTTAGAACGTGAATTAAGAGTTAAATCTTTTAACAAAATATTTATTTCCTCTGATCTGCATAGATGTATTTTCTTTGCAGGTATTAAATTATTTAATGGGAAGGGAGGCATTGAAAACTAACAATTGGTAATTTTTAAAATTTGTAGTATGTAAATGGAACAAAACTCAATCCTACTAAGGGATTAGTGTTACAAAGGATATTGAAACTTGTTACTAGGAAATAAACACCTGATTTAAAAGTTTTTTCTAAGTACACAAATTTTCATGTTCATTCTCCTGTTTTAATTTTTTTTTCATAAGGTATGAATGATGGAAGCACAGAAGCTGCCATAACTTTACTTACAATGGGAGATCTAGTATTGCAGTCAGAGATCAATACAGAACAGAGTGATGGTAAGAATAAAAGAAAAGAAACTTTTAAAATCCAACTTTTAAGAAGTTACACCTACATTTGAGTAATAAGTAGAATACCTGCCCTTTACATTTGAAGTTGGCATCACTTCGTTCTTTTTCCAGAAAAACTAATTTGTGTGCATTGATCAATCTGACTTACTTAGCGCCTTTAGATGTAGTGGCCATATCAAGATAACATATTTGATTAATTAAACATAACATAACAGTGGACTGTGGTTGATGACTATAGGTGTCTTGGTGGTAGGTGTGGTGTGATAACAATACCTGAAGGAAGTGATCCTATACCTTTAAACCTGTGTTACCTCATTAAAAATAAATTGTAATAAAAAGTTTGTATTCATGGAATGGTTAATCTAGTAAGTCCTCTACTTTTATCAACATAAACATCATTGGTTAACTGAATTCACTGATCACTGTATACATATTTCTTTAGAAGCAAAGGAGTTGCTACTTAGTTTTCAGTTACATGGCAACCAAATACTGTGTGTTTAGACTGAGCCAAAAGATCAGTGAACCTAAATTTGTAATATTTTAGGTTAATCTTACTTACAATGAAGCAATGATTTTTACTATCTAAGTATATGTTACTTTAAATACTTTAAATTGATAGTTATATATTTCTGCCAATTATTTTAATTGGTGATTATTTTATGCTTTTTATTTTCAGTGTTAGATTTTTAGTCTCATAGCTGTGTATTTTGCTAGCTCTCTAAAACATAAAAATCAGGTTTTAAAGAATTGCTGATGAAAGTGATCCTATTTCAAAATTCATCTGAGGTTATTTAGTTATTTAGTTACAAAAAGACTTATTTTTACTTATAATAGCACAAAAATTTTAATGGCTGTAAGAACTATTAAACTTAAAGCAGATCAAATTTCTGGCATGAAGAATAAGATCATAAGTTTTAATTTGAAATGACATAGATAAAACTTTAAAAACAAAGGATTTTATAATCTCTGAATGCCTAAGTATTTTATTTGAGCTATTGATATGAATTGGGTCAATTTTAATTTTCTACTTTTTCAGTGGTAGGAATATGTATACTACCTGATTTTCTTTCAAAGGATAAAATCCATATTCCTTTTTTTTTCCTAGATAATGTAAATTACAAAATTGTTCATGAATGTCAGCTTTCTTCCACTATCGATAGTATATCTCTTGCATCATTAGATGAAGACAAAATTATATTGGAGGAACAAAGTACGAAAGAAAAAATTGATTTAATGGAGAAAGTAAAGGAAAACACTCTACCAAACAGGTTTTTTTCTTTCTTTCTTTTTTTAAAGATTTATTTTATTTATTTATGCTTACAAGAAGGCCAGGTGTGGGGTGGGTGAGAGGATTCACAAAAGATAGAGTGGGGAGCAGAACTGAAATACACTGCTGAAGGGAGCAATGGGCAAGACAGGAAAGGTCTGTTGCACCATGTGGATTAGCTCCCTTGCCAGGGATTGAACTCGTGCTACAGTAGCTGGTGATAGCTTGATAACACTGAGACTTTAACCCCTGTGTCATCAGGGAGGCCCTTTTTTTCTTTATTTAACTATTACTTTTTTTGAGTTTTACTTAAAAATTATAGTCATTTAATACATTTAACAATTCATCAGGTTAGTTAATAATTCTATGTGATAATTATATCTGTGAAATAGGCACTCCTAATTTTCATCCTTTAAAGACTGGCTGATTTCCATTTTAGCTTAACAGTTTGCATATTAAAATTATCACAATATATATGTGTCTTTGAAGCTTTATTGGAAAAGTTTTATTAAATATAGTCTGTTTTACAGTCATGGTTCAGGTTCTATACTCTTCTGTGGATTTTCAGTAATTACCGTATGGGTTTAGTGTTAATAAATGGACATGTTGATACCTGACAATGTGTCACTTGAGAATATAATACATAAATTGTCAGTTCTATACAGAATATATCATGTGAAAGAACGTGAGAGAGGAATCTTACATAATTGATAAATTTCTCTTTCTTCCCTTTTTTTCCTAGGGGTGCAACTTCTGAAGTGACTAATTTGCTAAATCTTAACACAATTTTAGGGACCAACAGACTTGGTGCTCATCAGGAGGTTCCCAATTTATTTGTAACCAACGGAGAAATAGTAGTTACTGAAAGAGGTACATTCCCCCCCCCACCATTGCATGTTACAAAATTACATTGAAACAGAAATAATCTTGGCATTTCAAATGGATTATTCAGTCATTAAAACTGTTTTAACTTACTACTAAAAAGTTTCAAACATGCAAAACAATAGAATGAGCTATAAAATAAATACCCATAAATCCACCAACTAGTTTCAATAATTATCATTTTGCTTTATTTACTTGCTCAAACTTTCTCTTTATATGTTTTTCATAATCCCATTATTGTGTAGGTATTATATTAAAGGAAACATCTCTTAGAAAGGTAAATATGCTTGTGGCAAAAAATAACCAGGGTTCAAAAGGCATAAAAATTTAAAAACCCTTCCTTGGTTTTCAGATCCCCAATCTCAATCCTCATGGTAAACTGCTATTAATGTTTCTCTAGAAATGTTTAGCATACCTAAACATTAAATGTGCATACATTCATCTAGCTATCTAGTCACACACACATATTTTCAGAAAGAACGTAAGTATATACGTACATTACATACACAGTTCAACACTTTTTTTTTTTTTAACATGTTTTTTTTTTTTTTTTTTTTTAATAGAGGCATGCTTTATTTATTTGTTTGCTGGTTTGTTTGTTTTGTTTATACATGCACTGGGTACAGTCAGAAGCGCGGGAGGGTGAGAGAATTCACCAGAGCCAGAGCGGGGAGCAGAGCAGGCAGAAGGACCGAAGTACACTGCTGAGGGGAGCAGCGGGCGGCAGGAGAGGTCTGCGCGCCATACGGGACCCTCCTCCGGTGGCCGGGGAGCAGCCGGGGATCGAACCGGCCACGGGCAGCTTCGCAACCCAGCGCTCAACCGCTGCGCCACCGGGGAGGCCCTCAGCACTTTTTTTTTTTTAAGATTTATTTATTTATGCATACAAGAGCTGGGGTACAGGCCAGAGATGCGGAGGGTGAGAGTATTCACTAGAGACAGAGGGGGAAACAGAACAGGCAGACTGAAATACACTGCTGAGGGGAGCAGTGGGCGAGGCAGGAGAGGTCTGCTGCGCCATGTGAGTTGCTCCCTGGCCGGCTGGGGATCGAACTGTGCAGCACAGGCTGCGGATTGCTTCATAGGTTGCATCTTAACCTTTGCACCACCAGGGAGGCCCTATGCTAATTTTTAATTGAGTTACTTGTCTTTTATTAAGACTTCTTTAATAATGCTTTGGGGTTTTTTTTTGTTTTTTTTTTTAAAGATTTATTTATTTATACAAGCACTGGGTACAGTCAGAAATGCAGGAGGGTGAGAGAATTCACCAGAGCCAGAGCGGGGAACAGAACAGGCAGACTGATGAAATACACTGCTGACGGGAGCAGTGGGCAAGGCAGGAGAGGTCTGTCGCGCCATGTGGGACTCTCCCCGGCGGCTGGGGATTGAACGGGTGCTGTAGAGGCTGCGGGCAGCTTCGCATCCCAGCACTCAACCACTGCGCCACCAGGGGAGGCCCAGTAACACTTTGTTTTTAAAGATTAATATATTGACAAAATCTCTGCATGATAACAGATTTTTTTGATGACTTCATGTATTATAATATGCGTCTTGACTATTACACTCATTTCCTTTTCCATTTTTCCTAGCCAAGAGTTAATCCCTTAGGATGCTGGTAAGAGTAAAGAAAGCAGTGCATGTAGCAGGCCACCTAGATTGTATTAAATCCCATATGTAGAAGATCTGACTAGTCAGCACTTTTCCATATTTTGGGCTTCCTAATTTCTGGAATTTCCTTTTAAACAGCAATGCCTATGGTTCAGCTCAATATTATTTCATTATTTAGTCAGCTTGAGCAATACCCAGAAGTGTTTTCAGTGTGCAGACTCAACTTACACCTTTAATATGGAATTATTTTACCCTTTGTAGCATTATCTTTATTAGAGCAGCTCCCTCCTACCACTTTTCCTAAGGTGGAACTAGCCAGACTTTGTATGTACCCACTTCTAAATCTCTCTTGTACATGAGTTTCTAATTTGCTGCTATTACCAGGGAGTGGTGGTACAGCTGTTTTGGCAGCCAGGAATAAAGTAAGTGTAGTGCGGATTCACTTTCGTCTTAAACTTTTACTGTTCAAAAATCTCATTGATCAGGTCCACCTTTTGCCATATGAATAAACCCTTGTTTTTTGAATGAAGAGAAAGTCAGAAAAGCCACTATAGAGTGATCTGCCTTTTAGGAAAGAATTTGTTTCTCATATGGAGATTTTAGTTTTACCATTTTTGGACTATATCTTGAATTTTTTTTTTTTAAGAAACTGAGAAAAATGCTTCCAACGCAACAGAATTAGAAGATAAAAATATTGGATCAGTTATAACATTAGAGAGCAAGGAGCAGAGAGAACTGGCCTGTGTACATGGTATTGAAGAGACCAGTATTTCACAAGGAGCAAGCCTAACTGAAAGGTAAAGAGGAAAAACTGGCTGGGATTTGGTTTATATTCTATTTCAATTATAATTATAATTTGCATCTATAAGAATTTAATTGAAAAGGGAATTCTTTTATATTAAAAATATTTTAATAGTTTGAGAACCATTAAAACTAGATTATCCTTGACATTCCTGCCTCTTAATTTCAAATACATAGTAAGACTCTTAGGACATACTAATTTCTCTTTCAGACATGAAGATCAAGAAGGCTCTCAAGTTCATATATTGTCAGTTGCTCCAGTTGTATCCTCTGATCCCACAAGGGCCCATACACTTGCTATGGTTAATGGTCTTGCTGAGAGCACTATTGAAGAGCACCTTGGAAGGGACTCTAGTGGAGACAGTGTGCTTACACTTCATGTGCCAGAGGTAAAAGAAAGCAAAATATTAGCTGGGTGTTTATTCCCTATTAAAAAAAATAACAATAAAAACTAAGGTATAATTTACATGCAATAAATTTCACCCTTCCTGGTGTGCAGTTCTGTAGGTTCTGACAAGCTACCACCTTATGTGAAACCCAACAACTTTCTCAATTCTACCTCTAAAGTAGAGCTCAAATCTGTTCACTCCCTACTATTTCTACCGCCATACCCAGGTAAACCACCCAAAGCGCTCATCTGTAATATTGACATAGTCACCCAACTGGTCTCCCATTTTGTCTCTTGCCAACACTCCAAGCATCCTTCATTTAGCATAGCATAGAGCTTTTTAAATAAAGTATCTGATAACAGTACATCCTTGCTTAGAATCCTCAGTGGTTTCCTAATTGCTGTCTTACAAAGGAATCTTTAGTGACCAGTTATGTTAATAGTGACAACGAACAAAATAGTGGCAGATAACATTTACAAGTACTTTTTAAAGCAAATATTGTCGGGCCTCCCTGGTGGCGCAGCGGTTGAGCGCTGGGTTGCGAAGCTGCCCGCGGCCTCTGCAGCGCCGGTTCGATCACCGGCTGCTCCCCGGCCACCGAAGGCGGGTCCCACATGGCGCGCAGACCTCTCCTGCCGCCCGCTGCTCCCCTCAGCAGTGTACTTCGGTCCTTCTGCCTGCTCTGCTCCTTGCTCTGGCTCTGGTGAATCCTCTCACCCTCCTGCGCTTCTGACTGTGCCCAGTGCTTGTATAAATAAATAAATAATAAATAAATTTTAAGTTTAAAAAAAAACATAAAGCAGATATTGTCGTACATGTATCATCTCATTTAATCCTCATGAGATTCTGTGAGGTAGATGGTCTTTTTCTCCCTGGTGTGTGACCTGAAAAATTGCATGGCTAAGCCCTCACAGAAGCACGTGCCCTGGAGAGCAGCTGTAGTCACAAGCAGATATTGACTTCTCCAACGTGTTTGTGATCAACAACCTCCCCCTGTTTCCCAGTGCCTGTATGGCTTATGTGTCTCCTAATAAAAGCCCCTTGGGACTTGCAGAAACACTGCTTGTGACTCTGCAGCTGCTCTAGGGCATGCACTCTTTTCATTTTGAGACCAGCCAGTCTTGCCCTATCACTCTATGCATAGAATTTTTATATCCCCTTTACTTGAATTCATTGTTAGTATTTTGCCTCATTTGCTTTTTCTTTCTGTGTCTTGTTCTCCATCTCTAGATACTTTTAAAAACATGCTCTTTCAAAGAGAAATGACAGTGCTATTGTCACACTCAATATATTAGCTAACATTGATTTAATAATATATAATATATAGTTCAAATCAAGGCACTTGCATTGCATTTAGATGTTACTTTCTGCATCTCTTTTGATCTAGAGTAGTTCTCTTGTACTTTTTCCCTCCTTTGTGAACATATTTTGAAAGAATATAGGCTAGTCAGCAGTCTGAATTTTTAAATTACTTCCTCATTTTTAGATTCAGGTTAAAATTTGGGAGCAGAATTAGTATATAGGCAGTGTTCTCTTCTTCCTTGTGCATCATATCTGGAGACACATAATGTCAGTTTGTCCCATTATTGGTGATGCTTGTTAATCACTGGGCTAGAATGCTACTTGCAAAGATTCTCCATTATAAGGAAATCTTTTCTACCTTGTATTAGTAAGTAAGTAATGTGGTTAAAATAAGCTAGCAACCTTTACCCTATAGTTTATTATGTATTGATGATTCTTGCTTCAATGAATTGTAGACATTTTTCACTGCAAAATTAAAGTTTTAAGATTTTATACAACACAACAAAACAAAAACAAACGGACGGTTATAAAGCAGAGACATCCTGCAGGGGAGGAGGAAGGAGAGGGATCAGAGGGAAGGAGGGAGGAGTACAGGGGACGGAGGTGATGGTGCACGGGTGCATTGGTGAAGGAAACTCTATGGGGACTACACCTGGGGTGGGGGAGAGCAAACATTGTTTAAAAATGAACAATGAGGGCCTCCCCTGGTGGCGCAGGGGTTGAGCACTGGGCTGAGAAGCTGCCCTCAGCCTCGGCAGTGCTGATTCGATCCCCAGCCGTTGGCGAGGGTCCCATATGGCACTGCAGATCTCTCCTGCCACGCCTGCAGCTCCTCTCAGCAGTGTATTTCTTCATCAGTCTGCCTGTTCTGTTCCCCGCTCTGGCTCTGGTGAATTCTCTCACCCTCCCGTGCTTCTGATTGTACCCAGTGCTTGTATAAATAAATAAATCTTAAAAAAAAAAAAAGTTTCTCACTCTTTAAAAAGAGCAATGATGTGAAAAATATGTAAATAAAAAAGTTTTAAGATTTTAAGCATTAGGGAATTGCATTTTTAAAGAAAACAATATTTGTAGTTTGTGTCAGACATTGAAGGGATCCATTCTGGAGACAAGGAGACCAGTTTGCCTCTGTTCAGATGTTCCCTACAATGGTTGCTGTATAAAAATAGAAAGGTGAAGGGTTTGGATTTCCCATTCTTGTTACCTCAAAAATCACTTAATAAATTAGACATAATTTAGTAATTTGGTCAGAATTATTTTATGTATGTATGTTTATTTAAATGAATAGAAAGTTTATTGGTATAACTGAAAGTTCCAAAGCAGTTGGAAAATTGTATATATTAATATAAGGTATTGAGTTTTGAAGCTGTTTACTATATCAGAGTGTCAGGAATCCTTTTTAAAAGTATTGATTTGATCAACCTCACTCCTTCATTTTAATTTTTTGTGGCAGTGTACCCCAACTAGTATTCCAGAAGTCCAACAAGAGAATGTAGTCGGTTCTCAAGACCTGACAGGTATGATGATGTGCTTCATTTAAGTGTAACAGAACCTAATAATATGGATTTATCCCCCGATGACTGTGGAAAAACTAAACAGTTTGTTACGGTCTTTAAAAAAAAAAAAAATTGAAGTATTTTATGTATCAGCCTCATTATTCAGAATTATAAGTCTTCTGCATAGTGAATCATCTTTATCCTTTATGAAATTACTATTTTTGGAGGTTGTAATTTAGTTTCTTATTCTTGGTGATAAGATGTCATGAAACAGTTTAGAAATGAAAGATATTAATGATTTTCTGTTGTTCGTTGGTTCAGTAGTATTTCATTACTAACTTTTAAACTTTGATAGTGAATCTGGTTGCTGATGTACATGAAGAGGGGGAAGATGATCACACATTCATTTTAACTCTGGTGGAAATCCCAACCAGTGCAGTAGAAGAATTTACTGATACCACTACACAGTTAATGCCAAACTCTTTGCTGCCAGCGCCCATATTGGTCAAATCAGTGAATACAGAAGAAAGGAGTGACATGAGGTAATGAATGAGCTAGACTTATTTCTTAGAAGAAAAATGACTTATGAATTGAACAGTATTGATTAAACAAGGCATTTACCGACATTGTAATTGTCCTGAGGCTGTCATTTAGTAATTATCTGGTAAATTAGAGAAGAAATCATTGATTTTTATACATGATAAAGATGCCATTTAAATGTATGAATGATACTTTCATTGAAACTTGTTTGGTAATTTAACTATTTTGAAAGTGAAAAAATTTTGCAACCTGGGGCCTCCCTGGTGGTGCAAGGGGTTGAGTCTCAGCAATGAAGCAGTCTGCAGCCACTGCAGCATGAGTTTGATCCCTGGCCAGGGAACTACCCACTTGGAGCAGCAGACCTCTCCTGTCTCGCCGCTGCTCCCCTCAGCAGTGTATTTCAGTAGATCTGCCTGTTTTACTCCCCACTCTGTGTCTGGTGGGTCCTGTCACCCCCCACACCTCTGGCCTGTACCCCAGTTCTTACATGCATGCATAAATAAATCTTTTTAAAAAAAAATCAGCAAGTCTGGTTTATAAAATGGCATCTTTTAAACTTTTGTAAATATTTATGTATTTTCACAATTCTGAAATAATTATACATTCATAGAAAGTTGCAAAAATAATATATAGCAAGGGAACAGTTCTATATATTTTTAATATTTAATTATTTACTAAAGAATTGTTAAGTTGTATTTTAATGGTCATTGGTTAAAATGCCTAATTGTCTATCAAGTAGCATTAGAAATCTAAGCTTTTTATATTTGGAAGAGACATTTTAGATTAAAAACAACTTTACAGATAAAACACTGTGTAATATGGAATTTATGTTGCATGTCTAAGGATAAATGGAGCTCAAAATTAATATTATTTATGGCCATGGCTATATACCTATTAGTACTTTGAAGTTTTTTGACAGTTTTCATTGGAATGGTCAGCCTTTAACCTCATTAAGTAATGTAATTGAGGAACTTTAACCTCATTAAGTAACTTCTTTTGCTGTATCAGGTATGTATTTGTGTTTATTATGCAGTATGAGTTTTCCAGTGACTGTAGCTGGTCAGGATGCCATGTGTTTATCTAACTCTGGAAGAGATGATTCTGAAAAGCCGCCTACAGATTTGGATCTTATGTCTAGGAAGAGATTTCGTTGTAGGCTCAATGAGAGCGAAAATGTTCCTCCTGCCAAAAAAAGTTCATTCACTTCAAGAGACAATTGTCAGAAATATACTTCTGAGGTAAGATAGAATCATTAAGCAAGTAAGATGGTTGTATTACAACGGATCTTTTTCTACTTTTTCATTTAGATGTTTTACATAAAGATAATTCTAATACTTTCACCATGAATAATTAGGTAAAATCAGTTTTGAATTATCACTTTCTACCTGTTTTTTTTTTTTTTTTTTTTTATAGAGGCATGGTTTATTTATTTGTTTGCTGGTTTGTTTGTTTTGTTTATACATGCACTGGGTACAGTCAGAAGTGCGGGAGGGTGAGAGAATTCACCAGAGCCAGAGCGGGGAGCAGAGCAGGCAGAAGGACCGAAGTACACTGCTGAGGGGAGCAGCGGGCGGCAGGAGAGGTCTGCCTGTCGTGCGGGACCCTCCTCTGGTGTCCGGGGAGCAGCCGGGGATCGAACCGGCACTGCAGAGGCCGCGGGCAGCTTCGCAACCCAGCGCTCAACCACTGCGCCACCGGGGAGGCCCCTAAATTGACTCTTGATCTGACTGACTCTTGACTAAATTGCTGTGGGTCAAGATGCTTTACCTTTCTGAATAAATTGCTGTTTTGCAAAATGGCAGTAAAAATATCATCACCACCACTGTCATTCTTAAAGCTTCCCATTGCTTGAGGAATAAAACCAAAATCTCTAAGGCCTTCTATTATCTGACCCAGTTTAGTCTTTCAACTCTTCTATTAGTCGCTGACTCTCTTTTTAGCCTTATTGCCCATCTTTTGGTTTCTTGAATGCATGTACTCATTCATGTAGTCATTCATGTCCCAGGATTTTCATCAGCTGTCTCATTTTTCCCCCCATGATGTAATTATTTTTAATAGTCAGAATTAGGAAAACCAGAGTTTCTCCTGAACTCAAGTTTATAAATTCTCAATGGGCTTGTAAGGCCAGTAGGGATACTACTTCTTGTTTCATTTGGTTTCTGGGAAGACTTCATTCAAGACCTTAGTGGTCATCTGATCAAATGGAATTTTTTTTTAAGATTTATTTATTTATGTATACAAGAACTGGGGTACAGGCCAGAGGCATAGGGGTGGGAGGATCCACCAGAGACAGAGTGGGGAACTGGCAGATTGACTGAAATACACTGCTGAGGGGAGCAGCGGGCAAGTCAGGAGAGGCCTGCTGTGCCATGTGGGTTGCTCCCTGGCCAGGGATCGAACTTGCGCTGCAGTGGTTGCGGATTGCTTCATAGGCTGCATCTGAACCCCTTGCGCCACCAGGGAGGCCCTCTAATGGAATTCTGTATCTTCTCCAGCTCTCTCTGGTACTCCTCAATCCTGGCCTTTGAGAGGTTCAAAAACAGCATAACTTTTTACATCTTTTTCTTCATGGTCCACCAGGGTGGCATAGTTATCCTCTGGAACAGGAAATTTCACACTGACCATGTAGTAAGCCCAGTCAATAGCAGGTAGATTCTCAGGGAGAGTAGCTAACCTAGAGGTAAGGGTCTCATTCCACGACAGCAATGACCTTTTGGTTTTGGGGGATGTTGTCCCCAAAAGCTAACCAGTCAGTAGGTTTTAGAGCAAGTTTTTGCCCAGCCATCTTGAGATCCTTCACTGACCCCAACTGTCTCTTTATGAAATATTCCCTTGCAAAATACATGAACTTCTTTATCTCAGTCGTTACCTCAAACAAGCCTGTGTACAGGATGACAATACTGTGCAGATCTGATCCCCAATCCCTATTGTCAGTTTCCTGGTCCTCTCTTCTTTTTGTTTCTGGTTACTAATCATGATGTACTGTATTATGTAACTACATTATGGAAAGTTGGAGTGTACATTCTCACAGGGAAAGTTAAAGATCAACAGTGCTTAGATGATAGTCAACAGAGGCAGTGTAGTCTTTATATTTGGTAGGTGAAAATGGTATCCCATAGTAGTTTTAATTTTTCTTATTATGAGTAAGGTTAAACATCTTTTCATATGCTTAAGAGCCATTTTCTGTGAAATGACTTTATTCTTTACCCATTTTTCTTGGTTTGTCAATCTTTTCCTTATAGATTTGGCGGAACTCTGTTATATTATCTAGGAGTTGCGGATGTTTTTTCCCAATTTGCTATTTGTATTTTGACTCTACTTTTTGTGGTTTTATCATGTAAACTTTCTTTGGTTAACTTTTTAATATGACAAATTTCAAACATTTAAAAAGGTAGACATGTTAATATAATGTATCCCTGTGTGTACCAGTCACCCAGTTTCAGTAGTTTCATCTTATTATTTATTAATTTATTTTTTAAAGATTGATTTATTTATGCATACAAGAACTTGTGCTGTAGAGGCTGCGGATAGCTTCATAGGGCAGTGCTTAACCTCTTGCACCACCATGTAAGCCCTGTATCATTTTAGAAGTTAATGATGGGTCCTCCCTGGTGGCTCATATCACCAGTCATTGCAGCAAGCTGGCCAGGGAGCTAACCCACGTGGTACAGCAGACCTCTCCTGTCTTGCCTGCTGCTCCCCTCAGCAGTGTATTTCAGTAGATCTGCCTGTGCTGCTCCCCGCTCTGTCTCTGGTGAATCCTCTCACACCCCCACCCTTTTCCCTGTACCTCTGGCTTAGACCCTAGTTCTTGTATGCATAAATAAATAATAATAAATCTTTTAAAAAAATAAAAAATAATGATGTACATTGTTATGTCTTAACATGTAAGAAAAACATTATGACTGTTGGTCTTATTTGTGATCTTTTCTAAATTATATTTTTTGTGTTTTAAAATGAAAAATTGCTTTTAGAACTTGAAATTACAATTGTAGAATCGAAAATCTACATATGCTGTAGAGAGATAAACATTTTTATCTTTCTGTAATCAAACTTACCAATTTTTTTAATGAATTTTGGTGATTATTTTATACGTGAAAAATTATTCCTTGAGGGGGCCCTCCCTGGTGGTGCAAGGGGTTAAGCACAGCACTGTAAAGCAATCTGCTCTTGTGTGCATAAATAAATTTTTTAAAAAAATTATTCCTTGAGATTTAGTGTAAGTCCTTTTAGTTAATATTAACTATTTTTTAGATTTTATTTTGGTGTCAGAATTAAAGTCAACATAATTATACCCAGATGCCTGCCGAGTTATCGCAATACCTTTTATACAATTTATAAATCATCTTTTCTCCACTGATCTAAAATTCCACTTTTATCAGATACTAAATTCCCATATTTATTTGGTCATATTTCTGAAGTACTCTTTTTTTTTAAGGTTTATTTTATTTATGCATATAAGAACTGGGGTCTAGGCCAGAGATATGGGGGGAGTGTGAGAGGATTCACCAGAGACAGATTGGGGAGCAGAACAGGCAGATCTGCTGAACTATACTGAGGGGAGCAGCGAGTGAGACAGGAGACGTCTGCTGCACCATGTGGGTCACCTTCTTGGCTAGGGATCAACCTCATGCCATACTGTTGGAGGGATAGCTTGATAGCACTGAGACTAACCCCTGCACCATCAGAGAGGCCCCCTGAACTTACTCTTTTTTAATGTTAATTCACCTATTTGTTCTGGAGCCAGTATCACATTGTTTTAATTGTGTAGCTTCTTTTTTTTTTATTTTTATTTTTTTAACATTTATTTATTTATTTATACAAGCACTGGGTACAGTCAGAAGCGTGGGAGGGTGAGAGAATTCACTAGAGCCAGAGCAGGGAACAGAACAGGCAGACTGACGGAATACACTGCTGAGGGGAGCAGCGGGTGGCAGGAGAGGTCTGCATGCCATGTGGAACCCTCGCTGGTGGCCGGAGATCTAACTAGCACTGCAGAGGCCGCAGGCAGATTCGCAGCCCAGCACTCAACCGCTGCGCCACCAGGGGAGGCCCTGTTGTAGCTTCTTTATACTTAAACAAGATAGTTTCTTCTTCTTCCCTCACCCCATACAACTTTGTTATTTTTTCATGGTTTTCTAGTGGCTTATGTGTTCTAAAATTTATATTAATTTTAGAATTAGCTTGTTTTGCTTTAAAAAAAAATCCTGGTGGTATTTGTAATTGGGATAATATTAACAGATAAAAGTAGGGGAAATTGACCTCATAATTAAGATGTTGGATCTTCCCTGTATAAAAAGAGTGTCTTTTCATTTAATTGCATCGTTTGTGTCTCAATGGCTTTTCTTCATATAAATCTATTAATTTCTTTCTAGGTTACCTTTAAGACTATTATCTTTTGTATCTAGAGAACTTACTGATTTTCTCTCATTGTATGCAGTAGTTTTTTCGATTGATTCTCTTGAGTTTTTTGAGTGAGTAATCGTATCACCTGCAAATATCTTAATTCTCTTCTTTTCATATCTTTAATTTGTTCATCTTTTCTCATTAAATCAATAGTATAATTCCAAAACAATGTCAGTAATAGTCCTCATAGTGAACATCTTTTTCTTACTCCTAATCAATGAGAATGCTTCCAGTATTAATTAATGGGATGCTGGTTTTGGCTTGTAATTGTTATATTTTTGGGTGTCACAGAGATGACTAAGTTTTTTCAAGAATTCACATTGTTGGATACTTTTCTCAAAAACAGATTATCATGATTTTTCTCCTCAATCTGTTGAATTAGATTAATAGCTTTCATAATATTGCATTCTTAAGCTACTTGATCATGATGTACTACTGAATTATGCTTCTAATATTTTATTTCATATATTTGCAGTGATGTGAGACTGGTTAGTTGGTATCAATATTATACTATATTTATAGAAAATTTTGGATGCTTTCCATCTTCTGTATTCTGAAACAATTTAAATAACAGCGATATCTTTTGCATGTTAAAGAAAGACTTATTTACTTGGTAAATGAATTTGTAATTTTGTGTAAATTTTCTTAAAACAGGTGTGTTCAAAGGAATTAAATGTTTTTGAGAAAACAGGTGAGTGAAATAAAGTTTAATGTGATTGTATTTTGCTAAGTTTCCTTAATTTTTGATATACTTTTTTTTTAAAGATTTATTTATTTATGCATATAAGAACTGGGGTACAGGCCAGAGATGTGGGGGATGAGAGGATTCAACAGAGACAGAGTGGGGAACAGAACAGGCAGACCAACTGAAATACACTGCTGAGGGGAGAGTGGGCTAGACAGGAAGGTCTGCTGTGCCATGTGGGTTGCTCCCTGGCCAGCCGGGAATTGAACTTGTACTGCAGAGGCTTCAGATTACTTCACAGTGCAGTGCTTAACCCCTTGCACCACCAGGGAGGCCCTATGCTTTTATTTTTAGGTTTCCTCTCCTCCTATAATTAATAGAAAATTTTATAGTTATCATATATTCTGTAAAAGCGCAATAACTGTATTTTAAAAGTTAGAAAGTTAGATATACAAGTGTTTTTATAGGTCTTTCCCTTAGTCCTGAGATTAAAAAATGAGTGCTCTTTTATTCTGCTAGTTCAAGAAATATTTATTAAACAAATGGCTTTCAAAATTAAAATATATTGATAAGACTATTTTGTACTGAATGCAGAAAGTGTTGCCATACCTTTTAACCAATTGTAATCTTAGTAGTACAGGTAACTGGTAATTTATAGTATATCTTATTAGGGTAGATTTATGGTAGACTATCATTTTTTTTTTTCAAATACTTCAAATACTGCAATTCAATTGGAAGTCTTAATTTCAATATGTGGGCTGATCATCTGTCTTCTTATTTTTGAAGGGGAGTCTTATAAAGAGCAAGATACTTTCCCTGTCACAGGAAGCATACATATAACTCCAGAACCTCAGAAAGAGCAACTTGAACCTTCAGCTTTTCAGAGCATAGGATCGACATCAGTTGATAAAATAATAGATACACGTGTAGAAAATAATACACCTCAGTTACCTCAAGATGAGATAATTGTTTCTGATAAGAATGAAAGAACTTGTTCTGCTGCTGAACAAATGGATAGCCGAACATCATCATCAAAAACCCCACTATCCAGGTATCATAAAAAAATCTTTAATAAACAATTCTCTCTTTCCCTCAGTGGATAAATATAACCTAATGAGAACAGAGGTACCATATATAAAGACTAAGTCCAATAATGAGGTGTACATTTCTCCGTAAAGGGAAGTAGTTTCATCAAAGGAAATACAGTAATGTCAAACATTTTGGGTTGTTTCACATAAAAATATACGTTCCATATAACAAGAGCTTAACTTTAATTTTAACTTCTTGGACAGAACATTTTTTTTAAGTACTTTTATTTTATTGAACAGATTTTGTTGTTTTCTTCTTTTATTCCCCACCATCATCCCTTGTACCCCTTTGTTCTTTTCCTTCTCCCCTACCTCTGCACCTTAGACGCCTCAGAATGTTTGTTAATGTCCACTAGTATTTCATAGTGTTTTTACCTTGTTGAATTGTGTGCTGTGTAAATGTTCTGTTTGTTTTCATCATTCTGACTTATTACTTTGTGCACTTAATTCTCTCAAATTCCCTACATTTTGTTGAAAATGGCTGTATTTCAGCCTTTCTTATTGCAGTAAAATACTCTTAGAACATTTTTAGAACTTAGTATTTTACATTTTCTTGTCCAGATTGTCCATCATGATTACTTTGATCATTATTCTACCATACGGTAGCTGCCACTACAATTATAGATGACCTGAGAGATAGGAAGTTGTTTTATGTGTGCATTTCCCTTGTGGTGTGCCAGATAGTTCATAAATGTGGAATTTAAACTTATGGCTAGTGTCTCTCAACATTATTTTCCTCATACTCTAGACGCAAGCCTTCAGGGTTATGGAAAATTATAAAGAACATTAACATGATTTTGGTGACTTGAAAAAGAAGGACATGTACTGGCTTCTACTAGGGGCAGAGGGGAGGATAGGATATGTGTAGCTTGAGAAGGTATATTTAATCTTTTTTTCCTTTATTATGTAACTATAGAAAGCAGTATCTTTTCTGGTATTAGAGATGTGTTGAAAATAGAGTGAGAATTTGGGTGAAAACTGGCTAAGAATCAGTGGTCTAGGACAAGAGTCAGCGTATTTTTTTGGTTAAAGGACATGCAGTATGTATGTTAGGCTTTGTAGGCCACATAGTCTCTGTTGAAACTATTAGGTTTTGCAACTATAGTGCAAAAGCAACCATAGACAATTTGTAAACAGATGAGCTTGGTTGTGTTCCAATAAAACTTATTTATAGAATCAGGTGGTGGGCTAGATTTGGCTAAGGACCGTAATCTGCTGATCTCTGCTGTAGAATCTTGCTACTCAAAGTGTGCTGCTCAAGGTGTCCATAGCAGTATGGACATACAGAACTCAGGCCTTACCACACAGAATCTTAATAAGATCTCCCAGTGATTTGTATGTACTTTTATGCTGGAGAAGTACTGCTCCAGAGTAAACTTAGACTTTTGTCACAAATATATGTAATGGTTTAGTGGTATCACTACTTAGTAGATGTGCTGACACCACTAAGGTTGTATTATATATGCCATTTTAGTATTAGTGGAAAGAAGTTGGGATTAAGTTGTGTCTTCCTGGACATTCCTGAGTATCTTTAAATTTCATTTTCTAGACCTGGCCGAAGACCATTGGGATTTTTGTCTTTGATATGTTCAAAGAATACTTTGGAGTCTAATGAACCTACTCAGGTTCATATTAAGAAGCGCCTAAAACCTCTTATACCTGTATCAAGACAGAATTTGAAAAGATCTAATCCACTAAATGAAAGCCAGAAAAAACCTCAAGATTCCTCTGATATGCTCCCATCTCCAAGTGTTGTTACTAATACTCAGTCTGAGTCTGAGTCTGAGAATATTACCAGTTCAACCACTCAGGTATGTGATCATTATTTTATTGTTTGTAAACATTGGATCTGATATTAAATTCAACTAGGAAAACATGACAATTGTTATTTTCATTTGGATGTTAGAAATTAGTGAAGAGTGACTTCCATCTATGAAATAGGAAGTAATAGAATCTTTGAATTAGCTGTAAATGAGCACTTCATTGCCATTCCTTTAATGTAGAGACCCCTCTGACCTGTGGAAACGAAGTAAAGCAGTGCTTTTATTTTCTTTGCTTTAGAAGAAATGTCCACCCTCAAGTATTCAAGGAAAGGTTAAATTAAAATTTGGGGTTTTTTTTTTTGTGTGTGTGTGTGTGTGTGTGTTTTTTTTTTTTAAGATTTATTTATTTATACATACAAGAGCTGGGATACAGGCCAGAGATGCGGGGGCTGAGAGGAGTCACCAGAGACAGAGTGGGGAACAGAACAGGCAGACTGACTGAAATACACTACTGAGGGGAGCAGTGGGCAAGATGAGAGGTCTGCTGTGCCATGTGGGTAGCTCCCTGGCCGGGGATTGAACTCATGCTGCAGTGGCTGCAAATAGCTTCACAGGTTGTGTCCCAACCCCTTACTCCACCAAGGAGGCCCATCTGTTTTCTTGATATGTCTGCTCTTGTGTTGATAGCATGCTATTTTAAATTTTTAATAGATTTATAAGTATGCTAATTTTTTCCAACTCTTTTTAATAGTGGTTTCCTTTTGTGTACTCTTGTGTTTTATTAGTCTACTCTTATACTGGCTATTAAAATGTTTTTATTACAGATTTAATAGTGTTGTGTTTTTCTGTACTACTAAAATTTTAACAGACCATGTACACACTATAATTGACCCAATCATGTTTAACATGTTGATTTAAATTTTTTTATTATAAGCAATGCTACAAAGATTATTTTACACATAAAATGCTGAACTGTGTTTAGGATTATTTCCTTAATCTAATAGCACAGAAATAAAATTAACAGTTTAGAAAAGAGTATAAATATATTATAGCTCTTAATGTTTATTGCCATGTTGCTTTTCAAACAGTTTTCAATTTAGACTACTGCTATCAATTTATAAATGTTGCATTGAGTACTTATTTTTACTACCTAATTTTTAGGTTTCTTCTGACCACCATCCATTACTGAATGAAGAATGTAAAAGTGACCAAAACCGGGCTTCCAGGGAGGAGCCAACCACAATCTCTGAATATTTCTTTAATGATATCTTTATTGAAGTGGATGAAACAGAATAAAAGCTCCTTTTTTCTTTTTTTAAGTCTGAAAATTTCAGTCAAGTATATCGAAAAGCAGTATTTGGAGAATGTATCATTCGCTGTTTTTCTTTAGGTTGATTTTGAATATTTAATGAACTTACTTTGAAGCTTTTATAATCAATGGAAAACGTTGAGGTTTCTTTCATTCTCATAGATTCAGCGTTTGGAAACATCAAGCAATTAAGACTACTTTCTCAGAAATAACCACTCTTGTTTACATTTTCACTCTTCCTGTGCTGAGCACAGATGGACATTTTGGAATGTCGTGTATAAATGTCTCTGTCTAATCATAGTGCTGAAGTATTTGGAGGTGGATTGTGTTTAACATTTAATTGAAAGTTCTTTTGTAAGAAATTTTTCTGTTTGGGTTTTGTTTTTGTTTCGTTTTTTTTGATGGTGAAGGCCTTTTCAGTTGCCTCTAAATATATGTAAGCAAATTGTGAAACTTCACTTTAGTATGGTAAATGTTAAAAGCTTTTCTATTATCAACTATTTGCTGACTGAAAAAATACGTATTTTTCTATTTCATGTACATGTAATATTAGTCCTAATTGAAGAACAGGTATTTAAACTTATTATTTATAAAGATAAAACATCAAAAAGTTTATTTATTTTTAAATTTTTAATTTAAAAGGATAGTCAGTTTTAGTTATTTTCACCCCTCAGATTGTGGGTAAGGAAGGCATTAATAAATTTGCTTGTCTCCTTTCCCTATTTAATTTTAAAGATATTTAAAGTGACATAACTGTTTGGATAGTGTATATGTTTTGAAAATTTCTTTCTCATAGTTTAATTCATTGACTTTGTACTGTGAATTTTTTTGCTTTTCTTATTTCTTGGATAATCTCAGGATTTGTTTGGGGGGGGGGAATCCTAACTTCATTATGAGGCAAATTTCCAGAAAAAAGGCAATCTCCTTTACCTATAAACACACATTCCTATTTTAAAAACCAATTTCTTGATAGTTCCTCCCCCTCCAACCCCTATTAAGCTCTGCTTGGGGAACAGTTAGGTCTTTAAGCACAGAACATAATTCTGATGTTAAAAATAAAGTAAAATAATGTTAAGACTTTATTAATAAAGTCAGTGATTATCATCATTATGAATTTAAGGATTGTTTTTAATTTTGAGATTTATATATGTAATTTCTTTTATCCATCCAAGCAAATCTTTGGTGTTTCTATAATTAAACTTCTTAAAGAGCAGATTTATTGTTTTATTTGAAAAACTTCCTGGGTTGAGAATATATATTAGACCAGGAATCAGAACCATTTTCTACAAAATATTTTTGAGTTTGTGGGCCAGGTGGTTTCTGTGTCAACTTCTCACCTCTTTCATTTCAATGTGAAATCAGCCACAGCCAATACTTTTAAAATGATAGACATGATTGGGTGGACTTTCAGTTTGACCCCCAAATTAAACAGTACTTTTCCTGCCTTAAGGTGCTGATATTCTTATCAAGAGATATTTATCATTGAATTTACATGTTATGCCTGATAATCAAAATGGTGTTGATCACATTATGAAACTGCCAGTATTTTGATTGGGAAGATATTTTGATGTCTAGATAATTGTTTTGTATATTGAATAAATGGTGGCCAGCTTTTCAAGCTCATTAATAAAATAGGATATGGGTCAGCAAGTACAATAGTGATCTTAATTTATTAAAAATTGATATTAGAGCATTTCTTATTCATTGCCTTACAGTGAAGTTTATATTTTAAAAGTCATAAAGGAGCATCTGTAAGTGAATGGAAATCCTCTTGGATATTCATTTATTTCATGATTAATATGTCACAAAATCATGGTAGCAAATCACATTGCTATTTTATTCCTTGCTTTTGTAAACTAAAAAAAATCATTCTGACAGTATTTCTTTCTCTTAATGTTAGTTGGGGTGTTAGATTGCCAAATCAAATCATTATTTTATCATCTCTGTAATATTTATTTTTTTAACTTTACTAACATATGTCTCATGTTTATCTGTAATGAATTAATTTTGTGGAAGATGTAACTTCTTACTGTATAAAGAATAATTTTATCTTTGTGCATTCATTGTACTAGAGAAGCAAGCCAGCCAGGTAAATTATCCTACTGTTATATTCTTAAAATCTAGGAAAAAGAGAAACTTACTCAGTGTATTTCCCTTACAAGGTGGTAAGATTTACTCATCTAAAGAATTCATGTAAATTCATGTAAAGATGTTGTGAAGAATTTGTATTTTATAATTCTTAAGGAGCTATGATTAAAGGTCTTTATTTTTTCTTGAACTTTCTCCTGAACACTTATTTCTTAATAAGTGGCTAGTGTGATGGTTTAAAAGCCTAATTGCTGTTAATGATCATTGTTTACCACCATTTTATTTGAAATAGATGTGACCATGTATATACTATCTTGCTTAAAGAAGTCAGACAAAAAGCAGTATCTGTCATTTGTAAATTTTCTTGTTCTAAAGAAAGCAGTTATGTTCTATAAATATAGATTACGTAAATAAAGGTTATTTTATACTACTTCTCTTGTGTTCTTTTCAGATGACTAAATATATTATTTCATTAACTAAAAGTAGTCAGTTTTACCACTACATTTTACACTTAGTTTCTTCCATCCCTAGAAATAGAGTATATCTGGACAAATTAATCATTTTTCTTACATGCATGCAGTTAATGTATTTTCTTGATATTACAGAATAAAGGATAGACTTTCCCTCCACACCTAGCACATGTGAAGAATCACTTTTATTTATTTACTGCTTATGTAATGAATTTATAATTATATGAATCCAATCTCTTTTACTTTTTTTCTTGCCACTTTATCTGTACAGAGACAAGTGGAAAAAGTTATTCCTGGATATATTACATACCTGTACAGACTTCTGAAGTCAATAGTGGGAAAGTCCTTTTTTTTAAAGATTTACTTTAAAATATTTTATTTATTTATTTATGCATACTAGAACTGGGATGTAAGCCACAGGCGCGGTGGGTGAGATGATTTACCAGAGACAGTGAGGAGCAGAACAGATGGATCCATTGAGATTCACTGCTGAGGGGAGCAGTGGGTGATACAGGAGTGGTCTGTTGAACTGCATGGGTTAGCTCTCTGGTTAGGGATGGAACTCATGCCACAGGGGCTGGCTATAGCTTGATAGCTCCCAGACTTTAAGCCCTGGCCTACAGTAGGCCCAACTTGGTAAACTCTTAATTGGTAATAAAATTTAGCTGAGAAAAGTGTTTGTGTAAATTTTCCTAAAGATACATAGTCTAGCCATTTCTCCAGATAGACCAAATTTTTGTCTTGAAATTTGTCAAACCATCAAAGCCATTAATGGGTTGCATTGTTTTGTTAGCTTCTTTTTAGACATTATATGAAAAAGCACAAAAGCCAAAAGAAATTACTTTTACTATAATGTAGACTTTAATATATCATCCAATATCCTTCTGAGAACAATATCCTTACAAGACTATTTAGGAGATATTTTCTTTGACCTTAGTGCCTGGGGTAATTGGGCTGCTGTTCAACTGGCTTGATTTTTTTTTTTTTTTTAATATGGGCTTTGTGAATCCTTGTGTTGTTTTCTCTTGTAATGTAAAGCTAAATTTAGGGCCAACCATAGTAAGGTGAAAGACTTAATATGCATAGAAGTTCTGTGTACTAAACTCACTCTGACTTTTTTAACTCACGTTTTCCCCTGCTTAGATTTTTAAAAACCTGTCCTTTTTCAAAATCAGGAACTACCATTTAATATGCTAGGCACTGTGCTAACATCTCTAAGTATTACACACGGCATAAGTCAATTTGCTAGGAAAGTTCAAGCAAGCCTTTGGTATTTCGTATTTCTTGATTCTATTCTTATTAGAAATGTTAGACCTTGTCATTGATTTTGTCATGGTACATAACAATTTTAGCTTTCTTACAGCTCTCTCTGCTTACCTCCCACTTACTGTCAGTATGTTAATCACAATTCAGGGCTAGTCCGTATTCGGTATTCATCCAGATTCAGCATTATATTCACTGTTGTTCCACAAAATGTACTATTTATTTTTTTTAAAGATTTTATTTTTGCGTAGAAGAAATGGGGTGTAGGCCAGAGGTGTGTGTGTGGGGGGGGGAGGGGGCGTTGAAAGAATTCACCAGAGACAAGAGTGGGGAGCAGAACATGTAGATTTATTGAAATACACCGGTAAGGGGAACAGCGGGCAAGACAAGAGAGGTCTGCTCTCCCAATGTGGGTTAGCTCCCTGACCAGGGATCAAACTCAGGCCTTCCTAATGTTAGCACTGAGCCTTAACCCCTAGGCCAGCAGGGAGGCCGGCCCACATAATGCACTATTATAACTGTTCTTTTCTGGTAAAACTTTCCTTGGGAGTTAATTTTTTCACTTTCAGCTTTGTTTTTTTAAGCCTGTGTGATTTTCCACACCCTCCAGCAATTCTACAAAATGCCTCCGCTTAAAATTGACAATCTGCCATTAAACGCATTCTTTCCCGCCCTGGACATCTCCCTGGAGACTGTGGTCCTGCTTTAGGGGAAAAAAGGCCTGTGGGGCCGGCCCTCTTGTTGACACACTTGCAGACCCTGACACTCTGCCCAATACCACCCTTCATATAAGCCTGCACCCTTTTCCAACCCCTTTCAACCATTTCTTAAATATATATGTATCTCCTCTAAGGGGTTATTTCCTTTATTACTACCTTTATTAAAATGAGATAACATTAGGATTCCCCACCCCCATCAAGGAGTTTTATTTCTTGTGGCAGCTTAGTGCTTGCTCAGTTTCCAGCTCGCATAGAAGAATACGTTTGTGAAGTCCCAGGATACTCTCTTCGCAGAGAAAGAAGAAGAAAATACACTAAAAATGAACTGATACGGATTATAACGAATAGCAACCGCAGCCGCAGCCGCCAGCTCGGGCCCTCAGGCGGCGGGGCGGGCGGTCCCCAGGGTCGGGCTGTCCCGGGCCCGGGCGCTCCTGCGCTCGCGGCGGGACGGAGTCTCGCGGGGCTGCGCCTCCGCCCCTTATTGGCTGCTCCGGGAGGGCGTGGGGCCCGGCGAGGCCAATCGCGGGTGGCGCGCACGGGCCGGCGCAGGGCGGGCCTGGCAGTTTGGGAGGATCAGGCAGGGTTTGGTTGCGAGGACGGCGGCGAGGCTGCAGCCCGAGGCGGGGCCCCAGAGAGGAAAAGCTGGCGTGGGCCCGCGCGAGCAGCTCTCTAGCTCTTCTCCCTTGTCCTGTGCCCACTGCCATGTGGACCGCCCTGAGGCTGGCCCTGCGGCCGTGCACCCGCGCCGCTGCTCCCGGACCGCGCTGCTATCACGGGGACGCGGTGGCCACCCTGGGCACCCAGCCGGACGCGGCATCTGCCGTCTATCAGGTAGGCTGGGTTGGCGGCCGGGCTGGAGCGCTCGACCCGAGTCCGATTCCTCCTTATCCTGTCCCCCCGCTGCCAGAAGGAGGGGTCGAGGCGCTGGCTGGACTCGGAAGCTGATGGTTGTTCAGATTTTCTCGGGATGATTTTGGGACACACTAGTGTGAGAAGTTTGAAAAGAAAGCAAGTCCAAAGCAAAACATTTTACTTTACTTATAGCACTGGTGCTGTACGTCGAAGCTTTGAAATCAGTGGTTCTCAAAACCTGGCTTAACAAATTGTCACCTGGGGAACTTGTTGAGTGTACGACTGCTTTGAGCCCACCCCTGATCCCTGACCTTCTGAGTCTCTGGAGTGGGGTCCTCGTATTTGCATTGTTAATAACGACCTCAGTGGGCTTGATGGCAGCCGGCTTTGGGAGCCATTGGCCTAACACAGCTAAGTCTGGGTTGTGCTTACCAGGCTAGATAAATAATTGCTTATATTAATAGAAAATGATATCCCACAGTACCTTTGAATGGACTTTCTTGGAATTGGGAGGTTTCACAAGGTCAAGCAAAGAAACAACTTGGAGCTTGTGAAATATCAGAACTGGAAAATTCAGTGTGTCCCATGGTTGCTAAGCTTACTCAGAGAACACTTAAATTGTGCAAATAACTGTAGGGCAGTTGAAGGTATTCTTGCCTTTGGGTAAACAAGACAACAGAATGAAAATCAATATACTGAGACAGAATGTTTTTCCATTTCTTGGGGTCAGGAGAGAATGTGTAATTCAGAAACATTAAGTGGTGAACTGTGGTCTAGGGTATTTCATAGGTATGTGTAGAAATGGAGCTCATAAATTTTTGTGAGGAAGATGGATGAGAAAGCAGATAACCATAGTGAAGTGTGATAAGTAATGTCTAGAACTTGAAAAGGTAGTTTAGAGAAAATTGCAAATAGGAAGTAATGAGTGATTTGGATTTGATGGTGGGGTAAGAATAATCAGGTTAAATGAAGCAAGACTGCACAAACCAAGGCAGTTAATAAGAACATAGGTATTGTGAGTTATGAAAGTGTATGGTGGGTGTGAGGGCATGTAAGTCATAGCCAGAGGTGGAATTCATGATTGATTGATTATGGGGCCTTACATGTGGAAGCCCTGTTAAGATTTCATTTTATAGGCTGTCTTCTAAGATTGTTATTTAAGTAGAGTAGTGGCATGATCCTATGGACTTGGTAGAATCTTCATTGCCACTGCGGTGGAAAGATGGATTGTTTAGGGAAGAGGTTAGAGTTAGGTGACACTGGAAACATCTGGAAATGATGGATGTTAGTGTTTATAGAATTAGGAGGAGGAAGAGGAGGGATACCTGGGAAACTAAGATTATAGAGTTAATCGATAAGATAACTGAATTTATAACTTGGACAGGGCATTTAAGCGGATAGTGGGCTGCCATCAAGCCCACTGGGGTTGTTATCAACAATGCAAATATGAGGACCACTTTAATTAAGTGGATACCATTAATTAAAAGGGGGGATTTAGGACCTCCCTGGTAGCACAGGGGTTAAAGTCTCAGCTCTATCAAGTTATCACCAGCAACTGCGACATGAGTTCAATCCCTGGTCAGGGAGCTGACCCACATGGTGCAGCAGACCTCTCCTATCACCCACTGCTCCCCTCAGCGGTGTATTTCAGTAGATCTGCCTGTTCTGCTCCCACTCTGTTTCTGGTGAATCTTCTCACCCCCCCACCCCGTACCTCTGGCCTATACCCCAGTTCTTTTGTGCAAAAATTAATAAAATAAATCTTTAAAAAAAAAAAATAAAAAAGGGGTTATAGGGCCTCCCTGGTGGTGCAGAGGTTGAGCGCTGGGTTGCGAAGCTGCCTGCAGCCTCTGCAGTGCCGGTTCGATCCCCGGCTGCTCCCCGGCCACCAGAGGAGGGTCCCACATGGTGCCCGCTGCTCCCCTTAGCAGTGTACTTCGGTCCTTCTGCCTGCTCTGCTCCCCGCTCTGGCTCTGGTGAATTATCTCACCCTCCCGCGCTTCTGACTGTACCCAGTGTGTGAATAAATAAATAAATAAATAAATAAATAAATCTTAAAAAAAAAAATTTAAAAAAAGGGGCGGGGGGGTTATAGGAAAGGACCCAGGCATGAAGTTGGCAGATGAGAGATACATTTGGTTATGGCTTTTGCATTGAATTGCATTTTTCTGGGTTGTTCTTTGAAATAAAAATCTGAATATACTAATTTTTTGCTTATATTACCTGTTGACTTTGGGATAGTTATGACTTTTCACTGCAGGGCTGGTGTATACCACAGATGATAATAGTATGGAGAGAGAGTGGGTGTGTCTCCTTAGTTTCTTTGGGGTTAAAATATTTCACTGCCTCCTTATCTCCTGGGCCCTCAGGCTACAAGCAGTAGACTCTGATGCAAACGAATCTATGAAAGCGGAAGAAAAGAGAGCCTCCCTGGTGGTGCAGGCAGTTGAGCGCCATGCTGTGAAGCTGTCAGCAGCCTCTGCAGCACTGTTTTGGTCTTGGTGAGTGGGCCAGCCGGCAGGCCAGGGTCCCACATGGCGCGGCAGACCTCTCCTGTCTCGCCCGCTGCTCCCCTCAGCAGTGTATTTCACTAGTCTGCCTGTTCTGTTCCCCACTCTGTCTCTGGTGAGTCCTCTCACCCTCCCATGTGTCTGGCCTGTACCCCCGTTCTTGTACAAATAAATAAATAAATCTTAAAAAGTGGGGGAGGGAAGAAAAGGTAAAACCCTGCTTTGGATGGGAGATTGCACCTACAGACTCTATTTTTTGGGCCCCTGTAGATTGTCCATTTTTTCTCTTCTCAGTTTTCCTGGTCTCTTGAGTTAGAACAGTAATCTGTACTGCCTGCTTTCACTTCTCTTACCAACATATGCTTCAGAAACACTTGGCAGTGGCAGTTTCCCTTGTTTCTTAACTGGGAAACTGGCTTAGGTAAGGTAAAGATCGCTTATACAATTAGCTTTAGCTTTGGTTGATGTTGTTCTAAATTGGGTAATGTCTTTGGCTGCAGTGACTCTACTTTTGTGTTTGGGTAAATCTCTGCATGTGTATGAACTGTTTTCTCATCAGCTCTGAATGTTGGAGTGGTTTGCACAGTTGGCAGAAGACCCAGGAGATAGAATGTGGATGGGGGAAAGGAGCTCAGGAAAAATTTGATGAGGTGGGGGAGAAACAAAAAACGAATGGCATACCAGAATCCCATTAACTTGTAGATTTACAGGCAAGCAAGAACTTGCTAATGGACATTGTGGGGATGCTTTTAACACCATGGGAAAAATTTGTGGGACGTTTAAAGACAAAAAAAATATTTGGGGATATTTTAAGATAATTCTAAAATTATATTTTAGAAAAGATTTAAGAAACAGGGCCTCCCTGGTGGCGCAAGTGTTAGGGGGAAATGATGTCCTGAACTAATCCCATACAGGTTGTGGAGACCCCACCCCCACTCCAGACTAAAGCCATCAAGACATTGGGAAAGACAACACTAATGATAAAGGACTGATCACAAAAATCTGCAAAGAGCTGATGAGACTCAGCAACAACAAAGAAAATCCAGTCAAAAAATGGGCAGAAGAGCTAAAAAGAAACTTCTCTGAAGAGGAAATGCAAATGGCCAACAGACATATGAAAAAATGTTCAACATCACTTGTCATCAGGGAAATGCAAATCAAAACTACCATGAGATACCATCTCACACCAGTGAGAATGGCACATATTAAAAAAACTAGCAACAACAAATGTTGGCGAGGGTGTGGAGAAAAAGGAACTCTTCTGCACTGTTGGTGGGAGTGCAAACTGGTCCAACCACTATGGAGAGCTGTGTGGAGATTTCTGGACCTACTAAACATAGAGCTTCCATATGATCCAGCAATTCCACTCCTAGGTATTTACCCAAAGGACACAGAAACATCAATTCCAAAGAGCACCTGCACCCCTATGTTTATAGCAGCACTGTTTACAATAGCTAAGCTAAGCTTTGGAAACAACCCAAATGCCCAAAAATAGATGACTGGATCAAGAAGATGTGGTACATATATACCATGGAATATTACTCAGCATTCAAAAAAGATAAACACATGCAATTTGCAGCAACATGGATGGCGCTGGAAGGGATCATGCTCAGCGAAATAAGCCAAAAAGAAAAAGAAAAATACCGGATGGTCTCACTCATAGCAGGAATCTAGAAAACTTAAATAAGGGACCAGGAAAATGAATATAAGAAAGTGAAAATCAAAATCAACAAAAAACTATGAACCAGAGACACTTTTTGGGGGGTAGGGGGTGGGAGGGGAAGGATTGGGGTCAGAATGGGGCATTTGCAATTGTATGGGGGAATATAAAAATAAAATTTATTATTTAAAAAAAAAAAAAGACATTGGGAAAGACAAATCCCATCACCACCAAGGGAGGGTGGCTGGGACCTGAGGGTGGAGTTGGGCAGCCAGGTTGGGTATAAAAACCAAACACGTGGGCCTTGGGGGGCTCGCTATCGCTCGCCTCCTGGCTTCACGGCTACTGGCTTGCGGCCAGCTCTCAGAGCGCCATTTTGGGATTCCTGATCGGCGGCGGATGGGTGGAATGAGTTGAGGTCTTTCTCCCGTTAATTTCTTTTCTTTTTTAAAAGATTTATTTATTTATTTATTTATTTATTTATTTATTTATGATTGTTTGTTTTTTATAGAGGCATGTTTTATTTATTTATTTGTTTGTTTGTTTGTTTCTTTGTTTATACATGCACTGGGTACAGTCAGAAGCGCGGGAGGGTGCGAGAATTCACCAGAGCCAGAGCGGGGAGCAGAGCAGGCAGAAGGACCGAAGTACACTGCTGAGGGGAGCAGCGGGCGGCAGGAGAGGTCTGCGCGCCATGTGGGACCCTCCTCAGGTGGCCGGGGAGCAGCCGGGGATCGAACCGGCGCCGCAAAGGTCGCCGGCAGCTTCGCAACCCAGCGTTCAACCGCTGCGCCACCGGGGAGGCCCTATTTATTTATTTTTGCATGGAAAACTAGGGTGTAGGCCAGAGGTAGGGGGGAGAAGATTCACCAGAGACAGAGTGGGGAGCAGAATAGGCAGATCAACTGAAATACACTGCTGAGGGGAGCAGTGGGCAAGACAGGAGAGGTCTACTGTGCCTTGTGGGTTAGCTCCCTGGCTGGGGATTGAACTCTTGCTGCAGTGGCTGGTGATAGCTTGATAGCACTTAGACTTTAACCCCTGTGCCACCAGGGAGGTCCTCTCCCATGAATTTCTTCAGAAACAATTTCTGCAGATGTCAGACTTTGAAATAAGCAAAAATAAAAGCTAATACCATAATACATAAGGAAATTTGTTCAATTTTTATCTTAACAATATTAACAAACAATGATCAAAATTGGCAAAATTTACATACAGACAACTGAAATGTTTCACATACGTTTTAGGACACTAATGTATTTACCAAAGTTAAACATTTTTTTTCTGAGAGACAATGCTTCCCTTTGAGTTCCAATTTACCAGGTAAATAGCTAGAACAGGAATAATATTACAAGCTCCTGATCAGTAGAATTGCTAAGCAAGCCTGTGAGCATTCACACAGAAAAATCATAGAAGAAAGTGCCCACTGTGAGGTGCACTTTCTGTAAATAGCTCCCACTCTGGATCTGGCAGGGCTGGTCAGTCAAGTATGCCTGATTGGCATGCACTGTCTCAATGGTTTCCAAACAGTTAATGTGTTAAGTTTCCATCCTCCAGTCCTACTTTGCGTGGAAGCAGTATAGCTGGATTTAAGGAATTAGTGACTTGTTTCAGGTTAGAATTGTCTAACAGAACTGCTTGGTATTTCCTCACTCACTCAGCAGTCAACCAAAGTCCACCCTTCTGCTCTACCAGTGTTAAACCTGAGGTGGCACGTGCACAGTGATGGGCTGACCTGATGTAAATTCTTTTGCCTTGTGTGGAAGGTCACATGCGGCTCAGTGTGGAGACCATGTAGTGTTGGCACGTAATGATGTTCTCCTTAACCCTTATTTTGATAAAAACAAAAAGATAATCTCTTTCTAATATTATGCTCCATCTTTTTCTTTATTTGTTTTAGGAAAACTATGAACAGATGAAAGCACTAGTAAATCAACTCCATGAGCGAACACAGACTATAAAACTAGGTAAACGTGTTTATTTTACAGTTTACGTTTTTTAGTTAAGATGTCCCTTTATGGAAACGATTGGTTTTAGGAAAAACTAGCAGCACTAAGCTTTTGACTCTTCAAGATGGTGCATTGCTGGTATGTAGATTTTTTTTAATTTCTTGACCAGTTTTCCCTCTACATGTAGCATTGCCACTATTGGGGGGTCCGGGAGGGAAAGAAAATAATTCAAATTCATCAATTTTTAACTACTGTTTCTAAGGTTTTATTTCATCCACATCATCACACTGAAATGACTGTTCCATCTAAAGCAACTAAAACATTTTCATTTGATTAGTCATATTCATACAATGTACTCAATTTTGCATTATTATATATTTTTCTGCTGTGTTATATAACTTGGAAATAGTTTCGATATGGTTTATTGTTATTAAATTAGATTTCCTGACAACTTAATAAATTGTCATTATTTCCTTTTTTTTTTTTTTTAAGCTATAGACATAAAAGACATTGATTTGCTTGGAAGGTAATGTATTAGAAGTAAAAAAAAAAAAAGAAAATGCTTCTTAGAAAGAAATGTAAAATAGTATAGTATATATATCTTATATATTATATGTTTACATAATATTCTGTTGTGCCACTATTGGTATATATACAATAATTTACTTTAGAAGATATGACTTTAAAGGTCTCTTCAAAAATAAGGGTAAAGCAGTTAACTTGAAACAGTACCTTTTCTGCCTGTCTGAAAATTATTTAGGAAGCTTTATGAATTTTAAAATTAGGATCTCAAAATTCTATAGTGGCCCAAGGGGGGAAAATGAGAACAGGAATAATATTCCAGGCTCTTGATCAGTAGAATTGCTAAGCTAGCCTGTGAGCATTCACACAGAAAAATCAGAAGAAAGTGCCTGTTGTGAGATGCACTAAATACCCCAAACCAAAAACATACCAACACACACACACACTTGGCTGTTAAAGTTATGATGAGCCTGATCAGAATTGCTAAAGTACCAAACATATCAAAAATGTATCTTCAGAGGCGATTTTATTAATGGGCGATTTTTCTCTTTTTCCTATATTTATCTCTATTTTCCCAAAATCCTTTATATATTGCTTTTAAATTATGTTTGTGTAATATTCATTTTCATGGCATAGCAGGATGAATTCTGGACAAAACTGTGAAGGCCAATCTTGCCCTGTTCTTCAGTCTCTGTCCCCTCCTTCCCCCAGAGTCCTGCTCAATCCTTCTTCACCAACCAGCCTTCCCCCTCACCCTGAAGTCTTCATTTGTGACTTGTGATAAATAAAAAGGCTGACAAAAGTTAGCTGACTCTGGCCCTCCTTTTTGTCTTTTCTTTCTGTCTCCTACCTTTGTTTCAGGTTTCTTTAGACCACTGTCTCTGTCTTTAATGTCCCTTTCTGTAACTGTGGAGCTTTGTAGGATTATGTGAGAAGGGTTTTAGTCATTTCTATAGGGGAAAAAAGGATTACTCCTGCTGTGTTATGAGTAACAGCCAGAACTAAGTACTTTGATTAACACAGTTAATTGTTTATTTTTTATTTTAAAAATAATATTAATTAAAAAAATTTATATCATTGTTCATTTTTAAACAATATTTGCTTCCCCCCACCCCCTCAGATGTAGTCCCCATAGAGTTTCCTTCCCCAAGGCACCGGTGCACCATCACCTCAGTCCCCTGTGCTCCTCCCTCCCTCCCTCTGATCCCTCTCCCTCCTCCTCCCCTGCAGGATGTCTCTGATTTATAATTGTCCGTTTTTGCTTTGCTGTGTTTTGTACTGTTACTATTTGTTTACACTAATGTCTTAATGGGCTCCCCTATATTCCTGGTGTAAGTGAAACCATCCAATATTTTTCTTTTTCCTTCTGGCTTATTTCACTGAGCATAATTCCTTCTAGTTCCATCCACATTGCTGTGAATAGCATGAGTTCATCTTTTTTGATTGCTGAATATTATTCCATTGTGTATATGTGCCACATCTTCTTGATCCAGTCATCTATTTTTGGGCACTTGGGTTGTTTCCAGGTTTTACCTATTGTAAATAGTGCTGCAATAAACATAGGGGTACAGGTGTTCTTTTGAATCAGTGTTTTTGTGTCCTTTGGGTAGATCCCTAGTAGTGGAATTGCTGGGTCATATGGCAGCTCCATTTTTAGTAGACTGAGGAACCTCCAGACAGCTCTTCATAGTGGTTGGACCAGTTTGCACTCCCACCAGCAATGTAGGAGAGTTCCTTTTTCACCACATCCTCGCCAACATTTGTTGTTGCTAGTTTTTTTGAAATGTGCCATTCTTACTGGTGTAAGGTGGTATTTCTATGTGGTTTTAATTTGCATTTCCCTGATTATCAGGGATTTAGCACAAATTAATTGAAGGGTTATGTTTTGTTAGATTAAAAAAAAAGTCTTAATGCTGGACAAAAACTTTATCAATATGGAAAATATCACAGATGGTTTTGGTGGTTGATACAGAGGTCTTTTAGTGACCTAAAGATCAGACTTGTGTAGTTTTGGAAGACATTATAAAATGGAACTCAGTTAAGCTCCATGCATGTCATTCCAACAACCAGCTTAGCACAGTTGAAGTGGCAAGACTCTTGTGCTGTGCTTGCAGAGGCTGACAGCTGTGTCGTGACTGCCCCCTGGTGACATGGGTTGAAAGATGCCATAAATGTAAAATGCTTCCTGATTTCAAGGGTGTTCAAGTGTGAGCAAAATGTACACCTTAGAAAAGATACAGTGTAGTAAATGAGATTGTCCCCTTAATCCTGACCCACCTCACTAGGGAACACTAGGGAACTCGGAGTTCTCTCTGGTTTGGAGAAAATAAAAAAGCAATTTGACTTAATTCATACTCTCATGTAAGTCCAGAATTTTCATTTTAAAAGATTAGATGTGTGATATATATATATTTGGCAAACTTAAGGCAGATTTAATCTTTAAAATGTACCACCTACTGCTTTGGGAAAAAAACAAAACTAAACCCCTTAGATACAGGCAAAGAACCCTGATTTGGAAATAGGTTGTACTTAGAGAAGTTCTTTTGAAATAGATATGAATTTACTTTCTCCCCTAAAAAAATAAAGTTTTACTTAAATAGCTGAAAATTTCAAGTAGTATAAAGTATAGGAAGATGAAATTCTTGGACAACAGTGAAAATAAATGTATTAAGGTATAATTTGACCTCTCTGTTTCTGATTTCTTCTCTTGGCTTGCTGAGAGTAGACTTACAGATATTGTCAAGATCCTCACCCCTGGGTTGGCTGGGTGAGGTTTGCTGCCCTTATTTCATCAAGCAGCCTCATTGGGTTACCTTAGTGGACTGTTCACTTATTGCAATTTAATTTTCTTTGTCTGGAACAACTTTATGAAACACAATAATCTCTGAACCAAGATGCTAACAAAAATGAACTTTAAAAATTGCTATTTAGGGCCTCCCTGAGGGCACAGGGAGTTGAGCACAGTTCTGTGAAGCTGTCCGCAGCCTCTGCAGCACAGGTTCGATTCCCGGAAGGCCAGGGATATACCCACGTGGCAAGGCAGACCTCTCCTGTCTCGCCCGCTGCTCCCCTCAGCTGTGTGTTTCAGCTTGTCTGCCTGTTCTGTTCCCCGCTCTGTCTCTTGTAAATCCTCTTGCCCTCTTGTGCCTCTGGCCTGTACCCCAGCTCTTGTATAAATAAATGAAAAATCTTTTTAAAAAAAATTGCTATTTCAACTCTCTTTCATTTGAAGACTTAAAAAGTTAGGTGTCATTAATGGTACCTTTACATAAGTTTTGCTTGTGTTTTTTATGGAACTAATTTCTAAAAAAAAATGCCTTTTTACCTGGTGCAAATGAGGGTAGGAATTTTCAAATTTCATATGGTGCAAACACACTGCTAATTAGTTGTATTAGGTATTTAATAAAGGTGGGGGTGATGAAGCAGTGTCTGTAGCACTGTTATTCCTCTAAGTAAGTACTAGTGAATTCAGAAAATGTATTATAAACTGTGGGATCAGGGATAGATGATTTTTTTTAATTGTTTCTTTACTTTAGAAAATTTAGTGAATCATCTGAAATGTCAGCCTTTTTTTCCACAGGATATATTAAACTTTTTAGAAGTACCCTGTTTTGGACTAAAATTTATGTTTTTCTGGCTTTATGTTAAATGGAGACCTTCTATCCTGTCACTCTAATCTAATCATGTTTTTTTTCCATAGGAGGTGGTAAGAAAGCTACAGCACTTCACTTGTCAAGAGGCAAACTCTTACCCAGACAAAGAGTGGACGGGCTTCTAGACCCAGGGTTAGTATATATCCAAGTGTTAACTCAGACTGCTCTCTATTCTGTGGTGCCCTCTTAGTTTCCTAAATGAATGATTTTAAATGTTTTAAAAAGATTTATTTATTTATGCATACAAGAACTGGGATACAGGCCAGAGGTGTGGGGGTGGTGTGAGAGGATTCACACAGACAGAGTGGGGAACAGAGCAGGCAGATTGACTGAAATACACTGCTGAGGGGAGCAGTGGGCGCGGCAGGAAAGGTCTGCTGTGCCCTGTGGGTCACCTCCCTGGCTGGGGATCAAACTCATGCTGCAATGGCTGCAAATTGCTTTATAGTTTTCGTCTTAACCCCTTGCACTACTAGGGAGTCCCCATGAAATTGTTTCTTATTGTAAGATTCAACAATAGATATTTATTGAGTGGCTATAATGTATCAAGCATTGTTCTAGGTGCTGTTACTATCCATTAGTCAACAAAACAAAGGCCCTTGCCCTACTGGAGTTTCACATTGTAGCAGGAAGAGACTGAAAATAAACCATAAACTTATTATGTTAGAAGGTGACAGGTGTTATAGGAAAAAGAAAGGTAAACTAGAGGAAGGGAGGAGAGGATGAGGGTTCAGTGAGTTTAGAATGGGATGATGGGGGGCTCTCATTGAGATGGCCTTTTGAGCAAAAATTTGATGGAGTTAAGAAAGATAATCCTGCATATATCTGGGGAAAGTGTGGTGTAAGCAGCAGGAATAGCTAATGCAAAGTCCCTGAGGTGGGAATGTGCCAGATTGGCTGATATGCTCAAGGCACCAGGGGCCAGTGTGGTTGAAGTAGAAGTGGTGAAAGCAGAGTAAACAGTGGGAGATGGGATCTGATTCTTTTTCTTTTTTTTTTAAGATATATTTATTTATTTATACAAGCACTGGGTACAGTCAGAAGTGCGGGAGGGTGAGAGAATTCACCAGAGCCAGAGTGGGGAGCAGAACAGGCAGACTGATGAAGTACACTGCTGAGGGGAGCAGCGGGCGCGGCAGGAGAGGTCTGTTGCGCCATGTGGGACCCTCACCGGGGGCCGGGGATCGGACTGGCTTGCAGAGGCTGAGGGCAGTTTCACAGCCCAGCGCTCAACCACTGCGCCACCAGGGGAAGCCCGGGATCTGATTGAGACTGTTATGGTCTTTTGTTTGAAAGGGTTTTTCTATCTGCTGTATTGTAAGCAAATGTGGGCAGTAAGGGTGGAATTGCTGAGCACAGTTAGAGGGCTTTTGCAGTTATTCAAAGGAGATGAGGTGGTGGTGATGTCTTGGACTAGGGTTGCAGTGATGGAGATGATGACAGTGTTGAGTTTTGGCAATATTGATCAGACAGAGCTAACATACCAGGATTTTCTGAAGGATTGGATGGAGTGGGGAGAGAAGGAAATGAAGAGTAGCTATAATGACTTGCACATACACACATCCAATCTGGAGACAAATGCTATTAACAGCTATATCTACCCTTCTAGATAGTTTTTATGCATATGTGTATTAGACATCTATTTTTAAAAGAAAAATGAAATCATACTATGGTGTTTTATACCCTTCTTCTTTTCACTTAATGTATCTTGCACTTTTTTTTTTTAAGATTTATTTATTTATTTATACAAGTACTGGGTACAGTCAGAAGCGTGGGAGGGTGAGAGAATTCACCAGAGCCAGATCCAGCAACAGAGCAGGCAGACTGATGAAACACACTGCTGAGGGGAGCAGCGGGCACAGCAGGAGAGGTCTGTGCGCCATGTGGGACCTTCACCTGCGGCTGGGGATCAAACCGGGGCTCCAGAGGCTGCGGGCAGCTTTTCAGCCCAATGCTCAACCTCTGCGCCACCAGGGGAGGCCCTATCTTGCACATTTAAGTAATTGGTAGAATAGTTGGCAGTGGTTAACAACCAGATCCTGGGGTCAAATTGTTAAAACCCAACTATGCATGTAATAATTGGCCTAGCTGGGTTCTAACTCACTAGTTTTGTCACCTTCGACAAATAACCTCATCTCTGTGTTTTAGTTTCCTCCTCAATTAATGGGGACATAATAAAATCAACCTCAGAAGGTAGCTCTGAGGATAAATGAGTTAGATTTCTGAAGGTCTTGGTAAGAGCTTCTTAAGTGTTAGGTGCCATTCTCTTTCTGTGTTCATAAACACATGTGTACAACATCTGTTTACATGAATTCCTCAAGTTGTGTTGTAGGGCTAGCCCATATAGATCCCCAAAGTATTCGCACTGAATTCTGTCTTAAATAATCTTTTTGTAGATTTCAACACGCATAATGCTGGTCCATGAAGGAAAAAAAATAATTTCTTTTTCCTGGTGTATCTGTTTAAATATGTCTTTTAAAAAATGGCTTTAATTTAAATAATATCTTTTTTTCCCTGAAGGTCTCCATTTCTGGAATTATCCCAGTTTGCAGGTTACCAGCTGTATGGGAATGAAGAGGTCCCGGCAGGCGGCATTATCACAGGCATCGGGAGAGTGTCGGGGTAAGTCCTCTGCTACACTCATCAGTCAGAAAGGAGGCCCATGAGGCGCGGGCACTTTCTGCTTTGCATATTAGCATGCCAGTTTTTGCTGTTTATGTTATTCAGGACCAAAGCTTCCTATCCAGATAGGTATCAACCTATGCATCATTAGAGACAGAAACTGGAAGGAAAAAAAAAACAAACCCACAAAGATCCTGGGGGTCCCATCCACATCTCCCTATTTAATCAGAATCTCCAGGTGGGGACTTGGCCTGTTTAGTTTTCTTGGCTCTCCGGGTTATTTCTTGCATAACTAGGGTGAAAACCACTGTCTAGGAGAGTAGTTATCCGAGTGTAGTCCTCAGGTTGCATCAGCGTCACTCACAAACTTGTTAGAACTATAGGTTATTGGGTCTTCCCAAGAAATACTAAATCAAATGGAGGGGGTGGAGCCTCCAAAAGTGCTAAATCAAACTCTGGGGTGGAGCCCTACAGTCTTCTATGAAGCCCTCTGGGTTCTTGAATGTTAGTTGAATGTTAGCAGTTTAAAAACTGCTGTAGACGTGTGAATCCAGTGTGCCGGATGCTACAGGTATTTGTGTATATTTATGTGTGATTTCACGTTTGCAGGAAGATACCATGCCAGGAACTGCCCATTGTTGCCTGAAGCTGTTGTGAAACAGCTCTGAGAATGGGGACTAGTATAGTCATCACCATTCTGCAGATAAAGAAATTAGTTTAGAGAGTTAATTAACTTCCTCAAGATCAAGCCTAGGGGCAGAACTTGGCTTTGACCTCAGGTTGTTGAATTCTAAATGTGATATGCTTGATTCAGATGCTGGTATTTGTGTGTTTCTCCAATTTCTGCCTGTGATCTGTGCCTTCAGGGAAGGTATACCTGTAGCCATTTACCATTGTTGCTTCTTCCTTATTACCTTCCTTTACCTCCATATCTCCCCTGTGGCTATTTGGTTATTGTGATTTGCTTAATATTCATCCTGTGCGGAGCCATTTTTTTCTTGGACTCCTAAGGGATACCTAAAAATCTTTTTTAAAAAAATGATGAACTAATGATGCAGAGTTAAGCTAAATTCATTTATCACAGAAATGCATAGGTAGGATAGTTTTAATTTTACTTATAATCATAATGATTGTTAATATATTGGATCATGCTCTTTCACCTTTCCTGTACATGTACAAATATTTTCTCGTCGTGAATACTTTCCCTTTTTAATTTTCTTGCTTTGTACCTTGTTCTCAGTTTTTATCCTCAACTTGGAAAAACATTGAATTTGCACCTGGGAACTGTACAGGTTCATGAATCTTTGGTTAAGCATCCTGGCCCAAGTGCTTTGGTACTCTTTGGTACTCTTTGGTACTGAGAGTGTACACACAGTTGGAATGAATGAATGAACAGTTGAGGTTCTACTCCTTAGTGTAGCCATTGGTAGTTTTAACCTAGAACTTCTCAGAGCCAAGGTCATGAAAAAAGTCACTAGTTCTATTACCAAAATAATAGATGCTGAGTGGGCAAAATGAATGATGTACAATACAATACATGTGGGTCTAATTTTATTTCTCACTTTGTAATGTGCATGTGACCTTTTAGTAGAGAAGTAAAAGTGTCTATCTATTGTCCATATTCTTAGCATGTTGCAGAGCCACTGTTCCAGCCTCTTTTCAGTACAAGAGCTTTGTAAGTTCTGCTGGTGCAGCACCCACAGGATTGGGAAGTGTGAACACACTTTGGAGGTGTGGGCTTATAGCCCAGTATCTGCCATAAGTACCCTCTGAAGTCTAATTTGCTAATTGTTAAAGTAATGAAAAATTTCTTCCCATTCTATAAAACATTGCTTGTCATGTGGAAAAAGACCTCCTCTGACCTAGGGAATAAAACTGATACCGATATCAACTGCTGCCTGCTGCCACATTCTCTAAGATGAGCAGCACACTATAGGAGGCCTCAGTTTGGTTGCTGTTCTCTATCTTTTTTTTTTAAAGATTTATTTATTTATACAAGAACTGGGGTATAGTCAGAGGCTCAGGAGGGTGAAAGAATTCACCAGAGACAGAGCGGGGAGCAGAACAGGCAGACAGACCGAAGACACTGCTGAGAGGAGCAGCTGGCGAGACAGGAGAGGTCTGCTGTGCCCATATGGGTATCTCCCTGGCCGGCAGGGAATCGAACCTGCATTGCAGAGGCTGCAGACAGCTTCACAGCGTGGCGCTCAATCTGCTGCACCACCGGGGAGGCCCTGTTCTCTATTTTTAACAAGAATTCAGTGATTTACTTTTTTTTTAATGAAGATTTATTTATTTTTATACAAAAGCTGGGGTACAGGCCAGAGGTGCGGGAGGGTAAGTGGATTCACCAGAGACAGAGCCGGGAGCGGAACAGCAGAAGGACCAAAGTACACTGCTGAGGGGAGCAGCGAGTGCGACAGGAGAGTCTGCTGCGCCATGTGGGATTCTCTCTGGCTGGCCAGACCGAACCCGCACTGTAGGGGCTGCGGACAGCTTCACAGCACTGCGCTCAACACGCTGCGCCACCGGGGAGGCCCTGCTTTACTTTTTTAATAGAGAATATGAAGTAAAATAACAAAAGTGTCATGAATATAAAGATTAAATTTTGTAAAGAACATGTTGTTTTATCAAGTGTCACTGTGGCTGTAGTACCAGCATGCTGCTCCATGCCATTTCAAGTTCTCCTCTGTTGATACTTTAAGCAAGATAGATGTGTTTGAAACTTCTTTCAGTTTTATAGAAGAGCATATGGCAGTAACATTGAAGAACTTTTGAAAATCTGAAATATAAATACTCTTGATGGATTAGTTTTCATTTTTGCAAATTCTCTTCCTAAGAGGAATCCTGAGGTTTATTATGAGGGATTTCCTCATCCTTGAGATTTGGGTTTTTTGTGTTTTTTTTTTTTTTTTTTTGGTATTATTATCTTGTTTAGGGTCCTTTCATTCAAAGAACTGTTATGAAATGTGTTGTAGGTTTTTAGTTGTTTCACTTTGATAGGACTGATGAGTCTTTAAAAATCAAACAAGAGCATAAGAAGTTGAGGGTTGAATTGGAGTGTCTGGTATTGAGATGAAATTGGACTTTAACTTTGAAGAAATCTCTCACATTCTCTTTGCAATTTCTGTCCTCCAGAGTAGAATGCATGATTGTTGCCAACGATGCCACTGTCAAAGGAGGTACCTACTACCCAGTGACTGTGAAAAAGCATCTACGTGCACAAGAAATTGCACTGCAAAACAGGCTCCCCTGCATCTACTTAGGCAAGTCTCGGGAGTTGTAAAACAAACTATTATTATTTTATGTAGTAAAATACAAGACCCTTCAGAAGGCTTAATATATGACATCAGCAGTAGATTTTTTTAGTGGTTGTTCTAATTCAGGGTCATTGAGGTAAGCAGCTACCCCTGCTCTTGTCTTCTGCCAGTTTTCTGGGGTGCCCTTGGCTGCCTGGTGCTGGGTAGGATTCTATGGGCAGCAACACTAACCAAAGTATGAAACATCACCTGCTAAATGTTCTTCTGATTCATTAAAAAGAATAAAAATAGAAAGCAGTTGTCTGTGTTCCCAGATCAGCCCATGTGCTCGCTCTCCAGTGACTTTCTGAGGGAAATATGCATTTTTTAGCATCTGGAACTGAGTCTTCATGGACATTTTGTCCAAAGGATCCATATCTTTCCCTCCAATACTCTGTCAATGATATTTTTAAAAAGCTGTTGGTTTCTCCCATAATTGTAAAAGAAATAATGTTCTTTGTTAAAAACTCTGGGAGAAAATGGAAAAAGAGCTACTCATAATAGTATCACTGAGAAATAACTCCTAATAATATTTTGATATATGCCAGGTTTTTTCCCTATGTACATGTGGAGCCTTTTTCTTTTATATATTTTATTTTTTTGTTAACTATAATGGGTTCCACCCATGAAAAAGCAATAGCTAACATTTATGGATTTTTGAGTGCTAGAATCTGTGTATGTTAAATGTAAAATGATTGGATCTTATATAATTTGAGCAGAAGTAAAAAAAAAGAAATTTCATTTTCTTTTTTTTTTTTTAAGATTTATTTATGCATACAAGAGCTGGGGTGCAGGCCAGAGATGCAGGGTTGGGGGTGAAGAGGATTCACCAGAGAGAGTGGGGAGCAAAACAGGCAGATTGACTGAAATACATTGCTGAGGGAAGCAGTGGGCGAGAAAGGAAAGGTCTGCTGTGCTATGTGGGTCACCTCCCCGGCCAGGGATCAAACTCATGCTACAGTGGTGTGGATAGCTTCACAGTGCTGTGCTTAACCCCTTATACCACCAGGGAGGCCCCAGAAATTTCATTTTCAAGGAAAGTAAATTTATGTTTGAAATTAAAATAGATTTAAATCTAAAGCATTAAAAAAAACAACAAGGCATTTAATTTGGTGCTTCCTGGATATTGGTTTAAAATCCCAACATATGCTGTCTATTTATGTGGGTGTTTAACAGCTACTGATGTAGAGATTTTTTTATTTGTGACAGTGAAAATACTAGGTGGCTTTTGCACACATGAGAACAGATGAGGCCCTGCTGTTTGTAGGTGCTGAAAACACTGCAGGGTTTGCAGTAAAACACACACATGGATCCTGTCTATGACAACCTTATAATGAATTGGAGACACAATATAATGTGTTAGATAACAATAAAAGGTTTAGTGGTTGTGTGCAGTGGTAGTGAGTGTAGACCCAGCTAGCTTCCTCTGACAGTTACTTGTGCGCTCACAGAATGTGTTGAGCATTTGTCATTTCAAGTCATCTCAGACACCTATGGGGTAACTACTGTTACCGTTGTGTCTTAGATGAGGAAGCCAAGATATAGAATGGTTAGGAAACACCTCTAATCACACAGCTGTATAGTAGTGAAGTCTGTTTTGAACTCAGCTGGCTTCGTGCCCACTAGTAGAATATGTTGTGAAACGCCACCAGAAGGCAGTGTGTGACAGCGCACATAAATTCTGCAGATGAATTTTGTGGGAAAGATAATTTTTTTGGCTGAAATGGTTAAGAACTGATGGTGTTTCTTGAATTTTAGCTGATCTTCAAGGGAAAGAGTGTCTCAAACATTTCAAGTAGAATTTTGCACAGTGGTAGGAGACCTTTGCCCATTGCTCCGCTCAGCAGTATACTTCAGTAAATTTACTTGTTCTGCTCCCCACTGGATCTCTGGTGAATCCTCTTACCTCCCGCACCTCTGGCTTACACCTAGTTCTTCCACGCCAAAAAAGAAAAAAAAAAATTAAAGAGGTAGGATAACCTAATGGGGGATTGTGCAAAGAGGTGATAGCGTGGTTTAGAAGGATAGGGCAGGTTTTCTGTGATTGTGATTAAGAATTGCCACTGTCATTGATGCAGGTCTTATGTGTGGCTTACTTTGTACTCACTTCTCATTTCTCTTGTCTTCAGTTGATTCAGGAGGGGCAAACTTACCTCGACAAGCAGAAGTATTTGCAGATCGAGAGCACTTTGGTCGCATATTCTATAATCAGGCAATTATGTCTTCTAAAAATATTACCCAGGTAATAGCTCGTTGATGAGATGTATTGCTTTTTGCTTTAAATGTCTTTGCTAATTAGGTATTTTTCAGTGACATAAAATGGAATTTAGTCTTTTTCTTTTTTTCTTTTTTTTAAAGATTTATTTATTTATTTATACAAGCACTGGGTATAGTCAGAAGTGCGGGAGGGTGAGAGAATTCACCAGAGCCAGAGTGGGGAGCAGAGCAGGCAGAAGGACCCAAGTACACTGCTGAGGGGAGCAGCGGGCGGCAGGAGAGGTCTGCGTGCCATGTGGGACCCTACTCCGGTGGCCGGGGAGCAGCCAGGGATCTAACAGGCACTGCAGAAGCTGCTGGCAGCCTTGCAACCCAGCGCTCAACCGCTGTGCCACCGGAATTTAGTCTTTTTCACAAAAAGTATCTTAGGGTTCTTTCCAAGATTCTCATGTTAATTATGCAAATACTCTTATACTGTATTTAAATATTCTCAGGTGTCACTTCATTTTTCCTTACCTAGCCTCACCTCCCCTCAGCCTCACTCATAGTTTTTAAATTTTGTCTTTTTTGCTTCATATCTTGGTAATTGGTTTATGGGCTTAGTTAGAAGAGGCACTGTTTATTATTCTTTTAAAAATGCATTTCAACCTGTAATGAAGCAAGATAGGACCTGGAGAGATAAAATCACTGCTGTGTGACTCTGATAAAGAGATTGAGGGAGCAACAAATATTCTGGGTAAGATAGACATTTTGTTTGCTGTGTAGATTTCAACATACCCAGTTAGCTCACATAGGCATGAGTACTGTAGGAATGTTGATCCATCAGTATAATGGGTAATGTTCTTAAATTCTTGATAACAATTGAATTAATGAGGTGAATTAATAATGTATATTTTATGACTTATTATTTTTTTAATTTTATTTTTATATTCCCCATACAATTGCAACCCCCTTATTTTGACCCCAATCCCTCCCCTCCCCGCCCCCCACCCTTACAGACTGTCTCTGGTTCATAGTTGTTTGTTGGTTATGATTTTCACTTTCTTATAGTTATTCATTTTCCTGGTCCCTTATTTAAGTTTTCTAGATTCCTGCTATAAGTGAGAGCATCCGGTATTTTTCTTTTTCTTTCTGGCTTATTTCGCTGAGCATGATCCCTTCCAGCTCCATCCATGTTGCTGAAAATTGCTTGTGTTTATCTTTTTTGAATGGTGAGTAATATTCTATGGTGTATATGTACCACATCTTCTTGATCCAGTCATCTATTTTTAGGCATTTGGGTTGTTTCCAAAGCTTAGCTATTGTAAACAATGCTGCTATAAACATAGGCGTGCTGGTGCCCTTTGGAATTAATGTTTCTGTGTCCTATGGGTAAATACGTAGGAGTGGAATTGCTGGATCATATGGAAGCTCTATCTTTAGTAGGTCAAGAAATCTCCACACAGCTCTCCATAGTGGTTGGACCAATTTGCACTCCCACCAACAGTGCAGGAGAGTTCCTTTTTCTCTACAACCTCGCCAACATTTGTTGTTGCTAGTTTTTTTAATATGTGCCATTCACTGGTATAAGGTGGTATCTCATGGTAGTTTTGATTTGCATTTCCCTGATTACAAGTGATGTTTCATTTATTTCTGCTTGGTTTTTATTATTTCTTTTCTTCTACTGGTATTGGGGTTTTTTTGTTGTTCTTTTTCTAGATCTTTGAGCTTCGAGATTAGGTTGTTTCTTTGAGTTCTTGTTTCTTGATGAGAGCCTCTATTGCTATATATTTTCCTCTTATTACTGCTTTTGCTGCATCCCATACATTTAGGAAATTGGTGTCCTCATTGTCATTCAATTCAAAGAATTTTTTAATTTCTTCTTTGATCTCCTCGTTAGTCCAGTGGACTTCCAGTAGTGTGGGTTTCAATCTCCATGAGGTAGGAGAGTACCTTGCCTTCTTTTTATGGCTTATTTCTAGTTTGATGCCTTCATGGTCAGAAAAGATGTTTGGTATGATTTCAATCTTGGTGTATCTGTTGATGTTTGTCTTGTGTCCCAGTATGTGATCGATCCTGGGGAATGATCCATGTGCGCTTGAGAAAAATGTGTACCCAGATTTTTTGGGGTTTAGTGTTCTGTAGATGTCTGTTAAGCCTAAGCTCTCTAGATCCTTATTTAGAGCTTTAGTGTCTTTACTTATTTTTTGTCTCGTTGATATATCCATTGTTGATAGTGGTGTGTTGAAGTCTCCCACTACGTATGTGTTTTCTCTGATGTCTGTTTTCAGAGTGACAATAATTGTCTGATATATTTTGGTGCTCCTTCGTTTGGTGAATATATGTTAATGAGTGTTATTTCTTCTTGAAGTATTGTCCCCTTGATCATAATGTAGTGACCTTGGGGTCTCTTTTTATTTTTTTGAGTTTGAAATCTGTTTTATCTGATATGAGTATAGCTATTCCTCCCTTCTTTTTTGGTCCATTTGCTTGTAGGATTGTTTTCCATCCTTTAACTTTGAGTCTATTTTTATCTTTTGCAGCTAAATGTGTTTCCTGGAGAAAGCAAAAGGTTGGGTTTTGTTTCTTAATCCAGCCTGCGACTCTGTGTCTTTTTATTGAAGAGTTTAGTCCATTTACATTTAGAGTTAGTATTGATATGTTAGCATCTGTGTTTGCCATTGTGTTTGTCTTTCCTTTGATTTTATTTATTCTTTTAATAACTTTTTGGTTTTTTTTGGCCTTCTTTTATTGTTATTCGTCCCTCTGCGGTTCTGGCTTTGGGACTCCTTGTAGTATTTTTTGGAGTGGGGCTTTAGTCGTAATGAAATTCCAGAGTTTCTGTTTGTCTGGGAAGGTCCTTATTCTTTCTTCATAGAGGAAGGAGAGCTTTGCGGGATAGAGTATTCGTGGTTGGCATCTGTTTTCTTAGAGTCTGTTGACTATGTCCCTCCACTTTCTCCTTGCCCGTAGTGTTTCTTCGGAGAAGTCTGATGTCAGCCTGATTGGTTTTCCATTGAATGTTATCTGTTTCTTCCCTCTTGTCAGTTTCATTATTTTTTCCTTGTCTTGGATTCTTGGGAGCTTTACTATTATGTGTCTTGCTGTATTTTTCCTTTCGTCATGGAAGTGTGGTGTTCTTCTTGCTTCTTGTATATCAATTTTCAGCTCCTTCTTCACGTTTGGGAAGTTCTCTTCAATTATTTCCTTGAATATTTTCTCTGTTCCTACATCTCTCTCCTCTCCTTCTGGGATTCCTATAACTCTTATATTTCCTTTCCTCATGGAGTCAGATAGTTCCCGAAGTCTTTCTTCGGTCTTTTTCCTTCGTACTTCTCCTTCCTTTTCTGTTTTAGTTCTTTTTATTTCTGTGTCTTCAAGAGTACTTATTCATTCTTCCATTTCATCTATTCTGCTTTCATTGCTTTTCCCAGAGTTCTTTAGCGCCTCCATTAATTCTTTGATCTCCTACATTTCTTTTACTTCTCTCTTTAGGGACTCAATTTCATTCTTCTGGTCATTAATTATTTTTCCCTTATCATTATTTTCCTTTATGACTTCTGTCAGTTTTTTAATCATGGCAGTTTTAAATTCTCTTTCTGGAAGGTTCAGAAGTTCTTCCAAGTTACTGTCATTGCAATCTGGTAGGTAGTTTTCTTCTTGTGGTGTGCTTTTTTCCTGAGGAGTTGCTGGGTTGCATGTGGTTTTTCAACTCCCTGCTGCCTGTTTTCTAATTTGCCGTATTCCTTGGGACACTGTGTTGCTGGTACTGACTGGCATCTTCAGCGAACTTCTCAGCTCACCTCTGGCTCCTCTGGGAGACTTCTGCTGGTTTCAAGCATTCTCTACTGAAGAAAGGTCCCTGTTCTAAAATGCTGATGTGGGGGACACGCTCCCCTGTGCACCAGGTCTGTCCCAGCAGTGGGTGCAGCTCCCCTCTGGGCTGGGACTGCAGGCCAGAAGGGGCCTGGCTTGGGCGAGCCTCCCAGCTCACCTCTGGCTCCTCAGGGAGCCTTCTGCTGGTTTCACACAGTCTCCACCAAAGAGAGGTCCCTGCTGCAAAATGCCGGTGCCAGGGACGCGCTCCCCTGTGCGCCCGGTCTGCCCCAGCGGTGAGTTATGACTTATTTTTTAATGGCTGCTCTTCAGGTAAAGGAAGAAAAAAATGTGATACAGGCGTTACCTGTTTTTCTTTCTTTTTTTTTTTTTTTAGAGGCATGTTTTATTTATTTATTTGTTTGTTTGTTTGTTTTGTTTATACATGCACTGGGTACAGTCAGAAGCGCGGGAGGGTGAGAGAATTCACCAGAGCCAGAGTGGGGAGCAGAGCAGGCGGAAGGACCGAAGGACACTGCTGAGGGGAGCAGCGGGCGGCAGGAGAGGTCTGCGCGCCATGCGGGACCCTCCTCAGGTGGCCGGGGAGCAGCCGGGGATCGAACCGGCGCCGCAGAGGTCGCTGGAAGCTTCGCAACCCAGTGCTCAACCACTGCGCCACCGGGGAGGCCCGTTACCTGTTTTTCTACAATTACTTTGTGTTGAAAGTGATGAGAGTTTAAAAAAGCATTTTATATTTACATTATTATATAAAATATCATTATATAGTTGACTCTTGAACAAAGATGGGTTTGAACTGCGTGGGTCCACTTGTGGATTTACAGCATCTATATTGTTTTGTATCATATCAGACAGTGTTGATGTCAGTATGATAGAAGATTCATCTCGTACACAGACGATGCGAATTTAGGGTGTTGATAAATATAGCTCAGGGATTTTCTCTTTCATATGATTTTCCTTAATGATATTTTCTCTCCTCTAGCTTATTTTATTATAAGCATAAATATATAATACATATATGTATAATACATATTAAGGAAAAAAATGTGTCTGTTGACTATGTTATTGGTGAGACTTCCAAGATTAGCAGCAGGTTATTACTAGTTAGGTTTGGGGGAGTCAAAGTTATATATGGGCTTTTGACTTCTTGGGTGTGTGTGTGAGGGTGTCGGTGCCCCTCTTGTATTGTTCAGGAATCAATTGTATTTTTAATAGCTTTTCTAGCAAGCCATTGATATCCCCATTCCCTCCAACTTATGTTACACTTACAGTGTACCTTGAACTGGATAGTCTTCTGCAATTTTTCAGTGAAAGGATGAAGGTATAGGGTTCATGAAGCTTTTCAGAATAAGGTAAAAAACCTCTTGACTTGTTCTCAGAGACTCTTTCTACAGGGCAGGCTGCTGACCTTCAATACGTAATTTGCCTTTGGTGTAATGAGAACCAATCTCTATTTGTGCAAGTAAGACCAGGAGGGTAATGGAATTTTGTCAAACATATTTCCAGACTATTACCTTTGTTTTTTAGCATCTGTTTTATTTTCACTCAAAAATTTTACTGGTGTCTTTGGTGGCAGTGATGACAAATACTGTTACTGTTCATTACACATCATTTTTAAGCCTTTTTGCTGCTTTCTTGTTTTTGATTTAAATCTTTGAATCAGCAAGGACATCCTCACCCTGCCAGAGGGCTCTTTTGGTCTTTCCCATCACAGAGCAGACTCCCCCTCCCCTGTGCTAGGTGGACTGTAGCCACTCACATGTCTGAGTAGAGATCTCAGGAGCTGCCTTGTCCTGATGTGGATGAGCGTTGCTTTGGTGTCTCTCCCAGCTACAGCCTGGGTTGTGCCTTCCGTAAAAACCAAACTTCTACCTTTGAGTGTTGTCAGAACAGTTTGTGGTCCTCATTTTATGTCCTTTTAATATCTTCTTAGTTGAGAAAGCAGAACTTGATTTTTGGATTCCAGATCATTTGCCCAAGTGAACTCTGGTGCAGTCCAGGCTAAGGTCTTTGTGGTACCAAGGATGATGCTTTGGGACATGGAAAGTGGTCCCTGCTGGTTTGGCCCTGGGGTCCCTGTGCTTTGTGAGGGAAAATTTTAGGTCCCTGCCACACCATGGCAGACGCCTTTGCTGGTGCACATTTACTTTCTTTTGTGAGTGAGTGAATGGCTCATGATTAAATGATGAGAAGAGATTGTGTGAGTGGTGACTATTTTTTTTCAATCACTCTTCTTTTATCTATATTTAATTTTTATTTCTGTGATCAGAATTTGCTTTTGCAATTTTAGTTTTATGCCTGTTAGTTACTTGTAACTAGAGTAGACTCTCTTTTTTCCGATGAAAAATTTGAGAATTTTGATTTCTGTTTGTTTAGTAAAACTGCCTTTCAAAGTATTTTTTTATAACAACATGATTGAAATATAATTCACATACCAAAGAATTTACCCAAGTAATGTGAATCCCCATTAGGGCATTTACAGAACTGAATCAAATTTGGAAGATCTTCATTACCCCAAAAGAAAATACCACGTCTATTATTAGCGGTTATTTCCCATTCTCCCCAATCCTCCTTAGCCCTCTGGAAACCCCTAATCTACTTCTGTCTATTGATTTACCTAGTTCTGGACATCTCAGGGAAATAGAGCTACATAGTGAGTGGTCTTTGTGTCTGGTTGCTTTCACTCAGCATGAGGATTTCAAGGTTAAGCTGCCTGCACAATCTCCCACCTTTTTCTGAGCCCATACCTTGTATATAATGTACTAGCCAGTTTAAGAGAAGAGGATTTTTAAGTATTGTAGAGAAACACATCTGAAGTATGCTTAAAAATATGGTCAAATTCCCTGAAGTAATGATTTGGCAGCTATTCACTTTTCTACTAAATTGATGGGCTTTTTCCTCCTCTCTGACATGACACGACAGAATTATTTCATTTCCCTCAGTTTTGACTTACTGCATTTTGACAAAATCATACCTGTTTTTTTAAAAAAATTAATTTTCAGTTGAGGTAATATTTGGATACCCCCATCAGGGTCTCCTCTTTTTTCTCCCTACCCCCTCCTCTACCCACATTCTTGGTCTCTGAATACTCTGACAGTTGTTATATTTTCTTCTTTCCTTTTTTTTTTTGTTCATTAATTGTTTTCTTAGAAATCTGTTATGTCTATTTAGTTTTTTACATCTTATTTTTGAAATTGTCCCCTTTTATTATTATTATTTTTTTTTTATTTTTTAAAGGTTTATTTATTTATACAAGCACTGGGTACAGCCAGAAGCGCGGGAGGGTGAGAGAATTCACCAGAGCCAGAGCGGGGAAACAGAAGTGGCAGACTGAGGAAATACACTGCTGAGGGGAGCAGCAGGGCGTGGCAGGAGAGGTCTGCAGGCCATGTGGGACCCTCACTGGGGGCTGGGGAACGAACTGGCACTAGAGGTTGCAGCGCTCAACTGCTGCGCCACCAGGGGAGGCCCAGAAATTGTCTCCTTTTAGATTCTTAGACCATTGTGACTTTTCCCTAAGTCAAATCCCTTGCCCTTTTTTTTATACTGAAATAATTTGAATGGATTCTGGTGTTCTGTTTCAGAGACCAGGCTGATAAGATGAAATCATATTCTTCTGTCATCATGGAACCTTAAAAAAAACAAAAACAAAAACAGGAGGCTGGAGAGGGATCAGAGGGAGGAAGGGAGGAGCACAGGGGACTGAGGTGATGGTGCACCGGTACATTGGGGAAAGAAACTCTATGGGGGCTATATCTGAGGGGGTGGGGGGAAGCCCATACTGTTTCAAAATGAGCAATGATGTAAAAAAATTACTATAAAAAATGAGCAATGATGTAAAAATAATTAAAATTAAAATAAAATATATAATTAAAAAATAAAATTAAATTTAAAAAAGAAAACAAAAAAACCCCAAAATATATCAAACATTCACAAAGTGTAGTAAATAATAAAACAGAAGCACTCTTTCACTTAGTATTAATATTTCATTTGTTATTTTTTCCTCAGGTTTTTAAAAACTTATTCATGCACCATTTAGCCATTCAAAATATCGTTAATTGCATAATTTGCCTATGTTTTCTACTTCAACACTGTTATAATGAATGTTTCCTTGTGCTCATAGGCAAGAGGTTCTATATCATAGATATCTTCAAGCAAACTTTTGGGTGATTGATAGGCAAAAGCAGTTAAGTGCTAAATACTTCTATGAAATATTGGCAGATAACTGTCGTAGCCATTTTTAATAACATAAGTGAAGTAGTTAGGGAAATGTCCTTTGTAATTATCATTAAATAGAAAAATATTACTATATACTGCCTTTCATTTTTGGATTAATGGTAGTATGACTTTTTGCATTTCAAAAGAGACATTTCTATGACTAAGAAACTGATAAAATATTGGAATTAGTTGCAGAAATTGTTTTCATATACTTAAAAACATGTCATTACATAGTTCTCTTATTTGTCTTTGTGATATTATTTATTCCTATCTCAGGTTAATCAGCCAAACCCATATTTATACTTTGTGTCATACTAATCTCTAAGCAAGAATATAAAAAAAATTTTTTTTTTATTATGGAAAATTTCAAACACAGAAGTAGAAAAATAATTTGCAATTGACTTTTTTCCAGCAAGATTTTTAACTGTGGTGTTTATGTTAGCTTTATTGTTCGTGAGCATATTCAAGGTAACACAAAGTATTAACAGAACTCATTTGGAGAGTTAGTTCAGTTCAGTATCCCTGAGGTAAGTGGCAGTTATTTAGAGAGCTTTTTATTATTGTTAAATTTAAAAGTTATCCCTTTAACATAGTTTTACTAAACCATGGGTATTTTTTTCTCTCCTTTAGTTCTTCAGGCTAGCGGTCTATCTGGCTACTCTTATCTCTGACAGAGATTGTCTTTAAACCTTGTAAAAGTGTGACATAAGCCCTTCAAAATGCTTTGAGAGAAGAAAATAATAAAATGTTTAGAGGCCTCCATTTTAAAAATGATGTCTGGGGACCTGCTAATAGTACCCTTGGTACTGAAACTTTGTGGGGCCCAAAAGTTGTGTTATTCACTGAACTGTACCTAATGGCTGTGTTGTGTGCTTGTGTTCCAGATAGCTGTGGTCATGGGCTCCTGTACAGCAGGAGGTGCTTACGTGCCTGCAATGGCTGATGAAAACATCATTGTGCGCAAACAGGGCACCATTTTCTTGGCAGGGCCCCCATTGGTAAGAGCATAGTCTTGATTGATTGATTGATTGAAATAAAATACATATATACAAAATTTACCTTCCTAACCATTTTTCAGTTGTTCTTAAAGTGTTGTGCCAAAGTATACATGACATAATTTACCATTTTAAGTGTATGGTCTATGTTCAACATATAAATGAGACCATCTGTCATTTGTCTTTTTCCTTCTAACTTAATTTCACTTAGCATTGTCTTTTTTAGGTCATTCCATGTTGTGGCATATGGCAGGAGCTCATCCTTTTTATAACTGAGTAGTATTCCACTGTGTGTGTGTGAATGTGTGTGTATAGCATTTTTCTGATCCACTCCTATACACTTAACCTTGTTCAGTAGTCTACCATTAAAAGACCTTGTGTACGGGTAGATTAAAAAGAAGCAGTAACAGCCTCATTTGTTTGAGAATTCTAAATTTTGATGCTTGTTTACTGAAAGTTGAGACAAGGCTTTGTAGCTTTCACACGTAATGTGGGGTTGAGTTGCTATAGTTTTCAGTAGCTTAAGGTGTTTGAAAAAAATGCATAGTAATAACACAAATTTTTGAAAGGGCTTTTGTTCTCCTCCTGTCTTTTGTTTATTTTCTGAACTTGTTATTTAGTAGAGTGAGTTGCTTTTATGTTCTCTATGACTTTTATCATCTTTGTACTTATCACAGTATGAAACATATTATAGGTGTTGATTGAAATAAACATAGTATATCTGTTGTTTACTCCCTTTCACAACTTAAATATCCAGACACTTCTTGTAATTTGCTATTGTCGGACTGAATGTTATTTTATATTGAACTTTTTTGTAAGATGAGAACCAAGAGTTTAGTACTGGGGGGTGGAATAATTGGAGGTGAAATTTTTAATCACCTCTCCCTGTGGAATAATATTTTATTTAAGACAGAGCTTTTGATTTAGTGAGTAATAAGTCCTTTCTATGCTGTATTTTTAGATTAATATCCATTATTCTTAAAAAAGCATTCCCTATTTGAGGAAAAAGAAACAAATTAGCCAACCCATAGAAGTAGGAGTCAATAAGTAATTCCCAAGTTAGCCATTTGGCATTTAGCACTAAATGATTTTTCATTCTTTTTCCTGTTAGAATTTCACAGACTATAATTAAGTCATCCTTATTTATTAATTGAATTCTTTCTTTTTGATCATACTCTACTGAGTCTTTGATGTAAGTAATCTTGGAGATTCCCCCCTTCCCTATTTTACAGATATTATACCTTTAAGATTTTGTGATTGTAACTAAAATTTGTCGGCATAGGCAAAATAAAGGCCTTCAGTACATTTATTGACTGTTCAAAGATGAATAAATCACAATTCCTACCATAAAGGAATAGAGGTTAAAGGAGATAACAGATACATGCAAATTATTGCAATACAGTCTGGCAGGTGCCCGGCTGGAGGCATAGGTGGGATACTGCTGGATCACAGATGAGCAGGCACTGCTGTGTTGACATGGTGGGTGTATTCATAATGAGAAGGCCAGGGTGGGTCAGGGAAAGTCACATAGAGTAGGTGACCTGAGGTGGGACCTGAAGGATAAGTAGGCGTTCATCAAATGGGTGAGAGGGAGAAGGGGCCCGGCAGTGGAAACAGCACGTGTAATCACAGAGGCTGTCATGTGTGTGGAGGCAGCCTAATATAGGGGAAAGAGAGAGGGTTTTCAGCCATAAATGCCTGCATTCAAACCAGGTTCCTGTACTTGCTCAGGACTGGAGTTCTGAATTTTCTGCGCCCCCCCCCCCAGTTTTATTTATTTATTTATTTAATTTATACAAGCACTGGATACAGTCAGAAGCGTGGGAGGGTGAGAGAATTCACCAGAGCCAGAGCGGGGAGCAGAACAGGCAGAAGGACCGAAGTACACTGCTGAGGGGAGCAGCGGGCATGGCAGGAGAGGTCTGTGCACCATGTGGGACCCTCGCCAGTGGCTGGGGATCGAATCAATGCTGCAGAGGCTGCGGGCAACTTCGCAACCCAGCGCTCAACTGCTGCGCCACCGGGGAGGCCCCCCGATTTTTCTTTTGTGGACTGGAGATAGTGTTCCCTAGCTTGCTGGTCGGTGAGAAGAGAAAATACAGTGTTGTTTAGCCCCATGGAAGAAGGAGTGGGAGGTTAGTCGGGTTAGATGTGTGTGCTCAGTAGGCATTTGTGTGTCTTGAACAAATCTCACCTTCAGCTTTTATCTTCCTTGCAGGTCAAAGCAGCAACTGGAGAAGAAGTGTCAGCTGAGGACCTCGGAGGTGCTGATCTTCATTGCAGGTGAAAGAGAACGGGTTGTTTCCTTCCAGAATTGATTGATTGTTTTTGTTCAAAAGAATTTTAAATTCATTTTTCCAAGCATTAAACTTGACAGATCAAACAGCAGTTTATTTGTTCTCCATCGATTGTTTTAGGCTTCAACCCTTTGTACTATAAAGTTACATTTCCAAGTTAGAAAGTCACCTTTTTTATTATAGCCTAGAAGGCTGGAGAGACTCAGTTTTCTTGTTTATTTAACAGATATCCATCAAAAACCTATTATTTGCCAGTCACAGTTCTGGGTTTTCAGGATAATTAGATAGACATTACCTTTGACTTCAAGGAGCCTACTGTCTAGTTTGGGAGGTAGGCAATAAATAAATAATTACCAAACAGTGTTAGACATGTGAATTTATGATAAGGCCTATAAGGAAAGCCTACAGATGATGGATGGAACCCAATGGTGTGCAAATGTTATAACTTTGTTGAATTAACATTTGTCAGGTGTAGTACAGGCTGCTGATGTGAGTTATGGTTCAATAGATCACAAAAGAAATTGAAATAAAAGAAGTTTGCTCATAGGTCCTGGAGGAAATATATGGCATGCCTCCAGGGGTCACATGGAGAAGTCAAGGCAAAGTGTAGACAGACAGGAGCTGGGTCACATGTCCTTATGAGGACCTACGGGTAAAGTGCTAAGGCAGGAATGGTTAGCCTCAGATGAAAAGAGCAGTGTTTTTGCAAGTCCCACAGGGTTCTTATTAAGGGACACATAAGCCATACAGACACTGGGAGACGGGGGAGGCTGTTGATCACAGATGCGTTGGAGAAGTCAACATCTGCTTGTGACTACAGCTGCTCTCCAGGGCACGTGCTTGTGTGAGTGCTTAGCAGAGCAATTCTTCAGGTCAGACACTAGGCAGAAAAAGACCATCTACCTCACAAAATCTCATAAGGATTTAATGAGATGATACATGTACAACAATATCTGCTTTAAATAAGTACTTATAAATGTTAACTGCCACTATTACGTTTGTTGTTGCCTTGAACATAGCTGGTCATTAAAGATACCTTTGTCAGAGAGCAATTAGGAAACCACTGAAGATTCTAAGCAGGGATGTACTGTTATCAGATACTTCATTTAAAAAGCTCTATGCTATGCTAAACGAAGGATGCTTGGAGTGTTGGCAAGAGACAAAATGGGAGACCAGTTGGGTGACTATGTCAGTATCACAGGTGAGAGATTTGGGTAGTTTAGCTGGTTATGGTGGTGGAATCAGTAGGGAGTGAACAGATTTGAGCTCTATTTTAGAGGTGGAATTGAGAAAGTTGTTGAATTTCACGTAAGGGGGGTGACAAAGATGATGACTTGAAATAATTTCATTTCCTGAGACCAGGAAGAAGGGAGGGGAGGGGAACCCACTTTAGAGATGGGGCAGAGGGGTGGAGTATTTTTTTGACCTGATAAATTAGAGATTTGAGTATTCAGTTAACGATAAGAAACTGGAGCCATATCAGTGCAAGAGATCTTTGTTTGGCAATTACTAGTATAGAGATAGAATTTAAAACTGTGAGCGTAATCAAGCTTACTTCTGGGTGAATGTAGATAGGGAAGAGCCTGGGCATCAATGGCAAGTGGATCTCAGGGCCCGGCAGGTGCTGTAAACCCTTCATTGCTCTCCCAAACCACAAAACAGGGAGACAAGCAGTTATGGCAGCAGTCCAATAGGTGGGAGAAGGAAGGTAGATTAACATCTCTACTCTCCTGTCAGGCACTGTGGTGCCTTTTGAAGAAAGACTCAGTTAAGGGAGTTACCTTTGCCTGTTTTGCATCCAGGTCTTTCTCTGTGAGCACTTATTATGGACAGATTGATTGTTCTAGGTGTTAGGAGTAGCATGGAAGAATTTTAGGTCTGCAGGAACATAATTAGGCAGATAAAAGAAATACATGAATGAACTAAAAACAATTAAAAAGTAAATGTGCTCATCTGTATCCAGTTTACAGCTGGAAGGTAAAGAAGGAACAGGGAAGGAAATGCCTGGAGTGGGGTTGAAGAAGCCAGAAAAAGGCTTACAGAAGAAATTTGAATTTGCACAGAATACCGCAGAATGCATGATAGGATCTAGAGAATGAGGATGCGGATCGAGTAGCCTGACTGGGGTCTAGACAAAGTGGGCCACCATTGTTTGTAGCTTCTTAACCAGAGGAAGGTGATGGTATTATCTGTGGAGACTTTTTTTTTTTTTTTAAATTTTTGACAGTTTAAAGTAAGTAATCTAAAAAAAAAAATAAATTAATTAAAAAAAAAAATAAAGTAAGTAATCTGGTGTCCATAAAAGTTGAAGGCTGTATATCAAGTTAGACATGTAGGTTCTGGAATTAATCTTACATTTGCTTCACTTATTACCTTGGTGTCCAGATAATTTACTTAACCGCTCCAGCCTCGTTTCCCTCTATGTAGAATGAAGACACGAGTAGTTCTTACCTTGGATTGAGCACAGTGTCGGGTGCATACTAAGCATTCTATTACCACTAGCTGTTGTTATTAATAATAACCTATTTAAAATCATGGAGAAATAATTAGGTGGTAATTGCTTCAGGTTTTTTTTTTTTTTTTTTTTTTGAACCATGTCATAAAATTTATTATCACAAATTGCTTTGGGTTCTGTCTGTCTTTAAAAGTACATATTTATACCTCTTTGATTAGTCATCCTTGGGAGTTAGTTTGACACAGACTTACATAATATGGTGGATCATCAAAAGTTTCCTTTTCCTGCTGTTTCGGTAAAATACTGGGCAATTTTTAAAAGAAAGCATTTTATTTTATATATTTATGGATTTGGAAGCAGTTCCTTCTGCTTCTGTTTGCTCACTGAATTACTACAGTGTAGCTCGAAGTCAGTGATTCTAGCTGGTATTATGTGTCAAGCATTAAAGATGGTCAGTTGCAAAATATATTAAATCAAAGAAGCTGAAGAGTCTACCATCTGCTCAGCATTGCAGAACTGTAACAAGGGGTAAATAAGGTTTTGCTCTTATTTAGGAATACCCAGGTCACAGGTGGAGACTGGCTTGAAACCACCATGAGAACCCAATTCTATGGATTGTCTCCCAAGGGGTTGGCCCACTTTGTCTAGACCCCACTCAGGCTATTCTGTCCACATCATCATTCTCTAGATTGAAATGTCCATTCTGCTTTCTACCTGCAATACTCAATAAGTGGCCGGGTAAGAGAGTAATGCTGCATGTCCCTAGTAGAAAAGACATCAAAATTTAAATGACATCAGCACAGTCCTTACTCATAAAATGAATTAAATTCTATTTTTTTCAAGTACATATTCTTACCCAACTTTACAGTTTTTGAATATTTTATTAGAAAGTCATAGTTCATGAGTAAACCATCTAGTCAGAACAGAACTAATAACCAGAGCAAGCCCATGCTTCATGCACACCCAACTTATAATTGGATAGGAACTTCCATGGCACTCATCACAGAACCATTTTGTCAATACTCACTTATATGCATGATCTAAAGGACAGTGTCTTCAAGCCTTTGTGTATGTTACCTATGACAGCTTATTCTTGGGATGTAAGGCGGGGTCTCAGTAGTCACTCAGAAATGGGAGGTCATAGATGATATCTTCATTAGGAGCTGTGTTAGGTACAAACACTTTTTTTGTTATACCAACCTCATCATAAAAGTATGTTGTCTGTGGTTGAATCTTATTGTGTACAATTTTGCTTGAGGTAATTGGGATGAGCATATATAGAAGTCTTCATTGGCAAGGCCCTGTGGTCTCTTAGGTCAAGATTGAGAGATAGAAGATGTGGCATCTTAGGAACCACTGGTGTTAATTTTATGTACCTCCCTTTCTCCAGTTTGTAAAAAAACAAACAATTGCCCTTGTTTTATCAGGGACATTAAAAGGAGTAAATTATATGTTTACTGAAGTGTTTTGCACTTATTTTGTTTTACTTTTGCTTTACTCTGTAGAAAATCTGGGGTAACGGACTACTATGCATTGGATGATAATCATGCCCTTCACTTAACTAGGAAGATTGTGAGGAACCTAAATTACCAGAAGAAGTTGGATGTGAGTAGGATATGATCCTTTATCTTACTGAAAAGCATCTTGACTTACATTGCCTCGAAATCATGTCTTTAAACTGGTTAAAATGATTTTTTCTATATTTCTGCAGGTAACCATTGAGCCTTCTGAAGAACCTTTATTTCCTGCTGATGAATTGTATGGAATAGTTGGTGTGAACCTTAAAAGGACCTTTGATGTCCGAGAGGTATGTAAAGTGGAACCAAGAGCTGTTAATCCAGCTGTCAGTCCCTTTATATCCATCCATCTTCAAAGCTAAAGTCTGTTTAGATGTGTCCTGCCTAGATGTGTCATGTTGTGGATCTCAGTAAAGATGTAAGGGAAAGATATCTTTCCATAGTGCAGGTGTTGTTATAGGGCAACCCCGATATAAAACGGGTTGCCTGGCTGTGGGTCCTCACCCGCGCCCTTACAAGGGACTTATTAATACTCCACTACAGGCACACACAAAAGGTTAATAAAAGGTTTATTTACAAGGGAAAGGGAATTAAGGAAATGTACAACTCAGGGAGAAAATAGGGAAATAAAGTCTTTAATGCGTCCTACCCTATCTGCCGACCTGGAAACCCAAAAAGCACTCTCTGAGCTGGCTGGAAGCTGTGAGCTGGCGGAGAGTCAAAATGGGGGACCCCTCCAAAGCCCACATGTCTGGCTTTATACCAACCTGGCTGCTTAACCCCACCCTCAGGTCCCAGCCACCTTCCCTTTGGTGGTGATGGGATTTGGAATTTCCAGTGTCTTTGGCTTTGGCCTGGGGTGGGGGGTGGAGTCCTCAAAGCCTGTATGGAATTAGCTTTAGGACATCTTTTTCCCCTAACAGTATCCCTGGTGTACAGTAAATTCTGCAAAAATGAATGAATGAATGAATGAATGAATGAATGAATGAATAAAAAGGGAGACCCTTTCATTGCACAATGACAAAACTTGGCTTGTTCTAAATAGTACTCCATATCCCTGTTGACATTAGGAAGGACACATTTGGCAACTTCACAATTTTCAGCTATTTCTTTTCAGCATTCTAATTCTGGGAAATGTGTGAAATATCTATTAGTTGTTGGAAAAAAATACCCTTTAGATCAATACAACAGTAGCAAAGAGTAGATTTTTGATTACAGTTAGAGACTTTACTCTGATTACAGATTGTTAACAGTCTTATGTAGTCTAGATTGGCAATTTTTAGCTCTTGCATGTAGTCTTTCATTTTGTTCAGTATCCATATTGAGCACAATAATTTTTAAATTAGGATATTATCTTAAGATCAGATTCTATGCGAGAAGCTTTAATATTTTAAGTTATTTTCTCCCTTGACTATAAAGTTAATATGTACAGATGTGAAAAATGTAGAAAATACAGGCAAAAATAACGTTGTTTTTAATCTTACCACCTGACAAAGCAGCTACTAATTTGATGTTTTGGTACCTTGTGTATGTATACGTTTTTATGTAGTTATGATAGTACAAACATACACATATTTTCAAATTCTTCTTTTCCTGCTTAAATTATAAGCAGTCCCCTATTCTTTAAATATTTTTCATGCAACACTTACCTTGGCTAGATTCTAATTCCTGTAATAGTGCTTGCAACATGTTAGACTAGGTTTAGCACTTTTGTAAAGTATTGAAAGGTTCCGAGTGGTAAAGAAGAACCAGGCCAAGTTTCTCAAAGGCGGGGAAAATTTATTGTGCCCCCGGGTGGAATTCACGGTGAAGTGATACACGTTGCCAGGGGGAGGCAGGCTTTTATAGGGTGAGGAGAGATCAGGTAGGAAACTGGATTTGTACGGAGGGAAAAAGTTTGTAGGGCCGGAAAAGATATGTAGGGCGGGGAGAGGCTCATTGTCTGATTTTTCTAGGCAGGCTTCCGCATTCCTGCCCCCAAGTGGGCTTCCTGGTGGGCTTTTGCATTCCTGTCCCCTGCATTGACCTTTCAAGTATAATAGTATTGTTTTTTTTTCCCTAAATCTACATGAAAATTGAGGCTTAGAGATTTTAAGTACCAGCCTATGAGTCTACTTTGCGGTGGCAGAGTGGGGAGTCAGTGCTGATTCTTCATCTCAGAATTATTTTCTTAGGTTCCTTCCCTACTAGTTCGTCACATTTTCACAACATTGTCTCATCTTTGCAGAGTGAGAACTGACCCTCAGAGGAGTTAAGTGACTTTTTGATTAAATCCTTGAGCCTTCCCCCATATATTTCAGCAGCCCCGGCAGCTCTTAGTCTAGCCACCAGCCATGAAGTCTCTTCTGCTTCTCTTGTCTGCAACATGATGCTGTTGATTTTATAGTAAAGTATAAAATCAGAGCCCACAATGACTTCAGACCATTGCTTTGCATGTAAAGTGAAATTCTAGTGAGAAGAATTTCTGCATAGGGGAAATTTTGTGGAAACAACAATATCACCATGAGTCTGTTTGCCTTATATATAACCTTAATGCAAAAATTCTTTTGTTGTATGATTTCTCAGGAACATTGTTATTTTTCTTCTTAGGTCATTGCTAGAATTGTGGATGGAAGCAGATTCAATGAATTCAAAGCCTTGTATGGAGACACAATAGTTACAGGTATAAAGATGAAGTATTGAAAATATGACTGATTTCTGTTGCTTTGAAAATAAGTGGTCTCTTAAGGCTTTGATACTCTTGGCATAAGCTTTGTTATTTAGAACAGCACAAATGTGTGAGTCAGTATTCAAAAGGAGCTGTTTTGTAAAGATCATTTGTAGTTGAATGGCCTCATGAATCCAGAGAATTTGAAATGATGATGACTGTTTGCTGTGGTATAGGCCCTTGTCCTTGACTTTGTGGCTTTAGCTATAAAAAGATTCTTAACTGTAGTAGAATTAGCAGAAGTATTTGTAGTTCCTTCTGTTTCTCTAGATAATGCTAATTACTTTGAAAATTTCACACTGTCTCCTTTGTTCTTTAGTCTCCAATGAGACTTAGAAGTTTTCTGTGATGATTCACTTTCCCAGAAGGAAGCAGAGTGAATTAACCCTTCTCACAGCCTCAAGGCAGACCTAATGTCATGCAAATACCAGGCAGAGAATATGGAATACTAAGTCCGAGGAATCAGATTAGGCTGTTTATAAAAGTTAATTCATTCATCTAAAGTGTTAACTTTATAGACCTTTGGAGAAAAGGATTTGAAAGATAGACGCTAGGCTCATGCTAATCTCATAAAATTTGTGAATTTTATTTGGTCTTGCAAAGGCTGGAACATGTAGTTGTTAATATGAATACAACATATCAGAGGAGAAAAAACTAGCTGCAGACATCCAAATTGCCAGTGCACATTGAGACTTAAGGATAAGTCACAACACTTGGTCTTGATTTATGGGTGAGAGAGGGTTCACTCTGCTACTGGAATTTATGTTTTTGTTTGAGGTGTTTAAGTGATTAAGAGCTTTTTGTTTGATATATAGACAGGATTTGTCACCCAGTAGTTGAGCATGTAACCCTCATTGTGTAGCAGCTTAAAACAAGTAAAAGCTTTTTCTGCTTCTTTCTCAAAGATGGATGGGGCTGTCCTCAGTATTTATTTTTATGTATTTGCTCCATATGTTATAGGGCAGGGAGAAGGGTAGTCCAAACCCCGCAAACCTGCCTATTCTATGTAGGGTTCTGCCATCCGCCGCATCAATACAAAATATATGAGACTTTAATGGGAAACAACTTTAATAAAACTAGGAAACAATACAGGAAAGGCAAAGAGTCTAGTTTCTAAATGAAGCACCCAAAGTTACCCGTCCCCTCGTGGGTAAAAGTCCATCCATATGGGAATGGCCCAGAGCAAGGCCCCAAAGCCTGCCACAAGTCTAAAGCATCTTTCAGTGGGGACCCACAGAAAAGGGTCAGAAACAACCGGACAAGCCCGGAAGGAAAAGAGCAAAATCAACATCAAGATAAAAGCTGCCATTTTCACCTCCCCATGGGTCTCACCCACATCTGTGTCACCCAGTCCATGACCAAAAGACAAGCGCAGTTTCTTCATGTGTCTCTAGGCTCCATGCGCCTCCTCCAGGTCTCCTGGCTCCATCCTGCTTCCTTCCTCAGTCTCTTCTGCAGTTTCTTCTCTCCCTGCTCAGCTCCACCCTCCCTTGGGTGTGGCAGGGAACCTGGAACTTCCCCCTTTCCTGGGGACCACCCTGTTACACATACATGCTAAAAGACTTGTGGCATTGTTATAGGGCAGCCCGATATTGAACGGGTTGCCTGGCTGTGGGTCCTCACCTGCGCGCTTAAAAGGGACTTATGAATACTCCACTACAGGCACACACAAAAGGTTAATAAAAGGTTTATTTACAAGGGAAAAGGAAATAAGGAAAATGTACAACTCAGGGAGAAAATAGAGAAATAAAGTCTTTAATGCGTCCTACCCGATCCGACGACCTGGAAACCCAAAGGCACTCTCAGAGCTGGCCGGACACTGCGAGCCGGCGGAGAGCCAAATTGGGGGACCCCTCCAAAGCCCACGTGTCTGTCTTTATACCAACCTGGCTGCTTAACCCCACCCTCAGGTCCCAGCCATCTTTTCTTTGGTGGTGATGGGATTTGGAGTTCCCAGTGTCTTTGGCTTTGGCCTGGGGTGGGGGTGAAGTCCACAAAGCCTGTATAGAATTAGCTTTAGGACATCCTTTTCCCCCTAACAGCATCTTTGTCTCCTAGAATACCAGGGGTAGATCTCCTTTCCTCTGTCTCTTCTTAATTGTCCTGGAATACAAGTTAGGTTGGGGAAAGGGAAGAGGAATGAAAAGAAGAGGGGAAGGAGAGGGTCAGGGGGAATGAAGAGGGCGAGGACATTGGCTGGATTCCCAGTTCCTTGTGGTGGGTTGGGATGCAGATTGCCTTGCTAGACCATTTGGGAGATGCAGCAAAGGTGTGGGCTGGCATTTTAGGTCTGAAAGACCAAGAAAAATCTAGGTGACTGTCAAGTCATTGTTTCACTTTATCACCCTAAATTAGCCGTTTAGAAAATAATAACAAAGTAAGAGAAGGCTAGAGTGAAGAATTTAGTGTTCTGGCTAATTGTAGGTTGACATTCTCTCTTATCCATTTTTTTTAAAACAACTTTTGATCACTTGCTGCCTGTCAGTCACCACATAGGCTATGCCTGTCCAGCTTGTCCTTGAAGACAGGACCTTGTTGCAGGAAAGTGGGAAGCAGTTTTCTTTGACCCACTTTAATAAGCAAAGTTTATTGACTCTTGGGTTCCAAAGATGCTATTGTCATAAGTAAGTTTGTTAAAAATCACTCTGGGAAGGTCTCTAGGGAATTTCTTCAGGCATCCAAAGTAATTAGCCTCCTGAAGTCACCTGGAGTGTCTGCTTCGCCAAAGAACAAACAGCCCATTGCCCCTTTTTCTTATTTCACCTGTGTGTCTGTGTGTATGGGGAGTGCTGAGTGTGGTGATGGAAGTGGTGAGATATAATGAAACTTAGGGAAAGGAGAAAAAAAAAAATGAAGACCGAGAGAATGAAAATGGAGTGATTAATTCTTCCTTGAGACCCAACTGGTTTCTTTCTTGGTTACTACTAGGCTTGATTTTGTTCCTGCTTTTATTAAAAATTGGCCTGTGTTGGGCCTCCCCTGGTGGTGCAGTGGTTGAGGCTGCCCTTAGCCTCTGCAGTGCCGGTTTGTTCCCTGGCACCTCCGAGGGTCCCACCAAAAAAAAAAAAAAAAAAAAATTGGTCTGTGTTGAGTTCATCCCCTATAATTTCAAGGACCTGTCATTACCATAGGCATTTTTAGGCAAGTTAGTCACCTGCAACTGGCCTCAGCTCTGATTGTTGACCATTACAGGGCTCTGCATCTGTGATCTCTTAGACTTCAGGATCTCCTTGGTCTGGTGTACGGTGGGCACACAGATATATGTTAAAATGAATGAATACACTAAGTCATTTAACCAAACCAACTAGCTGGACAATTTCACATATAACACAACTCTTTCAAAGACTCAGACTGTGACATGAGTGGTTCTCTACCATAGACAAAATCTCCACATTTTATTTTTTTTATTTTTATTATTAATTAATTTATTTATTTTTAAAGGTTTATTTATTTATGCATGCAAGAACTGGGATACAGTCCAGAAGTGGTGAGGGGTGAGAGGATTAACCAGAGACAGAGTGGGGAACAGAATAGGCGGATTGACTGAAATACACTGCTGAGGGGAGCAGTGGGTGAGTCAGGAGAGGTCTGCTGCACCATGTGGGTATCTCCCTGGCCAGGGATCGAACTTGTGCTGCAGTGGCGGCAGACAGCTTCACAGGTTGTGTCTTAATCCCTTGCGCCACCAGGGAGGCCTCTCTCCACATTTTAAACTTTGATTTGAATTTAAAGAATGTTTAAGTGTCTCTGTTTTGTGAATCAAATCTTCTGAAATAATTAAATCTTTTTTAAAATTTTCCTTTAAGGATTTGCTAGAATATTTGGATATCCAGTAGGTATCATTGGAAATAATGGAGTTCTCTTTTCTGAATCTTCAAAGAAGGTAAGTGCTATTAAAAATGTTTCAAAAATTTCTGTTTCAATTTAAAACATAGCTAACTTTAAAGCTCAGGTAATGAATAAAAATTTATTACATAAAAGTTTTAAGATATTTAACCAGATGCCTTAGTAACCAAAACGCTGTGTGCACATGTGAGCATGTGTGCATGTGAGCATGTGTGTTTGTGCTTGTTAGTGTTTCAAACAGTTTTTATTGAGGTTTGCGTTAATATGATGAACTATCTGGAGCACTATTAAAAATTAGGTGTTTTTTTAAGGAAAGTTGTTATAAGATAATTGAATTATAACTGCTGTGTATGACATGTACATATTCAAACACTGTAGGAACTCTTCCCTTGAAAGTGTTTTATTCTCTAGTGCTCCATGCATTTGAGGGATTCAGACATAGGAATTCAGGTGACTCTGAGAGGTGATTTGTTTTTTCTCATATATATATATATATATATATTTATAGTTTTCATTTGATTCTATTTTCCTTTTTGAAACAGGGAAGATAGTGAGTTTCAAATTACTGAAAGTCTGGTTTTATTTATTTATTTGTTTGTTTTAAGATTTATTTTTATTTATTTATACAAGCACTGGGTACAGTCAGAAGTGCGGGAGGATGAGAGAATTCACCAGAGCCAGGGAGGGGAGCAGAGCAGGCAGAAGGACCGAAGTACACTGCTGAGGGGAGCAGCGGGCGGCAGGAGAGGTCTGCGCGCCATGTGGGACCCTCCTCCGGTGGCCGGGGAGCAGCCGGGGATTGAACCGGCGCTGCAGAGGCTGCGGGCAGCTTCGCAACCCAGCGCTCAACCGCCGCGCCACCGGGGAGGCCCCGAAAGTCTGGTTTTAAAAGCAAATTCTTAAATATCTTTTTGGCTTAGTACTCAGTATTATACATCATCTCAGATTTACCTAAACTTGGATAAATGTAGTTCATTTACTTACTTGATAATGTTTTCTTAAGAAAAAGCATTTTCTTAAGAACCACTTTTCCTCTTGAAATGATAGAGTAAATAAGATAAAGGGTCTCTTATTAATATAGGTAATAGGAAATTAGCTCTTTCGTACCCTAATGGAAGAAGAACTCATCTTTGGTGGAATGTTTTTACCAATTAAGTCAGTTTCTATATTTTGATATTCAGAATAGCAGTAAGTGAAAAAGCAGTAAGTAAAAAAGAAAAAAGAAGAAAAATCACCCACATTCTTACCAGAAATAACTGTTAGTAATGTTTTATTTTGGTTGTGGTTGTTATGGTTCCTTAGCTTTTCTATTTTTTTAAACAAAATTGATGATGCCATATACGTAGAGGTTTTGCTTGTTTTCCTTTAATAGTATATGTAGTGAATGTTTCTTAAAATGCGAAGTATTCCTGAAATACTGACTTAATGAATATATAATATTTCAACAGAGCAAATGTCAGACTGAGGCCAAACGCCATCTTGTTGCATTTGTTGGTTGGCACAATTAAGCCCAGGAGGAGTTATGTTGGCTTCAGCCTGACAGTTAATTTGTTGAAGTAAGCCCCAAAGGACTATGTGATTTCCTCATTCTTGTATTTGAGGACGAGCAATCACTGCGATTTTGTATTTGCCAAGGCATTTCCGGAAGTTAAAGGGATCTGCAAATAGAGAGTAAAATATAAAAGGAGGTAGTTTATAAGACATCATAATCTCTAAAAGATCAGATAAGGAATAGTTATATTTTTATGTCATTAAGTAATTTCCTAAGATCAAGGTTAGAAGGTGTCTAGCACTCATCCAAACTCCTTTCTATTTGGATGTGTTGTGAGAAGGATTTATTTTATTATCACCTTGGTGTAAGAAAGAATATCAGATCATCATCAAAATGTAAATGTCCAAGAAGTGTTTAGATTCTTTTTTTAAGAGGAGAATTACAGAATTCTCTTCCAGTGAGGTTTAGGAAATCTCTTTAACGAGCAGTTCTGTTTTCTATTACTTAAGATTTGCTTGCTATTTGAATGTTAGTGATTGACTTCATCACTGACCCAGCAGTTGGCCTGCAACGTGGGCCAGTGACCACACAGGAGACAGTGCAAAAGCACTGTACAGAAGAGCCAGAGGTCCTCTTGATACAGTCAGCACTCAAGTCCTGCTGTTACTGTTACTATGAGTCAGACTAGCCAAGCAAAGAGCACTCTGTGTTGTCTTTGACTCTGGTGTGGGGTTGTAGGATGCATGACCATTGCAGATTTGTTCACTCTTCTTCTTTTTTTTTTTTTTTTAATAGAGGCATGTTTTCTTTGTTTGTTTGTTTGTTTGTTTTTTGTTTATACATGCACTGGATACAGTCATGTATAAACATGCACTGGATACAGTCAGAAGCGCAGGAGGGTGAGAGAATTCACCAGAGCCAGAGCAGGGAGCAGAACAGGCAGAAGGACCGAAGTACGCTGCTGAGGGGAGCAGCGGGCGGCAGGAGAGGTCTGCGCGGCATGCGGGACCCTCCTCCGGTGGCCGGGAAGCAGCTGGGGATCGAACCGGCGCTGCAGAGGCCACGGGCAGCTTCGCAACCCAGCGCTCAACCGCTGCGCCACTGGGGAGGCCCTGTTCACTCTTCTTTAGAAAGATTTTTTATCTTATTTGCTTTTAGGGGGCTCACTTCGTCCAGTTATGCTGCCAGAGGAATATTCCTCTGCTCTTCCTTCAAAACATTACCGGTAAGGAAATAGCTTGATTGCTTTGGTTGCATTTATTCCAGAACTACACTATCCAATATGACTCATACATTGGACAGTGCAGATATAGAACCCTTCCATGCTGGCAGAAAAGTTGTATAGGATGTGTTCTTTCTATCTTTAAAGGTTGTTTTTTTTTTTTAAAGATTTTATTTATTTATACAAGAGCTGGGGTACAGGCCAGAGGCGCGGGAGGGTGAGAGGACTCACCAGAGACAGGGCAGGGAACAGAACAGGCAGACTAGTGAAATACACTGCTGAGGGGAGCAGTGACCGAGACAGGAGAGGTCTGCTGCGCCATGTGGGTATCTCTCTAGCTGGCCGGGATCAAACCCGCGCTGCAGAGGCTGCAGACAGCTTCACAGTGCTGCTCTCAACCCACTGCACCACTGGAGAGGCCCTTTCTTTAAAGGTTAATGCTTTATGACTCTTAAATATTTGGTGGAGTTTATCCATATGTTCTGTACGAAGTAATTTCTGAGTTACATGCATCACAAACATTCAGATGGCCCCCTTTGCTCCTTCCCGTGCATGCCTATACAACCAGACGGCAGCACTTCCTGTGACCAGTGACCAGTCACATCCTCTGGTCACTGTTCCAGGGTATTGTCTGATGAGTGTCTCCTTCCCAGTACTTTGCTCCCCTTAAAAGACATCTCTTTGGATTTCATGTTCTATAGATAATCTTCAAATGGCAGATGAAATGATTTTGAAAGTCTCTTTTGGTTCTGGAGTTCTTTTTTTCTAGAAATCTTCATCTGGTGGTACCCCTAACTTTGAGATATTTGGTTAAATGCATTTAGAGAGGAGTTATGTCCAGATTGTGACCTGAGAGGATCCTATGTGTAAACCTTGTAAAAGAGCAGATAAGAAGGATTCTGAAGCTTCACTAGGCTTTCTAATAATGATTCATGATTTTTTAGCTGCCAGTAAGTTAAACCTTGTACTTGGGAGATTCCTACATTTTGGTTTTGTTTATCTGTCTTGACTGGGTTTGGGGGCAGAAGAGTAGAGATTGAATTTGGTTTGCAACATTGCATTTGGGGAGCATGCCCAGTATTCACTTGAAGATATATAGTGGGTAGGTGAGTAAATTTTGAGCACAGAAGATAAAATGTGTGTTAGCTAGAGGTGAATAGGTAGGTATCATCAGAATATGGATAGGGCATAGAAAATCATGGAGATCGATAAGAACACTGAGAGAAGAGGGCTCAAGGATAATCTTTGGGTTATTCTGTTTCTTCCACAGAGATGAGAGTAAAGGAATTAAGGAAGTATGATCATATTGTTCTGTTTTGTTTTGTTTATGGGAGGAAGGGGAAGGATTGAAGAAAATCAGGCAGCATGGCCTTGGTGTTCTTTCTGAATACAAAATCACTTACAGGGAATAGAGAAGTGAGGGTGGGGTGAGGGGCAGTGAGGATTTGAAGAGTGGTCCTTCTAATACCTTGTTGGAACTGACTTCTGCACATGAATCCCATCACCCATAGACACTGTTCTTGTTCTTTCTCTCAGGATTTATGGTTGGTAGAGAGTATGAAGCTGAAGGAATTGCCAAGGATGGAGCCAAGATGGTGGCTGCAGTAGCCTGTGCCAACGTGCCCAAGATAACTGTCATCATTGGGGGGTCCTATGGGGCAGGCAACTATGGGATGTGTGGTAGAGCCTATAGGTACGTGGTTGTCATGATTTTCTCTGAGAGAATCATATGTCAAGTATAATTATAGTCATCAGTTTATTTCAGATTTACTTGAATATAGAATGGTATTCACAAATCTTTTTTTTTCCAACAAGAACCGGGGTATAGGCCACATGTGCGGGAGGGTGAGAGGATTCACCAGAGACACAGCAGGGAACAGAACAGGCAGACTGAGTGAAATACACTGCTGAGGGGAGCAGTGGGCGAGACAGGAGAGGTCTGCCGCACCATATGGGTATCTCCCAGGCCGCCCAGGATCGAACCGGCACTGCAGAAGCTGTGGACAGCTTCACAGTGCTGTGCTCAACAGCCTGTGCCACCAGGGAGGCCCGGTATTCACAAATCTTGATCAATTATACCATAATTTGTATTATTAGGAGTGGTGAAGTTAAATTTAATGCTAAAGGGAAGAAATTCCAGTGAGAATCAGAAATATTTTGAGATAGCTGATAATGAAAATACTACCAATCCTAGCATGTACAATGTGGCTAGTCTTGCTTTGAGAGAAGCGTATAAACTTAAATAGAATAGAATAGAAGTTAAGTCTGAAAATCAGCCAGCCAAGCAACCAGCTCAAGAAGTTCAAAGAAGGCAGCATATTAGACACAAGAAAAATAGAATGCAGGATGTAGTGAAGAGCAAAGAAAGTAAAGAAGAATCACTGAAGCCCAGAGTTGAGTGAAAATGAAACCAAACTTGATAATCCTTTGGTAAAACTAAAGAGAGAAGGCATATGTAACCAATGTCAGAAATGGAAGCGAGGACATGAGGGTATTATGAATACTTTTATACCCCGCAAATTAGATGAGATGGAAAAATACAATTTACCAACATAGATGCCAGACTTACCTGGAGAACTTAAAAACCCTACCACATGTCAGTCCCACGACTGGAAATTTGTCTGGGATGGGTTCCAAGCTTTGGTATTTTTTGGTAATCCCCAGATGATTATAATATGCAGCTACAATCAAAACCACTAATTTAAAAGATAAACATGAGCCTCTGGGAATATCTATATTGCACAGTGAACTAATTTAATCATTCTTCCCCCAGCCCAAGATTTCTCTACATGTGGCCAAATGCTCGGATCTCCGTGATGGGAGGAGAGCAGGCAGCCAATGTGCTGTCGACAGTAGCAAGGGACCAAAGAGCAAGGGAAGGGAAACAGGTAAATTCCCTCTCCTCCCCGTCTCTGGATTTGGCTTGCACCAAGGAACCTCCTGGAGGCAGGAAACAGAGCACCAAGTATCCCTCATGTTCCAGGCTTGGGACTGGTGTTAGGAGGGGGTTCAACACGTAGGGTCTGCCTCTATTTAGAGGATGCTAACTTGGAAGCCGTTTCAGCTATTTAGACTTGCACATTCTCTCTCTCTTTTTTAGAGCCACTTCCTTTAAGGTGTCTTCTTTGTGGTAATTTACAATTTTCAAGAAAATACTTCGGAAACTCAGCCTATGAGTGCCAGTGGCATACAGATGTTTGATTCTTAGTCATGTACAGTTAGTGAGATTTAAATAAATCTGATTTACTTATTTGATTTCAGAACAAAGCACCCAATTGTTTTTTCAGATTTACTTTTAAATGGTTAAGGATACCTTGAGTGGGAGGGCTCAGTCATCTGACAAGAAGTGGCGTTATTATACTGTGAAAGAGTAAAGGACGAAAAACAGGGCACTGGAAGCTGATGAAAGGCAAATCAGCAAGTGGTTGCTTTTAACATGGATTCTTTTGTTTGTGTCTCCATTGGAGTCTTCTGAAATTTTGCACTGATTTTTGTTAATTATAACTTAAGTATAATATTTTGTGTAAGCACCAAGCATTAAAATGATTGAGGCATCTTCCTGAAATTGATGAAGAACACTTTCATCATAACAGAGTATAAAATGCAGGGTGCCCTGCCTTCTCAGATTCTCAGTCCTGCCATTCAGGGATCAACTGGTCAACGTCCTCATTTGTGGAGTGGGGATAATATAAAACCAGAGATTGTCCCTGGCCCTGAATGCATCCACCCACGCCTCACATCTCTGTTCATCTTTTCTAAGCAGAGGAATTCTGCAGACTTAACGTTTCAGATTCGTGTTAGCACTAACATCAAAGCAAACACTAAGCTTTACTTACTGTGTGTGTGGAGAGGGAGTGAGTGACATTCTACCAAGTATCCACCAGATGGTCTACCTAAACTAGCCCAGCATGGTGATCTCTTATTGAATAGTTGTTCTCTGATTAACTTGATATGCAGATATATAATTCATCTATTTTTATATATGGAAGAAAAGTATAAGCTTTTAATGATTTTCCCTTCGAGTTCTTGATTTATAAATGATATAAACCACTAAAGTACATGAAAGAAGATTGGATTTGTTTGAAATTCATTGGGTTTTTTTTTTTTTTTTTTTTTTTTTTTTTTTTTTTTTGGTGTAAAATATACTCAATGGAAAATGCTTTTTGGGCGTTCAAAATTAGTGTGCATGAAGATTTTTACATTTGAATTATCACCTATTTCTGGCAAATCTGATGAACAAACTATTAAAGTTTTTAACTAATGAAAATATCTTTCCACTATATGGGAATTTTCAAAAGAGGTTGTTCAAGGTGTGATTGATGTTTTACCCCTCTTAGGTACAATTTCTTTTCAATATTGGCTGTTTTGAACAAAAATCCCCTAATTTCTCCACCTTTTTAAACAGAAGCTGCTAAATCCAATGTGCCCCTTTTGTTATGTAGTAGAATTCACCCCTACAGTTGTATTCTGCTGGAATACAATGATAGGTGATGTTCTTAGCTTTGACCTTACATCAAATGGCCTCTGGATGTTGTCTCTGATAAGGGAAATGGGATGGTGCATTCACTTGATACTGATGTTTCAGTTGAGATCATGTGTGTTAACATATTGCTTGTAATCTGGGTGAATGTGGGTTGTAGCATTATAAACCATGAATTCTGTTGCCATGCTTTTCTTTTTTTTTTTTTTTTAAGATTTCTTTTTTTTTTTTTTTTTTTTTAAGATTTATTTATTTATTTATACAAGCACTGGGTACAGTCAGAAGCACGGAAGGGTGAAAGAATTCACCAGAGGCAGAGCAGGGAGCAGAACAGGCAGAAGAGCCAAAGTACAATGCTGAGGGGAGCAGTGGGCAGCAAGAGAGGTCTGCGCCCCATGTGGACCCTCACCCGGCCGCCGGGGATCACACCGGCGCTGCAGAGGCTGAGGGCAGCTTCACAACCCAGCGCTCAACTGCTGCGCCACCGGGGAGGCCCTCAAGATTTATTTCTTTATGCATACAAGAGCTGGGGTGCTAGCCAGAGATGCAGGGAGAGGGGGGAATGGTGAGAGGATTCACCAGAGACAGAGTGGGGAGTAGAACAGACAGATCTACTGAAATACACTGCTGAGGGGAGCAGTGGGCGGGACAGAAGAGGTCTGCTGCACCATGTGGGTCAGCTCCCTGGCTGGGGATTGAACTCATGCTGCGGTGGTGTGGACAGCTTCATAGTGCTGTGTCTCAACCCCTTGTGCCACCAGGGAGGCCCCTGTTGCCACGTTTTTCTTGATCTTCTCTTGAGTGGCTCTGTTGTTCCATGGAACTGATTTACTCAGGATCCTTTTCTTTCAGTTCTCCAGTGCTGAAGAAGCTGCTTTAAAGGAACCCATCATCAAGAGATTTGAAGAGGAAGGAAACCCTTACTATTCCAGTGCAAGGTGGGAGCCAGAACTCCCTGATGGCTGCATCTGGGCAGACAAGGCAGCAGCTCTAGGGAGATCTAAGCAGTGGGAATGGCCCAGCCTGTGGCAACTAATAAGCAATGTTTGGGCATACTTGATTTTGTACTGTGTCTGTAATGGGAATGCCTGCTGCTGAAATGCCCTTCTCCCAGGCTGGACTGGGGATCTACCCCACTGGTCTGATTCTGCCACCCACTCCCCTTCTTCTCTTATCCCACCTCTATCTGAAGACTGGGGCTGCAGGGACCCTGCAGCTGGAGGTTGAACCCCAGTGGGGCTGGGAAGTTAGGAGTTAAAATCCTGGCTATGTCTCTTTTAGGAATTAGTTCTAAGTTTTGCTTAAACACATAGATTCTGGTGATAGCCCTCTCTGATATTTTGTTTTTATCTCACTCTAAGCATGAGAGGGGTTGAACACTTACTGGCACTTGCTAACAAGTATATTCGTGTGTTCAGAAGGTGATCAGTCACAGCCAAGGCCCATGTGTCAACGCCAAGTAATTACCTCACACACCATCACAAATCTTGATTCTGTTTGCTTCTTATGCCATTTAATGAGGTAATAAATTCTCCAGACCTGTCCCAGCTGGAGACTTGTTGGCATGTGCTTTCAGACCATTGTTTTCTACCAACAACTTTAATGTTGTGCATTCTGAAGAGTAATCTAAGCTTCATGTCTTCCTTTTATCCCTTGGGCAGAGAGAAAAAAGAAAATAACTATTTGTGTCTTTTAAAATTAAGTTATGCAGTGATTTATGCCATTGACTGGTGATGGCAAACTGGAGAAAATCAGAAGTTAGAATCCATTTCCATCACTTGAACGGTTTTTGTGGCAGGCGCTGCTCTTAGTACTGGGGGCATAAAGACTTGAATATACTTATTTTCAAGAGCATAATTAGTTTCAGAATTTAAATGATACCCTCAGGATTTTTTAAATGCCTGTTTCTCTTTTTGTTAAATATGCATTTTTCCAAACAAATATACTAGGTATATTTTACTGTGGTAGGTCATTGATTACTTAATTAAGAAAAAGCATTTTAAAGATTTTGATTTGAGATACATGTTCTTTAACCATCACTGAGACATATTGTAGCTAGCAGACACAAAAAGGAAATACAAAACCATATGAAAAGTAAGAGAAAGTGTATATTGTGACTCAACTACAGTTTTTTTTTTTTAATATATAAGATTTTGATTGAAATTCATCAGGACAGTTGAAATATTAAACTTTGAAAAATAGCATATTTTGAGTGAGCCATTAGTTTGTTTTTCAACCCTAGTTGAGATAAGTCATATACTGAGAAAGACTGAAATCCTTTGCTATTTTTATAGTTAAATTATTATTATTTAAATAGATTATTCGCAATGCAGGAGTGCAAATGACTCAGATAGACTTATCTCTGGAAATAAAAGTTGAAAAACAGTATGGTTTTTCTGTTAATCTATAAAATTCTAACCCTTCTGTTAAAACAGACGGTGACTTGGAGACAGCAACTTTCTTTCAAAGATTAAAGAATTTTCAAGCCAGTTTATGACACCTCCCTTGGATTTAGCAAATCTCAGCTTACAGTTGAATTCTGTGGTCTATTTAGACTTCAACCTGGCTGGATCTGTCTTTTCCTAGATTTGGGTCATCATCTGTTACTATAATTTCCCATGTCTTTCCGTGGGCAGCGCACCAGTTTTCTATGCTTAGTTCTTTTTATAATCAGACTTTTATCAGGCATTTGATCAGGGCCTTGCACCTGGAGCCACCTTTGATCTGATGGTGAGTGAAGCGGCCCCAGCATCATCTTGCCTGTGGTGTTCCTCAGCTGATGGTTTCTGGATGGAGTCTGATCAATTGACCGGGTTACAAACGACCAGAGTGGCCTTTTATTATTAGCTGCTGATAGTTCAGGGCCCACCTATGAATGTTTTATGAGCAAGGATTTGATTCATGGCCTGTTGATGAAAGCATGTTTTAATAATTGATGCTGTGTCTAGATCCTGAAGGCAGTTTGTTTAAAGAAAGTAAAATTGCCACGTATTAACAACCTTTAAGAAGCGCTATTTCTCATTCATTTTGCTTTAAAATGTTGATGTTGTTAATGCAAACTAAAATTTTACTTAAAAATTTCTTCTGAAAGCAGATTAAAGCTATTAGTTGTATTTCCTATTGCAGCAAATGTTAATTACATATGAATATATTTTATTAATAAAATGGAGACTAGTCATTATTTGTCAGCTTAAGAATTTGGGGAGAATATCCTTTTTTATAGGGACTTTGGTTTGAGGCTGTTACTTGGATTTATGTGGTTGTCCATATTTTAACTGGAATACTTCAACTTGATTTGTATGTTTGTGTGGGCAGAAGAAAACAGGGAAGTTTTTCTTGAAATAAGTAAAAGTTTTAAAATCCGGGGTTTTTTGATGTTTGTTATAATAAGCAATTTCTGAAGCCATAGCTTCTTCATACAACGTTCTGTGGGGATCTGGGATTAAAGTCATGACAATTTTCCTTCACTTTTTGTTAAATGTGAACATGGTCTCTGTTGTGAGATTATAGGACGCAGATTCTCATAGGTAGATCCATGTATTGCCTGAGGAAAAACTTCTTGGGGATTTCTGGCCATGGACTGTATAATGGCCTACAAATGATAGTTTGGTGGTAGAGTGCTAATAACTCCTTTTGTTCTTTTCTCAGGCTGTGGGATGATGGGATTATTGATCCAGCAGAAACCAGAATGGTCCTGGGTCTCAGTCTTAGTGCTGCCCTCAATGCACCAATCCAGAAGACCAACTTTGGCATCTTGAGGATGTAACTGGAATAGCAAGCGTCTTTCACTGGCCATGTGCCCAAAATTAATACATGAGTAGCCTTAAGATTTTAGACTTTTTCAACATGTAGTTGTTACAGTAAAATTGTTTCCTCAACACGATACATTGTACTTTCCTGATGGAAAAAAAAAATCAGTGAAGATATTTATTTGGTAAACCTCAATTCTTTGGAGATTTTCTCAGAAAATTATTTTTTGTGTGGCTCAGCTTTACTACCTTGTAAATTCCAGGTATTACTGAGGTTATGAAAATATAAAATTGTATTTCTATTGAAATGATTGCTTTGCTGATTCTACACAATGATATTTCAACACGGTAATTTTTTAAAGTATTATTTTTCCCTGAAGCCACTATCATGTTCTCTCCTGTAATAGTCAGGTGTTTCATTGTCTGCATGATGGTTCTATGTCCTACCCATTCTCTGCTCACCCAAACCCTTGACAACAGCCCTCTCCAAGGTTACCACTGACCTCCATGTTGCTGTGGGTTTCTTTGCTGAGTTTATCTGACTTAACTCTGCAGCATTCTAATCACTCCAACATTTCTTCCTAGAAATGCTGTGCTTCGTGTCCGTGCTCTGACCCCTCAGGTTTTTTACCGACTTCTCAAGCCATTCTTATGCTGCTACTTTGCAGGTCCCTATGCCTCCACTGACCCCTGTCTCCCACCACCCCTCCACCATTTGTCCTGAGTTTTCATTAGTAATTCATGAATACATTCTCATTCTAGGAGATCCAAATAACAAAAGTATTTCTTCATTTGTTTAAATTGTGGCAAAATATATGTAATAGAATTTGCCATTTTCACCACTCTAATTGTACAGTTCTGGTCATTAAGTAGACACATTCTCACTTCTGTGCAGCTATTACCACCCTCCATCTGCAGAACTTTTCTTCATCCCACCCTGAAAATTGTACCCACTGAATACCCCATAGTCCTCCCCGTCCCCAGCCCTGGCACAGCACATTCTTGAATGTGTGTGTTTCTCATGGCCTGGTTTATTCCTGTTGGGCCATTTCAGCCTTTCTGGCTTCAGTTGCTGGAAGGCAGGTGATTCTTGTACTGACAGTTCCTAACACCGTTCTCCCCTGAGCCCCAGGCCTGCGTGTGTGACATGTCTACTGAGGGTCTGCATGGCTTGTCTAACAGGAATCTTAAGTTCAGTCATCAATTCTGTTGATTTTGCTTCCTATTCTTAAATTCCCTCACTATTTTTGTCTTTCGGCCTTAGTGTCACCTAGTTCAGTCTGTCCATCACTCTGGAATTAAGATTACCTTCCTAAAGTGCACATCTGGCTATGCTCTTCTCTTGTTGAAATCTTGTAAACATTTAAAAATGTTTCCTTATGGAAGAACCCAGCCCCTGTGCCCTCCAGGATTTTGACCTCCAGCCTCTTCTTCTCATATGCCATGCTCAATTATTCTAGATTTATTTGAGTTCCTAGAACCTACTATGACTTTCCCACCTGAGGGCTGCCATCACCCTCTGCCTAAACTCTATAGCTCTTCCTATTTCTTAAAACACTTAGCTTTTTGTGTCTCTAACTTCCCTGAACTGGATTAGACACTACTGTGCGCTGTTGCAAATTGCCATCTACTTCGTCTGTCACATAGTCATCACTTTACTGTACACATTTCTTTAATATGTCCTCCCTCCTGAAGAATGTACGCTCCATGAGAGCAGGGGTCCTCCTGTTTACCCTGTATCTCCAAAGCTTGGCAATTTTAGGTGCTCAAAGATTTGTTGAGTGAATGAAAAAAATGCATATTGTAATTGATATCCTCAGGCCATGTAGTTTTAAAATAAGTGATTCATGATATAATCAAATACAACTATCAAATGATTTCCTAATAAAATTAATATTACAAACCTTTGTGCGTGATGTTTAGTTAAGGCTGCATTTGTATATTAGGGAGTCAGTTTTTTGAGATGTGTACACATAGAAGATTACAATTGAAAGGTAAGTTGTAAGCATTTAAACACATTAAACTGTCAGTTAAAATTTGTATTCATGACAAAACAAAATGATTTTTTTTTAAAGATTTATTTATTTATCCAAGCACTGGGTACAGTCAGAAGCGCGGGGGGGGGGGGGTGGTTTGAGAGAATTCACCAGAGCCAGAGCAGGGAACAGAACAGGCAGACTGATGGAAACACACTGCTGAAGGGAGAAGCGGGCGCCACAGGAGAGGTCTGTGCGCCATGTGGTACCCTCGCTGGTGGCCGGGGATCAAACCGGCGCTGCAGAGGCTGCGGGCAGCTTCGCAGCCCAGTGCTCAAGCACTGCGCCACCAGGGGAGGCCCCAAAATGATTTTTAAGACTAGATATTTTCTTAGCAGGAACTCTGAGCAAGTCAAAGATTCATGGATGTATCTTAACTTTTGTTATTTAGGAAGATCACAATCATCACTAAAACCACACCTAAGCTAGATTATTTTATATACTTTGTCTTATTAAAAATATTTATACTTTACCAATATAGGCAGACTTTTTGTTTCCATACAGATTTATTGAAATATGATGGGCATGTGACATTGTATAAATTTAAGTTACACCATGCAGATATTTGAGATATATATATATATAGTGATATGGTTATTTAACGTGTTCATCACCACAAATAGCTATATTTTTTTGTAGTGAGAATATTTTTTTTTACCAAAAAATCTATTATAATTATGAATCTCAGCCAGGATAACATGAGTAACTTAGAATTTTAAGAAACATAAGCTATTTAGTTTCTAAATTAGCCCCTTTAAATTAGTCCTTCTAAATTAGCACTTAAAGAATGAAGATGAGACAAAATTATTTCTATTTTTCAGTTTTCAAGAAAAATGTTTTGAAATTAAAATTTGTCAGAATAAGATTATATTTTCAACATTGGCAGAAGGTACTGCTGTTGAATGTACAAGTGAAAAATTGGTCATATGTCAAATGTGCTTATTATAGGCAAAGCATGACTAGAGAGAGGCCAGATATGGACTTCATATGCGTGGTAGCAAGTTCTTGAATTATTTCATTAAAGACTTTTTTAGGGGGTGGTAACATAGTCTTGATAGTTCTGAAATGCACTGATAACCTGGAGGAATGAATGCTGACTGTTGTGGTCCAAGCCAATTCTATACTGACCTTTTAATGAATGGTTTGAAATTCAGTATGAAGAAAAACAGCAAGAAAATGAACTAGATAATCATGGCCTCCTGTCGTTTTTGTCATTTCTTTAAAAATGTTACAAATTTAAATGCAAGTAATAGTTGATTATGCTATAGTCTTATTTTGACAAAAAGTCCTAGAAAACACTAAAACATTTGTTTTCATTTAATTCTTTTGTATCTGTAGTCAGGATGGTAAGTGTAAGTTCTTAGAGCTAAATGAAAATTCTTTCCACATTTTATCTTTCTAGGCAAAAGTGCCTTCCAGGTAAGGAGGCTTTTAGCGTAGGTGACTATGTAATTCATCATCAGCTCTGTGACAGTGGGGGGTGAAGGAGGCCTCTACTAGTGATAATACTGGGAAACAGGTGCACCAGCACCAACTGACAGGGCAGATGGGATGTGTGGTTGTTCTCTCTGTAATTCATCGTTATCATGGACTGAGTACTTAGGCTCCCCTTTAAGTTTTGGTAATTCTTAGAAGCTAGAATATCATATTTGTACCTTGTAACTTTTTAGTTGCTTAAAACAACACAGATTTATTCTCTTACAGTTCTAGAGTCAGAAGTCTAAAATGAAGATGTCAATAGGACTGCATTAATTTTGGAGACTGAGGTATGTACCTTTGACCACCTTTACTCACTTTGCCAACCCTCAGCCCCTGTCTCTGGCAACCGTCAATCTATATGTATGGGCTTGGTTGGCTTGTGAGATTACATGGTATTTATGCTTTTCTGTCTGCCTTATAACACTTAGCATAATGCTGTCAAAGTCCATCCATTTTGTCATAAATGGCAAGATTTTGTTCTCTTTTATATGACTGAGTAGTAGCCCAGTATGTGTGTGTGTATGTGTGTGTGTGTGTGTGAGAGAGAGAGAGAGAGATAGTGAGTGCCACAGAGTCCTGTTTCCATATCTTGTGTATTGTAAAGAATACTGCAATGAACATGTGGGTGGAAATATTTGTTGTATCTGTAGGAATTTTTTGGCAAAAAGTTATTTTGTAATCATCAGTTTCATTTCCCATATTGTAAATGTCTTGACTTCTTTCCATGTCATTTAATATTTCCCCTAGAGTAATTTTGCTATTGTATTATATTATATTGTACAAATGACCTATTTGACTTAGCCATTCCTCTTTTGTTATACACTTAGATTGTTTCTGGTTTCCCATTTTTATAGATAACGAATGCTGCAACATTAATTCATGATGTACCATTATTTTACATCCTCCCCTTCTCTCCCCTCCATAGTGCCTCAGATCTATGGTCAGCTTTTATTTTTTATTTTTTTTATTATTATTTTTAAAGATATGTTTATTTATGCATACAAGAACTGGGGGTATAGGCCAGAGGAGTAGAGGGTGGTGAGAGGATTCACCAGAGATAAAGTGGGGAACAGAAGAGGCAGAATGACTCTAATACACTGCTGAGGGGAGCAGCAGGCAAGTCAGGAGAGGTCTGCTGTGCCATATGGGTAGCTCCCTGGTGGGGGATCAAACTCGTGCTGCAGAGACTGTGGATAGCTTCCTAGCTTCATAGTGCTGTGCTTAACCCCTTGCACCACCACGGAGGCCCTGTGGTCAGCTTTTAAGGGTCAGTTTTAAAATTTGTCTTTGTCTGATCCTTTGTTTGGTTTCTCTATATTCCATATATAAGTGACACCATCTGGTATTTCCTTCTGACTTATTTTGCTTTGCATAATTTCTTCCAGCTCCATCCATGCTGCCAAATGGCATGAGTTTATCTTTTTTGACCGCTAAGTAGTATTCCATTGTGTATATGTACCACATCTTCTTGACCGTGCATCTGTACTGGGGCATTTAGGTTGTTTCTGTATCTTCGTTATTGTAAATAGTGTTATAAACATTAGGCGTGCAGGTTTCCTTTCGCATTAGTGTTTTCATATCCTTTGGGTAGATAACCTAGGAGTGGTATTGCTGGGTCATGTGGCAGATCCACTTTTAGCCTTTGTTGACTCTTGCCATTTTAAAAAAATGATTGCTGCAAGAATGTAAGATGGCAGAATACCTCAGACTCAGGGTTTGCAGCTAATATTGATACTGCTGGTTCAGGGATCACACTTGGAGAACCGCTGACTACTCTAGATGATCTTGTGCCTTCCCACCTCAAAATGTTAGGATTCTCAGGTCACCTTATGGTTTGGTGACATTATCATGCCTGTATACTGTTGGTTGGGTCACTGTACATTTCACTCCCTCCCACACTTTCAGGGCAGGGTGAACTTGTCTTCTAGATAAGTTTCATTTAAGTCAGTGAATCATAGCCCAGGTCGCATGTTAGAATCACCCGAGAAACTTTTCTGATGAACTGAAAATCATTTCACAGGCTAAGTCTATATCTGGAGATTTCAAAATGGAGCAACTGTTCATTTTAAGACACTTGCATGAAATTAAAATGTTAAATTTAGATCGTATATACATTTTTAGGTATAGCTCATGACCCATATAAAAGCTAAAAGCTTGACTTGTTTTGACTTCAAAATGTACATCGGTTCCAGTTAAATGTTGAAAGTGATTACTAATGCCTAAAAGTTTCTAATGAGATTTATTCAAGGTGATAGAAATAAGATCAGAGCAAAAGCAGAAGTATTTTACATAATGGCCATAACAGCAGCTGACGTATTGCTTCCCAGAATTGTTTTCTGAGTCATTTTTTTATGCCCTGGTGCCTCTGTTGTAACTTCTCAGTGGATTTAAGAGCAGATTTAAATCTCTGAGGACTTCTGTCAGTTCCTCACTCCCAACCAACTGAAGAAACTAGATAGAAGGGGAATAGTCACCTCCAACACAAATGGTTGATAATTTGAGATTACATTAAAATATTTTTATTGTGGCATCATATACATAACAAAATGTACCATTTAAGCCATTTTAAAGTGTATAGTTAGTTCAGTGGCAATAAGCACTTCTCATTGTCATGCAACCATCAGCTCCATCCATCTCCAGAACTTTCTTATCCTCCCAAACTGAAATTGTATTCATTGAACAGTGACTACCATCCTTTCCTTTCCCCAGTCCTTGGTAACCACTCTTCTGCTTTCTGTTGCATGAATTTGCCTATTCTAGTTATCTTATATAAGTGACATCATACAATATTTGTTCATTTGTGTCTGGCTTATTTAACTAAGAATAATGTCTTCAAGGGTTATCCAGAGATGATTTTTGATCAAATACATATGTGTCACCATTGAGTTTGGTCCATAAAGGTGTCAGTCTCATTTCAGTTAAACAAACATTCAGGTGGTAGAGGGCACTGCTGTTTCCTGGAGCCACAAGACAATTCTGTGGGGTGGACTGAGGGGGCATGCACTAGTCCTCCTCGGAGCAATGATATCTTCCCAGTTGCTCAAGTCCAAAAATACGGATGTCATTGTGATTCTACCCTTTTCCTTTCCCTGGCATCCAATTATGCAGCAGGACTTATTCACACTACCTCTCAGATAACTCCCTAAATTCTCCTTATTTATCACTTAGTTCACACACCTCTGTCCATTCTCACTTGTGTCAGCATCTGAACCTCCTTCTCAGTCTCTCTGGATATCACTGTCATCGGGCATTTTTCTTTAATTCATTCAACAAATACACTACATGAATACTTCTCATTAGCATTGAATTGCTCTCTAACAATAGATCTTTCAAATAGCTTTTTAAGCCATTTGTCTCAATAAAATAAATCTGATTTTACTCAAGTAGTTCTGATTTAGAGCCCAGATTCTAGAGTCTGGTACCCAGTCCACTCACTGCCTTCCAATGAAGGATGGACTAGAGATTCAGAATTCTTGGCAGGTGAAATAAAAGGTTCAAAATAACAAGAGGACATTTTGAAGAATAATAAGGACAGGATCTTACTTCTAAATTCAGGAAAATAAAGAGAACTGGGGAAACCCGGCTTTGCAGCAGTTTACATGGGAAAAAAAAGACCATGGAATTTTGATTACCAAAAAACTTAGGTTAACAGTATGATGAAACGCCTACTATCTGACCACATTTTAGATTACACTAATTAAAATATATTCTGAGCACGGGCCATAAAAATGCCTATACTTTGGGCTGATCATCATTTTCAGCTCTAGAAGTCATATTTGATGAAGAAGATCAATAAACTAGGGGGCATGTGGGTTCTGAAGCTGAGAACTAGGCCTGGGGCTACCTGGGAGTGTGTAAAAGGGGGGATCCAACCCTGGATATTTTTGGATGTTTCTCACGCACCCTTAAGCTGGGTGGCATTGATATGGAGGAAATGAGCAGCATGACTAGAAAATACTGAAGGAAATGGTACACGGCCATGGGAAAACAGTTTTCTCAGGCTGTTTTTTGCTGTGACCTTCCAGCATAGGTGGCCTAGTAGATAACATGTAGCCTTGAGATGTATTCCCTGTGTGTGGAAAACAGTAAATAATATGTAACTTTGATGTATAGTTCCTACTCGAGAACACATTTCTGTAAACTAGGCTTAAACTTGCCCCTGTGTCAGCTTTGTCTATAAATCATCTAAAAGCTCATAAGGGTCCTGGGGCAGGGGACCATGGGCAACTCGCTGGCTGCTCACTGGCCACTCATAAGGCACCGGGCCACTGCTGCGGCCAGAGCCCTGGGGGGCTACAGCTGCTGGACTCTGCTGCTGTAGCTAGTACTGCTGCTGCTGTCTTTGCTGCTGCTACTGCCAGGGCTGAGGGGCCCTAGGGGGAGGCCAGGAGCCCAAGAGAAACCAGGGTGCCCCAAGAGGCCTGCTACTGCCCAGGAGGGCACAGGGCTGCTTCCCCTGAGCGGCTGGCCAGGCTGCCCCTACCAGGCCAGCAAGACAGATGATGCTGTTGCTACCTGTGTTATCTCTTGTTGTAATCAAGACTTGCCCCCAGCCCACCACCTGTTTTCTCATCTGCTGCAATCAAGAAACAGGCAGGCTTGCAGCTGAGACCCTAAAAGCAGGGTATTTAGCTTAGAGACAGGAGAATTTGGGAAATCATAGTAGATCTTTCCAAGATCTGAAGGCTTGTCATTTCTAAGTTCATATGGCATATTGAGGGGAAGGTGTAGAATGATTAGGGAAGCTTCAGTAAGAAATAGTAATGAGAGTGTGTGGTTATGGACCAAGCTATTCAGAAAAGATTGAAGAGGAGCCCAGATGTCAGAGATGCCTTAGGGAAGTACTTCAAACTTACATGTGCATATGAATCACCTGGGGACCTTATTAAAATGCAAATTACAGTCTAGTTTTGGGGTAAAACTGAGACCCCACATTTCTAATGAGCTAAAGCCGATTCTTCAGGTTTGTGGACCATACTTGAGTAGATGGCTGAAGGGATACTGATTGACCTGATTGGTCAGTTGACCTAGAGGATATCTTAGGTTAGGATATCAAAGGTTAACTGAAAATGGAGAAATATGCTACTGACACTGCACTGGAATCCTTCAGAGCTTTTGGTGTGGTACATGATTTAATTTGTTTAATTCTCCAACTTAATAGATACTAGGCATTATAGATAAATGAGTGGCCAAGAACATGAACTTAAGAATTCAATCAATTTGGGATAACAGAAATTTGCATCTTGTTGTCCCCATTCTTGGGTTGGGAAGCTAGACAAGTAACCTATCTGAGCCTTCATTTCTTGTCTCCAATGAGCCCTTGCTGGGTTTTTATAAACACTTCACGTGTTAATGTATGTAAAGTGCTTAGCAAAAAGAGCTTGGTATATGCTGACCACATTAAATTATTTATTTAAACACTCACCAACTTTCACTGTTACCCTACCTGAATTCTTAGAGGGCTCTTGAGAGTATGCCAGTGAGTTCTGAGTCCAGCTACTCTTCCCAGATTTCTGAGAATGATTTTTTGTGTCTCATGCCTTTACTGTTGGCACTTTCCTACCTTCACTTTCTAAAATCTACTTATTTTGACCAAAATGATCAGTTAATATTATTGGATTTCCTGATCCCACAAGCCAGTTTTTATTTTTTATTATATATATTTTTTTGTTTTTTGTTTTTTAATTTTGTATATTTTTTACATCATTTTTCATTTTTGTACAATGTATGCATTTTCATCTTGGTTATAGTCCTCGTATAATTCCCACCACCCTTGTTTTGATCCGGACCCCTTTTCCCCCTCTGTAGTGCATCTCTGGTTTATAGTTGATTTTGATTTTTACTTTATTATAATTAGTCTTTTCCCTGATCCCTTATTTAGGTTTTCTAAATTCCTGCTATGCGTGATACCATCTGGTTTTTTTCTTTTTCTTTCTGGCTTGTTTCACTGAGCCTGATCCCTTCCAGCTCAATCCATGTTGCTGCAAATGGCATGAGTTTATCTTTTTTGATAGCTGAGTAATATTCCATTGTGTATATGTACCACATCTTCTTGATCCAGTCATCTATTTTTGGGCATTTGGGTTGTTTCCATAGTTTACCTATTGAAAATAGTGCTGCAGTAAACACAGGGGTGCAGGTGTCCTTTTGAATTAATGTTTTTGTGACCTTTGGGTAAATACCTAGGAGTGGAATTGCTGGATTATATGGAAGCTCCATCTTTAGCAGATTGAGGAACCTCCACACAGCTCTCCATAGTGGTTGGAGCAGTTTGTACTCCCACCAGCAGTGCAGGAGAGTTCCTTTTTCTCCACATCCTTGCCGACATTTGTTGTTGCTCGCTGGTGTAAGATGGTATCCCATTGTAGTTTTGATTTGCATTTCCCTGATTGTCAGTGATGTTGAATATTTTTTTCATATGCCTGTTGGCTATTTGCATTTCCTCCCTGGAGGAATTTCTTTTTAGCTCTTTTGCCCATTTTTTGACTGGGTTATTTACTTTGTTTTTGTTGAGTCTTGTCAGCTCTTTGTAGATTTTTGTGATCAGTCCTTTATCATTAGTGTTGTGTGCAAAAATTTTCTCCCAATCAGTGGGGTGTCTCTTTGTTTTGGTTACTGTGTTTTTGCTGTACAGAAGCTCTTTAATTTGATGTAGTCCCAGCTGTTTATCTTTTCCTTCACTACCACTGCTTTGGGTGATGTGTCTTTAAGATGTTACTGAGGTGTATGTTGTGTAGTGTTTTACCTGTATTTCCTTCTATATATTTTATGGTTTCAGGTCTTATGTCTAGTTCTTTAATCCATTTTTTAAATTTTTTAAAAAATATTTATTTATGCATACAAGAGCTGGGGTACAGGCTGGAGATGCAGGGGGTGAGAGGATTCACCAGCGACAGAGTGGGGAGCAGAACAGGTGGGCTGACTGAAATACACTGCTGAGGGGAGCAGTGGGTGAAACAGGAGAGGTCTGCTTCGCCATGTGGGTTTCTCTCTGGCCGGCCGGGGATCGAACTCGTGCTGCAGAGGCTGCAGATTGCTTCATAGTGTGGTGCTTAACCCCTTGCACCACCAGGGAGGCCTCTTTAATCCATTTTGAGTTGGGTTTTGTGATGGTGTGAGATAGTAGTCAAGCATCATTCTTTTGCATATAGCGACCCAGTTTTCCCAGCACCATTTATTGAACAAATTTTCTTTGCTCCAATGCATATTCTTTGCTCCTTTGTCAAAGATTAGTTGACCGTAAATCTGTGGGATTATTTTTGGATTTTCTATTCGATTCCATTGGTCTGTATGTCTGTTCTTGTTCCAAAACCATGCAGTTTTGATTATTATGGCTTTGTAGTATAGTTTGAAGTCTGGGAGTGTGTCACCTTCATTCCTTCTTTTTTTTTTTTTTTTAAGATTTATTAATGGGCCTCCCCGGTGGTGCAGTGGTTGAGCGCCGGGTTGCGAAGCTGCTCACAGCCTCTGCAGTGCTGGTTCGATCCCTGGCTGCTCTCCAGCCACTGGAGGAGGGTCCCACATGGCGCACAGACCTCTCCTGCCGCCTGCTGCTCCCCTCAGCAGTGTTTTTGTTGGTCTGCCTGTTCTGTTCCCCGCTCTGGCTCTGGTGAATTCTCTCACCCTCCCATGCTTCTGACTGTGCCCAGTGCTTGTATAAATAAACAAACAAACAAACAAACAAATAAATCTTAACAAAAATAAAAAAATAATTTATGCATAGAAGAGCTGGGGTACAGACCAGAGATGCAGGGTGTGAGAGGATCCACTAGAGACAGAGTGGGGAACAGAACAGGCAGATTGACTGAAATATACTGCTGAGGGGAGCAGCAGGTGAGACAGGAGAGGCTGCTGTGCCATGTGGGTTTCTCCCTGGCCAGCCAGGGATCAATCTTGTGTTGCAGAGGCTGTGGATTGATTCATAGTGCTGTGCTTAACCCCTTGTGCCACCAGAGAGGCCCTTTTCCCTTCTTTTTTTTTTCTTTCAGGAGAGCTTTGGCTATATGGGGTTTTTGGTGGCTCCATATGAATTTTATTAATATTTGTTCTATTTCTTTGAAAAATGTCATTGAAATTTTTATTGGAATAGCACTGAATCTGTAAATTATTTTTGGTAGGATGGCCATTTTGATAATATCAATTCTTCCAATCCATGAGCCGGGGATGTCTTTCCATTTCTTCCACAAGCCAGTTTTTAAAAGTTAGATGTTATAATGGAGGCTACTGGGTATCTATTCAGCATCCACCCCCTGTTTTGTTTACTTTTTTTCTTCATTATTCGTTTTTTCGCCTATCAATGTATCCATGTGCTCCAGCTAAATCTGTCTGGTTTAAAAGATTTACTGTTCAGTTTCCCAGTGCTTGCCCTCAGGAGTTGGCATGGGAGGACATCTTGTTGTGTGAGGATGAGTGTCTGGGACCCGTGGAGTGTGTGTAATTGTGGCGATCTTTGTTGTTGCTGCCTATTGAATGATGCTGACCCGAGGCTCGTGGGGCAGGAGTCACCGTTTTGATATTGTACTTGGACGTCATGCTGGGTGAGATGCTTATTTCCTTCATGGTTAGGCCATGTTGAGGGCTGTGTTTTCTGGTACTTTAGCTAAAAGCATCATTAGTACCACTGATGTCTGTACCTTCAACAGTATATCCTAAAAGCAGTGGAAGAGTTCAAAATTATTCTATAATCATAGTGGATAGGGGGCCTCCCTTGTGGCACAGCGGGTTGAGCGCAGCACTGTGAAGCTGTCTGCAGCCTCTGGAGCGTGGGTTCAATTTCCGGCCAGCTAGGGAAATTCCCACATGGTGCAGCAGACCTCTCCTGACTCGCCCACTGCTCCCCTCAGCAGTGTTTTTGGTCTGTCTGCCTATTCTGCTTCCCACTCTTTCTCTGGTGAATTCTCTCACCCTCCTGCACCTCTGGCCTATACCCCAGTTCTTGTATAAATAAAATAAAATCTTTAAAAAAATTATCAAATCCTCCTGGTCAAATGCACCCCTTGCTTCTGAATATGTTCTAGGTGATTCTTTCTAAAAAAAAAAAAAATCATAGTGGATAGAGGAAGACATTCTCTCCATTAAGAAAGAATTACTTCCTAAAGTAAAGGATTCTTCAAAGGCCATTTTAGGAATCTAACTCCAAAAACCTTGAAACAAGAACTATTCACACACTTGTATTATGTTTGCTATTTTTAATATCTGACTGCTCTGAAATACAATTTATTTCCTCTGCATTTGAGAGAAAGCCTACTTCCTCTGTGCTTATTTAGCCTGTTATCCATTTTTTGGATGGTTGGGGAGTAAAGTTGATAAATATAACATTACTGGGGACACAATGACTCACAGGTTAATGAATACCTTTCAGGTTTATTTTTTTCTTTTGGTCACTCTTTTTCTTTTACCTTTCCTTTTCCATCTCCATCTTCTCTTTCTTCCATCCATACATTTCACATGAAAATTTAGATAAAATTTTATGGGAAATATTTCATGATTTGCAAATTTAGAATCAATGCGAAGATCAAGTATGGTAACCCAATGATCTCCCTTCCAGTGTTACCCATATGAGCCAGCAGGAAGTGGGCATGGAATTACCTGAGGCAACAGAAGGGCACCAGAGGAGATACTTCTAACCCTTGTTCTGTCCACACCTTTATCTTTATGGTCATTAAACCCCAAACATCCAAACATCTTTAATTCTTAGTGAAAGACTTCCCTCTAATATCCAGATTAGATCAAAGTGCAATATGGGGCCATATATAAGCCATTATATCGCAAGGCCCCAATGATAACTTATGGGATAATAAATACAAGAAAAAGCCTGTAGTCCTGTCCTGTCCCACTAATTGAAAGCTGCACAAGGGATTAACCGATGTATTCTTACTGCTGCAACTTGAAATTGCAAATGAAATAGATCTGGAACTATTTAGCTGTGGGACCATGAGTATAGTCTGTGGCATGTCTGAGTGACTCGTTAGCTACGATCCTGTGCCCCATCACTTGTAGCCTCTGATAGTTTCTTGTTTGAATAGTAACAAAATTTTTATTTTATTCTAGTTTGATATGATTTGATTAACAAGTAAAAACTATTTAAAATATATAATTTGATGCTTTGATACAGCTACACATTGTTGAAATGATCACCACAACCAATCTAATCATCATATCCATCACTTTACATTTTTGCATGTGGTTACCATTTTTGCGTGTGGTATCTACTCTCTAGCAGATTTCAAGAATATAATACATTACTATTTTTTTTTTAAGATTTATTTATTTATACAAGTACTGGGTACAGTCAGAAGCGTGGGAGGGTAAGAGAATTCACCAGAGCCAGAGCGGGAGCAGAACAGGCAGACTGACGAAATAAACTGCTGAGGGGAGCAGTGGGCACAGCAGGAGAAGTCTGCGCACCATGTGGGACTCTCACTGGCGGCCAGGTCCCAGAGGCTGCAGGCAGCTTCACAGCCCAGCGCTCAACCACTGCGCCACCGGGGAGGCCCCCATATAATACATTACTATTAACTATAGTCATTATACTGTACTATACTTTAGAATATATCCATCTTTTTTTTTTTTTTAATAGAGGCATGTTTTATTTATTTATTCGTTTGTTCGTTTTTTTTTTTTGTTTGTTTTGTACATGCACTGGGTACAGTCAGAAGCGCGGGAGGGTGAGAGAATTCACCAGAGCCGGAGCGGGGAGCAGAGCAGGCAGAAGGACCGAAGTACACTGCTGAGGGGAGCAGCGGGCGGCAGGAGAGGTCTGCGCGCCATGTGGGACCCTCCTCCGGTGGCCGGGGAGCAGCCGGGGATCGAACCGGTGCCGCAGAGGCCGCGGGCAGCTTCGCAACCCAGCGCTCAACCGCTGCGCCACCGGGGAGGCCCAATATATCCATCTTTTAACCAAAAGTTTGACCATGGACCAACGACTCCCCATGTCCTCCACTCACTCTCCAGCCCCTCATAACTATAGTTTTAGTCTGTTTATATGAGGTCACCTTTTTTAGATTCCACTTAGGGGTAAAAATTAAGTATCTTTCCTTGGCATCCCTGAGTATTCTGGACCTGGCTTAAATTCTTTAATATTAAGGAAAAATCAAATAATACACAGAAATAGTTAAAAAATATAAATAGAAGTAACAAATTCATAATATTCCCCTCAGCTACCTTTCTCATCCATTCCTTATCCACAGAAACAACTGCATTTAACCATTTCTATATTTTTTTTCTTTCTTTTTTTTTTTTTAATAGAGGCATGTTTTACTTATTTATTTGTTTGTTTGTTTTTGTTTGTACATGCACTGGGTACAGTCAGAAGCGCGGGAGGGTGAGAGAATTCACCAGAGCCAGAGCGGGGAGCAGAGCAGGCAGAAGGACCGAAGTACACTGCTGAGGGGAGCAGCGGGCGGCAGGAGAGGTCTGCGCGCCATGTGGGACCCTCCTCTGGTGGCCGGGGAGCAACCGGGGATCGAACCAGTGCTGCAAAGGCCACAGGCAGCTTCGCAACCCAGCGCTCAACTGCTGTGCCACCGGGGAGGCCCCATTGCTATATTTTGTTCTTTTGGTGGTTACCATATCCCTATATAAATTCTTACATTAATATTTCTTTGCTTTTCAATTTTATAACTTACCTATTTAATTCTTGCTTTCAAAAATCAAAAATTTAGCTCACTTATATAACTATCTCCTTTTCCTTCTTCCCTCAATATTGTTATAATATCACAGATTCATAATCTTTTATATACAGTTCTAAAATTTTTCAAAAAGCAAGGCTATCTGAAAGGATTTTTTTGTTGTTGCTGAAAGCTTGGTGTCAAAACCCAGCCAGTCTCCAAACTCACATATGGTTAATTGTGATGAGGCATGTACAGAAGCAAGTGCTTTTAGGGAACAAGTGGTTACTGCCCATGATCACCGTGGCAGCAATGATGACTACAAAGAACAGTGGTTGGGAACAGATTCTTCTGGCTGCCGTGGAGAAAGAAAATGAAACCCTGATGTTTGAATTCCCAGTTTTAGTCGTAGAGAACCAGAGAGCTTTTTTGACACTCCTGAAATTATCTCTTAGTTCATGTAGCCGCAGAGCCAATCTTGCTGAAATTGACAAATGAAATTTAACTGACTTCACAGCTTTGCTCTCTTGTGAGAGTTAAGACATTGGCTGAGAAGGCGTGGGGTCTTAAAACTCAGAGCAGGCACATCTGATGGGCTCAGGTGGCACAGGGTATCTTGAATTCCTGTCACTCTGACCTTCCCTTGTTGGTGGAAGTAGGTTACCTTTCTCATGTGAGTAGACTAACCTTCTGTAACTTGAAGACTGTAATAATCTTACTTGGGGAAGTTGCCTTATGAAAAGGATGCCTATTATCCTCAAGACCTGCTCCAATCCCCAATATTAAGGTGACAAGCACAAAGCTGACATGATAGCTCACGCCGCACAGAGTTGCAGGGCATCATTGAATGCATAAAGGTTGGGAGGTGCTGATACCTATTGCCTTTGCAGAAGGCAGAAAACTCTTGGATAATTGGATAATCTTGGGTAATTCCAGCTCTACTTGCTCTTCTAGGTATGTGTCTATATTGGAGAAATTTTAATACAGTCCCTAGCACCTGGTGTGCAGATACTGTCTCTGAGTGCTTCTTTCTATTTACCAATGTGTGAACATCATTGAAGCAATTTTCTTTTACCTGGCAGTAGCAACAGTCTTTCTTCATAGTCTTGCCCTGGGACTACGCCACCTGTCCTGCCTCTGTCATAGTCCATACATTTCATACAACTTTACAATGGTAATGGTAATAAGACCTGATGAGCAGGAAGTAGCAAATACCTAAGATGCCTTAATGAGACATAAGTGAACCAGATGGTGGGAGATAAATCCTAGGAAAATTTAGAGGTCTGTCTCCTTAGTGAAGTTTCTGGGGATCTAGTTGAGACTGCTCCTGCAAGGTCTAGGACAGGTTTCTGTATCTTCCATTGTCTACCAATTACAAGAGGCTCAACACTTCCTGGGCCATTTTGCATGTTGTAAGCAATATATTTGAGTATGTTCTTTCCCCTTTTCACTCTTTAATCTTTCAGCTGTGGATGTGTAACAGGAAGAAAAGGATGGTCATCTGGCTGCAAGGTCTACTGAAATAGGGTGTGGGAATATTTGTTTGTCCAACTGAATTTCAGTTAATTTCCTGTTAATTCTTGTCACATTTTTGCTGTCCTGCACGTATTCCAATCACTGAGTTTGGAGCCTATTGAAGTGTTGATAACATGCACCATATCCCTAAGGCCCACCTCTGAGTTAGCCTACGGTACAGGTCCCAGTTTCTGTCAATACTGACAATTTCCTTGCTTGGGCACTGGACTGTCTCTGCTTCTCTACTTGGAGGTTTTCTCCTGGCCAGGAGAAACTTGCTCCACACAAAGGGTAGCCTGAAAGTGCTCGAGGGGTGTCCTTCAAGCAAAGGGGTGGAGTTTGTTGGATAACTAGACCAGCTTGAGGTCTGGTCTGCATCCCCACTGGGATGGGGCCCTACTTGCCCATGGCAATTATGTTCCTATTATTCACATACTGAATTTTCTCTCTTTTCCATTTCACTTTGCCCACTTTCTCATTATGCTTTTTGGGGATTACCTCCCCAATAAACTACCTGTACACAAGTCTTTATGTCAAGGTCTGCTTTTGGGAAACCCCAACCTTACACGCCTGTTGAGGGTTCTGCCCTAGGCTGTGGTCTCTCTGCATGGAGTGCGGTTTCCTCTCCTCCGCCGGCATGAGTCACATGCTTTCAGGGTTGTTCCATCGTGAGTTCTTTCGTACATTTGTTGTTAACTTCCTTCCTGTATCTTTGTTGTTGGCTCACTCCTTTTGTGCTCCTTTCTGGCATGTTATTGGCATGTGAAAGGGTGAGGAGACATATACCCATGCTCCTCCGGCCTTCTGTCAAAGGCTGCCTACTCTCTTTAACCTAATTTCCTATTCTGTCTGTATTTGCCCACAATCTCACAGTCACAGAACCCTCAAATCTGTTTCCCTCTTACATGCTCTCCTTTTGCCTGGAATTTTATTCTCCTACTTTGATTATTTCCCACTTTTTCCTCAAAATTCTGTTTGTTCCTCCTCCCTCTTCAAGTGGTCAATAATTATGAGTCCAACATCTGTCTCATCATCACGCTGTGTGTTCTTCAAGGGCAGTGACTGTTTACCCTGGTGTTCCCACTTGGGCCTGGCTCATAATAGGTGCTCAATAAACATTCGTTAAACAGAACAAATAAATGCATTTCTTAAAAACGCAACTTAGCTTGACACATCAGCATCTGGATCTGGCTTGCAGATGGGCCACTCCAGAGTGACTGTGGGGAGCTGTCTATCTTTAGCTTTCCCTTGGGGCAGTCAACGGGAGGCTGTGGAGGCAACATATTGGTGGTAGGGACATAGGCAAAACATGAGGTTCCTATCCCAGTGTCTGTTCATGATCTCCTTGAAGTTGTCGCCAGAAGTGAGTTTATTATGTGAGTCTCAGTCTCACCATTCCTTTAGCAGAGGCCCTATGGCTCAGAGGTGAAGGGCTGGAGCTGAGTCTTGGGTTTGAAGCCCCAGCTCTGTCATTTGTTAGTTTTGTGATTTAAGAGCAAGTTATTCAATCTCTTTCTGTCCCATTTTCATGATCTATTGTGAGAATTCAGATTGATAGGATTGATTGGGGTTTCCCAAAAGCAGATGCTGATTCTATTGATAGGATATTATATTTATAATTTGACATGTTATACATTTATTATATGTGTGTATTATGTAGTAATCTCTTAGAGCCCATGCAGGGCATATTCTAAGCCCTAAGTGTTAGACATTATTATTATTTTTTTATAGAGGCATGTGTTATTTATTTGTTTGTTTGTTTGTTTGTTTTGTTTATACATGCACTGGGTACAGTCAGAAGCGCGGGAGGGTGAGAATTCACCAGAGCCAGAGCGGGGAACAGAACAGGCAGAAGGACCGAAGTACACTGCTGAGGGGAGCAGCGGGCGGCAGGAGAGGTCTGCGCGCCATGTGGGACCCTCCTCCCGTGGCCGGGGAGCAGCCGGGGATCGAACTGGCGCCGCAGAGGCCGTGTGGGCAGCTTCGCAACCCAGCGCTCAACCGCTGCGCCACCGGGGAGGCCCAGTGTTAGACATTATTAATGTCAGAATCACCAGGTAACTAATGCAAGATTTTAGGAGGTTTGCTCAGAGCTACAAAGGAAGGTAGGGGTAGGCTTAGAGTGATAACTGCTTATGTTGAGATTCAGAGACCATTTAAAAAAATCCCAGCTGTGCGAAGCTTGCAGCAACTGGCTGAGCCTCACTGAGCAACCAGACTTGTCAGAGACACTCAGAGTTGTGCCTGGATCCAGGCAATAGAATGGAATGATTCAGAAAGTCTATTTGATTTTTGTCACTGGAGCTCTGATATGTATTTGGCATCAACAGTTGTTCCCTGAAGGGCTCATTTAAACCCAAGTCACTGTGTTTTTGACTCTGTGGACAACATTGATGCAAAAAGGAACTGAATCTTAGAAAAATAGATCCGTTGGTACTGATAATGCCAGCATGTTTCTACTTTAGTTATTTTATGTCAAACTGTATTAAAAGGTGAATCTAAAAATATTTCTTCAGTGGTGATAATATTGTTGCAATTGAAATAAAGGTAGTTAATGTCAAAGCTTCAAAACCCAAGTGTCTCTGTTAAGTCATGGGCAAAGGATGAGAATACCTGGATTTCACTGATTTTAAGTCTCTCTGTGGACCCCTTGACACTGTTTGTGCCTGTCCAGTTTCTTTATGAGTTTGCTCAGCTGGGTTTAGTTCCTTCCATAATTATTTCCCCCTGCCCCCGAAGTTGCAGGCAGGAGAAGAATGAACTGAAAGCTGCTGATTCACACTGAGAAAAGGCTACTGTCCTACTTCTGATTACAGGTGAAAGAAGGGGTGTATGTTTCAAAGATTTTCATGTGCTTTCCACAAAAGGCCCCCCACACTAGTATTTCTTGCTAAAAAAAAAAAAAGACAAACAAACACACAAAAAAAACCCAAAAAACAGGGCCTCACTGGTGGCACAAGGGATTAAGCATCAGCACTATGAAACTATCCACAGCCACAGCAGCATGAGTTTGATCCCCGGCTAGGAAGGTGACCCACATGGTGCAGCAGACCTCTCCTGACTTGCCCGCTGCTCCCCTCAGCAGTGTATTTCAGTCAGTCTGCCTGTTCTGTTCCCCACTCTGTCTCTGGTGAATTCTCTCACCCCCCACATCTCTGGCCTGTATCCCAGCTCTTTTATGCATAAATAAATAAATCTTTAAAACAAAACAAAATAAAAGAAACCTTGCCACTTGTGACAACATGGATAGACCTCAAGGGTCTTATATTAGGTGACCTAAGTCAGGCAGAGAAAGCAAATGCCACATGATCTCACTATATGTGGAATCTAACTAAACAAAGAAAAAGCAAGCTCCTAGATACAGGCTGCCAGAAGAAGGCCTGAGGACTGGAGTGGTGCATTTCCCAAGCGTAGGTTCAGATGCTGAACCCCCGTTCTATGCTGGGTAGCGGGAAAGAATGAACGCCTCTGCGAGACCCATATCTGTGACTGGTGAGTTTGAGACTTGCTTCTCTTCTAGGCGTACAATGAAAGAAAGAAGTTTCTTTTTTAGGCTGATTTTCTTCTTTTCTGATAAAGACAGTCCAACACTTATATCTCCTTTCTTCTTTTTAAAGTACCTCTCATGTTGCAAAGTTGTAAGAGAGCAAGCCATAAACCCAAAGTACTCATATTCTCTGAGCCACTTTCACGCCTTTTTTCTTTACAATAGGTAAGCCAGGACGGGCTTAGTTTCAAAAATAATAGCTGCTATTTTTTTAATACCAACAAGCCACTTTACATACATGAGCTCATTTAGTTTTTGCAGTAACCCCAGGAAGTACAGGTATTAATATCCTTAATATCTTTCTTTTACAGATTAGGACCCCAAGACTCAGAGGGGATTAGTAGCTCACTCAAGTTCAAGCACAGCTGGATTTGTAACATTTCCCTCTTTGTTTCTCACCTTTGAGAAATTTTTTGATTTATTCATTTTTTGAAGATTTATTTTATTTATTTATGCACACAAGAACTGGGGTATAGGCCAGAAGTAAAGTGAATGTATGTGAGAGGATTCACCAGAGACATAGTAGGGAACAGAACAGGTGGATACACTGAGATACATTGCTGAGGGGAGCAGCAAGCAAGATAATACCTTCATAGCCAATACGTGGTATTATGTATTGGATATATGGGTATCATATATTTATATACATGGTATAATAATTATATGTATGCATGGTATATATTACATATATGTGCATATATATATGCACTCTTACAGTTTCCACAAATGATGTCTTTTTTTAAAAAAAATATTTTATTTTATATAATTCTTAACATCTTTTTTCATCTTTGCACAGCAAATGATGTCTTTTTTTAAAGATTTATTTATTCATGCATACAAGAACTAGGGTACAAGCCAGATGTATGGGAGGGTGAGAGAATTTACCAGAGACAGTGGGGAACAGAACAGGCAGATTGACTGAAATACACTGTTGGGGGGAGCAGCAGGCGAGTCAGGAGAGGTCTGCTTCGCCATGTGGGTTGCTCTCTGGCTGGCCGGGGATCGAACTCGTGCTTGCAGAGGCTGTGGATTGCTCTATAGGTTGCGTCTTAACCCCTTGCGCCACCAGGGAGGCCCAAGCTCTTCTCTCTTGTAAAGCCCATCTCCAGGGGCAATCTTTCTTAACTTTCAGCAGGCTCAAAAAAGAAATTTGAAAATTCAGGCTTAGCCCCATTTTCTGTACTTCAGATGACAGTTCCTGAAGATGAGTCTGGAAGCTGATGCTTATCTCTTGAAGCCCAGTGGATGGGAGATTTGGTAGAGATGTGAGTCTTTACCTTGGCTCTCAGTCCTCAGCTCTAGGCTTCCCCTTCTTGTCCTGAGTCCCTGACTTTCTTATTCCCCATTATTCTATCCAAATGCACCAAGGGTCCTGGGGTGCTTGCTGACAAAATCATGACGTTGGTAGTAGACTAGAGGTGGCTTGCCTGGCTTTGTTGTACCAACCTGTACTTCCTGGGCAATGTCAGCACTCACACCACAGCCTTGCCATGTGATGAGGCGAGCACAGTACCTGGCAACTGCTGGGCTGTTATGCTTCCTTGGGATGCGAGTAGAATATTTCAATAAGATTGTAGAGAAAGAGGGAAGCAGCCTCAGCCTATGAAAATTCAGGACATTGGGCCTCCCTGGTGGCGCAGGGGTCAAAGACACAGTGCTATCAAGCTCTCACCAGCCACTGCAACATGAGTTCCATCCCCCAGCTGGCCAGGGAGCAATCCACAGGGAGCAACCCACGTGGCACAGCAGACCTCTCCTGTCTCTCCCGCTGCTCCCCTCAGCAGTGTATTTCAGTAGATCTGCCTGTTTTGCTCCCCACTCTCTGGTGAATCCTCTCACCACCCCCCAACCCCATATGTCTGACCTGTACCCCAGCTCTTGTATGCATAATAAATAAATCTTTAAAAAAGAAAAAAAAGAAGAAAACTCAGGGCATTGCTTTGGCTCACCCCTATTCCTAGTCCTGCCTTAATCTGAGTCTCTGAAATAATTTGAGAGAGACACAAAGACAATAGATAAGAGTGGGTTCCTTATATCCACCAGTTGGTGGGGGCCCGGGACCCCACTCCAGGCAGGTCAGGAGCAGCCTGTGTCTTCAACCTTGCAGCCAGTATCCTTTCCTATGCATGCCTGACATTTGAGACAGGGCTAGCCAGCCAGTTGAAGCAAAGGGAAGGATAGAAACTTGTGGTTTAAGGCAAAGAAAGTAAATTGTGTTTTTTAAGGAAGAAATACAGCTTACAGGCATTTTGTTCTGTCTCTGTGACCTAGTTCCGATGAAGTCTATTTTCTCCTCCCTCTGTAGCTTTGTAAATAATCCAGAATTATCCTCTCAGTCACTACTATGATAAGGATCATGATTTCAAAGACTAACAATAACAATAAATTAATAACAATGTCCACTGATAGATTTCTCACAAAATTCCTTGGTTTCTGTTGCTATGTATAGGTTTGGTTTAAAATAAGCCATTTAGAAAAAGGGAGAAAGGAACAATTAGTCTATGACAAACTAAACAGAAATAGTACAAGACATGAATTTCAAGCTTATAGCAAACTTCACAGAATTTCACACTAAAAGCCATCAATTCAATGGTAATCCTTTTAGTGATAACCAGTGTTATGAAAGACCCAGGGTTATAAAACTTTTGGAAGGGAGAAAATTAATAAGCCCAAGAATGGTAGATAAATTATACTCTGGGTGTTCGGTCTGTTTATTCTCAAGATCTTGAGTAAAAGTTTTTAACATTAATCAAGGTTTTATAGGGAAATATAATTGAATCTCTTCTCATCCCATTCTTTCAGAAAGGCAGTGCAGTGGAGAGGATGCACGTGGGCGTGGGGTCACATCTGCTGCACATCCTACTTCTACCTGTCTAACTGTGTGACCGTGGACCCATTGCATTTCCCCAGGATTTATTTGCCTGTGGGTTTTGGCTGATCATTCATGGACTGCATAAACATCCAGTGAGTGCATTACATACCATCTCTGTTGGTTTATAAATGGCGATACTGACAAATTACAGTTAGGAATGCTTATAAGTATTGTAAGCACTTCTAAGGTTTTATTTACTTAATCTTAAATTAGTCTATAATGTGTAACACTAAGAACTTATTTTTGATCATTTATTTTGTTCTCAATGCAGTGTGTGCTGCTTCTGACCCTGTCACAGGATGAACTCTTACCTAAGTCTGCTAATTTTTTTAAACAATATTTTTTTTTATGCAGCTATCATTTACTCATTCAAGAGTTCAGCCATTGGAATCATTAAACATTTGAAGCAGCAGAGCATAGAGGTCAGAAGCTTGGACTCTGGAGTCAGACTGCTAAGGTTCAAGTCTCAGGTTTGCTACCTACTGACTGTGTGATCTTGGGCAAATTATTTACCCTCTTTGGACCTCAGTTTTCTCATCTGCAAAAAAATGGGATAATATAATGTTTTCCAGAGGACTATATAAATTAAAGACTCAGCGATGAATTGTAGAGTCTATCCCTATTAAAAACTGTAATTGCTATTAAATTCTGAAAGAATGAAATTGTTTGTTTTTCTAAAGATTTCAAATGAGTAAAGAAAATGCTTTAATAGTATATTTATAACTAAGATATTAATAACAAATTAGTAGCTATGAAAATATTGGCATTGTTTACATTGTTATTCTTGATATAGAGACTTATGAGAAATACCTATGTGAAACACAGACACGTAGTAAATATTCTGTGAACAGTAGTTATTACTATTTCAAGAAAGAAGCCTATGTGAAATCATATTTAAAGGGTACCCAATATGTTCAGCTCTGTCTATAGGACTTTGAAAGAAAACAGCTTTTAAAACGTGCATTGTTTTCAGGTTCAGTGAAAATGCAGTGACTAATGCCGAGAATTGTTAATGTTTCAAAGCCAGCTCATCGCTCTCCTGTGTAGTGGGGAGACTCTCACTGGATGTGGGTGATTGGGGCAGGGTGAGTGGGTGGCAGGTGATGGTCTTGAGTCTCCTGCCCTCCTTCTCTTTGCTCTCCTCATGGCTTCTGCAGGCTTTATTTCAAAGCCTTGAAAGTCATTTGCCTAGTTAGTTATGGGGTTAGGGTTGTCACCTAGTTAGGGATGAGGGAGGACAACATGGCAGTGGATGTGGATTTCAAGCTGGTTACCTCCCCTCCCCTGGCTTTTTCACTGACTTTCTAGTTCACAAACAAAGATGGTAACAGGAAGAACTGATTGTGTCTTGTGGCAAAGGGCACAGTCTTACTGCTCAAAAGCTGTGTGATGACAACCTCTCTGAGCCTTAGTGTCCTTTTGTGAAAATGGGAGAATAATTTCTGATCTTCAGTTTAAATACAAAATGTCTGTCAGGTGCTTTGCTCAGTGCCTGGCCCAGAGTCAGGCTGCCGTTAGTTTCTGGTATTAGCATCTATTGGGTTAAAATCTGTTGAGTGCATCCTCCCAACAGCATTAACTCATCATTTCTTCTGGGCTGCTGTTCAGTAACACACTAAGTTATCCTAAAAAATAATTAAGTTACTACTCACCTCCACCTCTTGACTATACAGTTGTAAAAGATCTTCCGCTTTTCTAATGCTATATATTTTAGAACTAGAATTTTCCCTGTGACTGCAGCTGTAAAGGAGTAAGCTCTCCAATGACAAGACCCAGGCTTTGTTCAGGGAAATGGTCCATGAGATTCAATCAGTGGGTATTATTAGCACCCACTTCTGCTCAATCTGTCTGATCCCTCGGGAAGAGCTTTAACCATGCTGTTCTGGAGGCATCAGATCTGTGTTTCTCGATCTATGACAAGGTTTGTGCTGTACCACTTTATGAAAGTTAAGTACTTGGTAGTGTGTGAGGTCACCCAGCAGCCCACACTCACTCACTGACACTGTGGAGACTGGTCCCACCTGGCATCCTGAATGGCAGCAGCAAACACACAGTCTCTTCTCTATGCTACATATAATTATGTCAGGAGACCATATCACACGCTGTGTGCTGAGTGGCAAGTGATATAGTAATACATTGAGATACTTGAGGCATGTGTAAAGAGGGGGGAGAATTCAGAGGGTAGCAGGAATTACTAGAGCTTCATAAAACACAGGAAGGTAGAAAGCTCTGTGGATGTAATCTGTGTTCAGATATGTGGGAAGAAATGCATGGCTGTCCACTTACAGATAAACAAAAGGGGTTTTGAATTAAATTTGATATTTAGGAAAAATTTCTGTGGACAAAGAAAAGAAAATTCTCTATTTTGCTCTGTTGCCCTGCTAGGGCCAGCTCAAGAGGCTGGAGTCAGCAGAATGATGGTTCATTCACTGTGAAGAACCCCATGACAAGAAACAAAGGGAATGTCTGAAGAGTCTCCCTCAGGAAGGTGGAGCCTGAGGTAATGGCCTGACTGCTTCCTCATATCTGAGCACTTTTAGGAAAAGAGACTGAAATAATTTAGGTCCTTGATCCCCCCAAACACAGTTAGGCCTGACTAAATTAGCTCTGTATGATCAAGAGATTGCTTTGAAGTTATGAACAGTGTTTTTCTTTTATCAATTAATGAAGTTGTTAGAAACCAATCTCCTTTAGTTAACTGAAAACATTAGAAGTTAAGAATTTTTCTTCCTTGGCTAAGAAAAAATAGTGTTGTACAGGAATTACCACAGAAAGGAGAAATCAAATACTATCCAAAAAATGAACAAATATGTAAGAAAAAAAGTAAATAAAACATAAAAAAAATTATGTCTTCTGTGCATGTAACTTACGGTATAAACTGAGCCTATAAATATTCCGAAGATGGGTCCAGTTACTCAGAGAAATCTAATATTGGTCTCTTGGGTTTGGAGCCTCAGTTTGACTCTAAATTATCCCTTTAATAAATTTCTCTTTTACTGAACTTTAAATTTGCCCCATAGCAGTCATTATTTCAGTCAACATTTCCAACAACAGTTGTGAGCTGTTTTGATAAGATTGCCAAGGAATGAAGATAGCCTTTTCTGACTAGGAATTCATGGAGTGCATTTTGTGTTGGGTGTTGTCTTGGGTGCTCCACATTCAATTCTATTTCGTCATTGCAACTCTGTGGAGGAGGTATTTTTATGCCCATTTTATTGATATGGCTAATGAAGCTCAGAAGATGGTTTGGTTTGCTCAGTACCATATAGTAGATATATTTCTGTGCTCTTTATTGCACACCAACCACACTGTCTGACTGGTGATCTTTACAAAAGGGTTGGGCAATAATCTTGGGAGTTTAGTTACTCCCCTCCTCATTTTTGTTGGGTTTCCTCCAAAATTCTGGACCCAGTGGCAAATACTTGTCTAAACCCTGGGAAAGCCTGTTAAGGTCACTTAGCTTAGTTTTGGGGATATTCTTCCCTGTAGTCACAGTCTTATTGACTGTCAACTAAAGACACTTGTGGGAATTCTTCCCTCCCTCCACGAACACCCCCTACCCTTACCCCAAAGCCAGTGTTTACCAGGTCTTGCAATCAAGCTCTATAAAAATGTTCTTTCATCCCTCAGTTTTGTTAACTTAGCTTGGAGAGAAAGAGCTATCCAAGTCATGTGAGGACCAGAGTAGGAAATGCTATGTGTGGGTACCAAGACTGGTTTCTTGTATACCTTTGAAGAGTTTAATTTTAATTTTTTAAAAAGATTTTTTTATTTATTTATGCATACAAAAACTGGGGTACAGCCCAGAGGTGTGGGGGGTGGGAGGATCCACCAGAGACAGAGCGGGGAACAGAACAGGCAGACTGACTGAAATACACTGCTGAGGGGAGCAGCGGGTGAGTTAGGAGAGGTCTGCTGCACCATGTGGGTGGCTCCCTGGCCAGGGATCGAACTCATGCTGCAGTGGCTGCAGATTTCTTCATAGGTTGTGTCTTAACCCCTTGTGCTACCAGGGAGGCCCAGAGTTTAATTTTTAATTAGTTGTTAATATATTAAAATCAGGACGTTTATGTAAAAGTTCAAATAGATATCTCCCGTTGAAAAATCAGAAGCTCTATTCAAAAAAGATAAACACATGCAATTTGCAGCAACATGGATGGCGCTGGAAGGGATCATGCTCAGTGAAATAAGCCAAAAAGAAAAAGAAAAATACCGGATGGTCTCACTCATAGCAGGAATCTAGAAAACTTAAATAAGGGACCAGGAAGGACCTCCCCGGTGGCGCAGCGGTTGAGCGTTGGGTTGCGAAGCTGCCCGCGGCCTCTGTGGCGCCGGTTCGATCCCCGGCCGCTCCCCGGCCACCGGAGGAGGGTCCCGCATGGCGCGCAGACCTCTCCTGCCGCCCGCTGCTCCCCTCAGCAGTGTACTTCGGTCCTTCTGCCTGCTCTGCTCCCCGCTCTGGCTCTGGTGAATTCTCTCACCCTCCCGCGCTTCTGACTGTACCCAGTGCATGTATAAACAAAACAAACAAACAAATAAATAAAACATGCCTCTATTAAAAATAATAATTAAAAAAAATAATAAGGGACCAAGAAAATGAATAACTATAAGAAAGTGAAAATCAAAATCAACAAAAAACTATGAACCAGAGACACTTTTTGGGTGGTGGGGGGCGGGAGGGGAGGGATTGGGGTCAGAATGGGGGGGTTGTAATTGTATGGGGAATATAAAAATAAAATTTATTATTAAAAAAAAAGAAAAGAAAAGAAAAATCAGAAGCTCTACCTCTGTTGCCTTACAACTGGCTCTCTTGGTGCCTCACCTTCTTGCTGACCCCCACAGATATCTGAATTTGCAATGTCTAAACTAGGTGAAACTTAATGACCTGATACCTGGTTCAGGCTCCAGAAGGGCCATACTACTGATCGTTAAAAAAGTGGGACATGGGGAAAGGAAGGACTAGAGTCTAAATAAGGGGGGGGGTGCAATTGTATGGGGAATATAACCAAAATGAAAATGCATACATTGTGCAAAGATGAAAAAAGATGTAAGAATTATATAAAATAAAATATTTAAAAAACAAAAAACAAACAAACAAAAAAAGTGGGACACTTTCAGTTTCCATCTGGGCCGCTATTAAATGGCTCTTGGTTGGGTACAACCTCAGGCTCACTGAGTCAACTCTCTGAGGGTGGGTAGTGTACCAAAGGCTCCCCACGTGTTTCTACTCTACAGATAACAGTCAAGTTAGGAACCTTCACGGATGGTTGCCTATGAATCACTTAATCTTGGATCTCTGTGTCAGAGGAATGGGTTTATGAAGTATGGCACACAGAACTGGTGTTTGTCTCCCAGCTTTGCTGAGGCAATCACATTCCCCTCATCTTGATTTACTCACATGTAACTGGGCTCTTAGGACTTTTATGTCCTCACCTCCAGCACTAGATGTGTTTTTATGAAATTCTGGAGAACAAATAGATGAGAAAGGAACAAAGAGCTATTTCAAAGTTTTCCTTTCTTTGATATCCATTCTATCCTATGGCACATCTTAAGATTCTTGGGAAACAGGGAATGACATTTAGAAGCTACTTGCTTTTTTATGTGCACCTTTTCTTCAGCAATAAAACAATGTAATGAAAAAATAAAACAAACTTGATAGGTTTCTTTGAAGTCTTTTTCGTTCCCTGAGGAGAAATTTCATTAGCAAGCAGTGGGAGATTTGTCTCTGTGGGTATTTGACAGCAGCTCTCAGCAAAGCTACCATTCTTGTCCATTCCAAACCCACCGCAGGGTGCCGAGCAAAGGCCACGTCCTCAGTGATGTCTTCATCCAGGGCTACTCTGGTCAAGAGTGCAAATGGCAGAAAATGACATTTGTATCTGGGCAAAAGCACCATAAATGCTCATGACTGTGCTCCTTGGGGGTCTCTTATTAGTCAGCAGTGGTGGGTTTGTGTCAACACAGGGGGAGATCTGGGCTCTTCTGTCAACCAAAGACCCTCAGGGCCCCAGAGTTTAAGGCGGTCCAGAGTTTAAGGTCACCATCATTAAATGGCCAGTCCAATTTCACATTTAGAAAGTCAACCTTCCATGTGGAGACTCAGCTTGACATTTTTGCAGCTTCCATTGGAAAATAACTTAGGTTTTCGGGGGGCGAGGGGAAGTTATCTTGACCATTAAGAGATATCTTTTGTGGGCCTCCCTGTTGGCACAAGGGGTTGGGCACCACACTATGAAGCAATCCACAGCCTCTGTAGCATGAGTTTGATCCCTGGGCCGGCCAGGGAGAAACCCACATGGCAAGGCAGACCTCTCCTATCTCGCCCGCTGCTCCCCTCAGCAGTGTATTTCAGTCAGTCTGCCTGTTCTGTTCCCCGCTCTGTCTGTGGTGAATCCTCTCACCCCCTGCACCTCTGGCCTGCACCCCAGCTCTTGTATGCATAAATAAATAAATCTAAAAAAAAAATAGAGAAATATCTTTTGTAATATTTAAACGTTCTTGAGAATTAAGTTTACTTTCTTTCTCTTTCACTTCCTTTTTTTCTCACGTCCTTTAAAAAAAGACCAAATTGATAGAATAAAGTGGAAGGAAAATGTGAATAAGAAAACATGAGGTTTTTAGAGTCTCTGGGCCAACTCTTCTCACTTGCCTAGGGACTTGGATCCATCTTGTTACGTAAAATCAGTTTCACCAGGTACAGAACTGGAGACACAATATCTGCTCAAGGTGGGTCATAAGTTTTTCAGCAAGGTTTAATTAGTTGTTGCTAATTTGAGGCTTATCTGTGCAGGTCAGGCTCTTTGGGGAAGCCTCTTATGGTATGCTCATGGTCCTTAAATGAGGGGACAGCAGAGCTCAATGCTAAGCGGAGAGTGACTTGGCTGTTTCCATCCATCTTGGTTCCACTATCAGCTATTCATACTTTATGAGGGAAGGGTTATTGGGAACTTGATAAGAGATCTGGGGCCTCCCTGGTGGTGCAGGGGGTTAAGTCTCAGCACTAAGAAGCTATTTGCAGCCACTGTAGCATGGGTTCAATTTCCTCTCTGGCCAGGGAGGTTACCCACATGGCGCAGCAGACCTCTCGTGACTTGCCCGCTGCTCCCCTCAGCAGTGTAGTGCAGTCAGTCTGCCTGTTCTGCTCTCCACTCTGTCTCTGGTGAATCCTCTCATCCCCTGCATCTCTGGTCTGCACCCCAGCTCTTGTATGCATAAATAAATAAATTATTTAAAAAAAAGATCTTTTGGGGCAAAGTGGACTCTGACACCTCATTGGATAACACAAAGATCCCTTAAGCAGTGCTCCTCGAGCAGGGAGTTCTATCAGTCAGGTTGAATCAGAATCACTTAGAGCAACAGAAACAGAGACAGCATGAGCTGGACTGCCCTCTTCCACAGACATTCTGGTGTCCCAGGTTTTAAAGGTGGGGTGAAAGTGTGTGTAGTTTGGTGAACAAAAACTTTAAGTTTATTCTCATACTTCTACCTCAGCCTGGGAAACACTTCTGAAAAAGTAAATTTGAGGACTTCTCTATCTGACTTCATCTCTGATGTATAATGTGCCAGAGACAGTCTGTTAGGAAAACGTCATGTAATGAATTGAGACTGAGGAGAGAAGAGCAGTGACAAACAATTCCATTCTTCAAAACCTAGCTCATATCATGATCTTCATTTCTGATTGCCCTCTCCACACTTTTAATTTGCTCATTGTTTGGATGATGTATTGGGTAATGCAATTAGCAATTGATGGCTTAGCTTCTGTTTCATTTGAAAGTGACTTGTCTTATACTGCTATTTAATTTTTCACTTACCTCTGTTGAGTGGAAATAGCAAGGATCTGAATTTCACTTCTGACTTGATTTCTAACTGTGTATCCTTGGCAAAGTATTTAATCTTTTTGTACTTCAGAACCCCCGTTATAAAATTCTGCAATTCTATTTTTTACCTGACCACTCAAGTCTATGTTCTTGCACAATTCTCATTAATTTAATTTGTGGACAGTCTTTGTGGTACAGTTTTAGAGCTGGTTCCCGATGATTCTTGCCTCCTGATATTCATGTCCTTAGTAGTCCCCTGCTCATGAGTGTATGTAGGGCCCAGGGGATAGAACAGGGAAAACATCATGGGATGTCATTTTGTGATGAGGCTAGAAGAGACTGTGACTTCTGTGTTGCTGAAATTCTCACTCAGGTTATGTTTTTTTTTTAAAGATTTATTTTTTATTTATACAAAGCTCGGGTACAGGCTAGAGGCGTGGGAGGGTGAGAGCAGAACAGAGTGGGGAGCAGAACAGACAGACAGACTGAAAGCACTGCTGAGTGGAGCAGTGGACGGGACAGGAAAAGTCTGCCGCGCGATGTGGGAGTCTCCCTGGCCAGCTGGGAATCAAACCCGTGCTGCAGAGGCTGTGGACAGCTTCACAGCGCTGTGCACAACCTGCTGCGCCACCGGGTAGGCCTTCAGTCAAGTTATTCTTGAGTACTTGCTCTGGTGGAGATGGTCAGCTGGAAAGGGTAACTGTTGGCCCAGAGCCAAAAGTAACTGAAACCTCAGTCCAACATCCGGTGAAGAACTGAATCTTGCCAACAACCACTGTTGGAATTGGAGTCCAGTCTGCATGGTGGATCCTGGGTGCTCCAGTTGAACAATGAGATGATTAAAAATCCAGTCAATATCTTGTAATTGCATCCTGGTGAGAGACCCCGGGCTGATACTTTGATTGCAGCCTCATGACAGAGGACCTACTAACCCGTGCCTGGCCCACAGAAATGGTGAGGTAATAAATATGTATTGTTTTAAGTCACTGAATTTTGGGGTAATTTTTTTTATGTTTTTTTTTTTTTTAGTGATTTTCTCCAGCTTACAAGCACTGGGTACAGTCAGTAGCGCGGGAGGGTGAGAGAATTCACCAGAGCCAGAGCAGGGAGCAGAATAGGCAGAAGAACCAAAGTACACTGCTGAGGGGAGCAGCGGGCGGCAGGAGAGGTCTGCGCGCCATGTGGGACCCTCCTCCGATGGCCGGGGAGCAGCCGGGGATCGAACCGGCGCTGCAGAGGCGGTGGGCAGCTTCGCAGCCCAGCGCTCAACCGCTGCGCCACTGGGGAGGCCTGGGGTAATTTTTTATGCAGCAATAGATTACTAATACTATCTATAAAATGGGTTAATGGACGTGATAGTCTGTCTCTCTAAATAGGTCAGCTTAAGTTAAGTTATACAGTGGTAACAAATAAGCCCCCAAAGTTCAGTGACTGACATTTACAAAAGTTTATTTCTGCTCACACTATTTATCTATCAAATATTGGTGATAGCTGTATTTAAGAATCCTACTTAAAACATGGCTATTCATCATTGAAGAGGAAAAAGAGAGCAGGGCAAAGTGTGTACTGACTTTAAAAGCTTCCCCATGGAAACAATGCATCATACTTCTGTTTGTATTTCATTAGCCAAAGTGAGTCATGTTACTGCATGTGAATAGAACATGGCTCAAGTGTAATCCTCCTCCAGGCAGGGGCACTAAATAATCGTAAAAAGTAACACAGTGTACCATAAACCATTGCCCATTGGGTCAGCCACACACTGTCATGATCTATGGAAAAGAAAAGGAGTAACTTACATCCTCAGGTGAATGGGTTTAGAGGCCCCAGAGGCTCTCTGAGAAGAGTGTGATTGATGGGCTATAGTTCCTAGAGAAGAGTGGAAAAGTAAGGGGTTATGGGGCACTGAAGGAAGTTGTGGGTTTTTAGGGTTCCCATAATCTCCATTAGGGAGTCACCTCCCTAAGATCTCTGAAACTGAACTCTACAGCAAATGCAGCTTTAAGACAAGCCCTTTTGACAACCTTCCTGCTAAATTGCCTCTCTGAAGCTCTCTAAGTTTTTTGTATTGAAATGTAAGAGCCTCCGATGTCTATGATCTTGTTCATAAAATTAAAGTGGGTTTTCAAGCAAACATTTTCCAGCAATTAATTAATAGGAGAGTAAGCTTGAGGGGCTTCCCCCTGGTGGCAGAAGGGGTTAAGCACAGCACTGTGAAGCTATGTCCATCCCGGACCAGGATGCTGACCCACATGGCGAAGTAGACCTCTCCTGTCTCGCCCGCTGCTCCCCTCAGCAGTGTACTTCGGTCAGTCTGCCTGTTCTGTTTCCTACTCTGTCTCTGGTGAATCCTCTCACTCCCCCACACCTCTGACCTGTACCCCAGTTCTTGTATGCATAAATAAATAAATCTTTATAAAAAAAAAATAAAGGAGAGAAAGCTTGACACAAGATCTTGGCAAGCCTGTCATTCTCTGGGCTTCAGTTTTCTCAAAGTCCCACTCTAATCTCACCTTCCTGACTGATAAATACAGTCCCTTTGGGCTTTCTGCAAAGAGCTTTAGGAATGATTGCTACCCCATGCATCTCAGAGGCCTTGTCAGGCTGGCTTTAGAGGGGCAGTTTGATGGGAAATGAAGAGACCTGGATGTCAATCCATCTAGCTTGCAGAGCAGGGAAAGCTGATCTGACTGAACTGGTAGGCTAAGCCAATGTGATGGATATTTTGTTAAAAGCAGAACCAGATTAAACTTCTTTGGATGCATAGTTTAGAAATGCCAGGGTTAGAAATCCCCTGAAAAATAAAAGACTCATTGAGGATCCTTCTTCTATGGAATATACTTTTACCCTCAGGCCCTGCCTCTTTGGATCATGCCAGATGGTCTTCTGTTTCTCCTGAGGTTATAGTTTATGTCTAAAGAAATAGATTTCATTTCAATGAGCCCTGAAGAGGCATGGAAGATTCCCGGAATCAAGGTTTTTTTTTTTTTTTAATTTTTAAAAAAGATTTATTTATTTATACAGGAACTGGGGTAAAGGCCGTAGGCATGGGAGGGTGAGAGGATTCACCACAGAGTGGGGAGCAGAACAGGCAGACAGACTGAAAGAACTGCTGAGGGGAGCAGTGGGTGAGCCAGAAGAGGTCTGCCGCACCATGTGGGTATCTCCCTGGCCAGCCAGTAATCGAACCCACACCAGAGAGGCTGCGGACAGCCTCACAGCACTGTGCTCAACCCGCTGCACTACTGGGGAGGCCCCGGAATCAAGGTTTTAAAAAAGTGACCTTAGATGCCATGTAAGCTCACGCTCTTCCCAGCACAGCCATTGCTTCTTCATGTCTGTGATTTGGAGACTGGTGATGGGGGAAGGTTTTAGGGGTGATCCAGTCCCAGTTCTTCAATTTTGCACCACAGAGAATGTGAGAGAAAGGCAATGAACAGAAATCTATGAAAAGAGTGTGGTGGCAATGTCATGCTATTGTCCTGGTGACACACAAATTTGGGAAAATGTTTCTATTTTGTGACTAAAATGCCCTTAGTTGTCAGAGGAACTGGTGAGAACGACTATTGTCTGTACCCTAGAAATTTTGCTGCTGAAATTGGCTGCTGGTGAAGCAGTTTTACCACTCTTTGGTACATTTTTCCACTGATACAATTGGTGTTTCTCGTTAGTAAATTGACAGTGGTCTTCAACTGCTTGATGAATGTATCCTGTAACAGATTGTGTAACCTTACTGAATTGCCACCCACCTGTGTCTACAGGTTAACTTTCATTTCATGACAGCTACCTTTCCCCTCCACATTTGTATATCAGGCACCACACTGTGTTAAATACTGGCAGCACAAGGTTATCACATGTAATCTTTGCCCTCAAAGATCTTTTGTCTAGCAAGTGAAACAGATATGATGTAAGTGTTTAATAGGTATGTGTGTAAAGCTCTGTGGAGTCAAAGGCATAGAAACTTGGTGGTGTGATAGAGCAGTGACTGAGGAAGGCTTCACTTAGGATGTATGTTGAAGCCTGAACTTTCAGGTGTCCAGAGTGTGGCAAGGACACTGTAGGCACAGAGAAGGTCATGGACAAAGGCAGACAGGGTGGTGGCCATGAATGCATTGGGGCACACAGAAACACTGCATGTCTTTGTCTCTTACTTTGGTGACGCCATGTGACTATTTCAGGCTCATGAGTTGGAAGCAGAAAGTGATCACTTTTGGACTCAAACTTTCAATAGCTTATTTGAGACTGTCCAGAGCTCTCTTTTTTCTTTGTCACGTATCCGGCAACATCAGACGTGGTGGCTGTTCTGTCAGTTTGTTTCCTTGAGTGATTACAGAGAACACAACTCTTCATAAACCTTTGATGTGCGTGTGCATGGGTGAGAGCTATGTCTGTTTTTGTCTTTTAAGGCACTGAGATTCTGGGGTGGTTTGTTACAGTCGCATATGTTTACCTAGTTTATTTTTCTAATTCAGACACAATTAAGAAATAAATATGGTGTATCTACAACATTAAGTAGAAAGCACCTGATGGGACTGGTGGGGAGTGAAGATGAGATTGGATTGAATCATGAAAAGCTCTGATGCCATGCTGAGACATTAGCTTGAAGCTATAGGCAATGGGCAGCCATTGAAGGATTCAAATCTACTCTCTACTAAGTTTTAGAGTTCATGTCATGGAGCTAATCCTGTATTTCCTATTGATTTAGGAGATTTAGATTCAGAAAAGTTAAAGGCAGAGCTGGGATAGATGTGCCATATGGGTTAGGTGTGCCACTCTGGTGGCTGCATTCCTTGTGTGTTGTGTGAAAGAAACCAGAGAAAGCTTTCTTTGTCATCAGTGTTACCTCTTTATGTCTAACACAGGCTGCTTCCACAGCCTCGGCCATTTAGATCAGTGAGCTTGCTTTTAGTGTTACTGTTTGAAAAATTGAATCCTTTGTGTTCGCTTAGTCCTTGCGTTCTTCCTGTTCATTGAATCCAAAATTGAAACTATTGTTGCTATGGATTTTCTTTTTCTGCTCCCCTGTTCCTTTCCAGTCTTGTTTCCCTTTATGTGTCTCCAGCACCAGCGCTGACATTCTGCAGGCATCTGCTCTCCAAATACCCAGGCCACTCAGTGTTTCCCCAGCCATCCTTGCTTCTGCATTTTTACTTACAATGCTCACTTGCTCCAGAGTGAGATGTTGAAGTCCTATGTATTCTCTAAGACCCAGCAGTTCATATGCCATTTTTCTCCCAAAATTTTACCTCTCTAGAGGGAATTAATCTCTGACGTCTCTGGGGTTCTTGCTTTCTCTGTAGGACCCACATGTCACTGCATTGTTGGGTAGTGGGTATTTGTGGGCATGACTAGACCCAAAGACCAAGGGCAGGGGCAATGTATTGGTAAGCTCAGCAGTCCTTAGAGTACTCAGCAGCCCTGTGAACATATTGAACTTCATATATTTTTAAACTGAATGTCTTTTAATTGAGAGCTTAAAAATATTAAAAGATTTGTCTAATTTTCTGTTTCCCCCTTTAGAGGCTCTCTGTAAAACATAGACTTTCTTATTACTTCTCCATCTCTCCTCAGTTTAGCACCACACCGATGTCTTTTCCTTGCAGTTTATTTTCTTTCGGATAGTGATAAAGATGTGTAGTCAGATCACAGTGAATAGCAGGTCTTTTTGAAAGGCTATGGATGGAAAGTGGGTAAACAGAAGATGAATGTCAATGGAAATTAATCTCTTGTCTGGAGGCTGAGAGGGTGGACAGCACACAATGTAGAAATGAAAAGTATGAAAGCAAAGAGGTTATAAATGTGAACCAAAGAGAACAGAATGTTGTTAACTAGGAGGAAAAGACTGCAAAGCCAAGTAAAGAGAAATAATCTTAAATACAAATATTTAAGTAGTCAATGAAATGAGGACTTTTTACTGTTGGACAATACTTGGTTGTGGATGTTTGTACGAAGAGGATGCTAATGGATAACAAAGTACTCTGATATTTGAGCAATATGACAATCCAAAAGGTCAGTGCTATTATGGGCTATACAGGAAAAGAAAGTACTCAAAATTTGACAGATGGAGGGAGAAAAGGGTCCTGGAATTTAGGGAAAACATCATTTGGGCATCTGATTCCCCAGTGTCTTCTCATTATTTCATATCTTGAAGCCAAGATATGAAATAGAGTTATCACTTAGTAATATTAAAAAGTCTCTACAGGCTAGTATTGACCAGTCTCTATATTGTTAAGACCAAAACCAGAGTAGATTCTACTCTCTTGCCAATTTACAAATTAACATATGGTTTATTTTTATAGTGAAGGGTTTAGAACTCTAAAAGATGGATGTTAGTAGAAGAGATATTCCTGGGCCTCTCCTGGTGGCGCAGCAGTTGAGCGCTGGGCTGCAAAGCTGCCCACAGCCTCTGCAGAGCCGGTTCGATCCCTGGCCGCCAGCGAGGGTCCCACATGGCATGCAGACCTCTCCTGCCGCCCGCTGCTCCCCTCAGCAGTGTATTTCATCAGTCTGTCTGTTCTGTTCCCCGCTCTGGCTCTGGTGAATTCTCTCACCCTCCTGCGCTTCTGACTATACCCAGTGCTTGTATAATAAATAAATAAATCTTTAAAAAAAAAAAAGAAGAGCTATTCCCACTCTTCAAATTTTTCTTCTCAGATATCATTATGTTACAGGTAGATATTAAGGACCCTAGTTTCTCAGTTCTCTGCTGGTGAGATCTCTATCCTTAAGTTATGTTAAACAGCAGAATCAGATGCCTTCTTTGTCTAAGGAAGAATGGTTAGGAGTCTAAAGTAGGGGCCTCCCTGGTGGCCCAAGGGGTTAGATACAGCACTATGAGGCTCTCTGCAGCCATTGCAGCATGAGTTTGATCCCTGGCCAGAGAGGTGACCCACATGGCACTGCAGACCTCTCCTGTCTTGCCCGATGCTCCCCTCAGCAGTGTATTTCAGTCCATCTGCCTGTTCTGCTCCCCACTCTGTCTCTGGTGAATCTGCTCACCCCCCCACCTCTGGCCTGTACCCCAGATTTGTATGCATAAGTAAATAAATAAATAAATCTTTAAAAAAAAAAAAGAGCCCACAGCAAATCTCCACAGGCACATTGTGGCACTGCTTCTCTCTTTTGAGATCACTTGCTGCTCTTTTCTATACCTGAGGTGAGAAGTAATGATTAATGACAGGTACGACTTGTCTTTACTTGCTGGAGGGCCTCAAAGGTGGACTTTTCTTTCTAATGGGATCATTACAAAGAGGCAAGAATATATAAATTCTTCTGACAGGGTATGATGTAAAGACTAGAACATCTGGTTTTTTTTTTTTAACATCTCATGTTTTTATGCTTTCCCTTATCACCATTTGCCTAAGTTGTATTTGGGAAGAAAATGGCCTGTGCTTTACACATGCTTCCTAAAGATAGTTTATCAAATCACTTTGTGCAAACCTGAAAAAATAAAGCATCTCAACATGTAAATGATCAAGATACTCAGGCTTGCCTCACAAGATTGTCCAGTAGTCCTTTCCTAACCCCTCAACTTAAGGTCCCATCTTCCTTACATGAAGATGATAGCACCAATCCCAAATCAAAAGGATTTGAAGTTTTTTTTTTCTTCAAAGATTTATACAAGTACCGGGGTATAGGCCAGATGCGTGGGAGGGTGGGAGGATTCACCAGAGACAGAGAGGGAAACAGAACAGGCAGATTAACTCAAATACGCTGCTGAGGGGAGCAGCGGGAGAGACAGGAGAGGTCTGCACACCATGTGGGACACTCGCCGCCTGGCCAGGATCGAACTGGAGCTGAAGAGGCTGTGGACAGCTTCGCAACGCGGTGCTTAACCGCCTGCGCCACCAGGGGAGGCCCAGATTTGAAGTTTTGAGGTACTTTTTCAATAGAAGGGACACAAAGGGAAAGCTTTCATTTGTGTTGGGATGGAATATATAACATGAGAGAAAGCATTGCGTTGGTAATTAACCCCATCTTTGCAGGAGTTCCTAGAAACTTATTCAGTGTGTAACAGGGTGCTATTTTTCTTTCAAAGCTTAGTGTGCTTTTTTGTCACTGGAAATGATTTTTACAGTGAGTGCCAATATGTTTCTAAAGCTTAAAGAGCAAAATGTGTTGCCACTGATGTTTTGTTGTGTAGAACTGAAAGGTATGTGTGAAAGGCAGAGCTGGGGGAGGTGTTAGATACATTTTCAGATTAGATTTACCCCAAAAGAAAATATTTTGATGCTCTTAATATGTGTGCTATTCATCAGATATTACCTCTGAATTGCTTCCCAGTGCACATTTGAGCAGCAATTAAAAACTTGATAAATGAAATAACAGGCATAGATTATGTATTAACTATCTCAATGGCCCACATCATCAACTAAGCAATAAATCTTTGGGAGAAAAAATTGGTGACTGCTTTTATTTTATTTTTTTTAAAGATTTATTTATGCATACAAGAGCTGGGGTACAGGTCAGAGATGAAAGTGTGCGAGGACCCACGAGAGACAGAATAGGGAACAGAACAGGCAGACTGACTGAAATACACTGCTGAGAGGGGCAGTGGGCGAGACAGGAGAGGTCTGTGCGTCATGTGGGTTGCTCCCTAGCTGGCAAGGGATCGAGCTGGAGCTTGTGCTGCAGAGGCTGTGGATTGCTTCATAGTGCAGTGCAGTGCTTTTTTTTTTTTTTTAAGATATATTTATTTTTATACAAGAACTGGGGTACAGGCCAGAGATGTGTATGTGTGAGACAGAGAGGATTCACCAGAGCCAGAGTGGGGAACAGAACAGGTGGATTGACTGAAATACACTGCTGACTGAGGGGAGCAGCGGGGGAGACAGGAGAGGTCTGCTGTTGCTGTAGGGTGTTGAACTGCAATGGCTGCTGATAGCTTCATAGTGCTGAGACTTAACTCCTTGCGCCACCAGGAAGACCCAGACCTCAACGTTTTAAAAGACACAGTGTCTTCACAAGTCATGGAGGACCTAGCTCAACACTGACTTCTCTGGAATATTTCTATAATCGCATTTTTTTGTCTCCTTTATTTTCTTTCTATACAGGTCTCTTGGATATCAAGGAGGATGGTAGGTAGGAGGGATTCTGAGGATAGCTGAATTGCTTAAGAAAAAAGTGAGATAATGCCCTTAGTCACTTACTTGGCAGAGGCTCAAATTTCAAAGGGAAGGAGCAGGCTGGCTCAATTTACCGTGTTAAAGTTCAGGGGTTTTGCATACTTATCTCTCATTCCATCCTCCTGATAACTTTGTGAGGTACATTTTAAAATTCCCATTTTATAAAGAAAAAGGTGAGGTTCAGAGAGATTCTTCTTTTACCTAGTCACATAGTAAGTGGCTGGCCAGAGTCTTGTACTTTACACGCCTCTCCTTAATTGGAGTTTGTAAAGTTTATTTCCCTCTTTTCTCAGTATCAACACATAGATTCTAGCAAAGAACCCATTGGGGGAAAGCCTACGATTTCTCTTTCTTTTATGTACTGCCTTTACCTCCTCTACACCAGAGCGTGCCTAGTAAGGTGCTCAGCAAACATGTGGGGCCAGAGGCAATACCCCTTCTTGCTGCCACTGTGGGGCTGGGTGAGAGGCAACGCAGGCTTGGGTGAGGTGGATTGTGTTCCTGCTGCTGCTGCTGCTGCTAGGTGATGGGAGTAACTCTTTTGCTAGTGTCTTGCCTCGAAGGCATTTTCCATTTTCTAGCTCCCTTCCAATCTTTATCCCTCACCTCTCGCCCCTCAACTTCAGCTCAGTCTCCCAGGGGAGCTCCCTTGCCGAGGGGCTGACAGCGCTTGGGGGCGCGGGGTCCCGGTTCTCGGTGCTCTGGGCCATCTGTGCTCAGAGCCTCGTTCCCGGGCGCCTGGAGCCCGGCGAGCATTGACGTCAAGCGGCGGCGGAGCGCTGCCTACAGCCGGTTGACCCGTACCCTCCTCTACTCCCCCTTGCTTCTTCGCCCCCTCCCTCTTCCCTGCGACCGGGCTCTGTCTTGCTATAAAAGGCGGGAGCGCGGGGTGCTCCAGTAGTGCCGAATTTCAGCACCATGGAGAGTCCCCGCCTGCGGCTGCTGCCCCTCCTGGGTGCCGCCCTGCTGTTGCTGCCACCTCTGCTGGGCACCCGTGCCCAGGAGGACGCTGAGCTGCAGCCCCGAGCCCTGGACATGTACTCCGCCGCGGAGGACGCCTCTCACGAGAAGGAACTGGTCGGTATCCCCCTGGCCCCGACTCCCTGCGCTGCCACGCGGTCCCTTCCTTTGTGCGCTTTCCTCTTCTCCGCGCCTCCCCATCCCCATTTCTAGAATCCAGGAGCCGGGAGCTGGTAAAGCCCGGACTTCCGCAGCCCTCGGTAGATCGCAAGGAGCTCGCGGTCTCCAGGCAGCTAACCCCTGTCCCAGGCACTTGGAACAACAAGAGCCTCAGCGGCTCAGGGACCTGCCGTCAGTGCCTAGGACTAAGTTTCTACCACTCCAGTATCCCTTTCGGTCCGCGTTGTCCGAGGGCATCGCGGGGTCTGGGGCTCTTTATACCTAGTGCTGGAAGTGAGCACCTGGGCTGGGCTCGCAGCCAAGGCGGCAACTTGGGGCTCCGGGGGTGTGTGTTACAGATCGAAGCGCTGCAGGAAGTCCTGAAGAAGCTCAAGAGTAAACGCATTCCCATCTATGAGAAGAAGTACGGCCAAGTCCCCATGGTAAGGTTTGGGGGTACCCTCCCTATTTTCCCAGGAGGAAAGGTACCACCTGGAGTTTTATATGCGACCTTCTCAGATAATTCACGCTCTGGGTCGGCAGAACGCTGTGGGCTTCCCTTTGTTTCCACCTGAAGCCTTTCCTCCTTGGTTTCTAAGGCAAAGGGTAGGTTGGCCATTTGGGAGGATTGAGCAGCTGGTGCCAAGAGCCCACCAGCTCTTGGGTTTGTGTGCAGGAAATATTTTCTGAAGATGAGCTGCCCCTCGCCCCACCATCTCACAGTCTCTGGACTGGAAGAGCCCTTGATGCCACTCAGTTCTCTTTCCTTCAGTTTTCTTCCTGCCTAACGGAGCACCGTCAGTTTTTAAAATTTATGTTCTAGAGTCAGAATTCTTGAATTGGTTCTGGTCAGATTCTTCGGCGAAAGCACATTTAAATCTTTCTTCTCGGGGTGAGGGCATGGGAAACAGGGAATTGGAACTGAGAGGAGATATAGGATTCTTGTTTACTTCTTCGGGAAAAGGGTGATTGACTTCTTTTGGAAAAGGAACTAAAGGAGCCAAGAAATGTGACCTCTCCCCCACCAAAAAAAAAAAAAAAGTTGAAAGTAAGAAATAAGATTAATAATTAAATTTCTTTCTTATGCTCTTTCGCTGAAATTGTAAGCACAAGGCTCCCTGCATTTCAGTCTGACTGCATGTACCCCTCTGGTGATGAGGATGGGGTGCACATGGCTCTCCCACCAGGTAGAAATTGTGTTGACAGGGAGTTAGGGTTGGCTTTCCCCTGACCACACTTTGTGCTGTTTGCAGTGCGACGCTGGTGAGCAGTGCGCAGTGCGAAAAGGAGCGAGGATCGGGAAGCTGTGTGACTGCCCCCGAGGAACCTCCTGCAATTCCTTCCTCCTGAAGTGCTTGTGAGGTGTCCAGCCTCATTCAGAATCCCCACTCCCCCCACCTTCCCTGAGAGGGCCACGCCTTGTCCCTGGAGTTTGGCTTTTAACTACAAAGTTTGCATTTCCCTTTGAGGCAAAGAGGCTCTTTCCCTGCTGTTTCCAAATAAAAGAACACATTTGCTGTTACTGTGTGAAGGATAATGACTTGGATGTTGTAAAGTATTCTTTTCTTTTATTTGTCTGACAAACTCCTGTGTATCTTTGTGCAAAGATGGGAAACTTCACTTTGCAAACTGTTATTTTTGTATGTGGCATGACAGGATGAAAATTAGATCTAGTTAATCTTGGTAGATGACATCACAACCTGAAAAATAAATCACCCCCAGCAACACAAATTGAAGCATGTACAAATTATACATAATAAAGTGTTTTTAATAATCGCTCATGCATCATTGTTTCTACATAAGTAATTGAAGTAGAAATGGTAGGATTAATCATGCTGTTGTTTTCAAAGAGAAATATTTTAAAAATAGCAGTCCACTGGGAGAGCAGCACCTTGGCTCCAAGGAGTTTTGATCATTAATTAGGAGTTTGCCACACAAGCTTTGGTACGCAATTTTTCTTTGATTGCAGTGGTGCAGGGTGTATGTGTGTGTATGATGTGTGTGTGTTTGTGATGAGATGGAGGTGGTTGGAGTTGAGCTGGTATTATTTTGTTTATTAAAACCTTTAGCTAGACCCAATACCTTTAACAGAGAACTCTAAAAGATCAATTGTCTTAGCCACACTAAAAGCAATTAAAAAATTAAGACTTCTGTTGTGACAACTCCTTTAATAGACAATAGGCATTGATTAAAAAAAAAAATGAACTCATGGGGAGGGTGTTGTTTGTCCAAAGGAAGGAAAAGAGCTGTATCAGGTGCTCCAAGATGTTAGACCCAACCATTCCCACGAGTAAGAACACCATTCTGGAAAGCTCTGTTCAAAGGAAAAATAGTCATTTTCTAACAGGTTGGTCCCTGGGAAAAGGGTAGGTTCCAGGTTCCCTGCTCCACCCAAGGGAGGGTGGAGCTGATCAGGGGATCTGGATCTAGAGGAGTAGCTACAAAGGAGACTGGAAGTGGGAAGGGAGAGAGATGGGGAGCCGGAAGGAGACCTGGAGGAGGCACATGGAGCAAAGAGACACGTGAAGAAACTGCACTTGCTTTTCAAGCCTTTAGATTGGTTCAGACAGCTGTGGGTGAGAGGCCTGTGGGGAGATTAATAATGGCAACTTTTGTCTTGATTTTGCTTCTTCTATCCCAGAAGTGCTAGGCCCCTTCTGCCCCTTTCCTATGGGCCTCCACCAACAGGTGCCTTAGACCTGTGGCAGGCTTTCGGGTCTCAGCAGCGCTGCTTTGGGCCAGCCCTATTTGGATTGACATTTACCCACGAGGGGATGGGTAACTTTGGGTGCTTGATTTGAAAACTATATTCTTTGTCTTTTCTTTGTTGCCCACTAATTGCAATAAGGTTCCTTTTCATTATAGGTCTTTTGCACTAGGGTATGTTTTGTCTTGATGCAGCAGGTGGCAGAAACTTTTTAGAGTGGGCAGGTTTGGGGGTTCTGGGGTGCCCCTCACCATGCCCTATAACAATTTTAGTAAATAGTTTTGAAGGAAACCAACAGAAAATTGGTCAAGAAATACAAAAATCTTAAGTGTAAAATTCAGTAGCCATTGAATGTTTCTGGCTGATTACCCAGTATCACATTTTTGAGGATTTAAGCTTGGCCATGTAACATTTAAGAAGCAGCACAATGTTTGTAACTTCTTAATGTAAACCAAAGAGTCACCTGTGTAGTAGTAGAATTTAAAAAAAATGTTCCTTTGTGGATTCATAGAGTGATATAGTATGTTGATAGAAAATTATCTCTCACACACAATTGCCATTTGCAGTTTTTTTTAAAGATTTATTTTTATTTATTTATGCATACAAGAACTGGGGTGTAGGCCAGAGGCATGGGTGTGTGTGGAAGGATTCACCAGAGTCAGAGTGGGGAGCAAAACAGTTGGATCTACTGAAATACACAGCTGAGGGGAGCAGAGGGTGAGATAGGAGAGGTCTGCTGGGACATGTGGGTAGCTCCCTGGCCCAGGATTGAATTCGTGCTGCAGTGGCTGACAATAGCTTCATGGTGCTGAAACTTTAACCCCTTGCACCACCAGGGAGGTTCCAAGATTGGGACAATTTTAATGAGAAAAATAGTCCCCCATGTTCACTTGTCCATTGAGACCTTCTGACTATTCTTTTAAGAACATGTAACATTTCAAAAGATAAAGATAAGAGAAAATTTAAGATGTGGGAAATAGTGTGAATCAAAGCACACAGGACAGTGAGGCCCCCAGAGACAGCAGATAGAAGTAACTAGAGTGTTGCATCCATGGCATGTAAAATGGTGAAAGAGGAGAAAAGGCCAATCAGACTATGGGGAAAGTGGTCCGGTAGCGGGATGGCTATGAAAAGTGTGTGTTGAGAATCTCATGTTTATAGCACCCTGAAGGAGGAGCTGGGGGGTTGGGGGAGGATGTGGGCACAGGAAGGCAGGCAGGAGGATACTGCAAGAGTTTAGGAAAGAAGTGACTAGGGCCTGGATGGATAAGGGCAGTGAGGATGGACAGGAGCAACACGGAATATTGACTAGGAAGAGTCTAAAAGCAGTTTCCCGAAGCTCTTCTGATCTGCGATGGTGTGTTTCCTCATCTATGGTAAAATGGCTCAAGGTGAGGACGTGGAGTTTGTTATATCCAATTTCTTAATATTTTAACTAGAAATTTAGTATATCTCTTTTAAAAGTCAGGTTTATTCAGGTACAATTTTATATAGTAAAATCCATTCTTTTGAAGTGTGCACTCTACTCTCTACATTTCCTGTGTTAAAGGTTGTTTCTTTTATGAAATGACAGTGGAAATAGATGGTACTTTTTTCCTATTGTTATCATTTACCAAAAAAATTTCTGTCATTTCAACTTGGGATGCCAGAATTTGGGGTGAAATTTGGCTGCTATAAAAAATCAAAAAGTCTGGAGGGCCTCCCTAGTGGTGCAGGGGGTTGAGAGCCGCACTGTAAGGCTGTCTGCAGCCTCTGCAGTGTGGGTTTGATCCCGGTTGGCCAGTGGACAGTCCCATATGGCGAGGCAGACCTCTCCTGTCTTGTCCGCTGCTCCCCTCAGCAGTGGATTTCCTCAGTCTGCCTGTTCTGTTCCCTGCTCTGTCTCTGGTTAATCCTCTCATCCTCCCGCGTATCTGGCCTGTACCACGGTTTTTGTATAAATAAATAAATCTTAAAAAAAAAATTCAAAAAGTCTGGAAACTATTGAAGCCATGGAAACTTATAATACCAGGAGTCTGAAGGCTGGGAGGATGGTCCATACCAGAGAAAGGAAAGGCAGTGGGAGAGGCTTGCAGCGGGCAGAGGACTAAAGTGTGAATGTCAAAGGAGCCTGGAGAGTCTTTAGGTCTCCTCTAGAGTCTAATCCAGACATGACTTCACCAGAGAGGAGGCCAGGAGCACCTCGATGGAATGTTTGAGTAATCAGGAAATGAAGCAAATCTTCTCCAACCCAAATTGGTTTTGACTTTACTTGAATTGAAGGCTTTAACAAGAAAGAATAAAACAATAATCACCTCAATTTCATAGTTTGGATTTTTAAAATGCTAAGCAATCCTGTGAATAACCCTAAGCTTCTGGAATTTGAAGAGAATTGCTTTTAAAATATATGCTTTTGGGACCTCCCTGGTGGCACAGGGGGTTAAGTTTCAGCACCATGAAGCTATTGGCAGCCACTGCAGCACAAGTTCAATCCCGGGCCAGGGAGCTAACCCACATGGCTCAGCAGACCTCTCCTGTCTCCTCCACTGCTCCCCTCAGCAGTGTATTTCAGTCGTTCTGCCTGTTCTGTTCCCCATTCTATCTCTGGTGAATCCTCTCAACCCCCCAGCCCCCGCACCTCTGGCCTACACCCCAGTTGTTGTATGCATAAATAAAACAAATCTTAAAAAAATATGTATGTTTTATATATTTTTAAGCTTTATTTATTTATGCATACAAGAGTGGGGTACAGGCCACAGGTATGGGGGGTGAGAGGATTCACCAGAGACAGAGTGGGGTACAGAACAGGCAGACTGACCGAAGTACACTGCTGAGAGGAGCAGTGGGCGAGTCAGGAGAGGTCTGCTGCGCCTTGCGGGTTGCTCCCTGGCTGGCCGTGGAGCGAACTCGTGCCTTGGTGGCTGTGGACTGCCCCATAGGCTGCGTCTTAACCCCTTGCACCACCAGGGAGGCCCTATGCTTTTATGTTTTATATATATGTATACATTAATATAATACTGTAGCTGTATAGTTAAATTATAAAGTATATAAGTATTACATATACTTATATTTACTTTAATTGTTTATATGTACATAGTTTCTATAATATATCATGCATAATTTAACATAACAATATATAATTCATATATAAATAACTTACACATAACTTAAACAATAAATATGTATAACACAGTTCACATTCTGACTCTTTGCTTTTATGAAAGACCCACATAAACAACTGTTTAAACTAACTGAAAGAAATCTGAAGAGGATGTTGGCTTTTATGACAAAAGCATAAAACAAAATTATATTCAGCACATACGTTTTTACCTTAGTGTATTTTGCTTTATAATTATAAATTTTAATGTAGTCAAATGTATTAATCTTTTCCTTTCATGTTTTGTGCCTACTTTAAAACATAATACCATCTCAAACCATAAAGACATTCCCTTATATTTTTCTACAAGATTTGGATTTTTGTAACTTCCCTTAAGATTTTTAATCCAGGGCCTCCCTGGTGGTGCAAGGGGTTAAGATGCAACCTATGAAGCTGTCCTCAGCCTCTGCAGCATGAGTTTGATTCCAGTCTGGCCAGGGAGCCACCCACATGGTGCAGCAGGACTCTCCTGACTCACCTGCTGCTCCCCTCAGTGGTGTGCTTCAGCTGATCTGCCTGTTCCCCCCCCCCCCCCCCCCCCGTTTGGTCTCTGGTGAGTCCTCTCACCCCCCACACTCCTGGCCTGTACCCCAGCTCTTGCATGCATAAATAAATAAATCTTTGGAAAAAATCAGTAAAAAAAACAAAACATTATTAATCCATCTGAAATTAATTTTTGTGTGTGATGATCCAAGATCAGGGTTTTAATGGTATTTTTTTTTCGATACGTACGAGTCACGTTAGCATTTTTTGAAGATTCTGCCTTTTGTCATAGACATGTAATACCACCTCTGTCAATTTTCAAGTTTTGTTTGTGAATCTGTTTCTGGACTCTATTCTGTTCCACTGACCGGTCAGTTTATTCCACAGCCACATACTGTTTATAGAATACTTAAGGTAAGTCTTTATCTCTCCGCCAATGTCCTCTAGTCAGACATGCAGGAACCACCCATAGCTGAGTGCATTAGGTTGGCTGAGTGGTTTAGGTGAGGGAAGCCACATGGCATTTCAGTAAGATGGTGTGAGGGGAGAAAACTTACTGTAGGATCTGGACTTTTTTGGAGGATTTTGGGGAGGCCCTGAGTTAGAGGGGATTCACTCTAGATTGAGAGTCCTCAGGAAATGAGGACAGTTCTATGACTGCATATTAATAAATATTATCTAGAAGAAGAGCAGGCTAGAGTGAGAACAAAATTATATGAGCTAAAGAAGTAGCAGTCACTGATTTTAGCTGCAAGGGAAATGCTTGGTATCGTGTGGGTTACCCAAGGAACTTGTTTTTCTCTGTGTTTAGGCTATATGAACAAGTGACTTTGTTTTGACTCATTTTATTATGATCTCAGAGTGACCTGTCTGAGGTTGGTGTTCTGTGAGATGGTTTATGTCCTGCAGGAGAATAATGGGACCTAGCTGTGAGCACCAGATAGGCAGCAGCAGCCAGGCCAGCAATGAGGAGTCAACCAGTTCCCGGATGTTTCCTCTGGTGAAACAATCCTCTTCCTCACCCATGCACAGACCTTCAAAAATACTTTCATTGTTATTTTATGGCTATAAATAAGCGTTAGCATCAGCTTGTAAAATTTGATCAAAAGCTCTGTTGGATTTTGATTAGAATTGCATTGGCTTTGTTAGTTAACAATGGAAAATGTTTATCTGCTTACAACTTTCAACCCTCTATATCTTTTTTTTTTTTAAGATTTTTATTGTTTATGCATACAAGAGCAGGGGTACAGGCCAGAGGTGCGGGGGGGTGAAAGGATTCACCAGAGACAGAGAGGGGAACAGAACAGGCAGACTGACTGAAATACACTGCTAGGAGGAGCAGTGGGCAAGACAGGAGAGGTCTGCCTTGCCATGTGGGTTGCTCCCTGGCTGGCTGGGGATCAAACTCGTGTGTAGATGCTGTGGATTGCTTCATAGTGCGGTGCTTAACCCCTTGACCCACCAGTGAGGCCCAGGTCTCTATATCTTATTTAGACATTTGAAAATATCCTTCAATAACTAATGCTTTTCTTTGTATAGGTTTTAGAATTGTTAGATTTTAGACTTTTTAAAGTTTTAGATTTATTTATCTAATTTTTTTGCTAACATAGATGCTTTTAAATTATGTCATTTTATAATTGGTTTATCAGTATAAAGGAATACAACATACCACCTTTATACATTGACAGACATCCTGAAATGTGCTTGAACTTAGCTATTAGTTCAAAATATTTTTATATATAATCTAAGATTTTCTATGTAGGTAATCATACAACAGCAAAATATAGTTTTTTCTTCCTTTCTAATGCTTATAATTTTATTTATTATTTTGCAACATTGACTGGGCCTTTAAGCATAATGTCAGTGATATTGATGGCAGACTTCTTATTCTTGACATCAGTGACAATGCCTCTAAAGTTTAACAGGAATTTTTTTTTTAAAGATTTTATTTATTTATTTATACAAGCACTGGGTACAGTCAGAAGTGCGGGAGGGTGAGAGAATTCACCAGAGCCAGAGCGGGGAACAGAACAGGCAGACTGAAAATACACTGCTGAGGGGAGCACTGGGCGCAGCAGGAGAGGTCTGCGCGCCATGTGGGACCCTCACTGGCGGCTGGGGATCTCACCAGCGCTGCAGAGGCTGAGCGCAACCTGGCGCTCAACCTGGCGCTCAACCTCTGCGCCACCAGGGGAGGCCCAGTTTAATAGGAATTTTTAAAGATTTAAAAAAAATATACACCCTTTCCTAAATTGAGGAATTTTCCTTCTATTCCTACACATTGGTTTTTTTCCCCTAAGCAATGCATATTATTATAGATTTTTTTCCTGCATATATTGAAATAATATTATTTCTTTTACCAATCTGATTTTAACATCGTAAAGAAGTAGTCAGCCTCCATGACAAATGCTCCTTATCATGACCAACATCCAAACTCATGTTTATAAATCCAATTGATCAGTCCCTTGTTCTGAAGCCCTAGTCTTTCTGCTTTTGCTTTCTCCCCATCTGTAAGTTTTCCTCCCGCGTTACTATCACTCCTGTAGCTTCTCCTGGCTTCTCATGGCATTGGATTTGGATGTGTGAAGACTTCCTAATCTCTTTTAAAATATTCTGATATTTTAGACCCAAATTTCTGTATTTTCATGTTAGGAGTAATTTGTTAACATTTTCATTAATCTTCTTAACCATGTAACAACACTTTTCCTGATTTAATTCTAAGTTTTATTGCTATTTATTTATTCTTCTATAACGCTGTTTCCCTTCTGAGTTCTTTATCCCAGTTTATTGGAATCTTTCTTCAAGTGACTTTTTGTGTGGGCTGGTAATGGGTATTTTTCTGAATTCTTGCATATTTGAATTTGAGTTTATTTTGCTCTTATAAGGAACATATTTTTTAGACAAAGCTATGAAAGCCTCTTCTCTGGCTGTTGATCCCTTGTTTTCTGACTTTGGGATAAGAGAAGTTTTTCACTGTAATTGTCATTTTATGGGGCATGTCTTGTCTCTCCCTCAATCTCTGAGCAGACATTAGTTTCTACATTTGAACTTCAGAAACGTCACCTAGGTATCTGGTGTAGGTCTGTCTACTTAATAGTGCTTGATTCTTGTTGAACTCTTTCAATTAAAGAATTTAAGACTTGGGCCTCCCCTGGTGGTGCAGGCGGTTGAGCGCAGCGCTGTGAAGATGTCCGCACCCGCAGCCTCTGCAGCGCCGGTTCCATCCTGGCGGGCAGCGAGAATCCCACATGGCGCAGCAGACCTCTCCTGACTTGCCCACTGCTCCCCTCAGCAGTGTATTTCATCAGTCTGCCTGTTCTGTTCCCTGCTCTGTCTTTGGTGAATCCTTTCACCCTCCCGCGCATCTGGCCTGTATCCCGGTTCTTATATGAATGAATAAATAAATCTTAAAAAAATAAGTAAAATTCTTTATTAAAAAAATATTTTCTGGAGTTAAGTGAACGATGTTTTTCTCATTTCTTTGATGACTGTTTCTCCATTGAATAGTCATTTCTTTTTCTGGGATTCCTTTTATATAAAAATAGGATGCCTCATGTGTCTTTGCTATGGGTACTATATCTTTTCTCCTTTTCATTTCGATCTTTCCCCTCTGAGTCTTTGGGAAAGATGTTGGGTTGCTCTCTAGTGCACAGACTTGGTTTTATTTAGCAACGATCATCTGTTCAGTAGAGCACTCTCCACAATCGGTCCTCAGAAGGGAGATACTGGGACCAGCTTTATCTACTTCACTTTGCTAAAGCTTATTTCTGACTGGAGGCTTCAAGGTTCAGTATACGCCTGAAGGTGGAAGAGTGCCAGGGGCTCTGAGATGGCTCAGGGAAGTGGCACTGTTAATTCTTCAAGTCACCTGGGGACTGTAAGAGCAGTATTTTGTTTATATGTGCAACGAAAGAGAATTGTTTCAGTTTGCTCAGTTTGCTTGGGCAAGGGTTGAGGAGGGGCTTTTGGAAAAAAAAATTAGGGGAAGAAACATAATATCAAATGAACATTTATTCAGGTGTTTGCTGTGCTGTGCTGTATATTGAGAAACTTTCATCACACTCTCCAATGAATTCTTCATTTCTCAAAATAAAAATTGATGTGGATTTATTGAAAAATATTTGCCAATATTTCTTTCCTTTAGCCAACATCCAACACTGTATGAGAACTGTGTCCATTTATTCATCCTTTTATACTTTATTCAACAAACATTTTTTCTGAGGTTGTCTGTGATTCCTTATCCAAGGTTGTCTCTGTATCTTATCTCCTCATATTTGTTTCCAACCCTTTGAATATACTCTCCAGCTACCCTTAAGCATTGATCTCCTCATGTTGTTCTCTGTTTTACTCTTTGACCCCCGATCTGTGTGGTTCCTATGAGACACCCGCCATCACCTTCCCCATAGGTATCTGGGATGAAGCCTAATTCCCACTTAGCCATTCTATAAGGGAGAACCTGATAGTTTCTACCATTTGCCAGATGGATCTGCTCCCTCTTTAATCCATATACACCTGTGCACGAAAACCCAGTCTGTTTGCATGAAAAAGGTTGAAGCTCTGCGTGCAGATTCTGGAAGGCAGAGCTATATACACCTGGCTCTGATTCTCCACCCACCTCCCCTGACCTCCCGGAGCACTTGCCTGCTGTGCCAGGGACAACTGCACACAGGGCTGTCTGCTCTCTGGATGACTGCAACCATTAATAATTTACTGAACTCTGTCTGTTGCCTTTCATTAATTATCACTATGCTAATGATGTCCCTCAGGAAAAGGGAAAACTAATTTCTCCTCCAATGCAGACTCAGTGGAGACAGACCACATTTCATAAATCAGGGGTGGGCATTTTGCCTTTAATTCCTTTGAAATCTTCCTTTGCAGAGACGAGAAGGTGGCAATAGTGTAATAGGAATACCAAGCAGGTGAAGATTGTTTTCACATCCGGGTCAATGTACTGCTGACAGAGTTGTCATTTAGTCTGTTTATTCTTGTAGCTAGCAGATGGGGTCACCTTTACTGCATTTCTTCTTAGAGCAGGTGGAGAATTCCTTAAAACATGGCACCAAGATGGCCTCCCTGGTGGCGCAAGGGGTTAAGCACTGCACTATGAAGCAATTCACAGCCTCTGCAGTATGAGTTCGATCTCCGGCCGGCCAGGGAGCTACCCACATGGTGCAGCAGACCTCTCCTGTCTCGCTTCCTGCTCCCCTCAACAGTGTATTTCAGTCAGTTTGCCTGTTCTGACTCCCCACTCTGGTGAGTCCTCTCACCCCCTGCATCTCTGGACTGTACCCCAGCTCTTGTATGCATACATAAATAAATCTTTAAAAAAAAAAAAACAGCAAAACATGGCACCAAGAATTAGACACAGTCCTTTCAAATGAGACTGTCTCATAGAGCTTTCTTGTCCTCTCTGTTCTGGGAAGCCCCTGAATTTTGTAGCTTTTGGTCAATATGCAGGCCCTGGGGCAAAAGAAACTCCCCCCTGCTTCTATGGTGCGTTTTTCCCATTGGTTTATCTTTTCTTGTCTCTCTTTACCCTTAGTGAGATCTCCAAGACATAGATGGGTTAAACTTAGAGGCAGTGGAACAAAGACTCCACTCAAATGTTTTGATTCAGACTGCTTAGGACAACCTAGACCCATTAAAGGAGGACCTTCTGAGAGGGTTCCTCAGAGCAGGTTGCAGGCAAAACTCTACTTGGCAATACTATTTGGACTTAATCTTCCATGTTCTCTGGCAGGACCTGGTCTCTTGGGCCTCAGCAGACAGGTGCTGGGCAGTTTTGGGATCTCATTCATGTTTTTCTATTTTTTTCCTTTTTTTTTTAAATTTAATTTAATTTTTTTTAATAATAAATTTTATTTTTATATTCCCCATACAATTGCAGCCCCCCCATTCTGACCCCAATCCCTACCAGTGTGCGCACACTAGTGCAGACCAAGATGGAGGAGAAGTCCCCTCCTGCACTGGGAGAGCCACTCACTGGGCCACTTCAAACTGCACCTGCAGCCAGATGATGTTGGATAATGTCCACCAAGGAGCTGGTCTTATGTGAGTTTTAGAAGAGAGAGAGTGGTTTCTGGCTGAGGGCAGGTTTCTTGGTGATCTCACGCTGTTATAATATAGTCACATTTCTTGGTAGGTGAAGTCTCAGGTAGAGATCCAAGCTCTTGAGTAAGGAGAGAAAATAATAGATAGAATCTGGTTTTGATGAGGTCAGGGATCCATCGGGACGAGAGCAGACTTATTCAGAATTGTAGCCTGCAGGCAGTTGCATTTCTCTGGGGCAAGGCCATTGCTGGTGGTAGAGTTCCACAACTGGTTAGTGGGATCCAATGCGGGCATTCCTATCTCTGACAACAGCAGGCTCACTGAGGTGGGGCTTCTGGGCTTGGCGTCAGGCATTTCGTCCTAATTTTTTTTTCCTTGTCCTGCTTTTCAGCAATCTTCCTGGTCTGTCACTCCAGAAAACTAAGTTTTGCTACACGGTAACTCTGGGCCTGGCCAGACACAGACTGGGACTGCCTTAACTGGCTCCCCAAATACACCTATTATTGTTCCCATTATGGATGTAAGGTGTTGGTTTTTCCAATATGGTGCTTACTTTCTTAAAATGAGACTAAATGGACTTTTTTTTTTTTTAAAAAGAAGGGATTTGGGGTTTCCAAACACTAAGTTATCATTGAGGTATGAAGTAGGTAGAAGCAGAAAAAAGAAGATAGAAAAAGCAGTCTCCCAAGAGGCCTTGGTAGGAGACCTGGATAGAAGAGATGATATATTTGACGGTTTTATTAGAATAAAATTAAATAAAATGTTGGTGATGATTCAGGCCACTTGTGGTTGAGAAGTGATGTCTATGGACTGATATGGCCTCCATGTCCCAGCATGAGGTTGTCAAGAGAAAACAATAACATCTATTTTCCATTGTTTTTGACAAATGTGATGATTATCTCGGTATGAAAGATGAAATATATATGCATATGGAGAGCCAGTGAAAAAGTCTTCCAACTTTCTCCAGTAGTCAGTAGTAAGCATACTAATAAATTTAGACTCTTTCTTTTGGGAAATGCAGGAAATTGCAGGACTCCCCGGAGCCTGATGCCACCGAGGGCTCTTTTGACTACCCTCTGCCATGTCATCCAAGTTCCTGCTTGTTGTGATTAGACTGAGAATAGCCAAACACTACTCATTGAGACAGATATTGATTTTGGTCAGGAAATTCTGTCATCAGCAGTAATTACAATTGTTTATTTTAATTTATTAGATCAGGAAATCTAATAAATTTTCCATGAGTCCTCTCTCCGCATTTTGTTGATATGTAGAATAACTTCACCAAGATATTTCTGAGTACATCGGCCTTAAAACAGAATTTAGATATGAAATGCAAACTGTGGCTTTTCTCTTTGCTGATGTTCGTGGGAAACCACCTCTTAGCTGAATGGGTAAGCAATTTAACTAAGGTACTTAGGTAAAGCAGTATGCCTCTATTTATACATAGGTAAGACAAGGCAAATATTTTTTCTAGCTCTTTCTTGGTTTTTGGTAAGGATTAACTGAAATTATTCATTATATAATTAGCACATAAGATCACATATTTGGTTCTTAATAAATGCCAGGTATTGTTATTACTATTATCACTAATAAAAACATGAAAAGTCATCTGAGACATACATGGTAGAGAATAGAAAGCAGCTCATTTTCAAGTTTGTACTGAGATACTGCAGAAAGGAACAGGATTTGGAGAATAGCCTAGTACAGCAAGTAGAATCTCATATGCATTAAAGATAAAAAGACATTCATCTAATTATAAATCATTGCATATTTATTGTAGAAAGCCTACAATTATACAAAAAGAAAAAAAAATCTTAACTCTACAACCCAGAAATAACCACTATTAACATTCTGATATTTTATCTTCCAGACGTTTTTCTTTGCATCTGTAAATACATGTATTTTAAACATAGTTGGGAGTAGTGTTATAAGGTATTATTTTAATTTTTATATTTTATTTTCTTATGTGTGATACATCAAAATGATGTGACACGTCACTTATAAAGTGTATATAATGAACATCTGTGAATATAGTTTGACCTTTATGCTTCTCTGTCCCCTGAAGTAATTAGCTCACATTTTGTACGATTCTTTTCTCTTCACTTATTTCTGATCTTATCTTTATTTCCATGTTTTATTGATTCTAAGGTAGAGTTTTTCTTATTTTCACATAGTTGAAATATGAGTGTTTTTAAATTGTTGTTGGCTAAGTAGAAGTGTCATTCCTCTGCATGTGTGAAACTTCTAGAATGGAACAAAATCCCCAGGATAACAAAGGCATATTCCCATGATCTCCACGGCACAGAACACAATACTAAATGGGAAAGTTACAGACACTGACAACGTGGATTTGAAAAATAATTGAGTGTTATATGGGAGAAAATATGTCTAGCGGTAATTTTTTTCTAATTACTAAATGAAATAGCAATGCATACAATCAATAGAACCTTAAGTGAAATGAAACATTATCCCCTTCCTTCTGCTTGGACTCATTTTGCTGTTCTTTTCTAACCTCTCAGGTTGAGTGCTCATCTCATACATTTTTAGCATTTCATTTTCTATTAGCAGCATTAACAGCTATTGTTAAATCAGAAACTGTGACGAGCACGATACACTATGACTGTTCCCCACAGCGTCATGCAATTCTCTGACACCAGCTGAGTGTCCTACAATGCAGCTCAATTTTGACATTACCTAGCTGGGAATAGCCTCAGATTCATAGGTGAAGGGCTCAGTCCCACGAGACTGCTCCCCACTTCAGATGCCAGTCATGGGCCTGGGTTGCTATCTGTGCTTCTGATTGAATGATATAAATCAAAGTCCTACCCCCACTTCTTGGTTTGGATTAATTTGCTAAATTGGCTCACAGAACTCAGGAAATCAGTTTACTTACAGGATAACTGGTTTATTACAAAGGATATTAAAGGATACAAATTGACAGGCAGATGAAGAGATACATAGGTAAGATTCCAACACACAAGAGCTAGGGGCTAGGGGTTTCGGGCCAGTGCTTTGGAAGTTTTCTGGTTCACCAAACTGAAAGCTTCCATTCTGCCTCCCACCATATTTTGAGGCTTCATTACATAGGCACAATTAGTTAAATCATTGACCACTGGCAAATGATTAAACTTCCAATACTTCTCCTCACCCCAGTAATTGGGATGGGACTGAAAATTTCAGTCCTCTGTTCATGGTTGGTTCCTCTGGCAACCAACTGCCATCTTTAGGGAATTTCCAAATCCCCTAAAAGCACAAAACATAATTTCAGTTGTCGTTGAAAGGGGCTTGTTATGAGTAACAAAACACTGGTTGTTAACATCTATGTTCTGGTGCATTTCAGAAACTGAGGACAAAAGACCAAATATTATTAACAAAAGATGCTCCCAATTGCTCTTTTGACTTAAGGAATTCCAAGGGCTTTGGGTACTGTGTGCCAGGAGTGGGGATGAAGGCCAAATGCATATTTATTATAAATATCACACACACACACACACACACACACACACTTTGCTGACAGGAGAAACAGACCCCCAGGTTAGAGATTAACACAGGGTACTATTCGCAGTGAAGGGCAGCATGCAGGCCCACTTCCCAGCACTGGTTCTCCAAGTCCAGTCCCCATGGGGTGACCTGGTGAGGGTCTGATGGTACATGCACATGGAATGGGGAGCACTTCAGGAGAACCCTGAGTTAGGCAGCTTTGCTCCTATCTAGGGCTGTTGGGATTTTCAAGAGAGATTATTCATTATGCTGGAATGTTAGCAAATCTCCTCCAGGGAGGGAAGAAGAGGTCTTTATCTTTATTACCCTGGCTTGTCTCTGGGGAAAGGGATGGCTCTAAGCTTTATCGTCTTGGAACGTCTCTTTATACAAGCATTGGCTATAAATGTCTTCCCTTGGAAGACTCAGGCTGCCCAGAAACATAACAGATTCGTGGAGAATTCACAGCTGTATGTTTCCTCTAAATTATACTTTCATATGACACAACTAAAAAGACATTTATAAGTATATTTTTCATCTTACTTTTTTATCTTTCCTTCTTGCATTCTGGTATGTTTTCATGGGAAAATTTAATTTCACTGAAGTGAAATTAAAGAATTTCTAAAGAATACTTTAGAAATTTTTTAAGTGAAGATTGACTTGCCATAAACATTCTTCATTATGAGATGTGGGGTCTTCATCCTAAGGAAAATATCAATTTATTTTAAAGCAGGTAATAGACTTGGTTAGGTGCAGCCCTCACATTTTTTTTTTTAAGATTTATTTATTTATTTATTTATTTATTTTACTTTTATTTATACAAGCACTGGGTACAGTCAGAAGCACGGGAGGGTGAGAGAATTCACCAGAGCCAGGGCGGGGAGCAGAGCAGGCAGAAGGACCGAAGTACACTGCTGAGGGGAGCAGCGGGCGGCAGTTGAGGTCTGTGCACCATGTGGGACCCTCTTCTGGTGGCCGGGGAGCAGCCGGGGATCGAACCGGCGCTGCAGAGGCTGCAGGCAGCTTTGCAACCCAGCGCTCAACCGCTGCACCACTGGAGAGGCCCAGCCCTCACATTTTTTACCTACTCTTGTGGACTGTGGTTCTGGTGTCAGCCAGCTTGCAAAGCTGATACGGTACTGTTTGTATCTGTTCTGCCAGTTAGCTTGGCACCTGGGCAGTGCTCTGCCTCATAGTTCGGCTCTCAAAGCTTTGAATATACTCTTTAGGGTCAAATCCACGGGTGCCCAGCTTGGAACTGAACCCGGAACCCGGAGTTTTATACACAACTTTATAGGGTCTCTCTCTTCTCTATAAGCTCTTGAACACTTTCCAGCTGATCGGGGGCTCTTTTTGCTGTACAATATAGTTTCCTTTACTGCATCTCCAACCAATGTGGGGGCTGGGAGGGTTGGGGACACAGAGTGAGAGAGAGAGAGAGAGAGAGAGAGAGAATAGAAATTCTCTCCCTTCTCTTTCCTCTAGGCAGAAAGAAGCATTGTTCTGTGTCTGTCCTGTACTACTGCTGCGTCTGAGGGCTGGGATGAGAGATCATGGAACAAAGAAAAAAAGAACATGGCTTTTCTGGTCTTTCTGACCTTCAGAGGCCCCTTTCCCCCTCCTCAGACTAGGTGAGGGCTTCTCTGAGCTCTTCCTTATGTAGCTGTGAGCTTCTTTTGAGCCCAGCCCTGTTGACATTGGAAAGGAAAACATGGGCAACTCACTGCTAGTTAGTTCAGTTGTCAGAATCCTGCTCCCTTTCCCAATATCCCTGCTATCTATCATTTGCTCCTCAAATTCCTCAGATAACTGCTTCATGCCTTCTTTTCATGGGTTATAGTTGCATTCAGTGGGAACGACAGTCAGCTGGATTCATTACATCTTGTCAGGAGCCACGATGCCACTCTCATTTTAATGATAGCTTTGTTGAGAGTACAGCCATAAGGTGACATTATTTTTCTCTGCTAACTACTTGCTGCTGTTGTGATATTTGCTCATTACAAGCAGTCATTATCCCTCTAAGTCATTCTTCATATTGCAGGTAAAGCAATTGTCTAAATGGCAGATCTGATCGTGTCGGTCGTCTTATGCCAGATGAAAAGGGTAGACTCAAGCAGCCATCTTGGATCATAAGGCAATGCTCCCATGGTAATATGGTGGAGAAGCAAGATCGAAATCTAGGTCACCACAGACTCTGTGGACCTGACACAGTGACTTTGGAACACTCACGTAGGGACTTCTACTTACAGGAGAAATAAACTCTTTTTTCCCAGGTGTCCATTATTTTCTCTGGTTTCTGATACTTCCTGTGGCAAGGACAAGCTAATAACTTTCATCTTTCATACATACTCTTTCATCTGCCTGAAGTAATGTTTCCCTGGTAAACTCCCTATCCATCCTCAACTTGGAAAAACACTACTTCTAGTCATCTTCATATATATTTTTTAGATTTTAATTTTATTTATTTTTGGATAGAAGAACTGGGGTATAGGCCAGAGGTGCGGGGGGCTGAGGGGATTCACCAGAGACAGAGTGGGGAGCAGAGCAGGCAGATCCCCTGAAATACACTGCTGAGGGGAGCACAGGCAAGACAGGAGAGGTTTGCTGTGCCATGTGCACTAGCTCCCTGGCTGGGGATCGAATTCAGGCCGTCATGGTGGTCATGGTGGGTTGTTGCAGTGGGCTGTTGCTGTGGTAGCACTGAGACTTAACCCCTAGGCCACTAAGGAGGCCCTCATCTTCATATCTTATCTTAAATGTTTTTTGTTTTTTAACTCTTCATGCCTTTCCCCTCCCTTTTCACCACCTCACTGGGCTTTGTGCCTACTATCTGCCTAGCAGGATGTATCTGTTAGTTTGGACTGAACTTCTTGAGTTACTAACCCTCTAGATAATTAGTTTCTCAGCTAGAAACCCTCATGTCCTGAAGCTGTGTGCCTGCTCTACCGTATGAGAAGCTCTTTCCAAAGTTTGTCTTTGAACAAACTTCCATTTTCAGTTGTATCTTAAAATGTAATGTCTAAGTTGATAACGTCTTAAGATATACTCACCTAGGTGAGCTCTGTTAGGGTGGTAGAGGGCCTTGCAAGATGCCTAGTATATAGGAGAGCAGGGTAAATAAGCAGGAGTTTCTTAGAATGACTGCACAGACCTGGGGATGTTTGTCTAGGTTTGGAGAGAGCACCAACGATGATGTCAGTTGTAAGAAGGAATACTGCTCCCTCTTCACCCACCCAGGGCACTGATCTCTGTCCATCGCCTTAAGGGCTAAAGACGTACTAATCTAATGGTGGGTCAGGGTCCCAGACTCCCTGGGTGAAGCCAATGTGCTTGAACAGTGCCATCCTGAGGATCATCTTTCTCTCTTCCTCTCCATAAGCACATCTGAGCTTATTAGTCCCTGGATTCAAGTTTAGGGGGAGACAGTAATTCCTGCTAAGGTCTCGGGCATAATTTACCTTTTCTATCTCAACATTTTTAGCAAAACTCTTTTCGGAATGTCAGACATTTGAGAGCTACTAATACATGTTTACACCCTGATTCAGTGACTGCGCCTTGCTTATACCTCCCGAGAAGCTTGCCGGAGGGAGCAGACGTGATTGCAGGCAGGCCTTGTCATTCCTGATCACGTAACAGTGAATGAAGTAAAGACAGCTTCACTTCCCCCTAACGATTATTATGAAGTAAGAACACATCATGTAGTTATGGTTCCCAGCGCCAAGGGCTGCGGCGGCGGGTCTGCAGGAGAGGAGAGAGGAGGGAAAGAAGAAGGAATCGTGAGCCATCAGAGGTGAGGCTCCTGCCGTCATGACAGTCCATTGCTGACAGCTTGCTGCTCGTCCATAGGCTAACCTCCGGGAACATTACCTTGTGACCCAAGGCAGGTCTAATTCACCCAAGAGAGAAACAATTTATTTTAAGTGACTCAAAGCAAGAGGACAGTGGAGAGAGGCATGCCACAGGCTGGCCGAGCCCTGCGATTTCCCCAGCACTTGGGCAGGCAGAAGCGTCCGACTGCTCACGCCACTCACTTTCGTTGACAGGAGTTCTCTATGGCACCCTGAATAAAAAGGCCAACTGCACAAAATTTCAGCAGTATTCATGGAGGGAGCCCAATGGTGCTGCTGAGCGACAATGGGGTGTCGAGTCTGGCTTTCCCTTGGTCTCCTAAGCCAATTGCAGGAGACAACAGAAGCATGAGCACTAGATTGCTGAGCACGCCAGTGATTGCTGACAGTCAATAGCCAGGCCACCCAGGGGCCCATGTTGCTGTCAGGTCTGTGGGTGTCTATTCTCTGAATAGCCTGATTTCCTAGGGGGTGGAGACGTGGGCTAATGAGGACGTGCTGCTTTATACACAGAGCCACTGCCAAGTTCCTCATTAGAGACTCCTCAACCGGGCCTCTCTGGGGGGCAGCCAGTGTTCTCATTCCCCCGAGGAGGAAGGTGAGGCAGAGAGAGAGGAAAAAGTCCCAGAGCGACCCAGGGACAACAAGCAGGATGGGGACACGATGCTCTTACTGCTGCTTATTGGCTCATTCTGGGGTCTGGCAACTTGGATCACTTTTTCTACTAATGAGTCTCTGATTCAGGCATCTCAGAAAATAATTGGCATGTCTTTGGTCTTAATGCTGGACTTGAGATGGTCAGAACAGCACTATTTAGCATGGGTTTGTAAGGCAGGCTGCGTGGGCCATGTTATCTGTATTTCTGTATGACATTGTATCTCTTAGTCATCCAAGGATTGTATCTCTTAGTCATCCAAGGCTGGCCAAGAAAAAGAGACATGACAATAAAAGATCAATACCCAGGATGTGAAGAAGCAGGTGGAATCAGACCAGTATGCGTACTTTACTATATCCTCGCTTTGAGGAAGGAAGCCCAATATTATTTCTTAGTGATGCTAGTATTTGAATTGACAACCATTCCTGGCTACTCTGGAGGGCAGTGAGAACGGAGTGGTCATGGGCAGGGGCCTGGGGCAGGAGCAAAGGTGCACTTGGGTGTAGAATAGTATTGGGGTAGACTCACACAACTGTAAGCTGCATCCATCCTTGATGCCAGTGGAGAAATTGAGGCAGTTCAGTGCTTTTGCATGGGTCAAAGGTGATCACGTTCTTTCTGTGTATTCAGGTTAGCAACAGAGGCCATGGTTGGAATTTCTTTTCTGCCCTGTTTGTGGGGGAAAATAACAAGAGACACGGGGCCTATGTAACCATCCTTGAGGCTATGTGTACACAGGGCCACCTCTCCTGTATCCGCCAGCCCTTGTCCTAACTTATCCCATGTTAGGAGATTGTCCATTAAGTGAATTACCAGAACTGTTTCTTTCGTCTGAGTATATCAAAGGATTCTACAAAACTGAAGAGGTGTGGGGCCTCCCTGGTGGTGCAGGGGTTAAAGTCTCAGCGCTATCAAGCTATCAGCCACTGCAGCATGAATTCAATCCCTGGCCAGGGAGCTGACCCACATGGCACAGCAGACCTCTCCTGTCTCTCCCGCTGCTTCCTTCAGCAGTGCTTTCAGTAGATTTACCTGTTTTGCTCCCCATTCTGTCTCTGATGAATTCTTTCATTCCTTACACCTCTGACCTACACCCCAGTTCTTATATGCATAAATAAACAAAAAAAATCTTTAAAAAAAACCTGAAGGGGTGTAGACTTTTAAAAAAACCCTTCTTGCAAATCACTTTTTAAAAAGTCAACACCAATAAATTGTTCCCCAGGTAATATATGACGCACAATGTTTTCCAGGATCCCTGATCATTCATCACAGACAAAGCAGCGTGGGCTTTGCTTGGTCCGGAAACATGCTTTAAACCCGATTGTTTATTCACTGGTGGATCACCAGGGTCCAGGAGTGACGGGCAATGAGCTCGTTGGAGAGGATGTGGTGGGAGGGAGATGACAGAGGTTTGTTATGCCTGCATTCCAGCAAGCAGATGATTGCAGTCTGGAGACAGTTCTCATATTTACTCTGTTAAATGTTCGAATGTTCTCTGTTGACTTGTGATTGAGACAAATGGGTTGATATGTCTGTTAACACTATTAAAAAAAGTGATGAAGGGACTCCCATTTTGGCGAGGCCTGGAGGCCTCTCAGAAAGGCCAGTTAGGGGCCTCCCCGGTGGCGCAGCGGTTGAGCGCTGGGTTGCGAAGCTGCCCGCAGCCTCTGCAGCGCAGGTTCGATCCCCGGCTGCTCCTCGGCCACCGGAGGAGGGTCCCGCATGGCGTGCAGACCTCTCCTGCTGCCCGCTGCTCCCCTCAGCAGTGTACTTTGCTTCTTCTGCCTGCTCTGTTCCCCGCTCTGGCCCTGGTGAATTCTCTCACCCTCCCGCGCTTCTGACTACCCAGTGCTTGTGTAAATAAAATAAATAAATCTTTAAAAAAAAAAAAGTCCAGTTAGGAAGTCAGCTAGGAGCAAAGAGGGCGTACAGGTGCTACCAGTGCCATGGCCCCAGCCCTGGGCACGGTGGGGGTTTCCAAGATAGAGGGAGAGGGGGCAGGGAACAGCCTAAATTGGCGTGGGGCAGTGGTGGTTTGGAGAAGGGGACCTATGAGAACCAAAAGGGTAGTGACCTCCCTGATGCAAGCGGACGGACTGACATGTCCGACGCGGCTGCTAGCCTTGCCTCAAGTACATAAAATCAGGGCTTCCAGGAGATGGCTGTGATGGCTATTTGCATCTAAGTGTCCGAGGTATAAATTAGAGATTAACTAAGTTAAATAAAGAACCAAGAAGCAGCCAACAATGGGAACTGGCAAGAGATAGGTCCCTGTTCATTAGGATGTGGCAGGCGCTGAGCTCCAGCCGCTCGGGGATTACATCTCGTAACTTGGGGCACGGGCAAAGGGCCTGCCCAGTAATCTGAACACACATTCTAGGGGTAAGTTCAGCAGCATTTGTTCGGATTCCAGACATAGACAGCAAAGCATTCCCGATGAACCAGCTGGTGTGGCAGGAGCGCCTGGTGTACTTTCCAACCCAGATCAGATAGTGAATGTTTAACTGGAGCTGGGCTAGTCAGGGCCAGGTGGTGAGTGCTACAGAAGAGGAAAAAGAAAGCTTCTCCTGAACACTTTTGTCTCCTCTTCTTTGCCTGATATTGTCTCTCCTTTCCCTGCCATGCATGACCTTCTCGCCAGCTACTCTGCACAGTGCTTTTGCCTTCTTTAAATCTCTCTTCCTTTTTTTTTTAACAGTTTTTTTTTTTATTTTTAAAATTTTTTAAAGATTTATTTATTTATTTATACAAGCACTGGGTACAGTCAGAAGCACGGGAGGGTGAGAGAATTCACCAGAGCCAGAGCGGGGAGCAGAGCAGGCAGAAGGACCGAAGTACACTGCTGAGGGGAGCAGGGGCGGCAGGAGAGGTCTGTGCGCCAGGGAACAGCCGGGGCTGCGCCACCGGGGGGGGCTAAATCTCTCTTCTATTAGTGCATTCCTAATGTCCTTTCTGTCTCTCTGGTAGCTTATTTGCACCTAACTCTGTCTTGACTTAAATGCAGGACTTCCTAAATTTCTTTGTAGATGCATTTCTCATCACACTCTCTGAGCTCTCCCTGTACAATCTGGGCCATCCTATGGCACTTGTTTAAGTCAGCTCAGCTGCCATAACACAACCCCAAAACAAAAATATTGATTTGAACAATAGAAATGTAGACTTTCACAGTTCTGGAGACCAGAAGTCCAAGCATGGTTGGCTTTTTGTGAGAACTCTCTTTGTGACTGTAGATGGTCTCCCTCTGGCTTCTATCCTCACATGACGAGGAGAGAGGAGAAAGATTAGCTTTCTAGTGACTTCTTATAAGGACAATATTTCACTATGACAACCCCACTCCTATTCCCCGTTCTAGACCTAGGTTTCTGCCGAAGTCCCATCTGCAAATACTATCACATTGCAGGTTAGGGCTTCACCACATGCATTTTGGGGCAATACAACTTAGTTCATTGTAACCCTCAGGAGGTTATTTTTTTTTTTTTAAGATTTATTTATTTATGCATACAAGAACTTGGGTACAGGCCAGAGATGCGGGGGGTGAGAGGATTCACCAGAGAGAGTGGGGAACAGAACAGGCAGACTGACTGAAATACACTGCTGAGGGGAGCAGCAGGTGAGCCAGGAGAGGTCTGCTGGGCCATGTGGGCAGCTCCCTGGTGGGCTAGGGATGGGACTCGTGCTGCAGAGGCTGTGAGTAGCTTCATAGTGCTGTGCTTAACCCCTTGCACCACGAGGGGGGCCTCTCAGTAGGTAATTTCTTTTACTTATTTATTTTTTTAAAGAGCATCTAAGATATATGCAGACTTTTGGTGTGACTTTAGCTTTTTTTAAAAAACTTTTTTTTTTTTTAAATAGAGGCATGTTTTATTTATTTATTTTGTTTGTTTGTTTGTTTTGTTTATACATGCACTGGGTACAGTCAGAAGCGCGGGAGGGTGAGAGAATTCACCAGAGCCAGAGCGGGGAGCAGAGCAGGCAGAAGGACCAAAGGACACTGCTGAGGGGAGCAGCGGGTGGCAGGAGAGGTCTGCGCGCCATGTGGGACCCTCCTCCGGTGGCCCGGGAGCAGCCGGGGATCGAACCAGCGCTGCAGAGGCCGCGGGCAGCTTCGCAACCCAGCGCTCAACCGCTGCGCCACCGGGGAGGCCCAAAACTTTTTTTTTTTTAAGATTTATTTATTTATACAAGGACTGGGGTACAGTCAGAGGTGCGGGAGGGTGAGAGGATTCACCAGAGACAGAGCAGGGAGCAGAACAGGAAGACGGACCAAAGACACTGCTAAGGGTAACAGTGGGCGTGGTAGGAGAGGTCTGTTCCGCCATGTGGGATTCTCCCTGGCCGGCCAGGTTCGAACCTGCGCTGCAGAGGCTGCGGACAGCTTCATAGCGTGGCGCTCAACCCGCTGTGCCATCAGGGAGACCCTCAGTAGGTAATTTCTTAGGTAATTTCCTAATGCATATCCTTAGCCCATTGTTCTCTGTGAACAATTCATCCATATTTCTAACTGAAACACAATGAGAACTTCCCTAGTGGCGCAAGGGGTTAAGACGCAGACTGTGAAGCTGTCTGCAGCCTTTGCGGTGTGAGTTCGATCCCCGGCGGCCAGGGAGCAACCCACATGGCTCGGCAGACCTCTCCTGACTCGCCCGCTGCTCTTAGCAGTGTACTTTGGTTGATCTGCCTGTTCTGTTCCCCACTCTGTCTCTGGTGAATCCTCTCACCCCCCCATACCTCTGGCCTGTACCCCAGCTTTGTATGCATAAAGTAAAAATAAATCTTAAAAAAAAAAAGAAACACAATGACATGCACTTGATCCACATACTTGTGGGCATCTCACATAGAACATATTATTTCCTGTTCTTACCAGGCATTCCCGCTTTGTCTGTTAGATTAATGAATGGTACCACAGGTTTTCCATGCATGACTCATATAATCTGGGTTTGATTTCTTTTTCAGGTCTTACTTTGGGTGGCCCAGGCAAGTTTTCCACCTGGGGCCGAGCTTCTGAGCACAGCTGATAATAGTATATCCCAGATTGTGGCCGTATTCCTTTCTTTCGCTTCAGCTGATTGACTCTTTAAGCCCGTGCTTCTCAATTCTCGATTCAGGTCAACCTGAGAGGTTTTAAAAAATACTCCTCTCTGGCTCCACCCCAGACCGGTGAACCCTATCTCTGGGGAGAGGCCCAGAGTTGTGTCATCCCTGGGCTGCACGGTGAGAGTGGAGACCCCGCTTCAGCCACTCCCTGGAGGACTCTCGCCTGTTAGAGACAGCGGTGGACCTCCCTCTCCAGAACAGTGAGCTCCCAGAACTTGCCTCTTTTTACTTCCTCATTTCTTTTCTCTCCTAGTCCATCCTTGCCCTAAATCTCAGCATGTCTCCTGTTTCTTGACTGCATTCCTGCTCTCTGGAAACTAATCCCTATTTCCTTTCTTTTTTTTTTTTTTTGAGAGGCATGTTTTATTTATTTGTTTGTTTGTTTGTTTGTTTATACATGCACTGGGTACAGTCAGAAGCGCGGGAGGGTGAGAGAATTCACCAGAGCCAGAGCGGGGAGCAGAGCAGGCGAAGGACCAAGGTACACTGCTGAGGGGAGCAGCGGGCGGCAGGAGAGGTCTGCGGGCCATGTGGGACCCTCCTCCGGTGGCCGGGGAGCAGCCGGGGATCGAACCAGCGCTGCAGAGGCCGCGGGCAGCTTGGCAACCCAGCGCTCAACCGCTGCGCCACCGGGGAGGCCCCTAATCCCTATTTCCTGATTGAACATGGCAGTGTCTAAAGCCTTCAACTTTTGCCTCTTCTGGGACTTTTTCCCATGTCATTGTCATATTAATTGTCACCAATCTGGTGGAAAAATGATGTCTTTCACTTTGTAGTAGCCTGTTTATTAGTGAGAAGGAGCATCTTTTCATATTTATTGATCATTTAACCTTCCCTATTCTATTAATTGGCAATTAGCATAATCAGCTTGTTAAAATATCTATCTTACTATCTTTTAATTTGTATTTCCCTGATTACTAAGGAGGTTACACATTCATGAATGTTTGTCAGTCATTTTGTGTTTCATATGCTTTGAATTGCCTGCTTGTATCCTTTGCCAATTTTCCCACTGTGTGGCTTATCTTGTTCTCATTAATATTGAATTCTTAAGTTTTATTATTGCATAGAAGTCTCAAAGTGCAGAGAGTTTTCAGAAAGCAAACATAATCTAAAACAACAATCTAAATTAAACTCTTGTCCAAGCCAGTCCTGGGGTTAGCATATTGCCCCTTATCTGTGTTGTACACCTTCAACAAAGCATAGAAAATTTCCAGATGACAAATGAGTTATCTTCTCCAGCAAATACCATGTCTCTTCTCCCCACCTCAATAAGCTGTCCAAAAAAACAAAAAAACCAAAAAAAAAACTAACTTTAAAAAAATGAACTGTTTTCGAACTTTCAGCAGTTTTTGGGATAGTTTAGCCACGAATGAAAGTCCATAGTTAAGATAAAGAACACTCTGGGCCCTCTCTTCCTCTGGTATTTGCTGGTCCTGTGATGAAGCTTACAGATTGGGCTCAGGGATGTCCCCCCTGTCACCAGCATGAAGGACAGAAGACACAAAAACCTCTTGGCCTCTCTGCACCTACTTGGCATACCATTATCTTATTTTGGAGGTGAAAAAGGATTCCAGTTACACAGATTCAACACGTATAAACCCAGATGCTTAACACGAGTTCCTTTAGATTTTCCTTCAATCCCTTCCTTTTTATTTTTTAAGATTTATTTATTTATTTATTTATGCATCCAAGAACTGGGGTGTAAGCAGGAGTGGGGTTAGGGGGAGGTGAGAGGATTCACCAGAGAGAGTGGGGACTGAACTTTCAGGGGCTGGCAAACAGCCTGAAGGTAAAAGTGTAGGGGAAGCTAAAGGAAGGTCAGGGCTGGTTGAGTGAGGTTTATATCCCTCTGGGGCCATCTCGGGGCTGGGAGGTCTAGAACTGGCCTGCCCTTCCTGGTAGAGAAGGGGAGGGCAGGGAGCTTTTCTCGTGTCTGCTTCTTAATTGCCTTCAGCTCAAAATAATCCTTATGCCATATAGTGTCGTGTTTTGGGATGACATACTCTGAGCCCCTTCAGGGATATTGTAAGGAAATAGGCTACAGTTAAAATCTTGTGTGCACAGAAAGGAAAGGAATGAAGATATCATTCAGATGTGAAGAAGGTCGTGCCACAGACAGGACACTGGACACTTTCTGCCGGATTCATTCCCTCCTCCAAGGGCTTTCATATTCTCCACTAGCAGAATTTACAGAGCTTGGGAGCACTTGATCATCTTATTTCACCAGCTCTTGCTCTTTCACGTCGGCCTCACCTAAGAAGTAGAGGGAAACAGGTTCAGTCCTTGGGGTCGTGGGTCTTTAACCTCACTGTGAAGCTGCTGTGGAAGAAAGAGTTGTCACTTTGGAGAGTTGCCATGACACCGCGGTGGGGCTCCAGGGAGCAGACCAGTCTCTTAAATAGCTGCAGCGGCACTGACGAGAGCTGGTCTCCACCGCCCTCTGCTGCTGAAACAGGGCACTGCACGTGTCTTGGGGCTGGTCTTTTCCAGAGGCAAACATTCCTTTCTGAGGAACAGAATCTGCCAAAGCCAAAAGGCTTTGGTGGTTTTTAATATTTTATAGATGTTTCAGCCGGTGATTTTTTTTTAAACTTTTTTATTTTTTTGTTTTTTTTTTTAGTTTTACTATGTTTTTTTTTAAATAATAAATTTTATTTTTATATTCCCCATGCAATTGCAACCCCCCATTTTGACCCCAATCCCTCCCCTCCCACCCCCCACCCCCCAAAAATTGTCTCTGGTTCATAGTTTTTTGTTGATTTTGATTTTCACTTTCTTATAGTTATTCATTTTCCTGGTCCCTTATTTAAGTTTTCTAGATCCCTGCTATGAGTGAGACCATCCGGTATTTTTCTTTTTCTTTCTGGCTTATTTCGCTGAGCATGATCCCTTCCAGCGCCATCCATGTTGCTGCAAATTGCATGTGTTTATCTTTTTTGAATGCTGAGTAATATTCCATGGTATATATGTACCATATCTTCTTGATCCAGTCATCTATTTTTGGGCATTTGGGTTGTTTCCAAAGCTTAGCTATTGTAAACAGTGCTGCTATAAACATAGGGGTGCAGGTGCTCTTTGGAATTGATGTTTCTGTGTCCTTTGGGTAAATACCTAGGAGTGGAATTGCTGGATGATATGGAAGCTCTATGTTTAGTAGGTCCAGAAATCTCCACACAGCTCTCCATAGTGGTTGGACCAGTTTGCACTCCCACCAACAGTGCAGAAGAGTTCCTTTTTCTCCACACCCTCGCCAACATTTGTTGTTGCTAGTTTTTTTTAATATGTGCCATTCTCACTGGTGTGAGATGGTATCTCATGGTAGTTTTGATTTGCATTTCCCTGATGACAAGTGATGTTGAACATTTTTTCATATGCCTGTTGGCCATTTGCATTTCCTCTTCAGAGAAGTTTCTTTTTAGCTCTTCTGCCCATTTTTTGACTGGATTATTTTCTTTGTTGTTGCTGAGTCTCATCAGCTTTTTTTTTTTTTTTTTAAGATTTATTTATTTTATTTATTTATACAAGCACTGGGCACAGTCAGAAGCGCAGGAGGGTGAGAGAATTCACCAGAGCCAGAGCGGGGAGCAGAGCAGGCAGAAGGACCGAAGTACACTGCTGAGGGGTGCAGCGGGCGGCAGGACAGGTCTGCGCGCCATGTGGGACCCTCCTCCGGTGGCCGGGGAACATCCGGGGATCGAACCAGCAGTGCAGAGGCTGCAGGCAGCTTCGCAACCCAGCGCTCAGCTACTGCGCCACCGGGAAGGCCCCTCATCAGCTCTTTGCAGATTTTTGTGATCAGTCCTTTATCATTAGTGTTGGGTGCAAAAATGTTCTCCCAGTCGGTGGGGTTTCTCTTTGTTTTTGTTATTGTCTCTTTTGCTGTGCAGAAGCTCTTTAATTTGATGTAGTCCCAGCTGTTGATCTTTGCCTTCACTATCACTGCTTTGGGTGATGTGTCTGTAAAGATGTCTTTGATGTGAATATCACGTGGTATTTCGCCTATATTTCCTTCTATGTATTTTATGGTTTCAGGTCTTATGTCTAGTTCTTTAATCCATTTTGAGTTGATTTTTGTGTATGGTGTGAGGTAGTGGTCAAGCTTCAATCTTTTGCATGTAGCGACCCAGTTTTCCCAGCACCATTTATTGAACAATCAGCCGGTGATTTTTGTTATTAGAATTTTGATTTCTTTAGTTCTAGTATTCTGATTTCTTTTGTATGTGATGCTTGTGAGCTGTAGTGGACTGAACGTGTCCACCTCTTCTCCCCCTTGATGTTTTATGCCTGGTTGGACGCAATTATGTATGGAATGCAAAAGTTCCAGATTATAAGTGTTCATCTTCATACCTGCTGTGTGTCAGACGTTGTGTTAGTTGCCCAAGACCAGGCATCCCAGCACTAATAGGCCCAAATTGACTCCCCAGTCATGAAATGCCTGGAAAACAGGTTATAAGAGGGACCCCCAAATCCTTCTTTGTGTACAGACCTTTCCCATCTCACCTGCTGTTCCCCTTAGCAATGTATTTCAATATAAATCCTCCTTTTCTGTTCTCCACTCTGTCTCTGGTGAATTCTTTTGCCCTCATACCTCTGGCCTCACCCCAATCTTTCCGAAATACCAGAGATTTAACATAAAATAGCAGGGCCTCTCTGGTGGCACAGGGGTTAAAGGAAGAGCTATCAAGCTATTGCCACTCACTGCAGCATGAGTTTGATACCCGGTCTGCCACGGAGCAAACCACATGGCACAGCAGACCTCACCTACCTTCTTGCTGCTCCCCTCAGCAGTGTATTTCAGTAGATCTGCCTGTTTTACTCCCCACTCTGTCTCTGGTGAGTCCTGTCACCCCTGCACTTCTGGCCTACACCCCAGTTCTTATATGCATGAATACAAAGGAATATTTAAAAAATAAAAGCGGGGGCTTGCAGTTTTTCTGACGAGACAAAAAAGCAGAGCACTAGTTTTATAGTAGATGCCTAAACCTCTGCTGATAGGTTCACCCTGTGCCTGTACCTGCAGTGGAAGAGCAATGAGGAGCATGTGAGAAGCTGAGAGCCCAGGTGTCCAGTGCAGATGTGTCAGAGGAGGGGAGGATCTAGAACTTCAGGTTGAAAATGGCGTTTTGCAGCTGCCCACTCTGTGGCTGCTATATATTTAAAACACTTATGAAGCTATTCAGAAAGGGGAATTCCCAACCACACTGAAACCTGAAAGGAAACTCAACACAAAAAATTGGGAAGAATTGCTAATACCCAAAGTACTCCCCACAAAAAGTAGGAAAATACTTGTCATTTCCCTCACTTTGGGAGAATCAGCTATTCATGGTTGGTCCCAACACAACAGTTCTAGCGGTTCTCTGCTTCAAGGCACAGATTTCTGAGGTTTCACTGTCTGCTCCTGTTACAGGGCAGCCCCGATAAGAAACGGGTTGCCTGGCTGTGGGTCCCCACCTGCGCGCTTAAAGGGACTTAATACTCCACTGCAGGCACACACAAAAGGTTAATAAAAGGTTTATTCACAAGGGAAGGGGAAATGAGGAAATGTACAGCTCAGGGAGAAAAGTAGGAGATAAGTCTTAAATGCGTCCTACTGGTTTCACCCACCTGGAATGCAAGCCCCAAGCCATGAACAGTGAAGCCAAGAGGCGAGAGCCAGACCCCAAGGCCCACATGTCTGGTTTTTATACCAAACCTGGCAGCTTAACTCCACCCTCAGGTCCCAGCAACCTTCCCTTTGGCGGTGATGGGATTTGTCTTTCCAATGTCTTGATGGCTTTGGTCTGGAGTGGGGTGGAGTCCACAAAGCCTGCATGGAATTAGCTCAGAACATCCTTTCCCCCTAACACTCCCTGCAGTCTTTCTGTTTCTTCCCACACAGCGAGAGATGGGAATTAAGGGTCGTTCAGAGTTAAGGTCGTACATTTCCTTGTCGCGGGGGTCTCTCAGGGATGAGGCACATAGAGCTCCTTTGCTTAAGGGCTTTTAACAGAGCTCATCCTATTTTGAAAACGATGTGTTTTTCTCTTTGCCTTAGGGAGCAGACCCCTTTGCCCTCAAGGACTGAGAGGGGAGTATTGCAAGAAAAAAAAATACAGAAAAAAGATTAGTGTAAACATTACCTTCTAACACGAAAAATAGGATTTTTCAGCATGATAATTGCCTTGTAAGCTACTGGTATTGAGAAATACCAGTAGACTCTTTTGCTTTTGTAGACTCTTTAAGCCTATCAAGGCCAATGCTTGTATATAAAACAAATTGTGGGAAGGGTTTGGCTTGAATGAGACCAGAGAATAAAGTTTTCAGGCATTTGTTTTGTTATAGAGCAACCCCGATATTAAACGGGTTCCTGGCTGTGGGTCCTCACCCGCGCGCTTTAAAGGGACTTATGAATACTCTACTACAGACACACACAAAAGGGTTAATAAAAGGTTTATTTACAAGAGAAAAAGAAATAAGGAAAATGTACAACTCAGGGAGAAAATAGGGAAATAAAGTCTTTAATGCGTCCTACCCGATCCGACGACCTGGAAAACCAAAGTCACTCTCAGAGCTGGCGGGACGCTCAGAGCTGGCAGAGAGCCCAAAAATGGAGAGCCCCCAAAGCCCACGTGTCTGCCTTTTGTATCCACCTGGCTGCTTAACCCCATCCTCAGGTCCCAGCCACCTTCCCTAGGGTGGTGATGGGATTTGGAGTTCCCAGTGTCTTTGGCTTTGACCTGGGGTGGGGGTGGAGTCCACAAAGCCTATATGGAATTAGCTTTGGGACATCCTTTTCCCCCTAACATTTTCACAAATGCCCATTCAGGGTTTTGGAGCATAGAGGGGAGGAACTCTGAGGAGAGGGAGCTCTTCTCTGCCATTCTTTGGGCTCCCAGGAGGGGCTGCCTCTTGGCTGGCCTCTACCCATTTTGGGTACAGGCACGTAAAGATAAATGAACTTGGAGGCACAGCGTGGTTCACAGAGGGAGTCTAGACTCAGCTTGCCAGACTTTGGTGGGGACTGGTGGGTCTGCTGTGGAGTCTCACACAGAGCTCAGCTGATGGAACAGCCAAGCATGGGGGAAGGGCGCTCAGCTGGAAGATGAAGCAGAAACTCAGGGGCAAGCAACTCGAGGCGAATGTCTGAGTCAAAAGAATATACTAGGAGGTCAGTAGTTGCTGACTAATTGTTGTGCCCAGCGTCGACCAGTGCAGCCCCCAAGGACACACAGACAACCGCTGTAAGAACACAAAGGAGTTTATTGCGGGCTCGAGGCCGGGCCCTCGACACGCACTGATGTAACGGTGGAGGTCGGGAGCCCTGAACAAAGGAGACAGGGATCTTATATAGGGATACCAGTAGATTTCTAAAAATTAAATCATGTTGGCAGTCATTCATTAGTTACATAGGTGCATCATTCATTGATTACACAGGTGCATTTCTTAATAATGGTGGGTACACAGTTATTTTATGGCTAGTTTGACCCCATCAGTGGCCTGCATTGCTCAGTTCTATTTTATGGCCAATTAGACCCATTACTCGGCTCCACTGTGGCTGGCCATCAGAGATAAGACCAGAGTGGGGTGGGGGTCATAAACCTTCTTTGGAATGCAGGCTAATTAGTCTTGAGTAAGCAAAACTTGAAATACTAAGATGGCGGTTATACACAAGATGGAGGAATAGTGGCTAAGTCTCACACTAATAACCTCAGCGGGTAGGAGGATGGGGCTTATGGGTCTCCTCAAGTTGAAACGAGGAGGTGTCCCATTCATGCTGGTCCGAGACTGTGCCCTGTTCAATGTCGGGTGGCCAAGGCTGGCGTCTCTGGCCCCCCTGAAAGCTGCATCACCAAGAGAAGATCAGTGAGGGGGTCTCCATGACACAGGGCCAACGTACTGGGTGATGCTGGGTTTCAGGTGATGGGGTTTGGTGCATGGGGTTCTTGGGTTCTGAGATAGAATTCAGAACGTCCCCGCCTGCATAGACACAGGCAGGTGGTCTTAAAAGGCCAGAGCTGTGTTTTGCCAGGGCAAGGGGTGTTATTTTTTTTTTCCCCCTAAAGATTTATTTATTTATTTGTTTGTTTGTTTGTTTATTTATTTATATAAGCACTGGGTACAGTCAGAAGCGCGGGAGGGTGAGAGAATTCACCAGAGCCAGAGCAGGGAGCAGAACAGTCAGAAGGACCGAAGTACACTGCTGAGGGGATCAATGGGTGGCAGGAGAGGTCTGCAGGCCACGTGAGACCCTCGCAGGCGGCTGGGGATCGAACTGGCGCTGCAGAGGCTGCGGGCAGCTTCGCAATCTAGCGCTCAACCACTGCGCCACCAGGGAGGCCCAAGGGGTGTTCTTTTATAATGTTCTTTGATGGAATTATTGTGGAAAGTATCCCTTTGGGGTCAGATTGGGTTGATCTTCTACGACTGATAATCCTCCCTGCCCCCACCTTTGTTTGATAATCTTTTCTGACCACATCTTAGATTCCTGGAAACTTCCACAGCCAGGTTTAGTCCAAGATTCATTGATCATCCCAATCTGTCCTGTGAGACCTTCCATCCTAAACTTTTCTACTCTAAGATTCCATCAGTTATATTGTTGCAGAAATAAATTCTAGTCTTTTACCCAGGCAAGGGTAGAACAAGCGGTACTTCAGGAATGGTGAGGTCAGGACTCACGCATGAGGTGCCAGACTTGGGTAGTCCCATAAGGTCTGAGCACCAGTCTAAGTGTTAGGGGGAAAAGGCGGTCCCAAAGCAAATTCCATACAGGCTTTGTGGACTCCATCCCCACCCCAGGTCAAAGCCAAAGACACTGGGAACTCCAAATCCCATCACCACCAAAGGGAAGGTGGCTGGGACCTGAGGGTGGGGTTAAGCAGCCAGGTGGATACAAAAGGCAGACACGTGGGCTTTGGGGGGCTCTCCATTTTTGGGCTCTCGGCCAGCTCGGAGCGTCCGGCCAGCTCTGAGAGTGACTTTGGGTTTTCAGGTCGTCTGATCGGGTAGGACGCATTAAAGACTTTATTTTTCTAAGGTTTCTTTTATATATCACCATCTTACATTGATAACATCAGTCAGTAAGCACAAAAGTTTGTGACGAAAGACAGGTATTCAAGAATGCCCTGGGAGATCAATCAGCCTGGTGGCTGTCTGGCCTTGTTAAAATGTAACAAGGCTTTAGGTAATCTCATCTAGATAGGCTTTAGGGAGGCAAAACTTGTTGTTTACATTTACTTTGCATTATTTACTGCACCAGACCTGTGACTCTTTTAGCAGAAAACAGGAAAGATTTCATTTGATTAGCAGTTCCCTTTCAGTATGTGAATCAGAATGGGTTACGGGGAGAACAGGTTTGAGAATCTTACTTAGGATGCAGAAAATAAGCACAAATGGAAGGAAGGAGGAAATGAAAGCAACAGCGAAGGAACTACTGTGTAAATATTTTGTGTTCATAGTGAAGACAGCATAACATAGGAAATAGAGGTGATAACAGAGGATGAAATAAAACCTTAGTGCAAAGCTGAAGATGTAGGTATGTTGTAGAGCAACCCCGATACAAAACGGGGTGCCTGACTGTGGGTCCTCACCCGCGCGCTTAAAAGGACTTATCAATGCTCTACTGCAGGCACACGTGAAAGGTTAATAAAAGGTTTATTTACAAGGGAAGGGGAAATGAGGAAATGTACAGCTCTGGGAGAAAAGCGGGAGACAAAGTTTTAAATGCGTCCTACCCGATCCGCCGATCAGGAATCCCAAAATGGCGCTCTCAGAGTTGGCCGCCAGCCAGGAGCGGTGAAGCCGGGAGGCGAGCGATTGCGAGCCAGAGAGCCCAAGGCCCACGTGTTGGTTTTTTATATCCAACCTGGCTGCCCAACTCCACCCTCAGGTCCCAGCCACCCTCCCTTTGGTGGTGATGGGATTTGTCCTTCCCAGAGTCTTGATGGCTTTAGTCTGGAGTGGGGTGGAGTCCACCAAGCCTGTATAGGATTAACTCAGGACATCATTTCCCCCTAACAATTCCCCCCTTTCACTTTTTGCCACCATTTCCATGGTGATGAAGATCAAACATATGGATGCTGGGATACAGTCTCAGATGAAAGTTTTCCAGGGTTCCAGTCTGAAAGAAAACGAATCCCTCCAGGTAGTGTCCATTGTGGAAAGCAAAAGTCCTCCATTCCTGGAAAAACAGTTCATCAGTCCCAGCCGAAAGAAAACATCTGGAGGCATTAGCCAGAACAAGACAGCAGATATGTCAAAAATCACAGGAAAAAAAATCTTAAAATGGTTCAACTTATGTAAAAACAAATTCTCTCAACCTTGATCCCAAATTTTTTTAAACAGCATGGCAAAAGTTTGCAAACCAAATCTACTTTTAAACCATATTGCCTATTTTTGCATAAAATCACAGGGCAGAATAACTAAGCAGCAATTTTTAGCTGGCTTCGTTGGAATACTCCATATAGGATTCAGAGCGAACTGTTGACATCTGGTCCGTGTAGGCTTCTGGAAGAAGTTGGTCTCATTAGACTCCACCTGGGCTTTCCTCTTCTCGAGGGTACCAGGGACTTTTCGTTGGCCGGGTTGTCCACTCCTGCCAATGGAGGCAAGCTTCCTCAACTTCTTTGGAGGTCTCTGGAACCCTACAAAGCAAACAGGTTCTCCTCTTCTTGGTTCAGCTCTGTTTCAACTTTCTGGAAGAACTCCACACAAAGCAACACAATCAAACTCACGTCCAATTTTTTTCAGTTTAAACAAAATCCCTATGGAAGTTATGCAAAAACAGACTCTGAGATAAGTAGTAAAAGATTACTACCACTATTTTTATGCTGTGTTGGTATCATGGGGAGAGAAAATGCAAACACAAGTTAGCTTTGTTGGAAAAAAAAAAATTACAACCTTGCTGCAGATCCTGGTCACCAAAACAAGAAAAAACAAGAAAACTTTGTGGATTTAGAGCAAAATGCAAAAAAAATCATCAGTATTATTATGTCAAGGAAAACTTAGTAAATATGAGGTGTATTTCCAAGTCTATTCAGTCCTTAGTAGAAAAGTTTTACTCTCAACAGTTCCATCAATAGGAATCTGTTGAGACCTTTTCTCCCTATATTTTCAGAAACAATTCCTGTAGATATGAAACAATTGAATTATACAATATTACAAGGTGACAATCATCATTGACAATTTACATACATACCAGATACTGAGAGGTTTTTTTTATACACATTATAGAGAACCACTGTTAACATTTTGTACATACCAAAGTTTTACCATTTTCCCAAGTGACAATGCTTCCCTTCTAGTTTTACTCTACTAGGTGAGCCAAATAGAACAAATTCATCTAATGCCTTTCCCAGGAGGAAAGGGAGAAACTTTGTGGAGTGTCTCAGGAGCTCTACTGAGGTTCCACAAAATTTCCTTGCATCAGCCAAATGACAGGCTACCAAATTTGCACTTGAATTTAGATTTCTGGGAAGCTTTGCCATAAATATCAGAAAAATAACAGAAACAACAATGTTCAATCTCTATGAAGGCACCGGCTTAGTTCAGTAGCACAATGTTGACAATCAAACCATAACCTTTAGTTTTTCTCATAACTGGAGACTCTTTTTTCCAACGTCTATGGGCACCATGTATACCAATTTGTCAATCACTGGAGGTCAAGACAAGGACACAAGGAAAGGACATACAGACATACAACATATAGACACAAAGAGCTCTTTAGTTACCATGTATCACGCGTGGGATATCTCATGCAACTGCAGTTTCACTCATTGGCCAAAGTAACAAAAAGAAAGCAGAGAAAAAAATCTCAAAGGTAAAAAAAGCAAAAAGTTAAAAAAAAATAACAAAATCAAAATCAAGATTGAAAACCTTTCTGTGTAAAAAAAAATATAGTGGCAGCATATGCATGATCCTAGATGTTATTTCACGTCTCCTAAACTTTGAAAGGAAGAAGATTGGTTAGAGCATGTTAGTTTTCTCAGGGTTTCTTCAGGAAAAAAAAATGAGTCCTTGGGTATCCTGCAACAATAACTGGAAAAGAAGTCAGTAACATTCAAGTTTTTGTCTGTTTCTTAAACAAATATCTCAAGTCCTCAATGGGTTCACAAGACCAATGGGACTTCGTCTCTGGGTCAGTTCCTCCTGGGGCTTCTCTAGATCTAGTGAAGCCCCCGGACACCCCTATTCTGCATCTGAACTTTCTCCATGAACTATCATCTGTCTCCTCTCCTCTGCACTTGGTTCTAGATTCCTTCTACTCTGTCTGTATTCCCTCCTATCTTCACCTGAGGCTCTACCCTGTGCTGTCATTTGTCTCCTGTCCTCTGTACTGGGCTCTTGATTCCTTCTCTGTCTGTATTCCCTGTCATCATCTGAGCCTCCACTCTGTGCTAACATTTGTCTTCTTTCCTCTCTCCTTGGTTCCTGGTTCTGTGTGCTCCTTCTATATTCCCTCCTGTAACCCCTACGTGAATCATCATGTCTTGGGGTTCTCTGTCTTCTATCCTGCCTTCTATAATTATTGCGTCTGCCGCTTCCCTGTAACCTGGGACAACTGTGCTTCCAATGTCCCTCTTCCCTACAGAAAGCACACTGATTTCTTCCTAGGGGTTCACGTCTCTGTCCATTATTGTTTCCCTGAAACCCTGTTCTGTGTTCTCTTTGTAAAAAAACAGTCGCAGGTTTTGGTCTCCTGTCCTCTCTATTATTATAAACCCTGAATGCCAGGTCCACTACCTGGGACGGACTCATCTCAGTGACGCCGTCCACCTTAGCTAACTTTTTCTTTATGTCTGGGGCACTATGGGTAATGAAAGCCATAGTGATCAGACGAGCATTTTCTGGGGCATCTGGGTTTATATCCGTGTGGTTAGTGTAAGTTTGAATAATCCTCTCAAGGAACTCTGACGGATCCTCATTAGCTCCTTGCTCGAGTTGCAATATTTTGTTAAAGTTTTTTTGTTTGGGGATCCCCTGCTGCAGTCCTACCAATAAGCATTTTTTATACAGATCCAACATCGCCGTTCCTCCATTGTTAGGGTCCCATCCAGGATCTCTCTCTGGGACAACAACCTCCGGCTCTGGGGACTGCCTATCCTGTTGGTGGAGACGGTCAGCCTCCTCCCTGGCTTTCCTGAATACCATCCTCTGCTCATCCAGCGTTAATAAAGTGTGCAGCATGGACTGTATATCTGCCCAGTTAGGGCGGTGGGAGACAAAGATAGAGGCAAACAAGTTCGCCATTCTCTTGGGAGCCTGCCGGTATGAGGGAACAGAGCTCCTCCAATTTAGGAGGTCCGCAGTACTGAACGGATGGTGCGACCAAAAGTACCCAGCAGGTCTCCCATGTTCATTTAAGCCACCCATTGGCATCTGGGGAAGGGGGAACTGCCCTGCCTCAGGTTGATCCTTCTGCCAAAATGGGTGCCGAGTCTAGTGTGGGGAGGAGACGCCATTTTAGTGTCCTCCCCAGAGGGCAGTGGAGGCTGTGCAGCCTCAGGGGTCTGCACGGGAGGGGCTTTGTCACGTGGAAGAGGATTTTGTCCTGATGTATTTAAAGTATTTAAAATATGATGCTCCTCCTCTTCTAACTCTGCTCGCTGGCTGTCCTCATGGAAAGGGGAAGGTCTATCCTTTCTCTGCACCATTAGCCTAGCCTTTGCCTCCGCCATATCTAATTTATGGAGGGCGGCCTGCATCTGGTCCTGCATACCTTTAAAAGCTGACTCAAAAGTCCGATTTTGTTGTTGCACTTGAGACAGCATGCTTTGATAAGCTGACTCAAAAACGTTACGATTTTCATTCCTTATACTCTTAATCGTTAAATCAAAAGCCTGATTTTGTTGTTGTATGGCCACGTTAAAAGCCTGAATTTGTTGTTGCATGGCTATGTTAACAGCCTGAATGTGTTGCACATTCTCAGTATGTGAAGTAGAACTTCTACCTCTCACAGAAACAAGAATGTAGCAAATTGCGCTTACACATATTATCAGAAAACCACCCAGAAGCACAGTCTGTAAAGGGATGGCTTGTAAACCACCCATGTATGTATACAATAGTAAAATCACGTGCCATACACCAGGCTTCATCAAATTATTTATATTAATGAAACTGGTGGTGATATTTAATGGAAGAAGGCTGCTCAAATTAAAGGCCGGAAGGAAACTGAAAGAACTCAGGCTAGGGATGAAACTGTATAGGCTCATGGTTGAGGCCATATTTGAGTCAAAAATGCACCCACAAGGGCTGTATGCACAGGGAAAAAACAGACTTTTCAGGACTAGAGACAAATATTATACTGCTAGTCCTGCAGAACTAGTGCACTTATGGTGACCAACGCAAGGAATGTTACTTTGGGCTGGTCAACCGCGGGTGTAACTTGGAAACCACGCTGGGCGCCAAACTGTTGTAGAGCAACCCCGATACAAAACGGGGTGCCTGACTGTGGGTCCTCACCCGCGCGCTTAAAAGGACTTATCAATGCTCTACTGCAGGCACACGTGAAAGGTTAATAAAAGGTTTATTTACAAGGGAAGGGGAAATGAGGAAATGTACAGCTCTGGGAGAAAAGCGGGAGACAAAGTTTTAAATGAGTCCTACCCGATCCGCCGATCAGGAATCCCAAAATGGCGCTCTCAGAGTTGGCTGCCAGCCAGGAGCGGTGAAGCCGGGAGGCGAGCGATCGCGAGCCAGAGAGCCCAAGGCCCACGTGTTGGTTTTTTATATCCAACCTGGCTGCCCAACTCCACCCTCAGGTCCCAGCCACCCTCCCTTTGGTGGTGATGGGATTTGTCCTTCCCAGAGTCTTGATGGCTTTAGTCTGGAGTGGGGTGGAGTCCACCAAGCCTGTATAGGATTAACTCAGGACATCATTTCCCCCTAACAGGTATATAACCAAAGGAAAAATATTGAATTGCGCAAGTTTTAAAAAAATCCTACAACTATCCATTCGGAAAAAGTAGATTACCTACAAATTGGAGGGAAAAATTGATTTTTTTTCCTTTGCTAAAAACATTCTGAAACTATCTTGAGGAAATGGTGTTTTTCATACCTGAGTCAGGACCACGGAACTGACTAGTCAGATACTTTCTATTTTCCTACCAAGAAGTGAACTGTAAGACCAATAGACTCAGAACAATCCCTGGAATTGGAACTTAAACAGAGGAACAAAAAGACAGAAGGTAGTTGCTTCTGCTCATCACCCTAGTTGCCATGCCAGGACTTCCCTTGTCAGTTCCTGCCACTGAAACTCCAGGAGTTGCTCTTGGTTCTGTTTTTTCAAGTCTGTTGGTTAACCTTCTTTTAGTTTTTGAGTTCCCCTATTTCCTTTCCACAAATCTCACTTTTGCTGCAGATGAGGGAACAGGAGAGTTGGCCAGGATGATAAAGAAGACAATTACATTCCTTTTCATATTCTGGTCCCAGGACCCCACAGTTTACACAAGCAAAACAAGGACTATGTTCTCCCTAGATACACCAGAGGGTGGCGCTCTGACTGAGTAGATGATACCCCCAAAAAACAAAGGATAAGAGGCAAACTGGAACAGTGGGGTGTAGGATGTAATCTTCTGATGACACTGGAAAATGTAAAGCAAGAGAATAACACAGTCAGACCTCTAAATAATCACCTCAGGCTAATTTGCTGTTGTGACCTTAATGTCTGTCCTTAAGACTCACAGTTACTGAGGTAAAGGTCATGTAGTTCATGTGGAGTTCCTTCCTTGTCTTAGCACTTTGGATGAATGAGAATATAACAGATCAGACAGTATCTGTTGGCCATTTTAACAGCAAGGGACGTGTTTTTACTTTGCTTTATTTTTATTCTATATATATGTGCACACATAAATCACCAGTAAAGAAAACAAAACTGAATTGTCTTTAGAATTACCATGAGCTACAAGACCTTTAAAGTTGTAAGAGCTACAGAATTTGGAGAAAGAAATGATTGAGATCCAAGTATTTAAAATAAGTCGGGTTGTCTTTTGTGTAAGCTGCAACTGAAAGCTATTCTTAGATGTGTAAGGGGACGGGATCATCTGATCCATAGTCCCTTTTATAAGTAACTTCTCAGCAACCAAGGATAGCAGCTAAATAGAGAACTAAATAAGGGAACTATGGCCTGTAAGGACTTGTAGTTCTAACCTAAGTCTAACCCCAAACCTAACCTGATCTCTGAATCCAGGGACCCTGTGGAATTCTCTGTTGTTGAGGAAATTTTCTGTCAAAGGGTGAAGCTTGGTCCAACAGTGCTTTCCTAAACCGCTTCCTTTCCCTGCTGCTCATTTTCCTGTATCAGGAAATGTGTCTCTTGTGATACTTCCTTTGTCCTCTCATACAGAGAGAATCTTGTTTGCTGAACACTTGCAATTTATATTTTGCTATGTGTTTGCAAACAAAGCCTAAACAATTCAAGGGTTGTGACTCAGCATGAGAAAGAAATCCATTTCCCCCTTTCACCTGGCAGGATGTTTAATGCAACATAATGACTTCTTTATTGCCAAGGAAAGTAATGATTTCTGCCTCTTTAAAACTTAAATCGAGCAATTGCATCCCACAGAAGTAAGAGAGCTGGTTTGTAAGCATATGTATAAAAATATAAGTATATCCATTGATGGGGTAAAAGGAAACAACTTGAATACTTTCAATAGAGAGTTGAGTAAACTGTGGTATGTAGTTATTTCTGGAATAATACATAGCTGTCGAAAAGGAGGACTTAAATTTATATGACCTGACTTGTGGGAAGGACCACAGCCAGGCAAGTCCAGAGAAATGTATGTAGAACCATTCTCCTTTCATAAAGTCAGAGAAAAGTCCTTTATTGATGTGAATATTTTCACGGGTGTGCATTGCTATGAACATAGAGAATAGGTATGCTTTGTAAAAATTTTCACTCATCTTTAAGTATTTTCTATTTTCCTTCGTGATAATTGCTCCTTTGGCCCATTAGTTATTTAAGACTATGTTTGATTTCAACCTGTGTGAATACCCTAATTTTCTCCTGTCATTGACTTATAATTTCATGCCATTGGGCCTCCCCGGTGGCGTAGCGGTTGAGCGCTGGGTTGCGAAGCTGCCCGCAGCCTCTGCAGCGCAGGTTCGATCCCCGGCTGCTCTCTGGCCACCGGAGGAGGGTCCTGCATGGTGCGCAGACCTCTCCTGCCGGCCGCTGCTCCCCTCAGCAGTGTACTTCGGTCCTTCTGCCTGCTCTGCTCCGCGCTCTGGCTCTGGTGAATTCTCTCACCCTCCTGTGCTTCTGACTGTACCCAGTGCTTGTATAAATAAATAAATAAATCTTTAAAAAAAAAGTAAAAAAATAAAATAAAAAATAAAATAAAATAAAATAATTTCATGCCATTGTTGGAGAATATACTCTGTTTACTTTAATCTTGTAACATAATTGGCGCTTATTATATAACTTAATATATTGTCTATTCTCGGGCGTGTCCCATGTGCCCTTGAGAACATTATGCATTGTGAATTTGATTTGTTAACAGGTAAAGTGTTTTATTAGGTTAGTAATATGAGGTTGCATATTACTTTATGAAGTAAGCTTGTACAATCTTGGATGTATAACATAATTGAAATTATATAAAAATTCTCAACAAATTATTTTGTGGGAATCCATGAAGATTTTAATAATTACTTCTAGTTGATAAAACTATGGATGTTTTCCAGTTTTCTTGTGATGAACATATATTATTTAATAGTGATAAAATAAAATTAAAAGCAAATCAGACAAAGTGAAAAAGTATAGCTAGAAATGCTTCCTGGAGGAGGTGATGAAATTGTGGTAAGATTTGTCCAGATGTATTTCTTACCAGAGGGCATTGAAAAAAAAAGCAAGTCCACAGTAGCTGTTTGTTAAACCAGAGACGAAAGTATAGCCATCTTTGAGGACTTATCTCCAGAAGCAAGGAAAAGAAAGCAGAATATAAACAGCTGTATCAAACTAAAAAGCTTCTGTATAGCCAGAGACAGCAACCAAAACAAAGAGACATCCTACTGAATGGGAGAAAATATTTGCACTCCATTCAACTAAAAAGGGACTGATTTCAAAGATCTATAAAGAGTTAACACATGTCAACAAAAAACAAAGCAAACAACCCAGTCAAAAAATGGACAGAAGAGGGCCTCCCTGGTCGCACAAGGGGTTAAGACGCAACCTATGAAGCTATTGGCAGCCACTGCAGCACAAGCTTGATCCCCAGCCAGGGAGCAACACACATGGTGCAGCAGAACTCTCCGGATTCTCCCACTGCTCCCCTCAGCAGTGTATTTCAGTAGATCTCTCTGGCCTGCTCCCCACTCTGTCTTTGGTGAATCCTGTCACCCCCCACACCTCTGGCCTATACCCCAATTCTTGTATGCATAAATAAATACATAAATCTTTAAAAAAAATGGACAGAAGAGCTAAAAAGACACTTCTCCAAAGGAGAAATGCAAATGGGCAACATGCATGTGAAAAAATAAGTGAAAAAACATCATTTATTATCAGGGAAATGCAAATCAAAATCACAATGAGTGAACACCTCATACCTGTGAAATTGGCCCCTATCAAAAAGACCAGAAACAGCAAGTGCTGGGAAGATGTGGAGAAAAAGGAATGTTCTAACACTGCTGGCAGGAGTGCAAACTGGTCCAACCACTATGGAAAGCTGTGTGGAGTTTTCTCAAATTAGTAAAAATTAATCGACCATATGACCCAGTAATTCTGTTATAGGACAGGGAGAGGGGCAGCCCAAACCCCGCAAACCTGCCTATTCTAAATGGGTTCTGCCATTCGCCGCATCAACACAAAACATGAGACTTTTTAATGGGAAGGAACTTTAATACAACTAGGAAACAAAACAGGTAAGGCAAAGAGTCTAGTTTCTAAATGAAGCACCCAAAGTTACCATCCCCTCATGGGTAAAACTCCATCCAAATGGGATTGGCCCAGAACAAGGCCACAAAGCCTGCCACAAGTCTAAAGCATCTTCCGGTGGGGACCCACAGAAAAGGGTCAGAAACAACCAGACAAGCCCGGAAGGAAAAGAGCAAAATCAACATCAAGATAAAAGCTGCCATTGTCACCTCCCCATGGGTCTCACCCACATCTGTGTCACCCAGTCCACAACCAAAAGACAAGCGCAGTTTCTTTACGTGTCTCTAGGCTCCATGCGCCTCCTCCAGGTCTCCTGGCTCCATCCAGCTTCCTTCCTCTTCAGTCTCCTCTGCAGCTTCTCCTCTTCCTGCTCAGCTCCACCCTCCCTTGGGTGGGGCAGGGAACCTCCCCCTTTCCTGGGGACCACCCTGTTACAATTCCACTCCTAGGAATCTACTCAGAGGACACAAAACACTAATTCGAAAGGAAACCTCCACTCCTGTGTTTATTGTAGCACTATTTACAGTAGCCATGATATGGAAACCACCTAAATACCCCAAAATAGATGAATGGATCAGAAGATGTGGTGTATACATTCAATGGAATACTATTCAAGGGTCAAAAAGATAAACTCATGCCATTTGCAGCAACATAGATGAAACTGGAAAGAATTATGCTAAGCAGAATAAGTCAGAGGGAAAAAGATAAATATGGGATGGTTCTACGTATATGAGGAATATAGAGAAACCAAACAAAGTCTCAGGAAAAAAAGACAAAACTTGCAAGCTGACCATACAGGATGGTCCTGAGGCATACGGGATGGGGAGGGATCAAAACGGGAGGGAAGATGGTGGGAAAACTGCAGAGACTACATGGGAGGGGAGAAATCAAATCCTGTCCAAAAAGGAACATGATATAAGAAAATAAATAAATAAACAGATAAATAAACAAAACAAACACACAAATAAACTAAATAAATAAACAGGGAGAAGCTTTGTGAGTGGGATTTGGATTTCTATCTGTAGAAATATTTAACAAAAATATAAGGAATTGAATAGTTACTTTGACATACACATTACACTTGTAGAGCACCTCACAAAGGTAAGATTCCAGGAAAAAAACCCTAAGCATTGGAACCCTCCATTTTTCTTTTCTTTTTTTTTTTTTTAAGCATGTGTGTATATATTTATTTATTTATTTATTTAAATTAAATAATAAATTTTATTTTTATATTCCCCCATACAACTGCACATGCCCCATTCTGACCCCAATCCCTCCCCTCCCGGCCCCCACCCCCCAAAAAGTGTCTCTGGTTCATAGTTTTTTGTTGATTTTGATTTTCACTTTCTTATAGTTATTCATTTTCCTGGTCCCTTATTTAAGTTTTCTAGATTCCTGCTATGAGTGAGACCATCCGGTATTTTTCTTTTTCTTTTTGGCTTATTTCGCTGAGCATGATCCCTTCCAGCGCCATCCATGTTGCTGCAAATTGCATGTGTTTATCTTTTTTGAATGCTGAGTAATATTCCATGGTATATATGTACCACATCTTCTTGATCCAGTCATCTATTTTTGGGCATTTGGGCTGTTTCCAAAGCTTAGCTATTGTAAATAGTGCTGCTATAAACATAGGGGTGCAGGTGTTCTTTGGAATTGATGTTTCTGTGTACTTTGGGTAAATACCTAGGAGTGGAATTGCTGGATCATATGGAAGCTCTATGCAACCCACCACTATCAACAATGGATAGATCAACAAGACAAAAAATAAGAAACTAAAGCTCTAAATAAGGACCTAGAGCATTTGGGCTTAACAGACATCTATAGAACACTAAACCCCAAAAAAACGGAGTACACATTTTTCTCAAGCGCACATGGATCATTCTCCAGGATCGATCACATACTGGGGCACAAGACAAACATCAACAGATACACCAAGATTGAAATCATACCAACCATTTTTTCTGACCATGAAGGCATCAAACTAGAAATAAACCATAAAAAGAAGGCAAGGAACTATTCTACCTCATGGAGATTAAAAACCAAACTACTGGAAGACCACTGGACTAATGAGGAGATCAAAGAAGAAATCAAAAAATTCTTTGAATTGAATGACAAGGAGGACACTAATATCCTAAATGTATGGGATGCAGCAAAAGCAGTAATAAGAGGAAAATATATAGCAATAGAAACTCACATCAAAAAACAAGAAAGAACTCAAAGAAACAACCTAATCTCGAAGCTCAGAGATCTAGAAAAAAGAACAACAAAAAAACCCCAAAACCAGTAGAAGAAAAGAAATAATAAAAACCAAAGCAGAAATAAATGAAATTGAAACTAAAAAAACAATCCAAAAGATCAATGAAACCAAGAGCTGGTTCTTTGAAAAAAATCAATAAAATAGACAAACCCCTAGCCAGGCTCACAAAGGAAAAAAGGGAGAAAGCACAAATAAACAGGATCATAAATGAAAGAGGAGAAATCACAACGGACACAGCAGAAATCAAAAGAATAATCAGTAACTACTATGAACAGTTACATGGAAACAAGTTCAACAATCTAGAGGAGATGGACAAATTCCTACAACTCTACAATCACCCAAAGCTAGATAAAGAAGAAAGAGAACACCTAAACAGACCAATTACAAGCAGGGAAATTGAAATGGTAATCAAAAACCTCCCCCAAAACAAAAGCCCAGGACCTGATGGATTTACAAATGAATTCTACCAAACATTCAGAGACGAATTAGTGCCTATCCTTCACAAACTCTTCCAAAAAATTGAGAAGGAAGGGACAATACCAAACACGTTCTATGAAGCCAACATTACACTAATACCAAAACCGAACAAGGACAACACAAAAAAGGAAAACTACAGGCCAATCTCCCTAATGAACACTGATGCAAAAATCCTCAATAAAATTTTAGCTATCAGAATCCAACAATGTATCCATAAGATAATTCACCACGACCAAGTAGGATTCATTCCAGGGACACAAGGATGGTTTAACATCCGAAAATCAATCAACGTTATCCAACACATCAACAAAAAGAAATATAAAAACCATACGATAATATCAATAGATGCTGAGAAAGCTTTCGACAAAGTACAACACCCATTCATGATAAAAGCCCTTGAAATTCTTGGGATACATTTTTCTTTTTTTTAACTGGATGTCCTAATCCCTACCAGATGACTTTGTGCTATTGTCAGTATGATAGCCTATTTTGGGCTTTGCATCTTGTAGTCAATATTTTTTATTTTATGTGAGTGTAATCTTAATTAACGAAAGTTTTGATGGCTGTATTTGCTAATTATTCAACACATTAGGTCCTTTCAATTCCTAGGCTATGAAAAAATTATGCATAATTGTAATTGCGATTAAATCAGACAGCGAGAGAGATGCTGGTTTATATGTGCAGTTGCTTCAAAAATAGTTGCAATGGTTTGAAGAGGATAGAGCTCTTTTCTACATCTTTCAAGAACTGCTTAATGTAAATTTTGTAAAGCTTGAACAGAGCATAGCACTGCTGTGATTTCTAAGAGCTTCATTCTTGCTCACAAGCAGAGTATTTGTGGAATCAGCGTTTCTTGTAATCGGGGTCGGGTTGTAAATTGTGGTGCCATCTGCAAATAGACTAATAACATGTGAGGCAATGCCAGTTTTTATGCCTTATAATTTGGGATGATTCTCATCACAACTGTGAGTGATTCTATTGTGAAAGCAAGAGGAATGAGTAGATTACAGTTTCATTCCTCTCTAGACTGCAGTCTAGACTACAAAATTTATTTTGGGGCAAGATTTAGCTTCCTTATACAGAGAAATAATAACCTCAAATACATTTCTCCCAAATCACATTTTCCTTTTATTTCCAAAGAGTCATTCCCTCTGAGGAGCTCCTAGTGCATGGACACATTTTTACAATCTATGGTAGTGAATTAAATTAGAGTTTCCTCTATCAGTGTCTGCCAAGTTCCGGTTCCTAATAAATCTGCTATCTGTGCAGTGTTTGGGAGTGATAGGAGTCTAATAAGGCTCTTTTGTTGCATCTCTAGTGAGTTAGAACAAGAGCACAGATTAGGAATTTTTCTATTTGCTAAAATGCAGAGTGATAGCGGAAATAAAAAGAAGAATTTATGGGATCCCACCTTGCCCTGTTCTCTTGCTATTCTTTAGGTATTCAGTGATTTTTCCTAGTTCTTTTATTTTTTTCTTTAAAGATTTATTTTTATTTATTTATGCATACAAGAACTGGGGTATGGGCCAGAGGTGTAGGGAGTAAGAGGATTCCCCAGAGACAGAGTGGGGAGTAGAACAGACACATCTATGGAAATAGCTGCTGTTGGGAGCAGCAGGTGAGACAGGAGAGGTCTGCTGCACCATGTAGGTTATCTCCCTGGCTGGGGATTGAACTTGTGCTGCAGTGGCTGGTGATAGCTTGATAATGCTGAGACTTTAACCCCTGCACCTCCAGGGAGGCCTCCTTCTTAGCGCTTTTACTATGACCAGACTCAGGTCAAAGTGAGAGTTTAGAGTTTAGAGTTTAGTAATGTATGAATTTCAGGCAGTGGTTAGGAGCCTATGGAAGATGAAAAGACCACTTTCCTCCTCCAAATTCTCATGGTGTCATTTTTACTTACATAGGAGAAAAGTGTGTGTGGGTTTGTGTCACACATGTGGGTGGAAAACATTTGGCCCGCTCTTTTATTCTTTATTTTATTTCTGAAAATTTATCATTGGAATTTTTTCAGTTGTTAATTTAGGAATTTCAAAATACCAGCAGTGCTGTTCTGTACCAAAAAGTTGATCCCTTAACTTTTGAGACTGAGTATTTCAACTGGAGGGCCGGATGAGACATGAGGGCAACCTGGGAAGAAAATTATCTGATGCATCTCAAGCCAGTATTGAAATATTGATCTGAGCTTATTTAGGAAAAGGCTGAGTGCTCTGCGGAGGAAGGAGGGCTTTGGGGACCCCTTGTTGGTTTAGCTCTGGCCCTGGACTCACACCTTATACTCTGTATAACAATGATCTTAGGATGAACGAGATGTACCGTTTTTTCTCTTTAATGGAATAAGAAAGAGATAATGTGAAAACAATTAGCCACCATACCCAGTGAAAAAAGTTCAGTGCTTCATCCTATTTGCTTCATGTCTTCATCTTCTCCTTTGCTCTCTCTTTTAAAGAATGGAATACAATATTACATGTGAAGACACATATTCCCCACTCTGCCCAGAGGCGAGGCTATCCTGAAATGCTGGGACTCTAGTCCATGGGCTTGTACTCTCATGAGTACTATCAACAGTATGTAATGATGCCATTTGCTTTTGAAACTTGTATGAATGAAAGCACCCTGCGCTCAGCGTGCTGAAACAACCTTTCAGAATGTGAAATAACACAAGTTGTTGATTCGTTTTCTGATGAATGTGAAAGTTTTTCTAATTTTTCACTATCATAAACATTACTGTATTCTTCCTAAGAGTTCTTGCTATTCTTTAGGTGTTCACTATTTAAAACAATAGTTGCTAAAGATTTCTGGTAGAAAAGAACAAAATTGACCCTTTATCAAATGAAGTATGGTACCTTTTATTTCTAGTTTATTATATAAGTTAAACCATCTTCTTAAAGACAGTTTTATTAGCCTACTTGGAGGTGTTTCTCCCAAATCCACAAGGTTTATCAAAAGAATTCCTTCAGGGTCTCCCTGGTGGTGCAAGGGGTTAAATCTCATCACTATGAAGCTATCTGCAACCACTGCAGCATGAGATCAATCCCCGGCCAGGGAGATAACCACATGGCGCAGCAGACCTCTTCTGTCTCGCCCGCTGCTCCCCTCAGCAGTGTATTTCAGTACATCTGCCTGTTCTGCTCCCCGCTCTGTCTTTTGTGAATCCTCTCACCCCCCACACACCTCTGGCCTGTACCCCAGTACTTGTATGCATAAATAAATAAATAAATAAATCTTTTTTTTAAAAAAAGAATTCCTTCAGAATAGATACAGTGCTTTGTTTTCAGATATCATGAATTTGATGCTCCCATCTCATTCGTGTCCTGTTCAGCACTCTTTGTTGATTGGTTTCCTGGAAAGGTCTGCAACTCACCCACCCCTAAATCTGTCTTTAACATCTAGTTTTAGAATTAATTTATATGTTAAAGACTTGATTTAATCGATAAGCATTTTTAAAATTTTTAGGTAGGTCAGTCTAGCTCAAAAAGATAGAAATAGCTTTATCAAAAATAAAGGACAAAACTGTCATCACAAATCGAGATAATTTTGCGCCCTACAAGAAAAAAGCTAATTTCTTTACATTAGGGGTAATGTTTTAACTTTTAACTTCAATAATTTGTGCTGCATAATGCAGCTGGGATTACAAAAAGGATGCTGTGTTTGTTATTTATTATAATTGCTGTCAATGTGAGAGAATCAAAAATAGGAATTGCCTAAAAAGTTGATGTTTTATATTTTCTCTGGCTGAAAGCAGTTTTCTGTAGCTGCAATTTCAACAGTGCCCACTGGGTGGCAGCAGCAGCCTACTCAACCCCCTAGCTGGGCGGCACTCAACATGGCATCTTCTCCTTTCCTGGTAGCCAGAAAGCTGTAATTATACAGAATCTGAGTTGGAAGAAAGGATATTTATTTAGAGCGAGTCCCTCAAAATATTGTTAATGTAACACTGTGTGATGGTAGTAGCTTTGGTGCCTGTATCATGGAGACTCCCCACCACCCCCCTTTTTCTTTCTTTTTCTTTCTCAAATAAGCACATTCTTCCATCTGTGTGGGCAACTGTGTATATACAAGTGATCATTTTATCCCAAATCCACTATAGTATGAGCCAAGATATCGTCAAATATTAAACAAACACAGTGTAAGAAACATAGCCCCTCAGAGATGCTGAAAACTACCATTTAGATAACAGAAGAACTGTCAGTTCCTTTGTGAATGCTTCCTTATTCAACATGGCAGCGTCATTTTTTAAGAGCCTGTAACTTTGAAGGAATTAACAGGGACTTGTGCCAATTTCTGTGGAGCTGCCACACTGCACATCCTACTCACACTGTTGCTTGCTGATGTTCAGAGGTGGTGCAGATGCAGAAAATTTCTGACGTGTGTTAGTAACACAAGTCACATTTGAAATGGCTCCTGCTTTCATGTGATAAACAATGTGGGCCTGGCATTAAGGACTTGATTTAAGAAGACGCCCAGATCTGCTTTTGAGCCCTCTGCCTCACACACTGCCCCCGCCCCCACCTCTGACACTGAGCCATGACTTTTGTAATGCCCCAAATAGCCACTGCTTAGGATGCTTCAAGAGAGAAGGGTTAAGTTTAGTTATCAACGCCCTGCTTTTCAAGTTGAGTGTGTCTAAGGCGAAGGATATAGCCAGGCGTGTAGCAAAGTGCAGGCTAAATGTGGCCTACCTTCTTGGAGGGTCCTATTTGCTTCTTGAGTAATATAAACAATTGCTGTTTAATTCTTACAAGTAAATCTAGAATAGACTGCAATATTTATGTGACTTTTAAGACAAAACATGTTTCTACTTGCAATGGGTTATTTCTCCTTACATCTCCCAGACATTCTGGGGCCATTTATTTTCTCTCTCTAGCCTTCAGGAGAAAGAGTAAATAGAAAGTAGGAAATTTGAGAAGCTCTAACCAATTAGCTTAGATATTTTCAACATTAGCACCCAACTGTTATCTATTGCAGAGATAACAGAGGGCATGAAACCCAGGATGAGTGAGTTCTGAAAGGCAGGCCTAGGAAGTGGGACCCTGCAGGACCCTAATAGGTCTCTGTGGACTCTTTGGGCAGAAAGGGGACAGCAGCAGGCCTCCGGCTGCCTCGAGAGGGTCAAAGGCACCAATTTGCTCATGAAATGCCCGAGACTCTCCTGGTCTGTAGTCTTTGAGCCTTGATATTTTGCCTCTTTAGATTGGTTATTCCCTAGTTAAATTACACTATACTGGCAAGAAAGCCCACACCATCTTAAATGGGAGTACTGAGTGTTTGTATTGCTCCATTCTAGATCCTACTCACTCAGGAATATCTTACTCAAGTTCTATCCCCTAGCCCCTGGGGATGGTTTGGATCTTCTGTGCACATTCTTAAACTTTCCAAGACTTCTCATCTGAGTGCCCTACCTGGGTCTACTGGGACTCTCACTGTCTGGCTCCAGCTGCTCCTCATTTTCTACCACTCCCCAGACAGTCAGGGTGACCCAGTGCACCGGCCTCCCCACTGTTGTGCAAACATTCCAGGTCATTCTTATCTCAGGGCCTTTGCATTGCTGTTCCTTCTTCCAGGAATGCCCTTCCCATGGTTAGCAGTTTGGGTCGCTCTCTCCATCATCCATGTTCTGCTCTGATGTTTGACTTACCTTTATTTCCTTTTCTTCATTGTTCTTGTCACGATCTGTCATGTTATATATTAATATTTATCCATTCTTGTGCTTTTTTTTTAAAGGAATTTTTTTTAAAGATTTGTTTATTTATTTATTTATACAAGCACTGGGTACAGTCAGAAGCACGGGAGGGTGAGAGAATTCACCAGAGCCAGAGCGGGGAGCAGAGCAGGCAGAAGGACCGAAGTACACTGCTGAGGGGAGCAGCGGGCGGCAGGAGAGGTCTGCGCGCCATGTGGGACCCTCCTCCGGTGGCCGGGGAGCAGCTGGGAATCGAACCTGCGCTGCAGAGGCCATGGGCAGCTTCACAACCCAGCGCTCAACCACTGCGCCACCGGGGAGGCCCCATTCTTGTGCTTTTTATGACTGAATGTATTTTAATAACAAACTTACAGGAATACACAGAAAAGAAACTACATTAAAAACATGTATTTGCATGTAGGACAATTCAGAAAAGCAGAGTGAATGGGGGAAATCTACTGATTGGTAAATATCTACAAACACCATTTATTATTTGCAATAAGTATAAAATCGACTTATTTAAAAAAATCCAAATGCTGACATTACCCAGTAAAATTTAACAGGTTGATTTATTGTAATTGTTATAAAGTTGAACTTCTGAAACTTGTTCACTGATACATTTTGACTTGTAGTCAGGCTCTGTACGTCCCTATATAAACATTAAATATTCATACGCAAATGAAAATGGAAAAATTGCCAATATCTGATTTCTCCTCCCAATTTATTACACTTGCAACAATATATTTTGTTTTCTTTTGACTTCATATATTTAGGAAAAAAACATATCTAACACAACTACCAGTATTACAGGAAATGAGAAAAATAAATGTTTGAGCGTGAAATGTTTGTTGTCATAGTGGATTCTTGAGCAGGTTCTGCATTGTATGGCAGGATACTGGGTAGCTTTTGGTATAATTATTACCTGTTGTGCAGAGCACACAGGTTAGTGCCGCTTCATAAAGGCCGACTTGATGAGCCTCCCTTGCTCCTGCTGAGCACCAATAGCTGCGCTGGGGAAGCCTAGCTCTATTAAGAAGTCCTGAGCAATTTCTCACACCAGAGACACTTGGAGGGAAGTTTGCAAATCAGAAGTTTCATGGGCCTCCTTAGTGGTGTGGGGATTAAAGCCTCAGCACTATCAAGTTATCTGCAGCCACTGCAACATGAGTTTGATTCTAGCCAGGGAGCTAACCCTCATGGCGCAGCAGACCTCTCCTGTCTTGCCTACTGCTCCCCTTAGCAGTGTACTTTGGTCAATCTGCCTGTTCTACTCCCCACTATCTCTCTGGTGAATCCTCTCATGCCCCACGCCTCTGGCATGCACATCGGTTCTTGTGTGCATAAATAAATAAATCTTTAAAAAACCCCACAAAAACAGAAGTATCACGGAAATGCCACACCACTCCATGGGGAAGGTGAGATTTCTTTACCCCTGCAGTGGAGGGCGCACTGTTAGTGTGGATTTTGAGGCCAGTTGTTTTTTAGTGGCTTTGGCAGCGGCTAGATTTTCTGGCTGCCTGCTTTGCGGCAGCCGTGGCGTAAAGACCTCCTTACTTCCCAGGCTTGAATTAATGCAGAAGACCGGCTGCCCTGCCCACCAGCATCACCAAACCTTTTGGTTTCACCTCCTTGGGTCCCTAGGCACAAGGTCCCTTTGCCAGCCCCCCTCGACCCAGCGTCTGCTGCATACAAACTTGGCTCCCAGAGCAGAGCAAAATGGAAACAATAGCTCTGCGCATCTGACTTCCTTCCCAAACCAACTCTATTTATTGTTTGCTTTCCATCCCCTCTACCACAGTATAAAAGCCATCAGGGCAGAGCCATTATCTTGTTCAATACTGTGTCACCAGAACTGCAAATAGTACCTGGGTTATGGTCAGTGCTCACAATAAATTTGCTGTCGGGATGGCTGAATCCTGCCAGTTCATGGATCTGGTAACCGAGGTCCCGCAATGAGGCACACAATGAGGTCAGGGGCTGCGAGTGACAGAGCCAGTGGGGTCCTGTGACTCTCCCACTGGGCTGACCTCCCTGCTCACATCCTCTGCTCCTTTGTGGCTCACTGTGTGGTTCATGGCTCTGTAACTGGAATACAAGCATCTTGAATGCAAGTGTGATGACCTTTCTTTGGTATCCACAGCACCTAGCACAGTGCCAGGAATCTAACATGATTCATGAGGGCTTACAACGATGTTATCTGGAAAAAATTTGAAATCTATACATTGGGGCTAGAGGATGATTTCTGAAATCAGGAATCCTGAAAGATTTCTTTGATTCTTAAGGATTGTCTCTTTTCTCCTGACCCATCTGGAGCTTATCAGTCTATGCATTTAGGAAAGAATAAAAGATGAGGTCGCTGCGTTTGGCCTTTTAGTATCAAAAAGAAATATTTGCCTTAGCCGGATCTGGCAAACTAAGGGTCCCAGAAGACCACAGGGCCATTGCCAGCACTGGCTTTTAGAAACGGCTGGCTAGTTTTATTGCCAGTTAATAGCATTTGTATTTGTGCTTTTGCAAATAGCCATGAGAAATCAATCGTCAGGCATGGGCCGTGTGAGGAAATTACTGACGGTACTAGAAAACTGACTGGGATGAGGACAATGGTTCAGTAACTCCATCAAGTATGTGAGGACTAAGGGAACCAGCTTTATATTGGGTATTGCTGTTCACGAAGTAAGATTTGGTAGTGCCTGATGCTAATGCGCCTCCTCTCCCCCCTGTGCACATAGTCACAGGGCTCCGGAGAGCACCTTCTTCATTTATGGTGAATTAACCCATTTCAATTCATCCTCCTGCCAACCCAAGAAAAATAGTAAGGCTGCAGTATAACCGAGAGGCATTTATTCAAGAAATGGTGCATGACCTAGAGGCAGTCCCAGTGTGTTCCCTCAGGGTCAGGGCACAGAGGAGTTTCAAAAAATCAGGCAGGGAAGTAACTGAAGTTATTTGTTGCACAACTCTTTGGATTAAGTCCATCTGTCCAGGATTGGTGGGCAAAAGTCTCCGGACAGAAGGCCGTGGTGAGAGTCTGTGGATATGGTCAGCAGATGATTTCTGTTTTCTCTAATCTCCAAATGGATGAATCAGGTTAAGTTTCACCTAGAAGACTCAAGATGGCTGCTTAGAGGCAAAATGGAGTCTCTTATTGAAAGCTGGTTTCACACTGCAAATATGAGGAATGGCTGTTTTCAGTAGTGTCTACACACAAAAAAAGTTCCAAAAGATACTTTATTATTCTGGTAAGAGGAATCAGGATACGTAATTTTGAATTCTGTCTGTACCATTAATTTGTTTTAAGATGTTAGGCAAGTTATTTATGCTCTGACTCTGTTTTCTTATCTGTTAGATGGAAATAAAAATGGTACCAATTGCATGGGTTGTTGACATTAAGTGAGAACCTGTGAGTAAAGAGTTTATCACATTATCCAACAAGGAGGAAGGGTTCAAAGCATTTAAAATAAGCAAATATGACATGGGCGGCCATCTTTTCTTTGCCGAGAACAAACCTGGACTTGATCCTGAGTGAGGTGAACTCAGAGTATAATGAGATTCTGAGTACTGAAGTGAGTTTAAGCTTGTAGTTCTGCAGTGAGCTGAAAGCCCAACTCTTTGAGGGAGATTCCAAGCATGATTTCTTTGTGTAAGGGATCTCCAGTCAATGGAGATATTTGCGATTGTAAATTTGGGCAAAGAACTATCCTCTGTGAGACAGGGTGCGTTTGTGGGAGTCAGGCCAAACACAGGTCCCATGAAACTGAATGTGCTGCCTCTCGTCCCTGGCTTCCTCTTGTAGAAACAAAGGACTTGTAGGTGTAGCAGGGGCTGTCCTTGCAGGGACTGTAAGTGGCTGAGACTGTTACCAGCTGCTTTTTTTCAATTCAAATATTTAACAGACGGTTGAAGATGAAGAAATTACTATAAATTACCATTTTTCCCCCGGAACTTAATTTCTGTGAAGGAGGGGGAGGGAGTCCCTTGTATCAAGCATCTGTTTTTCAGTTTTGGAGCCACCAGGAGGTGGCACCAGGGCTGGGTTCCTGATGGGTCCTTGGAACACCGAGGAAAAGAAATGTTAGCACAGCCTCAGTCTCTGCTTTTGGATGAAACCTTTATTTCTCAGGAAATCTGAACAGAAATCCTGGCTTTGGCGTTCTGCGAATTAAAGGTTCTTCTCTTTTGATCCTCCTGTGCACTGAGTTGCCTGTCATGATGACTTGCGTCACTGATGTTGTCTCAGTATATCCTCTGACATGAAACAGAATCAAGTGTGGAGAGGGATTTTGAATGATTAAGATAAGAACTTTCTAGTATATTGCAAAAAAAGAATTGTAGAGATCGTGCTCTTTGGGGAATAGTAGATGTTTTGGATTATGCATTTTCCCCCTTCTTTTCAGATCCTTTTTGTTACAGGATAGGGAGAGGGGCAACCCCCAACCCCGTCTCCTGTCCAGCTTTTCCTTCCTGCTCAGCTCCTCTCTCCTGTGGGTGGGGCAGGGAACCTGGATCCTCCCCTTTTCCTGGGGATCACCCTGTTACATTTTCACCGCCCACGAACCAATGTAGCTGATGCAAGAGATTCTAGTACTTTCTACCAGGCAGTTTTCACACTTAAGGACAGATTTCTTACCAGGATTAATACAAATAATGACTACAACATAAAAACTGCCTCACACATTTACATTCTAGGTTCCAGCATGACACTGAGCACATGGGATTCATCATGTCATTTAATCCTCACCATAATCTTCTGGATTATGTATTTTATTGTCCCATTTTTCAGGCTGGAAAACTGAAGCTTAGGTTTAATAATTTTCTCAAAGTCATTCAGCTAGTGAGCAGGAGAGGAGGGATTGAAACCCCTGAAATGTGATCCCACATCTGCATAGTTGATCACTGAATCCCACTAAAACAGTGACTGTGGGATGTGGTGGGGGCATAACAGAGTACCCTGGAGACAGTTCTCAGGGTTCCAGATAGCTTGGTGCACAGAGAGCACACAGGTGTATAGATGTGGGGAGCTCATCACAGTGCCATGTCCATGGGCTCTGGCAACAAGCCACACAGAGCCCCAAATTCTAAGGCCTGCACTATTTGATTTCTGCATTTCTCCCTTCTCTCCTTGATTATAACTTTCCAGGTATCTTTCTCTTCCTGGAATTTTCAGGCCCATTTCTACCCCAAGCTCTTTGCACCTGCTGATCCTGATTCTCTCAAATCCTCAGGACTGGCTATTTATCCTTAGGACTCAGTACAGGTGTGACCTCCACTGAGGACCCCTTTCTGACCATGCCATCTGATGAGGCTTCCCTGCCTCACATCCTCTTCATCTCCAGTACATTGTTTTATTTTCATTATGGCACTTGTGATGATTTCTAGTTATTTCCTCTACTGTTTACCTGGGTGATATGTTTTCCCCCTAGTTAGAATATAAACTCTAAAAGGCAGAGATTCTCACAGTCTGTTCATTGCTGCATTCCTAGAACCCAGAACAGTACAGACAAATGGGCGGTGCCTAATAAATATTTATTAAGTGAACATGGTGGAGGATGTGATAAAGCAGGAGGAGCCGCGGGCTCACCCACCAGGAAGCTGGAGGCACCACTGGAGCCCCGGCTGGCCAGCAACCACAATGGCCAGTCCGTGGCAAAGGCAGATCAGTGGCTAAAAATGAAGTTTGAATCTATCACCCTTAAGACAAATACAATTGTTCCTTCTTAGGTAAGGAAATAATGCAACAAGCCAAAAACAAAACTAGGCAAAAGAGAAACCAGAGACATTCTGCAGGGGAGGGGGAGGGAGAGAGATCAGAACACGGGAGGGAAGAGCACAAGAGACTGTGGTGATGGTTTAGGGGTGACTTGGTGGTGGGGATTCTATGGGGATTATACCTGAGAGGAACAATGATGTAAAAAATACATATATAAATTAAAAAGTAAATGAATTAAATTAAATGACTTATTAAAAAAAAAGGACTGGGGCTTATTTGCTTGTGTTTAAACCCTGACTCTGGTACCCATTGGCTGTGTGATCTTGATCAAGTCAGTTAACTCTTTTGTCTCTCATTTCCCCATTAACTTATTGAGCAGTAATAATAACAATAACAATGATAATAATATTGACCTCATAGGGTTATTATGAAGATTAAATCTGTTGATATTGGTGGCTTGCTTAGAATGGTGTCTGGCACAGAGTGCTCCTCAACTACATTTGTATTTTTTTTTTTAAAGGATGGACGGGATCCTTTACTGCCAGACTAAGGAGCTAGAGCTTATCTAGAGGCAATTGGGAGACATTGAAAATTTTTTTTTAAAGATTTATTTATTTATGCATACAAGAGCTGGAATGCAGGGGGTGGGGAGGTGGGACGGGAGGTGAGAGGATCCACCAGAGACAGAGCGGGGAACAGAACAGGCAGACTGACTGAACCACACTGCTGAGGGGAGCGGCGGCGGGTGAGACAGGAGAAGTCTGCCTCACCATGTGGGTTCCTTCCTGCCCGGGCCAGGGATCAAACTTGTGCTACAGAGGCTGTGGATTGCTTCATTGTGCTGTGCTTAATCCCTTGTGCCACCAGGGAGGTCTTACAACTACATTTGTTAAACAAAGATATAATCAAACAAAAGCCTGTGATTTTAGAAATTCAGAAAAAATGAGAATGCTAGTGTTGGGAAAGATCCTGCTTTTAGGAAGAGGCCGCATTTGGATTGAAGGAGACGGGGTGTCTGAGGGGTTTCTTGCATTTGCTCTGGTTCCCCTAGATATTTACTCAAGAAATGTTTGTTGAACATGAGTGAAAAATGGGCGATCCTCCATCTTTCCAATAGTATTCTAGGAATTCACTCTATATAATGGAATTTTTGAAAGAATATTAATAGTATTTGTATTTATCATACAAAGTTCTAAAAAACATACAAAGTGCTAAAAAAAAAAAAAAAAACCAAAACCCCTTTCCCTCTTGCCATGTTTTTTCTGCCCTGGTTGGGTGGGGTTCAAGGCTCTGGGATGAATTTTAATTGTCTGTAGCATGATTTTTGTTAGGAGAAATGCAATTTCCTCACTCTCGCCCCTCAAACTCAACCAACAGACATTGAGCAAAGGTAGATGTGTGGGTGTAGAGAGGGTAATAAAAAATAATCCCTGCCAAAATAAGCATTGAGAAGAAGCTTTGAATAATTGGTGGTCCAGAGCTGGCAGTGCGTGTATAGAGAACAAAGGGGGATTGAAAGTGGGGGTGCACAGACAGATACCACTGTCCCAGGTGAGGACTTCATGCCACAGAGGAAAATATGTTCACAGATGCCAAACAGGTTCACAGGTGACTCTGGGAGGGATGGTGGCATCTCAGAATAGCAACACCATTGAAAACCAAACAAAATGCTCATTTTTATATTAGAGGAGAATGGGTTTTGGAGAAGGACTCCAGTGAAGTGCATTTCAACAGGGTAAAATGTAAAGAGAACATCAAGGTTTCTCTATTGATCGAAGGGAAATAATTACAGTGACATCATAAGAAGAATCAATGGACTCCCGATGCTTAACTCCAGTTCTGATTTATGAAATCTCACCCATTCTCAACCCATGGCCTCAGGACACAGTGGCAAGTAATAACATTTAATGAAAACACATAAAGTAGAAGCATCAATGACAGCACTCTCAAAATCAATAAAATGCTAATTTCTGAAAATTGTGCTTGCGTGGGACGTGGGGGGGTCAGCAGTAAGGAATTCCACAACAAAGAGCCTTTGTGAAAGGGAGCAGTCTTCCATTTCCTGTGGCACGACCTTGGAGATCCTGCAGCTCAAACCCCTCACTGTACAGAACTATACAGAACTGAGCTCCAGGGAACTGGTAGTTTCATGGCAGAGGGAGTTAGTAGTAGGATAGTAATCTGAGTTTCAAACTGGTATTCTTCATTTCCTTGACACCAGTTATTTGAGTTTCAGAGTTATTAGCAGTAATACCCTCCCTTTCTTCACAGGGGGTGCCTCGATACCACCCCATGCCCAAGCTGATGAAGAAATCCACCCACCAATGGCACAGGTGCTTCTAAATCTTCTTATAACACATGACATCTTTCATGCCTGAGTGCATCTCCATAAAGGTTTATAATTGGCAACCTGCAGTGTGACATTTCTAAGTAGAATTGCTTTCTTTGTGTCTGCAGTTCCCCTCCCTGTCACTTGGATTTGGGCAGAGCACTCCAAACATCAGCCTCACAATCCACTTCTTCCCCTGAGATACATTGTTGGAGGGCAAGGAGGCCACTCAGGGCTCAAACTAAACGGCAAATGAAACAAATTCCCCTTTAATCCATTTAGAACATAATGCAATTCTGCAATAAATAAAATTTTCTTTTCATCCAGATGAGATCACTTGGGTTAAATGTTGGAAACTTGAGTAGGTTGTGTGGGGTTGGGATTACATGGGGTTTTCATCGATTCCCAGCACTCGGTCTGAAATCTGGGCACAGAGTTCTGGAAACTGATTTTTTTAGGAGTCGGCTGCATTGATCTCTGCTAAAATGGAAAATGGAAGTTGCTTCAAGTCTTAATTGCATTTCATCCTTTGGTGAATCTTATCAAGCAGCAACAGTGAAGAACAATAATAATGCGGGTTGCAGGAATGTGGGACTGAAGTGATTACAGACATTGAGACTATAGAGTGACTGAATTTTACGTGCTGCAAGACTCTACCTGAAAATACTAACCTTCTTCTTGCTCAAGATCAGACAGTAGCTGTTCCTTCAGTGACAGCATGGTCTGTGTTGTTGTCGTTGTTTTTTTAAGATTTATTTTATTTATGCATGCAAGAGCTGGGGTGTAGATGGAAGTGCAGGGGGGTGAGGGGATTCACTAGAGGCAAAGTGGGTAGCAGAACAGGCAAACCCACCTAAACACACTGCTGAGGGGAGCAGTGGGTGAGACAAGAGAGGTCTACTGCGCCATGTGGGTTTCTCCCTGGATAGGGATCAAACTCCTGCTGCAGTGACTGCAGATAGCTTCATGGTGCTGAGACTTAACCCCTTGAGCCACCAGGGAGGCACCACGGTCTGTGGTCTGTGTTCTTCTGAGTGTTTGGTTCTCTCTTGAATGCCTGCTTGCTCGAGTGTTGGGCGGAGGCTGTCTCTGTGCAGGCCCTCTCACAAACAGATGTCTCCTTTAACAGCTGATAGAATGGTGACCACGGAAAACCAGGGAAAGCTTGGTCAATCCTATCCAAGTCAGAACTCCTCCCAAACTTTCTGTATGCAGAGAGCTTAGAGTTGTCTGTGGTTCAAAGGGGGTGGCAACTAGGAAGCTTGTTCTGTAACAGAGCTCGCATAATAATTTAAACTGTCATTTATTGGAAACATTTCATAGTGGACATGACTCATATAATGCTCAAAACGATGCTATGGCAGATATTCTGTTTTTTTAAAAAAGATTTATTCATTTATGCATACAAGAGCTTGGGTGTAGGACAGAGGTGTGTTGGGTGAGAGGATACACCAGAGAGAGTGGGGAGCAGAACAAGCAGATCTTCTGAGATACACTGCTGAGGAGAACAGCGGGAGAGTCAGGAGAGGTCTGCTGCGCCATGTGGGTAGCTCCCTGGCTGGGGACTGAACTTGTGCTGCAGTGGCTGTGGAAAGCTTCATAGGTTGCGTCTTAACCCCTTGTGCCACCAGAGAGGACCCAGATATTCTATTATTAACCCATTGTTCTGATTTCCATTTCCATTTGTGCTGTAACTTGCCCAAGGCCAAAAACAAGTGGTGATGAGACTCACTGTAGTCTTATTCCAAAATCCATGCCCTTTGCCACTCTCCCTCCCTGCCTCTCAGCGTACTGACTGATACTTAGGTTATGTGCTTGTATGGGGTGACTGATGGGGAAGTTGTTCCACCCAAGGTTCTAATGAAGGTTTTTTAACTGAAGGTGTATGCTACGGAGAGCTTTGTCTGTAACTTAACACAGCATGGATCCAAGACAGTTCTGTTGGTGAACTGAGAATCTGCTGGGCCTACTGGTGATGAGAGCAGGGAGAAAGGTAAATGCCTAAACCCCATTGTCTAGAAATTAGCGAAGAGCACAGTCATTGTCTATGAAAGAGGTCAAACTACATGGCAGGAAGCCTGGCGGTAGCAGACAGAGTCACAGTAAGTACATTCAGTGGTGTTATCTTCAGGGATGGACATGACACTTTTTGGTCTTTGTTGTGAAGACATAACAAGTATTTTGAGAGAATCACACTAGTGCCTTGCTCGGGAGCATTAGAAAGGTCAGTGAAGGCTGTTTCTGCCATTGTTTTAATAGTTTCAGCAGAATGATGAGGATGATTTGGACTCATGCTGATGAGAAGTCTCCCATGGCCGAAAGAAAAATCAGCAAAACAACTTTTGATATCAGAGTAGCTGTGAACCTGGAGATGCAGTCAAAGTTTAAGGGGGATAATGTCAAGTTAGGGGATTCATAGATTTCATTTTATTCTAGTTGAAGGAGGGGACTCCTGATGGATTAATCAGTCATTGAAAGAGTTGTTAGTGGGAAAGAAACTTTACCATACATTTGTCCAAATGTATTAATTATTAAAATGGCATATGCTAGTTATAAAAAAAAAACCCCAAAAATATGCAATGAAGAAATTCCTTCATTTATCCTACAAATATTTTTTAAGTATCTGCTATGTGCCAGGCGTGGTTTCGGCCTTTCAGATACAGCAGTGAGCAAAATAGACAAAACAGCTGCCCTTGAGTCGCTCACACTCCAGCAGGGGAGGCAGACAGAAGACATAACAATTAAGTAAAAGTGCAACGAACATGTCTGAAAAGGATAAATGCTTTGGGAAAAAACCAGAGCGGGGGGAGAGGAAAGGAAGCTGGGGTAGACTTGTCGTTTGGAAGGATGGTGGAGTAAGAGGTCTTGTAAAGGTGACCAGTGAGCAGAGATTCAAAGGAGATGAGAGACTTAGCCTTTGGGACGTGAGTGGAGGGACTTCAGGCAGAGGTAGTGGGCCAGTGCTGAAGTCCCTTGTGCCCAGAACAGAGCAAGCAAGGGGTGGGGGCGCAGATAATGGTGGGACTAGAGAAGTGATTGTGACCAGATCATGAGTGAATAGGGTTGATGGCAGGCCTTTGATCAGAGGTGTAAGATAACCTGACTTCCTGTTTTAAGAGATTTTCTCTAGCAGCCGTATGAAGAATAGACCGTAGCATAGAGGTGAATGAAGATGTACTCCTGAAATGCATGCAGTTTTGTAAATCAATAAACCTTATTAAATGGAAAAGAAACAGAAAAGTGTTATAGACTGTGTGGGCACAAGGGTAAAAGCAGGAGACTGTGTTGGAGGCTCACGCAGTGATTTAGGTGGGAGAAGATGGTAGCTGGGATCAGGCTGGTAGCAGCAGAGATGCTGAGAAGTGCTAGGACTCTGGACATCTTGAAACTAGAGCCGAAAGATTTCTGAAGGACTCAATGTGGGATGTGTGTATGTGTGTGTGTGTGTGTGTGTGTGTATACCCGTATATATATAAAATATATCTATTATATCTATTATATAGAAAAGAAGCTTCAAATGATGACTCTAAGTTTTTTGGCTTAAACAGTTGGAAGAAGTATTTGCCTTCAACTGTGATGGAAAAGTCTATGGGTAGAGTTAGTTTTTGATGGGCATATAGATACTTCAGTTCTAGGCATGTTGATTTTGAGTAGGGAGTTGGAGTTCAGGAGTGAGGTTGGACCGAGCTGTGGGTTAAAATATTGAATACCTTTTTATGTAGTAACATTTATTTCTCTACTTGTTGAAGATTTCTTTTACATGCTTGTCGCTACTTTTGCAGCCTATGTAGAAACAAACTGGTCATTAAAGCCCACTTCCATGTCCATGTCTATTGGTGGCAGGTATGCACATGGCAGATAAATAATCTCACCCTCTGGGCCTCAGTCTGAAGCATTTATCTATATGGTTTTCCTCTAAAATTCCTTCTTTTTCTCCAGTTCTCTTGTCTTGCTTCTTCAAGTCTCTGTCTCAAGGAACCATTAAGCTCTTGCTATGATTTAGTGTAGATTTTTGACTAAGGTCATCTCTATTTCTGGGAAATGTAAACAGAAGATGCACTATATAGAGTTTGACATCCAGACCATTTTAAGACTTTGATTCTGAGTGACGAAACACTAATAAATGTCCACAACATTTCAGAAAGGGGCTGATAAAAGTTGAAAGTTGACCAACCTCTGTTTCAACACTGGTCAATGCTAATAACATGGGTTTTTTCATCTTGTATCAACATTGAGATGGTTGTTTTAATGCAGCCACCTTGACCCCATGGTGTTTTGATGTCCAGTAAAAGCAAATAAAAAAGAACACAGCAATTACACTTTTGTGAATTTATCCTGCAGGTATACAGAAGCAAAACAAATTATGTACACTTACTCATTGCTGCACCATTTATAATAATAAATGATGTTCATTTATTATGCATAAGTGATGAACACCACAAGTGTTCATCAGTGGAATACTGATTCATCGTGGTATGTCTATACCACAAAATACTGTGCAACTATAAAAAAGAATGGGCAGAACCATATGTGTATTGTAGTATGCTATTTTTTTGTCTAAAAAGGACGGGAGGATAATATATATTCTTGGTATATGCAAAAAGAAGCTAGGAATACACAAGAAAACAATAATGTAGTTACCTAGATGGTAGAAAGCAGGAGGACAGAATCCACTTAAGACCTTTCAAATTAAAAAAAAATAACTTAAGAATTCATTGCCTGTTTTAGTTTCTAAAAAAATGCCCATGTCATATACACAACCGATCTCTCCATCCCATATTGGAGCCCTATGCCATGCCTACCATGACTCCAGTCTACATAGCCTGACCCTATCTTGTAGAAATATTTGTTTTTCCAGACAATTTTTGGTAATTCAAAACATGATACTGTTGTTAGAAATATCTGGTTCAAAATGCCAACTTACCAGCTCAACAGAGATACAGCAAATGAAACTAAATTGCTCTCTAGAATAAGGAAGCTCTGAGGGTTTGGTGCAAGATTTTAGCCATTCACATTTATTCACTCAACTAACAAACAGACATTTATTCAGCCCCTCCACTGTGCTGGCCCCTTTTCTGTATTGAGGGCAATAACAGTCAGGAGCGAGGAGCATTGATGGGGGTGCGGGTGGTGCAAGAGCATCAGCTGCAGGTTGCTGGAGAGGTGGGTCTGGACTGGGGGTAGACAGCACAGGGAGTGGAGGGATTTGCTCTTTTGTTGCTTGTTTCACTGAGACAGGAAGACTGGAGTGTCCAGTCACCACTGCTGGCTTAGGGAGAAACAGTTCATCTGACCTTGCATGAACCCTTCTCTCTGTTGTCCGAGATGGACTTCACCTTCAAAGATGTCAGAAGCAGATAAAGAACCACACCCAGGCAGAACAGCCGCAGTGACTTCTGTTTTTCCAAAAGGCATTAATGCTGACTGCCAGTTCTCATTGCATGGTGGCTTATTGGCTACATTACTTTGTTGTGTGTAACCTTTCAGTTCAGAGGTATATTAAGGTGATAAAAATGAAAGGCCCCACTTTTCTGTTAAATCGTTTGAGCTAATAAATACCAGTGTCAGGGGGAAGGAGGGAGTTGCTGAGGTCACAGGCAGGTTTTTTGTTTTCTTGTTTTGTCTTCTCAGGATATCCTACAGCTGCAAAGAGGCTTGGAAATTTCAGAAGTAAAACAATGATGTCATGCCAAGCTCTTGGGTCCTTTGTTATACCAGAAGTTTCTCTGGGACTGATGTATTTGTCCTATGTAAAGGAAAATGAGGTCTTAGCTTATTATACCTTTCAGATATAGTTCTGTCTCAAAACTGATGCCTACCATTAATAAAATCACTGTTTTTTTGGGGGGGTGTGTGTGACCCTGCGGTTAATTAAGATCATTCATGGGTATCACATAGCCTGCTGTTAATTACTGACATTTGATCAAGGCCAAGTTCCCTAGGAATCAGAGAGTGGTACAGCGGAGGATGAGACCAGGAGGGTGGGCACTGATGGAGAGAGGAAGACTTTGTTAGTGACTAGGGGTGTGAGTTATGAGGAAGGGTGAATGGGGTGGGCAGGACATTCTGAACCATGGCGTGGGTGTGCTGAGCACTCATCTGGGAGAGGAACACAGTGTACAGAAAACAAAAACGTGAGAAGGGTGGGCTGTTGGAAAGAGGTGGGACAGGATCTAAGGCAAATTTCACTTACTTTCCAATATTATCAGCATCCTTAGCTTTGGGCACAAGGAAAGCCTGCATGAGAAGGGGAAGAAAAAAACCTGGTAAGCTTACACTTTGCTGACTATTGCAAATTCTTCATCGAGATTTTCTGCAGAGACCTTGTTTACTTGACTGAATCATCTTGTCATTAGAGATCTCTGGATATTGAAGTAATTAAAGACTGAAGGAAGGACACGTGGAGTATTCTTGAGGCACAATGCAGTCTTTGAGAAGCTCACTGATTTGAGTTGTCACGTGGATGGTTCTGTCACACCCAGCTCAGCTGCTCTGTGACTAAGGATTATAGTTGTAGATATCACCGAGGAACTGAAAATATAGCCAATTAATTTCTATGATTTGCTAGTGCAGTGTTATTTTATGTGTGTAAACACCATGTGTTCATGTTTGGGCAAAGTGTGGCCTTTCCTTTTAACGAAGGGCCCTCTCATGGCTGCGGTGACAAAGTGGCAAGCAGTCAGTAGGTGTTGAGGGAGGCGACCCTGGTTTTTATTTTTGAAATCATTATTTTCAGTTTTACATCAAGGTTAAAAATGTTGCATAATTATTTGATTCATTTCACAATAGTGTTTAAATATGTTGTTTTGCCATGCAAAACCATATGCTACATAGAGAGCAAATCCATCCATCTCCATCCATCTGTGCCTCCATCCATCCATCCATCCATCCAACACACAGTCCACAAGCCTGTTCTGAGCTGTGTGGAGATTGTGGGGTGCAGGGATGGGCAAGTGCTGACCCTCCAGCCCTCTACAGCTTACAGTTCTTGAGGGGAGGTAGATGTTAATCGAATTACCACAAAAATAAGTGTATTGTTTCAAATTCATAGCAAGTGTTATGAAAAAAGAGGCACAGCATTGAGTGAGCGTATATAAGGAAAGAGATATTTAAGTAGAGAGCTGAAGAATGAACCAGGCAATAAGGTGCAGGGACTCGGAGGTGGGGCAGAAGGTTCAGAGTCTTGCAGACAAAAAGGAGTCTGGGAAACCAAAAGACCAGTGTTTTCAGAGTGCAACTCATCATATATGACTTCAGCTATGCAGCTGAAATTGATTGTTTTAGGTTTTTTATTTGAAAAATGAAGGTTCTGATTCTGGCTCCTTATCATGACAAATAGCAACTGCCCCATCATTCATGAAAAATTGAGCAGCCCTTTTGAGTTCTCAAATGAAAGGTGCTGTAATGGCATATACCCTGCCAAAAGCTACATCCAGAGGGAAAAAACATTAATAACTTGGCACGCTCCTCAGCTTTGGGCATGCAAGTAGATAATGAAAGTTCTTTAATTATGTTTTCCTTTGTGATGAAATCACAATTGAATTTTTCTGCAAATCAGAAGTCTTTTCCTCTAAAGTGGAGTTGTGAGCTTCATCTGCTGGTTTCCCACGGGACTGGGCCGGATGAGTCCTCAGGCCCACACTAGTTAAGTCTATTATATTTTAGCACACAGATGAAGATTTTGCTCTTTAAAAGATAATTGCTCAGGAAACTAAAACAATTTGCTTCTATTATCTTGTTTTAAAAAAATCAGTTTTTTTTTTTTGAAGGCTGAGATTTATCTGAACAGGCCTTTTTAGGCATACCTATGATTTATATTCGGCTAATTTGAATTTACCAGGAACTGATTTGGAAGGTGGGTCAGAGGCCAGCCTGTGTAAGTCAAGGAGGGGACTCAAGACTCTCTCCTGTAAACTGAGATGAGCACACACACTTTAGGGACTAGTGGCTTTTGGGCCAGGTGAGTAAAGAGCAAAAATGAGCCCCAATATAAATATTCATTTTAGTGTAGAAGCGGGGCCACTTTACATCAAGAAGGAGCTTCCAAAAAGAAAATAAGTCTGTTGTTGCACAGATAGCTTTTCAAGTTTTGATACATAAAATGCCTAATATGAAACTCCTTATTTTTTCTTGTTGAATTACCTAGAAAGATGTCTTCTTTTTTTAATATATAAATAAATATTTAATTTGTCAAAAAAAAAAAAAAAAAGAAGGAGCCGCCAGAGTAGGAAAGTGGTGGGGTTTGGTTGTTGGAGCTTTGCCATACTGTTTGTGACAGTGGCTAACAGGCCCAGCTAGGTGACCGAGGCTGTTGTCCATTTCATTCACGCATCTGCCTTGGAAGAGATTTTGCAGTGCAGTTGTCTTTCTCAGCTGGAAATAGTCATCCCCCATCTGGATGTTATTACCCTTATGAGATGCAGCTCTGAGCTGCCCATGGAGGGTCGGCTCCATCACCAATGAGCATGTCCAGCAGGGAGGTAGTCGACAGCTTCTTCAATTGCCGGCATCTCTGCCTCCCAACCACTCAGCTCCAGGAGCTGTTGGCCAAGTGAATCAAAGGGCAGGAAGGAGGCCAAGCTTAGATGTGAAGGGGGATAAACCTGAAGCTCTTTTGAACTCAGAAGCACTCACTCACCCAGGGGAATAGCACAAGGGATATGGATTTTGTTTATTTTTTGTGTCAATATTTTGCTTTACAGTTCCTATCAGATACTAGTTCAGTTGATTATAAGGATTCAGGACTTTAAAAATAATTTTCCTTGACTGCTAGGTTGGGAAATGAGAAGGTATCATTTTGTGGGGTGCTGTGGTTCAGGCTGATTTTTCAGCAGTCTGGAGGCTGATCTAAGCTCATGCTAAATTAAAGCCAGAGGTTAAGTCAATATTTGCTACTCAACACGGGCATCTTCATCTGACTAATGTAACTGGAAGAGCTGATTTCTGCATAGTATTTAGAAGAAAGTATGTAAGAAAATGTGGAGCAGGAAGTTTTTCCTTCCACCCACCATTTTGCAGATGTAGGTTCAAATCTTAGCTTCACCCTGACTGGCTCTATGAATTTAGATGAGTCACTTTTCTAACTTTTCATTTTCTCATCTGTAAAATGTGGATAAAAGCAATTACCTTGTTGTAGAAATTAAAGCATATAAAATGTACATTTTCTTGTGCCTCTCTATAATAAACCCTCAAAAGTTTGCGTTATTGTTATTACCATTCATCCAATATATTTTAATGCCTACAAAGTACTATGCATTGTGGAAGATAGCAAGAAATGTAGTTGGAGAGAAAAAGCATGGGAAACTGAAAAAAAGGGGTACAATCTACTAATATTAACAAGGTGATAAGTAAAAAATAATTACAACTAAATGGACAGAGCAGATGAAAATTAGTAGGAGTTCAAAGTTCACTGAGCCCTGCAATAATGAGCGAAGGCTTCATGGAGGAAGAGAGCATTGGATGGCAGGTGGGTGGGATTTAGGGCCAGGGCTCTACTCTTGTCCCCATAACCAGACCCTGAATACCCTGGTCTCATAGCCTGGATGAGATGCAGGCCTGGTTGGGGAGGTCCCAAGGAGATCCCATTCCCAGGTGACTTTTACTAGTAGCCTAACTTTCAGGAAAACATCGTGCCTGTCTCCTTTGACTGTAGTTTCCTATGTTGAGAGAAATAATTCTTTTCCCTTGATCCTTTATTCAGGTCATGCTTTATTGATTATCTAGTACACACCACTTACTATATGCAGACATAGAGATGAAACGACCAGAGAACCATCCTCACCTACTTCCTTTGGATACTCAAATAGAGAATCCTTGGATTGTTGATGGAGCCAGGGCTGGAAGCCCCCACATGGTCAGGGACCACTGATGGTGAAGGAAGGAGGAAGATTTAGATGTCTTAGTCTGTAGCCATGGGAACTGTGGCCCCATCACAAGGAATCTGTCATAACCAAGGGAATAATTTTTAAAAAAATCATCCACTTTTTGTTAGGAAGGAAACCACTTTCAATTTCTGTCTCTGTCTCTCTTTTTAATTCTTATATTTTGACCCCCACCTACAGAGCAGTGAACTTCTGTCCCATCTTCCCACGAGGAAGTGATGGAGAAAACACTTTGGGGATCAACTTTCATCCCTTCCTTTAGATGTTTCCTATTTGCCAGTCTGATTGCTCAGTGTCTGAGATTCATTAAACTACATCTGGGCCTCCCCAGTGGCGCAGCGGTTGAGTGCTGGGTTGCGAGTTTGCCCGCAGCCTCTGCGGCGCCGGTTTGATCCCCGGCTGCTCCCCGGCCACTGGAGGAGGGTCCCACATGGCGCAGACCTCTCCTGCCGCCCGCTGCTCCCCTCAGCAGTGTACTTCGGCCCTTCTGCCTGCTCTGCTCCCCACTCTGGCTCTGGTGAATTCTCTCACCCTCCCGCGCTTCTGACTGTACCCAGTGCATGTATAAACAAAAAACAAACAAACAAATAAAATAAATAAATAAAAATGCCTCTATAAAAAAAAAAAAAACTTAAAAAAACTACATCTACCTGTGAGCATGGTCACTGTGTTCAAAACCATGATTCAGACCCCACACTTTCTTTTCCTCTCTCTAAGTTCTATTTTATTCCTAGTATACCCCCCTTGTGCGGTGCCTGACCATGCTCTTAGCTTTTTCTGTTGGACTTTCACCAAGGTGAGTGAGTCAAGCCTGCACAATTGTCCATGCTGCTAACTGGGTTAGGTGAACCTCTCCTCCATGGTCCCCATGGTTTAGATTAAGGGAGGAAGGATGAGGAAGTAGGAAGTTGCTCCTACAGGGCACATGGGAAATTATACTTCCCAATCCCCATGAAGCTTAGAGGGGCCTTGTGACTTCTGGCCAATGAAATATGGTATGTCACTTGCTGGCCCAAGCAGTGAAAAACTCCTTTATGAGCTGCCAACTTCTCTTTGTCCACCATAGTGACTATGGAGGTCTCATGTTCCAGATGGTGCAGTTACAAGATAGTGGGAACTCCATCACATGGAGCCCCAAAATGATCCTTGAAGAGAGTTGTCATGAGAGCTGACCATACACAGAGGCTGTTTTGAGAGTGTAAAATAAAACTTGGTTATGTTAATTCACTGAGATTTTTGTTACTACAACAGAATCTAGTCAATTTTGACTGACACTGCAAATCTATTTACTTGCTAATATTACCTCTCACTACTTTCTGGCCCAATGGTGCTCACTCTTTTCTATAACTAGGACCTAGGACTTCTGGAAGTTAGGATACCTCATTGCCAGTTCCTCGCTGCTCACTGCTCATTCCACTCAATCCTGGATTTTTGGGGACTAAAAATTCGATTGCTATGTCCTGCTTTAGTACAGAAGAAGGAGAAGGAGAAGAAGAAGAAGAAATGAGAAAATATTTGTTTCAGACACATTTGCTTAATTCTGTGGAGTTGGCTGAATTTTCTTGTCACAACTGACTAGATGTGATAAATATCTGAAGCTCTCCTGTTGAAGGACATTTTAATGATTGAAACTACAGCTCTGAGCAGTGTAATAGCCAGAAATCCTGCTCGCCTTACTTCCTCACTAGTTTAGAAGCAGCCATGTTGCTCTTAAAAAATAAATAGGTCTCCAGCAATTCCATTCCCTTTCAGCATAACAAAAACTTGGGAGAAATATTTCCAATCACAAAATAGTAATGCATATTTTGTAGTTTTTCCAGTTTAGAACTGTCTTAGGGTCACTATATCAAAATACTACAGACTAGGTGGCTCAAAGATAGAAATTAATTTCTCAGTTTTGGTAGATTCACGTCTGAGATCATGGTGTCTCCCAGGCTGGAGTCTGATGAGGGCTTTTCCTGGCTTGTAAATGAGCACCTTCTCACTGTGTCTCCAATGGCCTTTCCGTGCCCACTGACATAATCACTCCTGTGAAGCAAATTCAGAGTTAAAAGAGACACTTATTAGAGAGGTCATTTAGAGCCAAACTAAGGAACGTAGAATCGAGAGACCAACACTGTGCCCGGTCAGTGACACCTCCACCCTGCAGTTCCCCTTGGAGTTTCCAGCCTTGGTTATATAGTTAAGCTACAAGCATGGGAAAAATAGATCATTGATTTTTTTTTTTATGAAATTCCCAAAGAAGGGAAATGGTTTTAATATTTCATATAAAAGACTAATATAAATTGCTAATCATCTTCATAGACTATAGTTTTAGAATGGAGCATATTCCCTATTTAGTTAGTTGTTATTTGTGGCTTTTTTTTTAATAATAAATTTTATTTTTATATTCCCCATACAATTGCAACCCCCCCATTCTGACCCCAATCCCTCCCCTCCCGCCCCCCACCCCCCAAAAAGTGTCTCTGGTTCATAGTTTTTTGTTGATTTCGATTTTCACTTTCTTACAGCTATTCATTTTCCTGGTTCCTTATTTAAGTTTTCTAGATTCCTGCTATGAGTGAGACCATCCGGTATTTTTCTTTTTCTTTTTGGCTTATTTCACTGAGCATGATCCCTTCCAGTGCCATCCATGTTGCTGCAAATGGCATGTGTTTATCTTTTTTGAATGCTGAGTAATATTCCATGGTATATATGTACCACATCTTCTTGATCCAGTCATCTATTTTTGGGCATTTGGGCCTTTTCCAAAGCTTAGCTATTGTAAATAGTGCTGCTATAAACATAGGGGTGCAGGTGCTCTTTGGAATTGATGTTTCTGTGTCCTTTGGGTAAATACCTAGGAGTGGAATTGCTGGATCATATGGAAGCTCTATGTTTAGTAGGTCCAGAAATCTCCACACAGCTCTCCATAGTGGTTGGACCAGTTTGCACTCCCACCAACAGTGCAGGAGAGTTCCTTTTTCTCCACAACCTCGCCAACAAAAAATCAACTCAAAATGGATTAAAGAACTAGACATAAGACCTGAAACCATAAAATATATAGAAGGAAATATAGGCGAAACACTACGTGATCTGCACATCAAAGACATCTTTACAGACACATCACCCAAAGCAGTGATAGTGAAGGCAAAGATAAACAGCTGGGACTACATCAAATTAAAGAGCTTCTGCACAGCAAAAGAGACAATAACAAAAACAAAGAGAAACCCCACTGACTGGGAGAACATTTTTGCACCCAACACTAATGATAAAGGACTGATCACAAAAATCTGCAAAGAGCTGATGAGACTCAACAACAACAAAGAAAATAACCCAGTCAAAAAATGGGCAGAAGAGCTAAAAAGAAACTTCTCTGAAGAGGAAATACAAATGGCCAACAGGCATATGAAAAAATGTTCAACATCACTTGTAATCAGGGAAATGCAAATCAAAACTACCATGAGATACCATCTTACACCAGTGAGAATGGCACATATTAAAAAAACTAGATCATTGATTTTTAATTAATAAATAAGAGAGCTAGTAAATGTCTAACTTTTCAGTTAACTAAAGGAGGTGGTTTCTAACAGACTTAGTTAACTGATGAAGGGGAAGCACTGATTATAATGAATAGTTCCTTGGTCTTACAGAGTTAATGTAGTCCAAGTTATATGTGTTTGGGAAGATGTAAGAGCCAGAGGTTATTCGAATCTCTTATCCTCAAAATATCCCTTACAGACGCGAGGGTGTACTCAGGTTGTTGTCTCCTGTTTTTTCCAGCAGCTGGCAAACATGTGAACGCCACAGGGGCTGCCTTGGCTGCAGACTCTGGCATTTCCTTTGCGTTTCTGCACAGGGTTCTTCATAGCAAGACAGAAGCCATTGTCTTCAGCAGCCTCTGAGGTGGCCCTGCCACATGCAGGAAACATTTTCCAAGGGAGAAAAAGTAGAAATTTCTATTTTGGTCTACATCCTCACTATTTACTTTCGTTTTGGTAAATTCTCAAACTTCCTTTTTATGGGTTACTCCTCATTCCTTTGCAGGTGCCTGTCTTTGATTCAGGACTCAAGGAGGTCCGTAAGAGGAAAGCATTGGCCCCTTCTTGGCTGAACAGAGAGAAGGCACTCCAGGCCACAGGCAGATTAAATGTATGGTGCATGCAGAACAGCAGGCCATGGCAGACCCAGGCTTGGCACTCAGGGCTGGTCCAATTTAATCCTCATAGAAACCTACTTGTTTTTCTCCCCTAAATCACTCTAGCGTTCTTTACTGCTAGAGCTAACTGGGACCTGAGGCCCATGTATAAATTCAGTCAACTGGTAGAATCCGATGAATTAGGCTGAGATTGCTAATCTGTGTGCCATTTCAGATACTGCATAATTGCTTCTGTTCTTCCTTCTCTTTCCCAATTCAATACAATTTTTTTCCCAGGTCAAGTTCCACTGTAACTTCACCTCTTCCCATGAAGCCTTCTGGCACTGTAACCTGCATGGGTCTCTTTCTTAAGGTCAGAGACCAATTTAGAATTTAATTGTTCTTTTCTGGTTTCACAGGGATGATGTAATCTGTTTCTTTGAGGAAAGGGATCATGGGATCAGTTCTTCCTCTACTTAATCACTTTCCGATAATAACTAGAAGAGTTCTAGGCAAATTAGGTACTCAATGACTACGTTTGCCTTCTTAGTTATGGGGATAAATTTTACATTGAAAGCAGTTTGCATTTGAAAGATCCAGTTGAAAAACATGGTAAAAATTCCTATAGCTATAGGATTTATGAGCTGAATTAATCTGTCTCATCCTGATTCTCAGATGCTCTGTTTGCATAACTGGGCCCCATTAGTGATGAAATTACATCATGGTGAAGCCTGGGTTTTACCACAATTCTGTTTTGACATTTATTCACTGGAGTTTTTAAAAGCAGAATTCAGGATACCCTTGGTCCATATTTGTCTAAAATAGTTTCTCAGATTCCATTCCAGACCATCTGAGGTTTGAGATTACTTCTCTAGGTAATGTTAATGCACACTGAAGTTAAATAAACACAGTTCTATTAGATTTTCATAGCTGAATAAAAAGATACTATTATGATATGATTTCAAAGTATATTCCCAGACAACTTTAAAGGAAGGATTTAGGAACCTAGATTACCTAGATTACCTAGATTACCTAGATTACCTAGATTACCTAGATTACCTCAATGTTTTATATTGAAATGTGGACTGCATCTTATTTGCTAGCCCTCCTCATTTATATGGTCTCATGATTTTCTTCAGCTTCTAGCACCTTTTGGGTGCATCGTACTGAATATATTCTTAACTCTTTAAACCAGTCTTATCATCTGCAGGGTAAATGTTCAGCGTCCCACTGGAAGTGCTAAAATGGGAGTTTAGTCTAGCTGAGAAGCTTCTTGGATTTTCCAAGGTGTTTTCCTTTTGATTTTTTCCTTTCCAGTTTAACTTTCTTTTTCAATTTTTATGATGGGAAGATCGCTCAGAATCACGTCTCCTCTACAGCTGTTGGAAATAGCTAATTAGAGTTGGTGTGGATGATTAGCCCCCGTGGACTTAATCACTGCAAACACCAGGGCAGATTTGCTACTAGTCCGCAGGGTCAGAGTGTGAATGAGAGCAGGCCTAGAAAGATAAATATGACAAGATGGGGGAACAAAGCAAGGTTATTATTACAAGAGGTGTCAACCAGATAATAACAGAACTTAAACAATGAAAAATCACTCAAATCATGACACAGCCCAAAAGGAAAATAACTCCTCTACTTCCATAATTTATTATAGCACCGTGATTGTTTGGCCATTAACATGTCACTTGCAGAGTGAAATAGTTGGGAATGCTGACTACAAAATGAAATTGTTTTTTAATTAATCTCAAAATGTTCCAAGCAATATTAAATGACCAGTTTACGTCTTTAGAGAAATAATTATGACTTAAGGCCATTTTGAATTATAGACGCACCATGTTCTCTCTCTCTCCAAACTCATAATTTTCTTAGAAATCATTTGAAAAACTATGTTAATGAGGGCTAGACTTTCCAGTGCTGTACCCAGTGTTGTACACTTTGTCCCAAGATGTTCATCTGTCATCTCCCTTTGCTTCCATCCTTTCTAGATTCCTCTCCTTGCTGGCCAACACTTCTGTATGTTTAGGTTGCTTGCCTGGTGGAATTGCCTGCCTGGTGGGCAGGTTTAGGTTGCTTGTCTGGTGAATCTCAGAGACCCTTATCTCTGAGAGGTCTAAGTCTCAGGTTATGATCAATTTCTTCTGTGTAGCCCTTAGGATCTGACTGGCCTGAAAATACACAGCCTATAAAATGTAGTGATGGTTGCACAGTTGGTTCACGTACTGTGCATAGGACCTCACATCACTCAGTGGGCCCAGAAACACTCGCGAGCTGCTCTCTGAGCTGCTTTTCCATCCGCTGCAGATGGCATGGCCTGCTCTAGCCATCTAAGAGTCTGCATCATGCAAGATTTTACAGAGTCTAGCATCATGGCATCTTCTGGGACACAGCACCTAAGCACTAGCATTGATACTAAGACTAAATGTATGCCTAAGAAGTATGACTAAAAAGACGCAAACTTTAAAAGTGTGTCTTATGCAGTCCATCCTAAGAAAATTAGCAGTTAAGGTCAAATACATATGCAAAAGATGTTCCTTATAGAATTTTTATAATTGTGAAATGATCAAATAAACAAATGTAATGTGTGTGTTAAATGTCACAAATGTAATGTGGTAGAGTACTATACAGCCATTAAAAATCAAATTTACCATGTGTAGGGTAAGGTAAAATGTATCAGGCTTTTCTGCCCTCCCACCATCAGGATAGATGAGGGAACTCTGTAATCCTGAATGCATGCCTGATGGTGGGCACCTGAAGTGGGTACACCTGAGCTAAGAGACTGATTTATAAGGGTGGTGCAGCAGAGTGCGGTGTGGTGGTAGTGCAGTGTCAAGGGTGGAGCAGTGGAGTGTACGGAGGAGTGTGGCTACTACAAACAATGGCGAAGAGCATGTGGCTGCTAGAACCGTTCATTAACCTGCCCGGATTGGGTTGGTTGCTTTAAACCATGTCAGGAAAGTGTTTAAAATGATTTGTTTAAATAACAAAAGTATGATAAAAAATACGTAGTATGCCCTCAGTTTTGTAAAATGCATGTACACGTATGATGTAAAGAAAAAACTTGGACATAATTTAATAATATATTTATTTTTATGTTTTCATGTTTTCCAAATTTTCTGGATTGAACATATATCAATTTTGTAACTGGAGTGGGGAAAGTACTAGGGAAAAATGAAGGAATATCATTTTTAAGTTTAAATCTCTATGATTTAGCTATCCTCTAGTTTCAGGTTCTAGGTTTTGAGTTTATGTAGAAATTTTAGAAAAACAGAGCAAATAAAAGTATGTGGTATAACTGTAGGGTAAGTAGAAGTATTAGGCTTTTCTGCCCTCCTGCCATTAGGATTGATGATGGATCCCTGAGATCCTGAATGCATGCCTGATGGCGGGCACCTGGAGTGGGATGTGGGCATGCGTAGATGGGATACACCTGGGCCAAGAGACTGGGCGTATAAGGCCAGACTGGCAGAGGATGGTGAGGGGTGGAGCAGTGTGGTGTGGAGTATGGAGCAGTGCTGCTGAGCATTAGGAGGAGTGTGGCCAAACAGGTCTGCTTGAACCAGTAATGAACTTACCCAGTATGGGATGGTTGTGCTACAGTAACAATACTGTTGCAATGTGTCCTATAACAAAGAAACTATTTCAAGACTCATGAGATTCTAGGCCAACTGTTGAAAAGTTGTTTTGCAATATAATAATTTGTTTATATTAAGAAATTCATTTTGGAATCAACTGAATGGCTAGTTACCCAACAACACTCATGTTAATACAGATTTTTAAATTTTATGTAACCATAAGAAATACGAAGGAAGAATAACTATAAGAACGAAAATATCAAAATCAACAAACAACTATGAACCAGAGACACTCTATGGGGGGTGAGGGGCGGGGAAAGGAGGGTTTGGGGTCAAAATAAGGGGGTTGTAATTGTATGGGGAATATAAAAATAAAATTTAAATAAAATGTGGAAAGAAAAAAAAAGAAATACGAAGGAAGAACAACTGCCATCCCCACCCCACCTTTAATTTATTCTACTGCAGGATAAACTCCAAGAAATAGAATTTCAGCGTTTCCATTCTTTTTTTTTTAAATAATAAATTTTATTTTTATATTCCCCATACAATTGCAACCCCCTCATTCTGACCCCAATCCCTCCCCTCCTGCCCCCCACCCCCCAAAAAGTGTCTCTGGTTCATAGTTTTTTGTTGATTTTGATTTTCACTTTCTTATAGTTATTCATTTTCCTGGTCCCTTATTTAAGTTTTCTAGATTCCTGCTATGAGTGAGACCATCCAGTATTTTTCTTTTTCTTTTTGGCTTATTTCGCTGAGCATGATCCCTTCCAGCGCCATCCATGTTGCTGCAAATTGCATGTGTTTATCTTTTTTGAATGCTGAGTAATATTCCATGGTGTATATGTACCACATCTTTTTTTTTTAACATTTTATTTTATTTTATTTATAGAGGCATGTTTTTATTTATTTATTTATTTGTTTGTTTGTTTTGTTTATACATGCACTGGGTACAGTCAGAAGCGCGGGAGGGTGAGAGAATTCACCAGAGCCAGAGCCGGGAGCAGAGCAGGCAGAAAGACTGAAGTACACTGCTGAGGGGAGCAGTGCGCGGCAGGAGAGGTCTGCGCGCCATGTGGGACCCTCCTCCGGTGGCCGGGGAGCAGCTGGGGATCGAACCGGCGCCGCAGAGGTCGCAGGCAGCTTCACAACCCAGCGCTCAACCGCTGCGCCACCGGGGAGGCCCTTCTTGATCCAGTCATCTATTTTTGGGCATTTGGGTTGTTTCCAAAGCTTAGCTATTGTAAACAGTGCTGCTATAAACATAGGGGTGCAGGTGTTCTTTGGAATTGATGTTTCTGTGTCCTTTGGGTAAATACCTAGGAGTGGAATTGCTGGATCATATGGAAGCTCTATGTTCAGTAGGTCCAGAAATCTCCACACAGCTCTCCATAGTGGTTGGACCAGTTAGCACTCCCACCAACACTGCAGGAGAGTTCCTTTTTCTCCACACCCTCACCAACATTTGTTGTTGCTAGTTTTTTTTTTAATATGTGCCATTCTCACTGGTGTGAGATGGTATCTCATGGTAGTTTTGATTTGCATTTCCCTGATGACAAGTGATGTTGAACATTTTTTCATATGCCTGTTGGCCATTTGCATTTCCTCTTCAGAGAAGTTTCTTTTTAGCTCTTCTGCCCATTTTTTGACTGGATTATTTTCTTTGCTGTTGTTGAGTCTCATCAGCTCTTTGTAGATTTTTGTGATCAGTCCTTTATCATTAGTGTTGGGTGCAAAAATGTTCTCCCAGTTGGTGGGGTTTCTCTTTGTTTTTGTTATTGTCTCTTTTGCTGTGCAGAAGCTCTTTAATTTGATGTAGTCCCAGCTGTTTATCTTTGCCTTCACTATCACTGCTTTGGGTGATGTGTCTGTAAAGATGTCTTTGATGTGCATATCATGTAGTGTTTCGACTATATTTCCTTCTATGTATTTTATGGTTTCAGGTCTTATGTCTAGTTCTTTAATCCATTTTGAGTTGATTTTTGTGTATGGTGTGAGGTAGTGGTCAAGCTTCATTCTTTTGCATGTAGCGACCCCGTTTTCTCAGGGTTTCCATTCTTGATCCCATTTACTCTTGATTTCCTTTTCTGTTTTCCATTCAAGGTTACCCTACCAAACTCATACTTTCTCACCAAATAAAGACACACTGACTCCTTACCAGGGGCTGGCTTTGGCAGCTGGTGCTGTTTTATCAATAGTCTGAGTCTCTGGAAAACAATTTAAGCTGGCTGCAGTATTTCATCACAAGTGTTCAATATCAGTGACTAGTTGGCCTCAGAATGGACACGGTGTATCCATAATTTATAATGCCATCTAAATTGAAGAGAGGACACACTGTAATCTCAGAATCCTCACTATGGGGGAAGAGGGATCTTAGAACATCCTTCTAAGACAAGTACATTGATACCTTCTTTCCAACAGGTAAAAAAACCCAAATCAGTGACAAAAGAAACCAAAAATTCCTCCTACCATACAAAGGAGAACAATGCATGGCTACTACTAATTTATTTTATTGGCTGAAGTAAACCAGGATGACTAATATTGTTTTAATCTATGCATCCAGTGAGACCCAGGATGTTGATATGTAAAAGCACTTAAACACACACTGTTAAGGCCCAGGGCAGTCAAGAGCTGTTTTGAATTAGAAAGACCTGGGAATATCCACTTCGGAAAAGATCTGCCCAACAGCCCAGCACTATAAATAGTCCTGAGAAGTCTGGCTTTTTGCTCAGGTTGGCCCAAAGCCGAAAGTCCTCCCTGAGGACTACACCCGGAGAGGAATGAAGCCGAGATGGAATCTGGGCATTTGTCTTGCTGCTTTCCGGGTCATTATAGCTTCCTCAGGAAAAACCTATTTGCTCTCAGTAAATTTCACGGTCCTGCTGCCCTTCCTCCTTCCCTCACCTTCTCAAGAACAGAGCAAAACACATAGATCATAGATAAAATCCTCATACACAAAAATAAGTAAAACAAAGCTTTCCTGGCTACTCTGCACTGGACATGTGAGTCCACTTACTGGTAACTTGAAATTCCTGTTTCAGGAATCCCAGGATAGCGGTGTGGCTAAAATAGTACAGTGAAGAAAATAATAAGGACCTCATATTGCTCACAGCTTTACTGTCTGTTATCAATATTTTCTTTAACCCTCACTGCTCTCTGCAGAAGGTGTGATGATGCTCTGTTCAGGGCAATGTTCAGGGAACCTGACTCCGTCAAGCCCTCCTGCTAGGTCACTAGAAGAGTGCCTTGTCAATCACAGCAGCATCAGCTATTCCTCAGCTCATATTATTGGCATCCTTCATGCTAGGCAATGTACTTTTTGAAGAACGTATTGAAAAATTGGGTCAAATTCCTTTAGATCATTGCAGTTTTCATACTTTGATCTACCTGTTTTCCCAATTGACTGGGTGACTTGGTGAGTTAATGTGGGTGTTTGTGAGGTCCAGGCCATGGATTTGACCATCATCAGGTGTTAGTTCATCTTTAGATCTAATTTATATATAATGTATCTGTTATAGGGCAGGGAGTGGGGGGCCCCAAACCCCACAAACCTGCCAACTCTAAATGGGTTCTGTCATCCGCCACATCAACACAAAACATATGAGACTTTAATGGGAAGGAACTTTAATACAGTTGGGAAACAATACAGGAAAGGCAAAGAATCTAGTTTCTAAATGAAGCACCCAAAGTTACCCGTCCTCTCGTGGGTAAAAGTTCACCCAAGCAGAATTGGCCCAGAGCAAGGCCCCAAAGCCTGCCACAATTCTAAAGCACCTTCCAATGGGGACCCACAGAAAAGGATCAGAAACAACCAGACAAGGTCTGGAAGGAAAAGAGCAAAATCAAAATCAAGATAAAACCCACTATTGTCACCTCCCCACGGGTCTCTCACCCACATCTGTGTCACCCCGTCCACGACCAAAAGGCAAGTGCAGTTTCTTCACGTGCCTCTAGGCTCCATGTGCCTCCTCCAGATCCCCTTCTGGCTCTGCATCCTGCTTCCTTCCTTCCTTCCTCAGTCTCCTCTGCAGCTTCTTCTCTCCCTGCTCAGCTTCACCCTCCTTTTGGCTGGGGCAGGGAACCTGGAACCTCCCCCTTTCCTGGGACCACCCTGTTACATATCCACCCTCAATATATAACTAGCGGCCTTGGTCACAAAGCAGAGCGAGAACAGCAGCAGCTCTAGAATACTGGTAGCCAGGCACTGTGCTAAATGCTTAATATTCTTTTAATCCTTTCAGTACCCATGAGGTAGCTACTGTATTATCCTCATTTTAACAATGAGGAAACTGAGACCTAAGGAGGTAATCTAACTAGCCCAAGGTCCCAGTTTGCAGGTGGCAGGGACCAGATTCTCAAGCCAGCCCTCTGATTCCAGATAGCATGTGTGTGCTCTCCCTCCGCCCTGGCACTGCACCAGCCACAGGCTGTGATTCCAGGTGGGTGTGTTTGTTATCAGACCAGGACCTCAGAAGATTGGAAACAAATGGTTAAGACAATTCTAAGGCTTCAGAACCCTGGGAAAAAAAGGGTTAAGGCCTCTGGCTGTTAACTCACAGCAGAGCAATTAGGATTTACTGGGACCTATGCTATTTGACTAATTTATGCTAACACCTCCCCAGCAGATCTCATGGTAATGTCAGCCCTGTTTGATTTTCCCATGGGCAAAAATATTTTAGTAACTATATATTTTATTCTGTCTAGATAACCAGATTCCAACCACCTCTAACCAGTTTGAACAAAAAAGACAGCATTCCCAGTGTCTGAGCTCCTGACACCAAAGTCACATGAATTTCACATAGCATTAAATTCTCCCTCTAGGGGAGGAGTTGAGCCACCATTTTCTGAACATGTGATGGATGCAGAGACACAAACCTTGTCTGAGCATGTCCAGATGATGCTGGTGAGCAGCAATGCCTGGGCCTCTGGTATCCAATCACGCAGAGTGCCTTTGTCCCCTCTCTGCACCTTCCCTTCTTAAAGGGTCTTATAGAGGGAACCTGGACAGGCAGTCTGTGAAGGGGTTAGCATTCTTTGTCTCCTTTATCTGCAGATCATAAACTTCTCTACTCTACCCAGACTTGGGTTTGGTTTCTGTAGACATGTTCAAGCCAAGAACATAGTGAGCTTGGTGTTAGATCTAGAGTCACTGCTTGACGCACAGACAGCCAGATGCTGTACACACCAGCCTTGCTGTTGGGAAAGAGCTGCATGGCAAAGCTGGAAGCAAGGAGAAAGGAATTTAGCCGAAATCTATCTCCTCCACCTGTTACGGGCTTCAGTGTTTGGAAGGGTGGATAGAAGATGAGTTAGTGAAAAAGAGAAGAACAGAAAGATCGTGGTGTGCCTGCCCGTTCATGTCTCTTCATGGACTGCATGTTTGTCTCCAGGGATGGGGGTTAGCATGTATCCTGTGGGGGATTTGGAAGGTCCAGACATCATAGGTTCACCCTTGGTCAGTCTCTTGATGACTGCATTTATGCTCTGAAGTCCCTTTCCAAAAAGTTCTGTTAATTCTTGTTGCAACAGGTTTTCTCTGGTCAAGCTCTGCTGCCTCTGTAAAAGAAGCTGGAGGGGTTGTGAAAAGCAAACAGGAGGAATAGGGGATAAGCAAGCGGTGGAAGTGGTGAAGCAAGTCCTTTTGAAAAAAATATTTTCTGACCACTTATTACAGAACCAGATCTGACTTTTTAGCAAATGAACCCTGAATAGTTTCATTTCATGCCTCCAACCACTGAAGCGGCTCCTAGGCTGAGCTGAGACCTGGACCAGGGTTGGCTTTTCCCTTCCAGCTCCCTCTTTCTTCCACCTGCCGACCTCCTACACTCCTTTGCCTTTTTCAGCTCTTCCCTAGTCCATGAGACCACCTCACTCCCTTGTCTGTGACTCCCTTGACCTGGGTCTCTATTTTGCTTGGGGACTGCCCAGTTTACAGCACCTTAGACCAGTGGTTCCCAAACCTGGTTCATCAAATTATTGGAAGAATTTCCAAAAAATGAAAACTCCTGAGTCAGTAAGTTGGGATGTATTAGTATCCCCCAGCTAATAGTGATGTTCAGCCAATTTCATAATAAATATCACAGTACACTGTGGCCACGTCTTACTTTGATGGTAGTAAAAAATCTTTTAAAACCTGGCTGAATACAATTTAGTTCATCTGGCTCCCTAAAGGCAAAAATTGACCAAATAGCATCGATCTCTTGGCTATATAGAAACACTGTTTTTGCTTCCATGTGTTCCAAACAGTCACTTTTAATGTCCTGATACTTGAAAACATACTAGCTTACATTTGGGTGATTGAAATGAGCAGGCTCTTGATCTGTGGAACCTTCCACGACATGTTAGCATTTGTAGGAGAATTGGAACTGGTACTGGTACTTAATGTATAGTATAGTTACTGCAAATAGTGCAGAACTGTTAGACATCACAAGTACTTATTAAGTTAACCCTCTAGAGGCTTCTACGGAAATAGGTAATTAAATAATTTAAGTGATTTGTAAAAATCAGAGTCAATTAAGGGTTATCTTTCTTTTAAAAGTCTCTAACTTTAAAATATAGAAGTTCAGAGATGCACCTTAATTTGAAATAATAATGCTATCTTCAAAGCCAGATTTGCTGCTGCTTCTGATAAAATTAATTCTTCTGATTCCTGGAAGACTATTTCAGAGACAAATCGTTTCTTTGAGGTTCTCTTAAGTCTTCATTACTCAAACTTGGATGCTCTATTAACTTTCTTTTGATCACTCTGGGCCATAAACTGCAGATCTTGAGGACTGCAAACTCTTCTTTATAAGTCAGGAATGTCGTTGGCACTTCATGAATCTCAGAAGAGCATGCACTGGGTGGTGGTGGTAGCATCAGTGTCACACCGAATCTTCTATTTGGACTGTGATGATTAACAATGCAAGTGAAACAACCTCAGTGTGTAAAGCAGATTATTTGTTAATGGCAGGTCTCTTCCAAATTACTGATAGAAAAATCATCTTCCTCTTTTTAGTTAGAAATCTCTCTCTCTCTCTCTCTCTCTCAGACACACACACACACACACACACACACACACAGCCACCAATCTTCAACCGTGTTTAAAAAAAAAAAGGAAGTGGCCTTGCTTGCGATGGGAAGTATGAAAATTAAACTGGAGAGAGAACTTCCTCATAGGATGAGTTGGGAAGCACTAAGAACCCATGAGAAGGTTTGTAGCACCCAGTTGACTGACAAAATAAAGAAAAAAATGTGTATCTTGCACACTCAAAGTATTTGCTGAATTGTATTAAAAGAAGATGGCATTTAAAGAGGATCAGAAATTATTTCCCCCAAATGTGCCACTTTGGTTTGATTTTTTTTTTATTTAATAAAGTTTTATTTTTAAAAATGTACAGTTGGGACATGCTTATGCATCTTCACCAGCAGCTGGAGCATCTCCACCCTTGGTGTTTCTGGTGTAAATTACTTGTGCTCTGTGCTTTGAAACTAGTTTGATAAGTCCTTTACTGAGGAGCTCCTCAAGGGCTGCCCTGGCCAAGGAACCATGAAACTTCAGTCTCTCAGACACAGCAGCTGGGGTTATGAGCTTATAGTTGGGAACTTCCTTACAGAGTTTGTCACATGTGGCTTTGTCAAACAAGACTAGGTTATTGAGCTTGTCCTGAACTTTGCCTTTGGACCACTTCTTCTTTTTGGCCTTGCCCCCAGATTTGTTCACTGGGTCTTTGTCTTTCTTGGCCGACTTTCCGGCATCTTTTTTCTTCTTATCATCTTTGGGAGGCATCGCAAAGCTCAGAGAGCAGTGGCTATCACAGCAGCCTTGCTAATATGTCGGACAAAAAGGCTGGTTTGATTATTTTGAATTGAAGGCAAACAGGAATCAATAGAGGCAGAAAGAAACCTCAGCTCTTTCCATATCTGATAGAAAGCAGGAGCTCCTGAGAAATAAGGACTCTTAAATCCCTTCTCCTGGGGGAGTTTTACAGCCATGAAAAAGAAAGTCTGTGAAGACCCCAGTGCTTCTGCACACAAATTTTACTGAAATAACATTTATTTGCTATTAGTTTCTCCCTTTATTTCCTAATCACTTGTACAATTTGCCACCTCTAGCTCAAATCCCATCTTTCCTTTGTCTTGTCAATCTCTACAATTTATTGCTGAAAGAGTATATAAACTCTCAAGTCTATCTGGTTTTTCAGATATTCATTTTTCTATGAAGTCCTCCACATGCATGAAACTTTTCTTCTGATAATGTATAATTTGTGGGTCCCAGGTCCTGAACCAGGTAGAGGAAAGAGGATTTTTTCTTCCCTTATATATTCACGTGAAAAGAATAACCACAGTAGGGGCCTCCTTGGTGGCGCAAGGGGTTAAGACGCAGCATTGTGAAGCTATCCACAGCCTCCGCAGCACACGTTTGATCCCTGGCCAGGGAGGTGACGCACATGGCACAGCAGACTTCTCCTGTCTCTCCTGTTGCTCCCCTAAGACTGCTTATTTAAGTAGATCTGCCTTTTCTGCTCCCCACTCAATCTGTGGTGAATCTTCTCACTCCCCACATCTCTGGCCTGCTCTTGTATGCATAAATAAATAAATCTTTTAAAAAACCCACCACAGTAGTATGGGGGACTTCAGTCTCTCAGGGGATGTAGTGATGTCTGTGTTAAAAGTGCACCTTTGCCACTGATTTGGATGAGTTATTTTCTGTCTCTCAACCTTTATTTACCCTTTTATAAACCAGGAGTAATAAGACCTCTTATAGTAGTTATATGTATGAAAAATATGAGTATGAGATATTATATGTATAATTTTAAACATATCCCCCATAGTTGTGGGGATGGACTAGATATGACTCATAAGTACTATTTTAAATGACTTGCATGCACTCCTATCTAGAGACTGGGAATGAATTGACTAACATCTTGAATTCCTTTCAGCCACATGATTCCATAGTTCTGTGAAAACTCTTTAATGATTCAGCTTTATGCAAAGGCAAAGCCAGTTTGTCTCCTTGATTGTCCAGAAGGGGACTGAGATAGGAGACACTTGCATAGAGCTACATAATCATATTAGATCACTTGACATTTTTGGATGAGCAATAAGTTGATAAATGAGGAGGGCTGGTCACTGTCATGGTTATTAATGAGAAAATCTACCTTCTTAATGGTAATGAATTCTGATGAGGGAAACGAAATCACCTCTGGGCAAAACCTTCAGTGTGCAGCCACTGCCTGGTTATTGCTGTTGCATTTTCCTGGGTTGGTATTAAGGACTTAAGACTTAAACCTGGATAAATGTCATGCAAAGATGAGCCCTCCAGTCACAGTATCTGAGACTGTGGCTTAGGGTTGGAACACCACAGTGTTGAAGACATCATGCGGAGCTGCCTTTTCCTGCCAGCCTCCCAGAGACTGGTCAGAATTGCAAACACAAGTATACATTTGGCCTCGCCAAGTTTTAGTCTGAAAATTCTGCAACAGAATTCTCATCTCTGATAGTATTTTGACATGAAGTTTCATCTAATTGGAAAAAAACAGTAAGGTTTTCTGCCTACAGAACACTTCCAAACAGGACTAGCCATGTGATGTGGGAGGTGGTCCGAGCAAACGTGCAAACGTCTCTGTCACTGAAGACAAAGAAGAAACCACAAGCATCATCTAGCACACGTGACAGTCAAGTCACCACAGGGGTCAGTAGTTAGAGTCTCTGGCCTCTAGGCAAATCTACTTCCAGACTGGCCAAATATGCAAAATTTTATACTATTTCTTAGTCATTTTCCCTGATAGTCAAAGTAGGCGCTTCGGCCAGACTTCCTAAGACCAGGTTTGTAGCTGTTACTCACCTGCATTTTGTAATTCTTTTTCTTTAAAAAGATTTATTTATTTATATAAGCACTGGGTACAGTCAGAAGCGCAGGAGGGTGAGAGAATTCACCAGAGTCAGAGGGGAGAGCAGAGCAGGCAGACTGATGAAATACACTGCTGAGGGGAGCAGCGGGCGGCAGGAGAGGTCTGCGCGCCATGTGGGACCCTCCTCTGGTGGCCGGGGAGCAGCCGGGGATCGAACCGGCACTGCAGAGGCTGCGGGCAACTTCGCAGCCCAGCGCTCAACTGCTGTGCCACCGAGAAGGCCCTGCATTTTGTAATTTCTAAGGTTTACTTTATTGGAGAAATACTGCCCAGGGAAAATGCAGAGAAACTCATGTCTTTGCTACCAGCCCAGGAAAATTAATTTCTTAAGAACTAAGGTTTAAAACCTCACAGTATTTGTAGGTTTGTGGCATCATCTTACCTCATGCTTCCACCCACGTGACACAGTCAAACAAGCCTCCTCTCTTCCTTCTGCCAACCTGCCCACTCCCAGGATTTTCTGTTTAATTCTGGGGAAATTGGATAAGAAAAAATAGGAAACTTTAAACTTATGATATGTTGATGAGTCTTCAGTAGGTCTGAGGAGTGGACCAAAAGGACACATGATCTATGACTTGAGGAAAAGTCAGAAAAATAGAGGCAGCCTCTTCTTTCCTTCCTAAGACCACTTTGGTCAGAGATCATCATGAATTGGTAACTAGATATGCTTTTAGGAGATAGCCATTCTATTTTAGAAATGGATTTTCTAGCTACTTTCAGATCAGTATCTCTGTACACCAAGTAAATCAATGAAAATACCTGACGTGCCAATCTGTGCCAGAGACATACAGCTCCTTCAGCAATTATCAAGGGTAAGAAAATCACCAGCTTTCCATATCTGACAATACCAGGTTTATCTGTAAGGTACTCTTGTCTAGTTTGGGCTATGGTTTTGGAGGTGGATTTTTATCCTTCAGGATTCCTGTCTTCTAGGGAATCCAGGGGAATCCCATCCAAAACAGTAGTTGTTCATCTCCCAGTCTTTGCACACCCCTCAGCTCCCGAATATACTCCTGTGAATAATAGCAGCACACTAGGGCACTGGGCTGTATATAATGTGTGTATCTGCATTGCATGTGTGTGTGTGTGTGCACGAGAGAGAGAGGTGGGTTATTTTCATAGGACTGCTGTAACTCATTCCCCAAACTGCTGGCTTAAAATAGTAGAAATTTATTGTCTCCTAGCACTGGAGGCTAGATGATAAGTCTGGAACCAAGGTGTCAACGGGGCCGTGCTTTCTGTAAAGGCTCTAGGAAAAGACTCTTCCTTGCCTTCTCTGGTGTTTTGCTGGCATTCCTTGGCATGTACATGCATCACTCTGATCTCTGCCCTCATCTTCATTGGTAGTTATCCTGACTCTGTGAATTCCCTTCTTGTTTGGATACTGATCATTGGATTAGGATCTACCCCAATTTAGTATGACCTCATTTTAACTTGATTACATCTGCAGTGATTGTATTTCCAAGTTAAATCACATTCACAGTTTCCAGGGGTTAGGTCTTGAACATATTCTTAAGGGGGACATGATTCAAACTACAAAGAGGGTTTTTTGCCAAGCAGCATTCATGCTTAGTTCCTTCTATATTTTCTCCTATATTATTGGGGCCAGAAGCCTGAGGAACTATGTTCTTAAAATCCCTGGGTATCAGAGTTCTGCCAATAAGAGACACTTGAGCAATAAAATAGTTATTGCTCTGGTGGTAGCAGCAAGTATACATATAAGCTTTGATAGATGACAAGCCATGAGGTTTTGCAATAACTCCTGGTTTTCTTCCTACAAATTGCCTTTTTTTGGGGTTGCAGGAACCTGAGATCATCAGTAAGTTTTTTCTGAAACTCCTATAATTCCAGATTTCTTGGAAGCTAATGACATCTTTTCCTGATCTTTCCTTCCTCAGCCTTCTTAACAAATATGTAAACCTTCAGTTTTTGAATTAACCATTCCTTGAAATACCTTGAGTGGTTCCTGTTTCCCTGAATAAATCCTATGTGTATGTGTGTGTGTGTGTGTGTGTGTGCGTGTTTGTGCCTGTGTGTGATGGCCTCCTTGTGAGACTCTAAAGGCATATGACATTTCAAGTAACAATCTGCTAAGATTGCCTCTCAAATTTCTGAGGAGTGGGGAAACACCATGCCCCTTACTGACATTTGAGAATCATTTGTAAAATGATTTTAGACTTTCATACTATGCTTAAGAAAGGGAAAAGAATGAGATTTCTCTGGGTAAGATCACAGCCTTCAGGGGCCAATACAGTAAGACAAATAATCTCTAACTTCTTTGAACTTAGATGATCATGAAAACTGCAAAGAAAAGAGTATGTGCTGGTTTTCCTGCTCTAAAACCTTCTTTAGTTCCCCAAAGTCTGCTGAATCAAATGCAAATGCCTCACCTTCTGCTCAAGACCTCTAGAGTCCATCTCTGCTGGAAGATACTGCTTGTAGACATGGCCTCCCACGGCTCCACCCCCACCACCATTAACTGTGCCTGGTACATATTAAGTATTTAATAATTATTATCTAATAAAGGAATGTATATGTTTGTAAATATTGTTCTTATTGTTCACCTTTTTTTTTAATGATTTATTTACTTATGCATACAAGAGCTGGGGTACAGGCCAGAGATGCGGGGCGGGGTGGGTGAGAGGATTCACCAGACACAGAGCAGGGAACAGAACAGGTAGACTGACTGAAACACACTGCGAAGGGGAGCAGCGGGTGAGACAGGAGAGGTCTGCTGCGCCATGTGGGTTGCTCCCTGGCCAGCCAGGGATCGAACTCTTGCTGCAGAGGCTTCGGATTGCTTTATAGTGCGGTGTTTAACCCCTTGTGCCACCAGGGAGGCCCCTTATTGTTCACCTTTATTGCAAGACATTGCAGTGAAACCAGTTGATGATTTAGCCTTAATTTTTGCTGCACGCCTGCACATGTTGTTGTCTCTGTAATGACTTCCATCCCTGACCTCATTCTTTGTGGAAATTCAAGATCTTTTAAGGTTTGTCTCAAAGATTGCTCCCTCCATGAAGTCTTTCCTGTCCTGCTTCCTCAATTGGAAGGGATCTTTCCTGGCTTTGAACTCTCATATACTTAAAAAAATAAAATCACTTTACATTTTAGAACAGTTTTAGGTTTGCAGAAAAAATAAGCAGACAGTACATTTCCCATAAACTCCTTGCAGTTTCCCTTGTTATGATTTCTTTTGTATAGTATATATATAATATATACTAATTTTAAGTTTTAATAATTTTAAGAGTAGATTTTGGTGGGGTAAGTGTGTCCACACCTTTGTGGAACCATCATCACCAGCCAGGAGTTCTTTCATTTTCCTGAATTAAAACGCTGCACCCATAAAATAAGAGCTTCCCGTTCCCCTTCCCTCGGTTCCTGGCAATCACTCTTCCACTCTGTCTCTTTGAATTTACTTATTCTATGTACCTCAAATAAGCAAAATCAAACACTTTTTGTTCTAACTTGTTTCACTTGCTATAATGTGTTCAAGGTTTACTTTTGTTGTAGCATGTGACAGGATTTCCTTTCTTTCTAAGGCTGAAAAATATTCCATTATAAGTATATATCACACTTGCTTGTCTATTCATATGTTGATGAATGTTTAGGTTGTTTCCACCTTTTGGTTATTATGGATAATGCTCAATGAACACAGGTTTACAAACATCTTCTTGAGTCCCCCCCAGGCCTGCCTCTAGGCTGGTTTCTGTCCTAACCCCAGCCCTTATCCTCCCCCAGTGGACAGACTTGTGCACACACCCCAATGCCCTGCAAAGTCAGATTCCCTTGTTTTTGCACAGACCCTGGGGGAAGTCTTTTCCTGCCCTATCTTATCTGTTTATGAAGAAGCTTGAGACTACAGGATGAGCTGTTATAAAACCTACTTCCTTTCAGGTATGTGTCCACGTGAATCAGGAAGTCCTTATGCCAGTGAAAAGGTGAAAGAGGGTGGAGGTGGAGGAAGAAAAAGCCTCAGCAGCTAAGGCTGATGGAAGGAAAGCTGTAGCCGGGTCCTCTGTCCTTCTCTGGTTTGACTGTATGCAGCACTCTTGTCTGTGTGGGAGGGACAGTACCTTAGGTATTTCCCTTTATTGTTCCGAGTGCCCCCTATCTGCCATCACAGCCCCTGGGAAGGTGGAGGTGAATGCCCTCAGGAAGGAAGGGACTATGGGGAAGAGGCCTCTCTGCTATACTGTAGGAGAAAGTGGGTCCGTCTGCCACCCTCCAGGAGTGGGGAAGGAAGGGAGGGCCAAAGGTAGACACACAACACCCTTGTGACAAAACCCTGAGGGGAGAGGGGTGCAGGTTAAAGGTTTGGTCAAAAGCATAGGGTGACAGGAGGGCTGTTAAGGAGCGAGAATGCTGAGGCCTTCAAGATCTGCCTGTTTGGGGTAGGAAGGGCCTCATCTTCTACTTCCTGATCCAGCGGTCTTCACAACAGTTCTCTGGTTCTCTTTGTTTTTCAGAGCAAGTAGAATTCTAAAATATGAGATCAAAGTGAGCCTACTCTAAGTACAATGAGGGGTGTTGGAGCCAGAACCCCCAACCCATCTTTCCCCAAATCTCCACTTCTCAGAACATAGCTTGAAAATCACAGCGAGGAGAGGCACTGCCTCTCACATTCCATACCTCGAACTTGTTACTATAAATAAAACAGGAACGTTACCATGGCAACCCGACCATCTGTTTAAATTACCCCTTATAGACCAGATTAAGCAGGATCGATAGCACTTCCTGAATGCAAAATGACTTTCCTTTTATAACAAAAGTTTGAACAAATCATGGAATAAACCTCTGGGAAACAAGGTCTGAGTCAATGCAATTAAACTGTTATCTGAGGCTCCTCTTAAACCCATCAGAGGACGTTTCTCCACGTAACAGGGTCTCCAAGCTCATGCTCTCCGGACTGCTGAGTTAGTCACTGCTCACTTCCGTGGTATCTCCCCAGCAAGCTTTTCCTGCTGCTCTGCGTGTGTCGTGTTTCGTTAGAAAGGACACTCTGGCTGCAGCATCCCTCTTCCCCAGGCTGGGCTGCCCGAGTAGGATGCTGTCCTCGGTGATGGACAGATTGTAAATGACACTCCCAGTTGGCTCCTGGAAGCAGAGCAGGTGCAGGCCTACCTCACCCCAGGGAGGAGCTTATTAAGAAGCATTAGTTAACCCTGAAGCCAGCACTGGTGTGCCACATTTTCCAGGACAGTGAACCAACAGTTCTTTCCCCAAGGAAATCCTGGAGGAGAAACTCAAGGAGGGTGGTAATGCTGAGCTTGGCTGCATTTTTGAGTAGGAAGACTTGAATATGACTTCCTGCCATTATCCATAATAAGCCGCCTTCCTGAAACAAGAGGGTACAAGTTTCAAGTTTCTTTGCACTTTTGGGTGGCTATTTTCCAGATACCACCTTGATTTCTAGGTTCTCAGTTTTTGATGTTTTATTACTTTTCAGTCTCTCAAGATTGTGAAGTATAATTATATACATTTCTTGTCAGTGTTTCATGATAAGAATTGGATAGAAGTGGTTTGTTATTTGGGGAATTTGGTTTGCATTACAGAGACTGTGTAGAAGATAAAGTTATCATGAGGACAGATAAAAAGTAACAAAGAAGTAGCTTCCTCAGAGGAAGGAAGCCAGCCTTTATTTGAGCTTCTTGCTTTGCTTAACATGATAATGGATAAAAAAAGCTGATGAAAACATGAACCATAAATGGAAACTCTTATTGCTGCCAGAGCTGGTGTCAACAGAAAAACAAAGGCCAGAACACTTGAGTAAAAGGTAGATATATCTGTATACTTGGATCCGCTAGGTGTGGTTGCCTTTCATTTACAGTTATGAAGCCTCTATTAGTAAAAATTACAGAGCAAAATGTCTTTGATGAATCTGAAATTCACTACTCTATTATCCTTATTTCCAATAAAGTAACTATATTTTTTCTTATAAATAACAGAAATGTATTGCTTAGAGTTCTGGAGGCTGGACGGTCAAGATGCCAGCATGATCACCTTCTGGTGAAGGTCCCCTTCTTAGTTCATAGCTGGCACTTTGTTACTGTGTCCTCTGAAGAAATATAGATATCTAAGTGGCCTTATTACATATTCATGACTAGGACAGCATCCCGCCTGGCAAGTAGAAAGGCTCTGCAAGGTTTTTATAGTCAGAAAGATGGTGGGCCAAGGTTACTGGCAAGAGAAAAGGAAGATTATTTCAGACAAAGCCACCTTCCCTCAGGGGAAGGCAGAGGTGCTTTTGCAGATAATCTCGCAGTCCCAGACTAGGAGATTCCAGATTGATTGGTGTAAAATTCCATTTTGGGGAGAGGATGAGACTGCAGTTTGGTTGGGTATTAACTCTTGGTGGGATCAGGCACTGGAGACTCCATTTGGGGTCTGTTGTTTCTTTCATTCTTCTTTTTTTTTTTTTTTTTTTAACACTTCACAGGGTGGATGGGACTCTGAAGCAACTATCTTTGTTGCAGTTTTTATTAGGTGTGATTTTTTAAGATTTATAATTGTAGTTGTTACATCATAGCAGAATAAAGCTCATTTCTCCAGGTTGGTTACATCAGTTGAAGGGCCTGCTATAAAATAAAAAGGCCTTTTTTTTGGGTCAAAAATCAGGAAAAGCAGGTTTTTAAAGGTATATACTGAAAAAGAAAGATTTTTCCTTTTGCCACAGTCTCTCTCTTCACTTGGGGTGTTTTAAAAAATTTGCTATTTAATGTCATTCTAAGTAAGGAAAGATTAAAATTTTAAATTCTTAGCATAAATTTTATAGTTCATCTTTATATGGTGCAATCTTCATTTTAAATGCAAATATAAAAGCATTTAGCTCACACGTAGAGACACTGAAATTGCATAAATTATATTCTGTAGTTCACATACACATCTGTATTTTTTTTCTTACCAAGACAGTGCACATGCTACACAAAAGGAACACCCCATTTTCATTTCACTTCTTGATCTGTGCACATTCTGCTAGCACTGTTTACCTGTGGCTTACTGGTAGGTAAGGTCCAAAAGGAATAGAAACAGGATTGTATCTTGTTTTCTTCATAGGCCATCAGTTTTGGAGTGAGTGGTCAATGAATACAGGGAGTAACCCAATAAGAAAGGAAGTGATCAAATTCCCTGGTGGGTTATAGCCTGTAGAATGCCATTGCACTCTTTCGGCATTTGAGGCAAATACTGGTTTGAAAGGAAATTGTCCCCTTTGGGGCTGTCAGTGCCTCTGTTACTTGGTCACAGATAAGTCACTTAACTTGTACTCACTTTGCTGTCACACATAATGGCCCTACCAGAATTCTGTACTCAAAGAGCATCACTAATGCTAATGTGTGAGTGGGTAGTAAAAGCAATCTCATATTATGTCTATATCCTCTGCTCATGAGAATGTTCCATATCCTATTGTATTTTATTTTCAAAGCATAAGTTCAAGAATAAAATCACTAAGAATTTCAAGATGGTGACAGAAGGGCATTTACCCAAGTGATGGGTTCTTTGTTTTTTCTCTTTTTAAAGATTTATTTATTTATGCATACAAGAACTGGGGTACAGGCCAGATATGCAGGGGGTGAGAGGATTCACCAGAGACAAAGTGGGGAGCAGAATAGGCATACTGGCTGAAATGCACTGCTGAGGGGAGCAGTGGGTGAGTCAGGAGAAGTCTGCTGTGCCATGTGGGTTGCTCCCTGGTCAGGGATCAAACTCGTGCTGCAGTGCCTATGGATAGCTACATAGGTTGCATCTTAACCCCTTGAGCCACCAGGGAGGCCCCAAATGCTGGGTTCTTTCTGAGTAACTGCACAGGCCACATGCTCACAAAACTGGACCCGAAAGCTCTTAGATTACAATGATAATTGTGATAATTCTAAATATAACAACAATTAACATATACTTAACAGTTACTAGGGTCCGCATGATGCTGGGAATAGGCCTGTGTTCTGCGTCCTGTCATCACCAAAAGCCAATAAGCAGAGACAAGAATTGAATCTCTAGGGCCTCCCTGGTGGCGCAGCTGTCCTGCGCCGGGTTGCGAATCTGCCCGCAGCCTCTGCAGCGCTGGTTCGATCCCCGGCCACCGGCGAGGGTCCCACATGGCGCGACAGACCTCTCCTGCTGCCCGCTGCTGCCCTCAGCAGTGTATTTCGTCAGTCTGCCTGTTCTGTACCCCGCTCTGGCTCTGGTGAATTCTCTCTCACCCTCCTGAGCTTCTGACTGTATCCAGTGCTTGTATAAATAAATAAATCTTAAAAAAAAATTGAATCTCTAAGCCCTTTTATTTTTCAGATCATTGACCTTTGATCTGAGAGAATGGGGCCATAGCACCCTGAAGAAACTGTTCTGCCACCTCATTTTGAGCTGGCCTTTTCATAATAGGTTAGACAAACATAGTGACAAAGAGCCCATCAGAGTAGCCCATCACAGTTGATGTCTTTAGTATTTGTTCGTTCAGCCCCCAGAACTTGTAATCAGCCTCCCAGTTATCATGACCATGGTCTATCTGATGGCATCAGTGCCCCCACTTCCTTGGGCATCATCAGGGCAGGAATCTAAGTTTTATCATGCCAGTTTTATCATGCCAGTTTTATCATGGAGCTGGAAGAGATTGTGCTCAGTGAAGTCAGAAGGAAAAAGAAAAATATTGGATGGTTTTACTTACAGGAGGAATATAGGGGAACCAAACAAGGGGTCAGGAGAAAACAAAACAAAAGCAAAAACAAAACTAGCCGGCAAAAGATAAACCAGAGACATTCAGCAGGACAGGGGGAGGGAGAGAGATCAGAACAGGGAGGGAAGAGCACAAGAGACTTTGGTGACCCGTTGACTGGTGACTTGGTGGTGGGAATTCTACAGGGATTACACCTGAGAGGAACAATGATGTAAAAAAATGCATATATAAATTTTATTTTTTTTTAAAGATTTATTTATTTATACAAGCACTGTGTACAGTCAGAAGCGCGGGAGGGTGAGAGAATTCACCAGAGTCAGAGTGGAGAGAAGAGAAGCAGACTGACGAAGTACACTGCTGAGGGGAGTAGCGGGCAGCAGGAGAGGTCTTCGCGCCATGTGGGACCCTTGCCCGGTGGCCGGGGATCGAACCGGTGCTGCAGAGGTTGTGGGCAGCTTCGCAACCTAGCGCTCAACCGCTGCGCCATATATAAATTTTAAAAATAGCCCCCCCACAGCTCCCCCCCATTACACAGGGGTTAAAGTCTCAGTGCTATCAAGCTATCGCCAGCCGCTGTGACATGAGTTCAGTCCCCAGCCAGAGAGCTAACCCACTTGGCAGCAGACCTCTCCTGTTGCCCGTTGCTTCCCTCAGCAGTGTACTTCAGTCTGTCTGTTTGTTCCCCCCTCTGTCTCTGGCCTGTACCCCAGCTCTTGTATGCATAATAAATGAGAACAAATCTTAAAAAAAATTAATTACAAATAAACAAATAAAAAACAAAGCAAGAGTTTTAGTTTAAAGAAGACAGATCATTAGTCATGTAGTGTGAACGTGCAGCCTGTGCTCTGTGTATGTGCAGATCCCTAGACTAGATGTGGCCCCTTTTCTCCCTCCCCAGCCTGTCACAGCCACTTTGCATATGTTGTCTCTCTTAACATATACATGATCTTTTTTAATTAGGGAGTGAAGTAACTTGTCCCAAAGCACAGCGCTAGAAGATGATGCATCTGGCATTTGAACTTGCACAGTTTTACTACATGACATTCTATAGCCAGTGATCAAAGAATGGAGTTGGAAAATATATTTTTTTAAAGATTTATTTATTTATGCATACAAGAGCTGGGGTACAGGCCAGAGGCATTGGGGGTGAGAGGATTCACCTGAGATAGAGTGGGGAACAGAACAGGCAGATTGACCAAAGTACACTGCTTAGGGGAGCAGCAGGTGAGTCAGGAGAGGTCTGCTGCGCCATGTGGGTTGTTCCCTGTTTGGCTGGGAATTGAACTTATCTGGCAGTGGCTGAAGATAGCTTCATAGGTTGTGTCTTTACCCTTGCACCACCAGGGAGGCCCCCTGGAAAATATTTTTTTAAAAAGAATTCTAATCTGAATTATGCAATTTGGATTTGGTTGGACGACTTTGGGGGAGGACACTTCAACTTTATTTGCATCATTTTTTTTCATTCATTCATTCTATCACTTATTTCATTGATTCTATCATTCTATTTTTGAGTATATAGTATAATTTTGGGTAGTATAAATTACTGATACACTGTTCTCATTTCATCTTGGTAGGTAGTTAGCACAGGAAGGGCAATGCCTAAAGAAAATTAATAGGCAACTTATCCAGGAACTCAGGAAACACTTGCCAGAGCTGATAGAGCCATGGAAGAGCAGGAAATACCCAGAGGCAGAAAGGCAGTCCCCTGCCCCAGCCCACAGGCAGGTCAATAAAGCCCCAGGAGTGCAAGAAGCATCAAAGTGGGGAAAACAGATCCCACTCTTAACCTGCTGCCAGGGCAGATAAAGCTACATCCCAGGAGCTCAGTAAGAGGAAGAGTCATTTAGAAACCCCTCCCTGAAGTTTCTATTAACTAAGACTACAGGGGTGGCTGCACAGTAAGCCACAGAAAGGGATGTAATGAGCAGCTCCAAGCACCCCATTTAAGCCAGTCTCCCACCTTCACGGCTGTTCTTCCCTTGGACTCTGCCTACCAAGACCTCTTCCCAGGTGTACTGACTCTAAGCAAACTTTTCTTTGTTTTGCCTAGACATGGCTTCGAATTCTTTCATGGCCATAGTCAAGGACTGAGGAACCCCTAAAACCAGAACCATCTAGGAACCCAAACCCAGAGTCAATCTCAAGATATTGGATGTAGTAATGAGTGTGTTATATAATGTCAACAGTTGAGGATGGAGTGGAGGTTGTTTGGTTTTCTATTGCAGCGTAATAAATCACACCAAAGCTTAGTGGCTTAAGCTGATGATGCAATACATTTACAAATTGGGCAGGTTTGGTGGGGACAGTACATCTGTACTCCCTTTGGTGTCAGCTGGGACAACTCATACGTTGGGGACTGGTCTTCATCAGTCACAGTAACAGCAGTTGACACTGTTGGCCAATACCTCTTGGACTGCCTAGAATACCTACATGTGGTCTTGGAAAGAGGGAGTCGCTTTTCCTCTATAAATATGCAAAAAGTTTTGCTGTCAATCACATGGTTGATGAAGCTGTGAGGACTAAGCCTTTTTGTAAGTGACGATAAAAATAACCATGTAGACTGTGTTTAGTTTCTAAGTTGTTCCAAGCATCAGAATATGGCCAGTTTTTGTTACTCCACCTTGCCCAGAAGTGAAAGGGTTATGAATTTTTGAATGATAAATCCTTATATGACAAAAGCATTGATAAGTTATTTATATATTATTTGACTGAAAATCTGGGCACAGTGGCACAGCCAAGTCGACACATAATTTACCATCATAGTAGCCAAGAGCATAAGGTTATAGGATAAGGAAAAGATTCTGCCTTTGTCCATGCAGACTTGAAAACTCCTTGAGTCAAGGTCAAATCTCATTGCATGGAGGGAGTTCATCCAGGTATGGCAAGAATGTATGTGAAAATGTGTGTTTTTTTTTTTTTTTTGTGTGTGTGTGTGTGTGTGTGTGAAAAAGAGAGAGAGAGAATGAGACAGAATATGTTTGCAGAGGATACGCATTTATTTTCTTCTATAGTCAATGTGCTGTTGTTCTGCATTTTTTTCAATCTTCCCATCTAGGGGTTGGGCAGTTTCTTAGACACAATATTGGAAAATCTTGAAAGATTTCAGATTTGGGATTGTGGAGCCATGCTCCCTGACTTTGAATCCCAACTTTGCTACACTAACCGTATGACTGCAGACAATTCACTTAACTTCCTTGTTTCAGTGTCTTCAACTAGAAAATGAGGACAATAGCAACTACTCAAAGGTCTGTTGTCCTGTTGTGAGGATTAAATGGATAAACTTATGTAAAAATGCTTAGAACTGTGCTTGGCACTTGAAAATGACTGGGTGTTATATTGTTTTCCACAGGGCAGGGACTCAAATGCTCAAAGTCTCTTTTTGAAGATTTTTTTCTATGTATCTGAGGACTGGAAGCTGGCGAGAAAAAAATGATTACCACCACAGCTTGTTTCAGTGGAATAACAACAGTCAACAGATGGCATTGGAAAAAGAACAATGATCAAACCAGGGGACGTGCTCTTCCAAATGCTGGAACAGATTTCTCTCTGAGTGTCATGGATAAAATCACATCAGAGGTTTGGACCTCTTGTTTCAATGGGACTAGGTAGCAGCAGCCTATGGGTTTTGGGAGGTCTTGGTAGATTTGGAGGGGTCCACTGGACCTGAGGAATTTACTTTCTAGAGATGGAACTGGCTGGTGGGACCCACTCTGGCCTCTCAATATCTGTTCTTGTTCATAAGCTCTGCTTCCAGCCTGGTGTAGGTATCTTCGCTGTTGGTGACTTTCTTCTTATCCAAGTTAATTCTTGTATTTATGTGGCATTTCCAATCAGGCTGGAGTTGGTGCTGAGATGCTATTTGGCTTTGGAGGAATAAAGCAGAAGAGGTGTGTGTGTGTGTGTGTGTATGCACGTACATGTGTACTCATGCACATGTGCATATGGAGCGATGGAAGTGGTTGGAAGGACAAGTGGTGAAGTACTTATCTGCATTGGGTAATATCTAGGAGAGCAAACCTCCTCACCACATTTCTCTTTCTTCTGTATGAAGTTCATGAACAACTCAGCCACTGAGGAAACACTGACTTAGGTCATGATTGTTATTCCCAATCTTTGTGATCTTCAGGAGCACAGATCCCAGCTGGGTGATTAAGTTGTTTGGAGAAGGGGTTTAGTCATCAGAATTATTTTACCAGATGGGAAGAACTCTTAGACTGTCACAGGAATTAAAGACCTTTGGTGATCTCAAAATATTTTCCCCATGGTGATGGTCCATGGTGACCCTTGCACTGCACCCTAGAACCCTGACAGGCAACAGGAGGGAACCAGAGGATCAGGGTGAGTGTGAGTGTGTGTCTCCCTGTAGGCATGGGATGACTTTCCAGAGCTAAAGATGACCCCTTAAATTTTGTCTTTTTTCCATCTCCAACTGTTACAAAGAAAATGATAGTCCCCCAAAAGAGGGGTTTGTATTAAGTCCACCAAGACTTAATATCCAACCTAACTGTGGTTCAATCTCCCCGAGGAATGTAGTCTTAACTGCTCAGTATGAATATTTCTGGCCAGCACCAATGAATTAATCTTTCCCATTCTTGAAAGAGAGATGAGATAATCTGCTGGAAGACATTTTTCCATTCCCTTAGGTCGGTTACCTAAGCCTGGAATAATTCCCTCTTCCCTCATCTTGTCTCTTTCTGCCTATGGAAACCATTTGCTTTGCACAGCTTTTTATAGCACCTTCCTACTTGCTAGATGGGGTGCTACCTGATTCATGAATCATTTAATAAAGTCAATTAGATCTTTAAAATTAATTCAGTTATTAAATACTATTTATGCACAATGGAAATGTAATGCTACAATCTCTCTATGTACATTTGAGAGGACTAAGAAAAAGGAGAGCTGGAGAAGGCAGGGTTAACTTCTAGTTCTCACTTTGGAACTAGCATAGAGGAGAGAGAAAGAAGAAGAAAAGGAGGAAAAGGAAGAAAATAATGAAGAAAGGGGAGGAGAGGAGAGGAACAGAGTCGGGGTTCACACTTCACTCCTTTCCAGAGGTGAGGTGGGCAGTCCCTCCTCCTTCTCTAACTCCTTTACTTCCTCCCTCCGTGCCTTCCTCCCTCCTTCCTCTCATCTTCCCAACTTCTTTCCCTCTCTCCTTCCATCCATTCTCCCCCTTTTCTTTCAAACTTGGGAAATATGTTCATTCTGGGAAGCAAGATGGAGCTCAGTGGTCTTGGCAGGCTTTGCCATCCCACCTCCAGATGCTGAAGAGGTGTCCTGGAAGGTGTCCTGGAAGCAATGGCGTTACCAGGACATCCTGTATATTAGTTTTCTATGTCTGATACAACCAATTACCACGCATTTAGTGACTTAAAACAACACATAAATTGTCTCGGTTCTGCAGGTCGGAAGTCTGGGTGCAGGATAGCTCAGCTGGCTCCTTTGTTTAGATCCTTATGGTTGCGGCAGGGCTGTGTCCCTTTCTGGAAGTTCTGCCCATTTTCTGTCTCAGGCTTTCCATGTGGCCCCTCTCATGCATTGAATCTCTGACTTTTGCTTCTTGTAGCATCTTTCTGATCTCCAACCAGAGAAAGTTCTCTGCTTTTAAGGGCTCAGAAGATTAGATTGGGTTCATTTGGAAAATCCAGGATAATGTCCCTATTTTAAGGTCGCTGATTAATAACCTTAATTCTACCTTCAAGGTCCCCTTTGAGTTATGGAACATAATATTTTTATGAGTAATACAATGTATTTGTCAGTTCCAGAGATTAGGGTGTGAATACCTTGGGAAAGCATTATTTGCCAGATCATAGCCTATAAATAATTCACTGATTGTCTTGGCTGTCCAAGGGTCAGAGACTGTTGCAACAAGCATCAGGGATCTGCCCAGGATTTTCACTAGATGCTAGGCAGGGCTGAATAGAGAAAGTGAACCTGAAATCAGGCGGAGGAATAGCACTTCTATCCTCTAACGGTACGCAAAGTCCTCTTCTAAGCTCAGAACTTCTAACTGGACAGGCTTGTGGCGATCAGAACCTACCTTCTTCTTCAAGATGAAGCCATGGAGGGCCTCCCCTGGTGGTGCAGCGGTTGAGCGCTGGGCTGCGAAGCTGCCCGCAGCCTCTGCAGCGCCGGTTCATTCCCCAGCTGCCAGCAAGGGTCCCACATGGCGCAACAGACCTCTCCTGCCATGCCCGCTGCTCCCCCAGCAGTGTGTTTCTTCGTCAGTCTGCCTGTTCTGTTCTCCGCTCTGGCTCTGGTGAATTCTCTCACCCTCCTGTGCTTCTGATTGCACCCAGTGCTTGTATAAATAAATAAATAAATAAATAAATAAATCATTTTTTTTTTTTTAAAGATGAGGCCATGGAGGTCTAGAAGGTGACATCAATTGGCCAAGGTCAGTGATCCAAGGTGTTAGATCCAAAGAATTCTGAAAGCAACGATATAAAGCCTGCTGGTGCGATTTGGGAGCATGGACATGTCTCCAGATCTTGTGGCTCAGTCAGACTGCACTGGCTTTTTTGGCTCTAGAAAATTCAGATCAATAGCATTATAGCTTGGGGCAATCTGAACACACTGTGGCTTCTCTGCAGCCCAAGGTCAGTTGCTTGGATGGCCGATAAAATATACTCCATCTTATTCTTATAATTCTTACAATTTCTACTTGGAGGCCCTGGGGGCACTGCGAGCTGGGTCCCTTCATCATCCCTCCTCTGTGCAGCCATGACCTCCCAGGCTGGTGAGAAGACCCAGGGCCCCTACGTGAGCTATTCTGACACCCTACTGCAAACCCCTCTCTGTGAGAAAGCTGGTGGCCACATTTCAGCTCTGCAGGTGGCAGGCAGGCTCCAGACTGAGATGAGATGGGTTCGTTCAGAGTGTCACTCTCCTGCGCCTCTTTTCACCCCAGGCTTCTCTGCAACTGAGTCGGAAGACATCAGCCCCCAGGGCTTTACATAAGGCAGAGCAAAGTGCTCTGGGCTAAGAATACATCCACCTCCTTCCCTGGGCGATGTGCCTGGGAGGTGAGGAAACTGACTCACTGCCTCTCTGACTCTATGAAAAGACAAATATATGAAAAAACTGCTGGATTAATGATGGGAAAATCAGTATTTTTAGCACATGAGGGCAGAGTTAGTTGCTTAAAGTCCTAGAGAATGGTAGTTCTTATTTTTGAAAAGAACTCTTGGACCTGCTTGAGATGACTTCAGTGGGACATTGTAAGCGTCAAGGGAGTCTCAGAGACTTAGCAAGAGCAGAATGGACTGGCTGGGGGTGGGATGTCTGCAAAGTTGGGCCACAGCTGGATTTTCTCAGAAGCTAAACCCCCATTTGATCTCCAGGATGCATCTCTGGGAGATGTGAAATGCTGAGGGGGCAGTACAGGCCACTTCTGCCTGGGTAGAAAGAGGCACTGAAAGTGAGTTGCAGGTGAGCTGTGGGTATATGGCAGCCTCTGAGAGCTCCCTAGAGTCTTTCATCCCCATGAAAGACTGTCCCTGGCCTCTGTTGACATGCTGCTCTTCTGAGGAAGTATGTCTATTCCCCAGAGCTTGTTCCAGTGTCCCCTAGTAGCATGGCGATGACCAGTTTGGAGATTTCTCTAGGTGGAGCTCCTGCTACTGTTGCTTCTAGAAAGGTTGAGTAAGGTTCTTCCTGCCTGTTGACTGGAGACACAGAGCTAGAGAGAACACCAGCAAGTAGTCACAAAATGGCAAGTGCTGTCACTGATGGCTTCGTGTGTGCCTGTCAAAGGCTTTAATTTGGGCCATTTGTTCCTGCAGAGAAGAGCGGCTGTCTGTATATATCCTCTGCCCTCTTCCTTGCTGACACAGACATTGAAGATTTATTCTCGGGTAGTATTCATCATGTGACTTTGGAGCCAGGTTGCCAAAGTGTGAATCTCAGCTCCCTCTCTTACTAACTGTGACCATATATAACCTTTCACGTCTCAGTTTTCTCATCTGTACAATAGGAATAAAACACAACTTCCCTGAGGTGGCTTTGGACAGTAAATGAGTGAATGCATGTTAAGTGCTAAAATAGTCCCTGGTGCATGTGAAGTGCTTAATAAAGGTGATTATTGTTATTATTGCTACTATGTCCTAGTCTCTACTGCAGCTTGAATGGGGACGTATTTCACATTGCTGGCCAATGTGAGCTGAGAGGATGTCCAGTGGGATCTTCGGGGCAATGCATACCAAGTCAGGAACACTGTCCTTTTTGGCTACTCACGACCAGGTCTCAAGTGTAGCCTGGACTCACAAGGCGAGCCTGGTCCTGGGACAATCTGCCCTAGGATGTTTTGTAATTTGAGATAATGAATTATCTCATCATTTAAGCCTTCTACCTGGTCTAGTCAGAAACAACCTCATTGATGCACCTAGTAATGGCACAGGGAGGAAAATTCCCTAGAGTATAGGTAAATTACAGCTGTATTTTGATAGAGTTACAGTAATTTAAGCCACTATGTCATTAAATGTATGTGACAGTATTGTTAGGGTAGTTCTTAAACATTTTTTTTTTAAATCTAAGATACATGGTAAAAATACAAAAAATTATAAAAAAGCTTACAGTGAAAAACTTCCTTCCCACAATCATCATTTTTTTTATATTCTGTTTCCAGGGCCCAATGTCCACATAACCAATTTTCACTTTATTGAGCCTTCCAGAGATTCTGAAAATAAATACAAAATAAACATAAACAATAAGAAAATTGTTTTACAATGCAAATTTTTTTTGTGTTGTGTATAAATGTTAGAATGCTGTAGATATCTTGTGGTACCTTGTTTTCTTCATTTAATATCTCTTAAAGAAATTTCTATATCAAAATATGAAGAGTTTTTTTATTTCTTTTTGCAGTTACAGAGTATAAAGTTATTTACACTGTCCCTTACTGATGAATATCAGGTTCCTTACAATATTTCACTGTTGAGTGTAAAGCTGCAATAAATAAATTATATGTGTGCCATTTTGTAGATATGCAAATGTATCTGTAGGGCAAATTCCCAAGAGTGGTTGCTGGATTCGAGAGCACATACATTTGGAATTTGCTAGCTGTTGCTGAATTGTTCTCCATCTGGGTTGTATAAATTTATGTTCCCGCCAGCAAGGTATGACACTGCCTACTTCCCGCAGCCTTGGCAGCAAAACATGTTATCAAATTTGGGATTTTTGCCAATTTTATGGTGAAAAATGAGATCTTAGGGAAGTTTTAATTTATGTATTTTTACTTTGAGTGAAACTGAACATTTAAAAAACATATTTAAGATAATTTGCATATTCTTTGAATTGTCTGCTTATGATTTTTTTTTCTAGTGAGTTATTGGTCTTTGTTCTTCTTAATCTCTAGAACTTTTTGTATATTAAGATGATTTTTCTGTGTCATTTCTTATTATAATTTCTTTCCAATTTGTTATATATGTTTTAATGATGGGCTCTGCTTTTGTCAGGCAGAGATTTAAAAACAGTATTTGTAGTAAGTTTACTGATTTTGTTTCATGGTTTCCAAATCTTGTATCATAGTTAAAAAGTCCTCTATATGCTGAGATTATGAAAATAATCCCATCAATTCATTTACCCTCTTTATTTTTATTATTTAAAAAAAAAATTTTTTTGTGGGACCCTTGCCGGCGGCCGGGGAACGAACCGGCGCTGCAGAGGCTGCGGGCAGCCTCGCAGCCCAGTGTCCAACTGCTGCGCCACCAGGGGAGGCCCCATTTACCCTCTTTATTGATTGATTTTATATTCAAACATTTGATCCATTTTAAATGTATCATGGGACACAGAGTGACAAAATGAGTCCAACATTATTTTTCCCAGATAGTTACCTAATTGCCCCACCATTATTCATAGTGGGGCTTCCCCTACTGATTTGGAATTTGTGTCTTTTTTTTCTGAACTTTCTTTTTTATTCTTTTAGTTCATCTGTTCATGAACCAGTAGTATGTTGCCATAATTACTGGGCTTTCGAGAAGATTTTTACATCTGGTAATCCTACTTCTTTGATCTCTAACAGAACTTCCCTTGCAAATCTTGTTTGCTTATTTTACAATATGAACTTTAGAATTCCTTTGTCTAGCTAAAAAAACTCCAAAATTACTTGCAGGTATTTGAGATTATACTGAAATTAAAAATCAAATGAAGAAGGTCAGCATACTCTTGACGTAAGAACAGAATATGACATTGAGTCATCTTTCCAAAAATATGGCCTGCTTTCCCATTCAAATGTTTTGCTATGTCTTTCTGGAATGTTTTAAAGATATTCTTGTCTATGTTTTTTACATTTATTTCTAAATTTATCCCTGAGGCTTATCTTATTTGTTGTTCTTATTACTGTCAGTAGACTCTTTCCCTCTATTATAATCTTCAAACTCCTAAATATTGACTTTTCAATGTTTTCTACCTCACAATATTATTGACTCTAATTATTGCTTTTTGTAGTCTTTTAAAAAAATTGATTTCCTTGGGTTGTCCATGTAAGCAATAATCTTTGCAAATAGGGTTATTTTTGTCTATGCCTCTCAGTTTTTGTAACTTAAATTTTCTTATTTGCATTTATTGAATAAATTACTAGTAAAAATTGATAAAAATAAAAGGAGATTCGGACAAATTCACATTCATAGTGGACAATTTTAGCTTGTCTTTCTCAGTAAATCATAGAACAAGCCCACACACAGAAAATTAGTATTCAACAACCAAAATGTGCCTTCATTTCAAGGAGAATGAAGCACCAAAACTTATTGTATGTCGATCAATAAATCAAATAAACTTTAAAGAACTGAAATAATATATGAAACTTAAGGAAACCAATAACAAAAGGGAACTAGAAAATCCCTAAATATTTGGAGAATAGAAAGAAGAAAAGTTTTCCAACTCATTTGAAGGTATAAAAACTTGACAAGTTCTTTATGAAAAATAAAAATTACAAGTCAATCACTCTAATGAATAGAAATGCAAAAATTCTAAACAAAATGTTAGCAAATTAAATCCAGTGGTATTGAAAAAGGATATACTTTATTAATGTGATGTTGATTTTTTTCAATCAAAAATCAATGTAATTCATGTCATTAACAAAATAAAGGAAAAATGGTATAATTATTTCAATAGACATAGAAAAATAATTTGATACAATTCAATTTTATTGATTTGTTCATTTTAATAATAATTTCCTAGAGAACTAAGATAGAATAAAATCTTTACCCAGACGAAAGTTATATATACAAACCTAGAGCAAACATCACACTTGAGAGGGCTTTCATCGTGGCACAGGGTTTAAAGACACAGCACTGTCAAGCTATCTCCAGCCACTGAAGCACTAGTTTGATCCCCAGCCTGCCAGGGAGCAAACCCATATGGTGCAGCAGACCTCCCCTGTCTCACCCACTGCTCCCCTCAACAGTGTATTTCTGTGGATCTACCTGTTCTGCTCCCCACTCTCTCTGGTGAATCCTTTCAACCCCTGCACTGCTGACCTACATCCCAGTTCTTGTATGCATAAATAAATCTTTAAAAAAAATTACACTTGAGGGGCCTCCCTGGTGGCGCAAGGGATTAAGACACAACCTATGAAGTTGTCCGCAGCCTCTGCAGCATGAGGTCGATCCCCGGCCGGCCAGGGAGCAACCCACATAGCGCAGCAGACCTCTCCTGTCTTGCCCACTGCTCCCCTCAGAGTGTGTTTTGTTGGTCTGCCTGTTCTGTACCCCGCTTTGTCTCTGGTGAATACTCTCACCTCCCACACCTCTGGCCTGTACCCTTGCTCTTGTATGCATAAATAAAATAAATCTTTAAAAAAAAACACACTTGAAATATTGAACATTTACCTTCAGGAACTGGAAATGAGATGAGTATGCTTGTTATTACCATTTCTATAAAGTTCTGTACTAGATCCTGGATAGTACAATAAGGAATCATAATTTTTAAAAAGATAAATGCATTGGAACTATTATAACTTACATAGTGACATAATTACATATATAGGAAACACAAAAGAATCTATAACAAAACTATAGGTATTAATAAATGAATTTAGCAGAGTCATAGACACTAAGGTTAATATATAAAAATAAATATTTCCTTAATCTGGGAACAAAGAATTAGAAAATTAAGTAAAAAAATTCTGTCATTTTTAATAAAATCAAAATGTGTCAGTTACCTGGTAACTAATAAAAGATATGTAAGACTGCCACAGTGAAAGCTCTAAAACATTATAGAGAGATATTAATTAAAACCTATTTAAATGGAGGGATAGGTGTTTATGGACAAAATAACTCAAGTTAATAAAGATGTCAATTCTCTGCAAATTGATCTATAAATTCAATGTGGTTTTATTCAATATCACAGCAGCTGTTCTGGTGGAAATTGGCAAGCTGATGCTAAAATTTATATAGAATTGTGAAGAGCCAAGAATAACAAATACAATCTTGAAGAAGAAGAAAGTTGGAGGATTGACTTTAACAGATATCAAATTTTATTTTAAAGTTTCAGTAATTAAAGAAGTACATGAGTGAAAGTTATCTGTTCCTCAAAAGCAAATATAATTGAGTAGAGTTAAACAATAAACCAATATGTACATGAATAATTGATTCATGACAAAGGTGGGATACTAGAGCAGTAGAAAAAATAGATGATGTTTTGAATAGGTGGGCTAATTGGCTATCCGTTAGAAAAAACACTTTTGACTGCTACATAAATAAATCCCAGGTAGAGTCTAGATTGAATGGGAAAAGCAAAACATTAATCTGGAAGACTGCATTTGAGAATAGCCCCATGACCCTGGGAAGACAGATAAACATACCATGAAAACTCTAATAATAAAACCAAAAAAATTAAAATAAAGATTGATAAATTGGACCATATTAACATTATCAAAAGTCACCATTAATTGTTGGAAAAGCAAGTCACAAAGTGGGAGAAGATATTTGTAATACTTATAGCAAAGGGCTTATTTGCAGATTATTAAAAAATCCTCATATCAATAAGAAAATCACAGTTTTATAAAAAATATATGGGCAATGTATGAAAAGCTGTTCAGTCATAGTAGTGGTCAGAGATGTTGAAGTCATAAAGAAATTAAAGTCACATAGCTGCCAGCGTGATGAACATTAAAAAGACACATGGAGTGTTGTCAAAGACTGGGGCTCCCACATACTCCTGGTGGGAGCATACACTGAAATAATCACTTGGGAAAAGTGTGACAATTTCTAATAAAATTAAATTAACGTGTATTCTAGGACCTAGCGATTCACTCCTCGATCTATGCACAATAGAAATACACATATACATGCCCCGAGACTCATGCAGGAGAATGCTCACTGCTGTTCTATTTCTAATAGCCCAAATCAGTAAACAACACAAATGTCTTTCAACAAACCAACATGATTTCAAACAACCAAATACCTTTGTACAATTTTCAGTGGTCAGAAAGCACATGTATATTTCATGAAAAATACATGCAGTAGAATACTGGGGTAAAAAATTAGTCATCCATTGAACATGGATGAATCTCATTAACACAGACTGTACAATTGCATTCACATCAAGTTCAAAAGCAGATAAATTGAAATTATGGTGTTATAATGAATATTTATTTTCTTCCATGTGTGAGGTGCCATGGTTAGAAAGTGAATAAACAATTGTGTTAAAATTAGGATAGTGTTTTCCTTTGGAGAAAAAGTGGCAGGTACTCTGGGGAGGCTTCTGGGTTGTTGACAGTATTTACTTCTTGATCTGAATTGTGGTGACTGGGCTGTCCTTACTAAGGGTGACTTCCTGAGTTCATTTCCTGGGTACTTTTCTGTGTGTAGATCCTTATGCCAACGTTTGCTAAGCACTGCATACGTGTGTATAAGATGGTGTTGGATGCAATGCTCTCTCTTCCTTTCACCCCTTTGTTGGTTTCACCCATGTGACGGGCCTCCTTTTGACTAACTCCATAAGCACAGTAAGTGCAACCAGGCTCTGCAGGTCCACTCTGAGAAAGGAAAACAGGACCCAGTTAAATTCAGGCCAGAGATTCAACCACTTTGATATACAGAGTCCTCTTTATTACTTGCCAATTTACGACAGCTTTTCTGAATGGCACTTGAATTTCCGAAAGTAATAGTTCTTCTGCTGGCCTTGAGGCCTCTGTCCCAAAGCTTGAGTGACTTTCATTGATTCTGACTGCCCTCTGGCATTGCAGTTGTTAGGAAGGTGGAGGAAGAGCTTGCTGCAATGCCAGTGTGTTTGAGTGGGTGGGAGGCAATTCAAGTGTGGACTAGGGAGAGTCGGCTTTGGCAGCACATTAACTTCATTACTTATTTTCTCAGCTATAGAGTTGTAAGAATAGTAGTAATACACATGTTAGTATTGAGGAGGACTTGTTTGCTTAATTAAATTGCTAATGACATCAGTGTGTGTGGCAGTCTTGCCTATATCCAGATGGAAGTTTTAGTTATGAAGTTAAATAAAAACATTTTGATTTGCAGAGGTGGTGGAATTGTGAGCACATTTTCCTTTTTAAAAAATATTGTCATAATGTTTCTGTTTAAGTAATCAATAATAGCAATACACAGCCCAAATTCCTTCCCCCCACCCCAAGAGAAGTATGATCTTTATTTCATGTATATTCAGACAAAAGGAAAGAAACCCCACTAATCCAGTATTCTATACAAATGACATGTAGACATTTCTTAACTAATTTGAAATTTTAACCAGGGAATTTGGTCAAATTTAAATGTGACATTTGCTTGTTTTCATGTGTCAAAAGCAGAAAAATAACCTTCCATTTATAATATGAAACTGAATTTAGATCAAGTTTTAGAACGCATCATTTTGACAGGTGTGGATGTAAGAGGCTGACATTTGCTGCTGAAAATATTTCTCCACGTTTATTTAACATATGGCCTCCAGCTATTGGGAGAATTTTTGTTGTTATAACAAAAAGCGGCTTCTGAATTGATGGAGGAATGTTTTAACCTACTCTGGCCTAAACCTGGTGGCTAAACATACCAGACTGTGTTTGATTTGTTTAGTTGTGAAGGAATGCACTTATATCCAAGAATGCCAACGCCTTTATTTATTTCTAATAAGCAAATATTTATTGAGCTTAACTAAGGACAAGTCACTGCACATGAGTCTAAATACAGGCAGTTGCCAGCTAAGCAAATAGTGGTTTGGAATTAGGAACTCATTTTCTTGCGAAAGTAATATATGCGATTGGTAGGTTTCCAGGATAATTAAAAAAAAGAGGAAATTAAACTCAATATGTAGATGTAGATGTGTATTGTTGCAAATTTTAGGATGGCTGCTGGTAGTGAGACAGCCTAGGTGAACGATTTTGTGAGTTGGTAGGATGAGTTGCCTGAAGTCCTGTTTGAAGAGGTGGCCTGATCTTGGACCAGCGGGTCCTGCCCAACAATTTTGCTTAAAACACTTGGTCCACCAGATGGACTAAAAGCTCCACACCTAGACTAAAGGTGCTATATCCTGACTTATGACTGTTTCATGATTTCTTAAATGGAGGAAGGCCTGGGGTCCTGCTGTGCAGTTAGTAAAGATCCTACCAAGTGTGACCAGAGTCTCCCTAGGATCTTTGCATGCGCATCCCTGGGTGGAGACTTTAGGTGCTAATGAAACAATGTATGAAAAAGCATGTGGCTCGTCTGTAGATGCACCGTCATAGTCAGCATCCAACGTGCTCCCCTCTCTCCCACCCTGGTAGACTAATCCCTTAAAACTCATCACACAGCTCTCCTAATGGGGCCAGGCTGAACATTTCTTCTTCCAGTGCTGGTTCCCTGGGCCACAGGTCTTAGACAAACCATGCCCGGTTACTTGATATGTTCTGGTGAATTAATTTTTTTAATATTCATTTACTTTTTAAAAAGGATTTATCTATCTATCTATCTATCTATCTATCTATCTATCTATCTATCTATCTATCTATCTATCTAGATATCTAGATATCTATCTAGATATCTATCTATCTAGATATCTATCTATCTATCCAAACACTGGGTACAGTCAGAAGCGCGGGAGGGTGAGAGAATTCACCAGAGCCAGAGCTAGGAGCAGAGCAGGCAGAAGGACCGAAGTACACTGCTGAGGGGAGCAGCGGGCGGCAGGAGAGGTCTGCGCGCCATGTGGGACTCTCACCGGCTGGCCGGGAAGCAGCTGGGATCGAACTGGCGCTGCAGAGGCTGGAGGCAGCTTCGCAGCCCAGCTCTCAACCGCTGCGCCACCAGGGGAGGCCCTGGTGAATTTATTTTTTTAGGGGGTTCTTGAACCCACATTTTGAATAACAGCTGGGGAACAGAAAGCTGTTAAGGAGCTGAGTTGGGGAAGCGGGAACGGGAAGAGAAGAAGAGGAGGAAATGAGAAAGGGGGGAAGGATATAGGGGAAGATGAAGGATGAAGGGGCCAGAGGAAGGCGAGAAGACTAAGACAGGAAAAAGGAAGTAGGAGAAAAAGATTCAGAGGTGAAAACAGTATCTTCCCCCTCCTTTTTTTCTTTTCTACCACAGGACCGCATTCCCTGCTGTTTTCTTGGCCACTTATTCTGTTTCTCTGCACCGCTTTCACTTCCTGATGTCCCCCTCCCAGATTCCAAGTGCTTCCAGTTTGCTCAAAGCATTCCAATGAGACACCTCACCTAGGTACGCACACCCCCAGGAGGGGCTTTATAGTACAAAAATTCAGTGGAATTTTTTCAGTGGAATTCAGTGTTGCTGTCATTTTGGTGTTAAGAGGGAAACCACCAGATAAAACTATCTCTAAGGCTTGAATGACTAATAATCTTGCATCTTTAAAAGTTGTTTGAATTGTTGTGCCTCCCTGGTAGCACAAGGGGTTTAGTCTCAGCAGCATGAGTGCAATCCCTGCGGCCAGGGAGCTACCCACATGGTGCAGCAGACCTCTCCTGTTTGGCCTGCTGCTCCCCTCAGCAGTGTATTTCAGTCACTCGCCTGTTCTGCTTCTCACTCTGTCTCTGGTGAATCCTCTTACCCCCCACCTCTGGCCTGTACCCCAGTTCTTGTATGCATAAGTAAATAAATCTTTTTTAAAAAAGAGTTGTTTGAATTATTAAAATAGAAGCAGAGGGATCTCTAATTGGTAGCACTATGAGTTCCATTATAAGAAGAAACATGGAAACATTCTGGCTTTTTGGAATTAGGGTTGAGCTCTTCCCTCAGGGCAAAGCCCTAGGAGAAACTAGTCTTGCCTGTGATGCTGTGTGGGATCTGCCACAGCCACCTCCTGTGGGCTGGCCTAGTCCTTCAGTTTCTTCTCATTTTACCATTTCTATTCCACAGACTCTCTAAAACTTGATGGCAACAGTGGGTACCAACGTACATGTCTCTTCGTGGGTTGGCAGTTGGTGAGTTAGTTAATGACTTCTATATGTGCTCTACATGATTGGACTCAAGTTAAAGACGAGAAAATTGAGGCTTTTAGGGACTGAAGCCACATCCATTTTTGCACAAGGAATATACACATGTGGTTTTTATGGTTCAGATCTGCGCTGTCCAGAACAGCATCTGCTCACCTCATGTGGCTCTTGGGTATTTGAAACAGGGTTATTGTGGTTGATGAACTGAATTTTTACTTTTATTCAATTTTACTTAATTTAAATGTAAAAATTGATATGCAGTTTAGTTCTTGGAAAACGTTTAAGTGTGTTTGAAACAACTTGGGCATATGAATCTACTTTGTAAACTCTAACTTTTATAAAATCTAAATATAAATCAAGCATTTCCAATGTAAATTGAATGTTTAAGGCTGGACACTCTCTGCGCAGCTGGGGACGCCGCCACAAGACCACTTCTCCTAGCTTCCCTGCGGGCTTGCTGAAGCTTTGGCTGATACTACATCACACAGTCCCAGGGCTCTTTTGGCCCAATCCTGCATCTTCCCCTCCAAAAATGTTGATTCAGAGTTTTCCTAAAAATCCTTCTACCCACTAATATCCATCTCAGAATCTGCTTCCTGGAAATCCAACCCACTATAATATGATTTATAAGAATGGTAATATAATAACATAGAAATCAGTTGGGGCTTCTGGAACTGCAAACATTTGGGGTTTTAAGATCTGTTTTTTTTTTAAAGATTATTTATGCATACAAGAACTGGGGTACAGGCCAGAGGTGCGGGGAGGTGAGAGGATTCACCAGAGACAGAGTGGTGAACAGAACAGGCAGACTGACTGAAATACACTGCTGAGGGGAGCAGCAGGTGAGACAGGAGAGGTCTGCTGCTCCATGTGAGTATCTCCCTGGCCGGGGATTGAACGCTTGCTGCAGTGGCTGCAGCATATGGGACAGCCATAGAATCCTAAACATATCCAGAGAAAAGTCCTTTGTTTAAAAGGTCCTTTTGTTTAAAAGGACTTCATAAGTTGTGTCTTATCTTACTCACTTGCGCCACCAGGGAGGCCCAATATCTGCTTTTTGAGATGGGTCAGTCAGCAAACTCATGGGTGCCTGTTGTGTGGGTGACTCTCACTTGAGGACTGTGAGAAGCTCAAGGAGAGGCATCAGGGCAGGATGGGACCAGCCAAACCCCAGGTCTCCCCCTGGAACTCAACATGTGTATTCGTGTCTAGAAAGGGGAATCTTTTTTTTTTTTAATTTATTTTTTTTATTTTTTATTTTTTAAATAATAAATTTTATTTTTATATTCCCCCATACAATTGCAAACGCCCCATTCTGACCCCAATCCTTCCCCTCCCGCCCCCCACCCCCCAAACACTGTCTCAGGTTCATAGTTTTCTGTTGATTTTGATTTTCACTTTCTTATATTCATTTTCCTGGTCCCTTATTTAAGTTCTCTAGATTCCTGCTATGAGTGAGACCATCCGGTATTTTAGAAAGGGGAATCTTGATCCCATACTCAGACACTGGCGGGACACTGAACCTGAAGCTGAATAGGGGTACATGTAATTCTCTGGATGTGTGTGGCTGAGGATGGAGGGGAGATGTTAGCAAGTACTAACCTAAACACACATCAGTCAGTTCATATCCTTCTAGTGCATGCCTATGCTGTATAAAAGCCACGTTGAAAATTGCTTTTAAACAAAGGACTTTTCTCTGGATATGTTTAGGATTCTATGGCTGTCCCGTATGTTACAAAATATCACCATGAAGCAATTTAACAGAGGACTTCTAAAAACCGAGTGCTCTGAACACATAGTGGGATCTTTCTTTGGCTTTGGGGAATTTTCTTGTTATTTCACTGGTTACCTTCCTCCTTTGGTTTCCTCTCATCTCTTTCTCAACTTTATTTCTTGGCTTGTCCCAATGCACCCCCTTCTCTTTTTCCTCACTTTTCTTCCCTATTTGTCTTAATGCTTTACATTTGGCAATATATTCAAGAATTTAAGCTTTCAATTCTTAGTTGCTTTTAAAAATTTCAGCAGTCTTTGTGAGTTCGTAAGAATTTTTCTCTCTAGATAGCTCTGCTATCCATTTTTATTGGTGTACCATGTTTGATTTGTCCCTGGTAGCTCTGGAGTTTTTCTGAGATGGAGCAGTGACGCAGCATCTAGATGTATACTAAAATGTTTTTTAAGCCTGTTCTTAAAAAGGAATTTTTCCTTTTCTTGATGGTCTCTTTTTCACCTTTGTGTTTTATGGATATTGTGTCTTTTCATAAGTTTCTAGAAATACTAGAACTTTTTCATTTTAATTTTCGTCTCTTTTATTTTTCCTCCAAGGTCATTTTATCTTTTATTCAGTTTTAAATTTCAGGCTTTTCTTAGTAGTCTGGTCATCTTGACTGTTTAAGAATAAAGCAGTAGAAAGTCTGCTCAGGAGCCTATATTTGTGGGTGAGGCTTATTGACTTGCTTGGCTTTGATGAGTGGGAAGGTAACCACTCATTCCTCTGAAGGGTCTCTAAATTTTACAAGAAGGGCATACTGCAGGATATAGTTTTCTCATGATAGATGCCCTACTTGCCATATTTCTATAAAACTAGTCAAGCAAAATTCAGCTTTAACTTTAGGTTTTATTCCCTTCCAGACTTGTTTGTCAAACAAGTTTGTAAAAATCCCAGTCTGGCTACCAGATGTTTTGCAAGCAGGGGCATTGGAGGGCAATGTCAGGAGGTTATTCCATCTAAGACTTCCCATTAGTGAACCCATTTCCATCCTCTTTCCTCATATCTGCCATCCATTGTTTTTATCTTCTCTGCAACCTTTTGTGCAGAGCCTCTACTTAACACTCCTCCAACTGCTTTGCATATTACAGAAAGATTTTGACATCTTTGTCTCTTGATGAATCCCTCTTGGATTCTTTGTAAAGAGAGGAGATAAACAAACCTGTGGGCTGAGTCTGTTGCTTTGAGCTGGAAGCCCTAGGTCCTTTGGGTTCTAAATAGTTGTTCAATGTGCTCAAAATTTAGAATGAGCCATGACATGGGACCACATATCCCAGCGGGTGGAATGTCTCAGGGTTTATTCGCGCCCCACAACTTTGAAATCATTAGCAGCTGGAGTGAATAGCCCTGAAGTAGTCTGCAATGTTTCACTTTGTAGGGAGCACTTGGTGAGATTGACAAGACACATCTACTACTGTTTAGAAAACTAATAGAGGGATATTCCAGACTGATATATCTCAGATGAGGGCTTGGAAGGGGAAAAGATGACTAGGTTTATAGGAATGGCAATGTTTACCCTGGTGTGCTTCAGATGAGTCAGTGGTAGAAGAGAGTCCAGCTAAATGAAAAGTGGTGGAGCTTGAAGAATCTGTAAGGAGATGCGAGCTGTCCATCCTATAAGGAATTTGAGTAAAAGTCCTGCTAATGAGGGGAAGTTTGAAGTTGGACAGTAATGGCATCAGCAGTGTCATCTGCACACACAAAGGATGTTGATAGGTTGTCAAATACTCCCCTTACATTTCTAGGCTAACGAAGACACTGAAGCATGAATAAATGAAAACCATAGCTTTCACATTAGTTTCAACTTACTTCCCCCAAAACTTTCCACTGCAACTTATAAAAAGTGTCCCCCCTTCTTAGCCTACCAGTAGAGACCATTAAGATGGAAGAGGCAAGGCCCTGGAGGGAGGGGGGATTTGATGAGCGAGACCCCCTAGGTTAATCTATTGGAGACCAGGCTGTTCTGCATGGTACAATTCCTGATGTAAGTTTTACATTGGTAACCTGCATAGGGGCCACCATTTGAAAGAACCCTTAGGGTGGTAATGTCTGTGGGTCCCCATCACCTTTTTGGCACGGTAACACACACAGAACAAGAGTAAACCTGGCTCTTGGGGAAGTCCCCGACCATGCTGGTCCAGAGCAGAACAGAGAAGCTTAACTGCAGATCTTCTGCAAGATCTGCATAGTTGTTTCTCATTATCTCTTCTGGCTCATCCTCTGAGAACATTTTATGGATTCCTGGCAGGAACCGGGACTATTTGAAGATTGTCTCTTGTGCCGGAGGAGAGGGTGGGATGGGGACGGAGGTCCATTGCTTGGTCATGGCTGGAGACTGATTATTCGTGCTGGGTGTGGTAAACATACACATTTGCTGAGATGAGAAAATGTACTCCTGGAACCTATACAGTGTTGCAAACTGATGTTAACTCAATAAAAGAAAAAATGAAAAGACTGTCTCTCAGACTTCGCTGAACATATCTGTGCTAACCTCATGTGTGGGTGAATTGCAGCCTTGCCAGTGTTCTCCGCTCAGTCTTTGTCCACCATGCTTAGTGGACTGTTACAGAGCTCCTAACAACCCTCTGGCTTTTGGAAAGCAGTCTTGGTCACACTCTGTCCAGTAACAGCGCATAATGTTACCCCCCTCCAAGGCACGAAAAAGATTCCAAAGCCTCCTACATAGAAATATCCTATAATGACTTTCCTCTGACTAGAGGGAGCCACTCTCCCCCACCCCGAGGCCCCCTTCCTTCAGGGCAAGCCCCAAAGCAGGCAAATAATCATTCATTTATGAAAATGAAGGATTTATGAGGGACTTCGCAGGGCAGCCAGCAGAGTTTAGGCAGGTCCTGATCTTACTTTAATTGAATTAAGCTGTGTTTATTTAATCAGCCCAGAGATATGTATCCTCAAGCAGGAATTTGCTGCCTGCCTCTGAACTAAATTTTTGTCTATGGGAGGAAGAGGCCTGTGACCTATCCAACATTTTAAAAAGCTTTGGGGCCCAAGAGGCAAGGGAGTATGTAGGGTCAGGAATGGCCACAGTGCAGGTTTTCTAAGATCCAGCAGGCTGGGTAAAGGAGGAGTCAGAGTCCTCAGTGGCTTTTTGCAGGCTTTTATTGGGATTTATCGGGTACACAGCAGGCAGGGGTGCTGGGGGGCTGGGAGGCAAATCCTCACTCTATCTGGGCTCTCCGGCATTCTCTGCTTCTCTCTTGGCTTCTGCTGCTGCTTTCTTGGCTTCTCTTTCAGCTTCTCCTGGCGACCCCGTGACACTGTCCTTAAAAGCCCAGTCTCAGCCCAGGTGAATCCCATCTACCTATGCCCACACCCTACTCCAGGTGCCCGCCATCAGGCATGCATTCAGGACCGCAAGGATCCGTCATCTATGCCTGATGGCGGGAGGGCAGAAAAGCCTGACATTTTTCCTTACCCTACAGAGTAATTGGTGGTTGAATTCAAACAGGCGCTGTGGGGACACTACGTTCCTTCAGCAGCTGAGAGTGTGTGTGTGTGAGTGTGTGTGCAGAGCCCCTACAGCTCAATGCTCCAGGTTCTGGTTCTGCTGCAGGAGTGTCAGAGAAGCCAGGCTAGCCAGCAGTCTGTGTTCTCAGCTGCCACGAGAGGAAAGCATCAGAGACATGGCCACACCGTGGCTTCAGGACAGAGTTGCTCAAAAAAGCTCCAGAGGGCTCTTCTGGAGCTGGCTCAGCATGCTGCCTCCCTGGCCCCATAGCCAGTCTTGCTGAGTCACGCCAACATTTAGGAACTGTGTTCACAAGTGTTATTTGCCTCCGGTGTGTCTACCTTTTAAGGATGGAGGTGGAATGGGCAGAGGATAACAACTGAAACTTATTTAGAAGGAGCCATTGCACCTTTCAGAAACAGGGGACGATAAAGGAAACAGTGTTTTCTAGGAGGCTTAAATCACTTCACTTAGAGGACTGCCTCTGCTTTCTGCTCATCAGAGCAGAACTGAGGGCAACAGCTGTGATGTGTGTGTGTTTGTGGTGGGGGAGGGAGTGATGAGCCAGGATGGTACAAATGGATGTCTGAACCCATGGGGTAAGTTCCAGTCAGCCCAAAGTTTGAGAACGAGGAACTCTGATGTCTGAGGGCTAGAGACAGAGGCCTTGCTTAGGCAGAGAGCAAATTTGTCCTTCCTCTGCTTTTTGTTTCATTCACCCCTCACTGGATAATAAATCCCTCCATATCTGTAATCTATACTCTCTATCTCTGTATCGATAGCTCTATCTATCTACTTGTAAGTCTGTGACTATGGCCTGTTGGTTCTGTTTCTCTGGAGAGTGACGGCAGTGTTCCCTACCCTACCTCTTCCTACTCTGAAGATGGACATGGTAGTAGAAGGAGTCATAATGAATTTATCCATTTGCCAAGAAGCTGAGCTCTTCTTTTTGCCTATTTTTTGTTTAAAGATTTATTTATTTATGCATATAAGAACTGGGGTACGGGCTAGAGTGGTGGCTTTTGGAAAGCAATCTTATCACATTGGATTCACCACAAGAGGATTCACCAGACAGAGTGGGGAGCAGAACAGGCAGATTGACTGAAGTACACTGGTGAGGGGAGCAGCGGGCGAGTCAGGAGAGGTCTGCTGCATCGTGTGGGTTGGTCCCCGGCCAGCTGGGGATGCACTCGCACTGCAGTGGCTGTGGACAGCTTCATAGTTTGCGTCTTAACCCCTTGCGCCACAAGGTAGGCCTTTTTTCCTAGTTTTGCTGAATGACTCTGATATTAATAAGGAGGCGTATACTGCACAGGGAGAATGTCCTGAAAATACTTTTAATTTTTTTAAAAAAGATTTATTTATTTTATACAAGAGCTGGGGTACAGGCCAGAGGCACGGGAGAGTGAGAGGATTCACCAGAGACAGAGCGGGGAGCAGAACAGGCAGAAGGACCGAAATACACTGCTGAGGGGAGCAGCGGGTATGACAGGAGAGGTCTGCTGCACCATGTGGGATTCTCACCGGCTGGCTGGCTGGGCTCAAACCCACACTGCAGAGACTGTGGACAGCTTCACAGCGCTGCGCTCAATCTGCTGCACCACCGGGGAGGCCCAATACTTTTAATTTTACTGAAAACAAAACAAACACCATACTGTTCTACATTTATGCAACACTTTCACTTAGATACATTTTATAAATCTTCTCCAAACAATGTGAATCAGGTATAACTAGTCCCATTTTATGGAGGAGGAAACTGAAGGTGGCCTAGGACAGAACTTAAATTATCTGATTTAATATCTTTTCCTTCAGACTTATGCTGTCTAATGTGATCGTTACCAGCCACTGTGACTACTAAGCCCTTGAAATGTGGTTACTCTGAATTGAGATGTAAGAGTAAAATACAAAGATTTAATAATGAAAAAAGAATGTAAAATATTTTAATAATTTTTATACTGATGACATGTTGAAGTGATAAAATTTTGAAATATTAAGTATACTATTAAACTTAATTCCATCACTAGTTTCATTTTACTTTTCAAATGTGTTGTGACTACTGTAATTTTTAAAATTACATGTGAGTTGCCATTTGTGGTCTGCATTGTATTTCTGTTGGATGATTGCTCTAAACCAATACTAGAACATTTTCAAACTCTCATGTACATGTACAGGGTATGATAGCATCCCTGTACTGAGAAGTCAATTTTAACAGGGGCAGAAGAGCTGAAAAGAGGGTCATCTCAAAAGAGATGAGAGAAACAAAAGACTGATAGAAAGTCAGTCACTGAAAACAAATGACTTACAAAGTTTTCACTTATTTATTCTTGTATCAAATATTTATTGTCTAATGAGATAATGTAATAGTCAAGGATAAAGGTGTCTATCCTCTTAAAATTTGTTTTCTGGAGGCAATAGAGAATAATATACAGTAAATAAAAAAATATTATAATTTCAGATTCTATTAGTTAGATTATAGGTTGGCTGCTGTAACAGAGAGACTCAAATAACAACAGCTTAGGCAAGAGAGAATTTCATTTCTTTCTCATGTAAAGGTCTGGGGGTGAGCAGACTAGGAAAATAATCAGGCCTATGGTAGCAGGGATCCACATTCCTGATCTGCCGTCACTAAATGTGGTCATCCACTAGGTTGGAAATGGCTCACCATGTTATAATCAGGCAAGCAGGAAGAGAAGGAAAAAGTGAGGACATACCTCTTCCTTTTAAGGACCTGATCTGGCAGTTGCACATGTCACTTAATTCAGAGTCTATTGGCCAGTATGTAGTCACATGACTGTACCTAGAGCCAAGGGACTCTGGGAAATGTAGTCTTTATATAAAACAACATAATCCAGTTAACAGTTCCTGACCAATGGTAAATTGCACAACAACTGTAATTACAATATTTTCATAGTTGGAATGTATTACTAGAAAGATGAGTCTTTGACAACTCTTGGGTAAATCCAGCAGAATTTACCTATCTAAGGATAGAGAAGGAAGTCAGCACTGTTGAGACTCATAGCAGCGAGATCAGTGTCATTTTCCAGAACATATGACCTATGTTGCAGAATGCTTCCAGAATACAAAATCCTCTCTAAGAGATTACACAGTTGCAAAAGATAATATCTGAGAAAGTAGGGGGTCACATTAATTTTTCAGAAAGCTTAATTCCTTTTAGACATAGAATTTATTCTGCAGAAACAAATCACTGTAATGGGATGGAAGAGAGAACAGGAGGTGTCTTACTAATTATTAGCGACATTGTAAAAGGAGTGTGTCTCTAAGGAACTAATATTTAAACAGAGACCTGAAGGATTAGAAAGAGTTTCTTATAGAAAGAGTTCCAGGCACAGGGAATAGCAGATACAGAGACTTTAAAATAAGATTACCTCGGGCCTCCCTGGTGGCGCAGCGGTTGAGCGCTGGGTTGCCAAGCTGTCCGCAGCCTCTGCAGCACCGGTTCGATCCCCGGCTGCTCCCTGGCCACCAGAGGAGGGTCCCACATGGCGAGCAGACCTCTCCTGCCGCCCGCTGCTCCCCTCAGCAGTGTACTTCGCTCCTTCTGCCTGCTCTGCTCCCTGCTCTGGCTCAGGTGAATTCTCTCACCCTCCCGCATTTCTGACTGTACCCAGTGCTTGTATAAATAAATAAATCTTTAAAAAAAATAAAAAAAATAATAAAAATAAAACAAGATTACCTCAATGTGTGCCAGAAACAAAGCTTTTCAGAGACGCGAAAGTGTCATGAGTGTGGAGAGTGAATGTAAGAGAAGGAAGAAAAAGGAAGAGAAACGAAGAGAGATGGGAAAGGAAGGTACTCCTCCAGGTTAGCTCTGGAGGGACATCTCCACCAGACAGGAGGAGGGTAGTTTCTGTTTCCGTCAGGTATTTGCTGGTGGTTGTCTCTTGGCAACTTTCTATTCAAATTGTCCCAAAGTAGGACTAACATTAGCTTTACTTCAGCTCATAGTCCTCTCTTTTCCTTCCATTTGCTTTCCTGAACTGTGTACTCAGGATAAAAATACCTGCCCTCCTCCAGGGTTGTCATGAGGATCAGATGAAGGAGGAGGTGTGAGGGTAGCTGTCGTGTGAAATGTGAGTTCTGGGGGAGGGAGGCACAGAGGCCCACACTAAGTAAGAACTCAGTATCATTTTCTATATTATGGTGGCAGTCAGTCGTTTTCATCAATTTTCAGGCCTTGAGCAGAGAGAATAGAGAACTAAGTCATGAGTTCTTTTCCCAGCATACTAATTAAATTTTTTTGTGTGTGTCAAAGCAAGTATTTGGTTTAGGAGATTCCCTTAGTCAAAGATCTTTATGATTTGACATGGAGTGGTATGAGTTGTACCCAATGGAACATTTATGCCATTTGTTGGGTAGAACTGTGCTCTCTGCATTGTTTTAGAATGTATATGTGGATATAACTTTAAATAAAAGTCAGCACCTTCTGAATCTTTTTTTTTTTTTCATGCCAGCCTGTACATAACCCCTGTAAAAATTACAGCACATTATCAAACCTTGTTTTGCTTCTCCATTTTATCACATGCTTCTCCCAGATAACTTTTGGGACTTTGCTTGGCACAGGGCTTGGGAGCCATTTTGCCAGGTTACTCTTTCATTTCTGGGGTGTGAGACCTTGAAGGATGGGTGTGGAAGACAACTTCTTTGACTGCAATTCCATTTGAGTTTCAATCATCTACATATTCATTCATATCCACTCTATCATCCACCCACCATCCTACTCATCCTTCCAGTGAGCATTGCCTGTATCTAAGTTACATGGCAGTTTGAGGAACTGCAAGTACAAAGATGAAAAAGACAATGCATGTCTTTAAGGATATTAACGTTAAAGGAGGACACATTGTGTGGAATAGACTGTAGAGTAGTGTGCATAGGAAGGAAGGGTTATTGTCTGTTTTCATCCCCAACCCAGGATTATGGATTCAAGATTGAAGGAAATCTTCCTATAGGATATTATACCTGCACTGAGTGATCAACAATGTTAGAGGAGGCTTTCCAAGTAGAGGAACAGCAGTGTAAATGTATATTGAGGTGAAAAGTTGGCATGGTACCAGAACTGCAACCTATTTTAGTATGGTTAGAGCAGGAAACACAGGATGGGCATGAAGAGTGCTAAAATAGGCTAGAAAAATAGGCAGGACTGAATGAACAAGAATCCTCTAGGGCTTGATAATGAGCTTGAATCTAGGAGGATTCCATTAATGTAATTTAAAGCAAGGGAGTGAGGGGCCTCCCTGGTGGTGCAAGGGGTTAGTCTCAGCACTATGAAGCTATCTGCAGCCACTACAGCACGAGTTCGATCCCCGGGCAGGGAGGTGACCCACATGGTGCAGCAGACCTCTCCTGACTCGCCCACTTCTCCCCTCAGCAGTGTATTTCAGTACATCTGCTTGTTCTGCTCCCCACTCTGTCTCTGGTGAATCCTCTTACTGCCCCCACCTCTGGCCCATTTCTTATATGCAGAAATAAATAAATCTTTTTTTAAAAAGTAAAGCAAGGGGGCCTCCCCGGTGGCACAGCGGGTTGAGCGCCGCGCTATGAAGCCGTTCTCAGCCTCTGCAGTGCGGGTTCGATCCCCGGCCGCCGGCGAGGGTCCCACATGGCGTGCAGACCTCTCCTGCCGCCCGCTGCTCCCCTCAGCAGTGTCCTTCGGTCCTTCTGCCTGCTCTGCTCCCCGCTCTGGCTCTGGTGAATTCTCTCACCCTCCCGCACATCTGGCCTGTACCCCAGTGCTTATATAAATAAATAAATCTTTAAAAAAAAAAAAAGTAAAGCAAGGGAGTGATGAGCAGATTTCAGTTTTTGAACACTTCTTCCAGCTTTGAGGTGGAGGATGAACTGAAAGAGGCAAGGCACATTGAGGAAAGTGAGATTGGTTGAGGCCTCTCAAAGCATCTGCAGGGCACAACAGAATCCTGAAGTTAGATGGTGGTTGTGAGGGAGAGACAAGTGGACAATTGAAGATAGTACTGAGCAGTAGAATTGACAGAGTTCAGTGCTAGATTGAATGTGTGGGTGTCTTCTGTATGTGTCTGCCTGACAGAGGTGTCATTAAGTCTTGCATGTAACACAGGAAGGGGACAGCTTTGTAACACAAGAAGGGAACATTGAGTTCGGGTTCAGAGAACTTGAGGAGAGACCACTGTCCAAATCTTGGTGAGAGGTCTGGGTGGGAGATGGAAATCTGGCAGAGACGAGTGTGATCATGGATGCTCTGGGTGAATGGAGAGAGTGAGGAGGATGACCCATTTATCAAGGAGCAATGGAGGAGGAAAGAAGAAGGGAACAGGAATGAGTAGTCTGAGAAGTAGGAGAAAAATGGGAGTCCTGGTAGAAAGGCAACAGAATTTTAAGGGGTCATGTGCTGCTGAAAAGACACGTCAAATGGGCATGGATAGGTGTCTATTGGATTTAATGATGAGAGGCTATTGACTGTCTTGAGAGAATATTTTTGGTGAAGTGTACAACCAGGACTGCAAAGTGGTGAAGAGTGAATGGCAGGCAAGAAAGTTGATACAGAGAGTATGAGCAAATCTTTAAAATGTTGACTGTGAAGAATATAAAAAATATAATATGTATATGAGAAATACATATAATTCATCTGAATCTTTCTCTTGTAAATCACAATGTTGTGGCATATAAAGGTCCTATGTGTTACAGCATGCACAGACTACACTGGGGGTGGGCTATAAAGGGAAGCCGTTCTTCCTCGCTGCTCTGGGGTCTGTGAAGCTCTGTCTCTGGATTTGTAAGGACGAGATAATGATTTAACAGACAAAAATGCTAAAAAGTGTCTGGTTGTGCAGCACTGTTTATAATGGCCAAGTTATGGAACCAACATAAATGCCCAACAACAGATGAGCAGATTAAAAAGATTGTGTGTGTGTGCATGTGTGTGTACACAATGGAATACTACTCAGCAATAAAAAAGATGAAATCATGCCATTTTTAACAACATGCATGTGATGATAGTAAATGAATTAAGTCAGAAGAAGAAAGACAAAAGCTGGAATGTTTCATCCATATGTTAAATACAGAGAAACAAAACAAAGGAGCTGACAAAACTGAACTAAAACAAACTCTAGAAATCTGACTGCAGAACTGAGGTTACCAGAGGGGAAGGGTGGAGGTGGGAAGCAAAGTAGAGGATAATTTATGCGTTGGTGTGGAGTGTGGTGTGGTTACAGACATCTGAAGTTATAAGAACCTATGCCTCTGAATGATGTACAATATTGTAGATCAACGTTACCTCAATAAAAAAAAATACAATTAAACAAAAGATTTTCTGGTCAGCAGTTAGTGCCCTGTCCTGAAACTCATGGCAGAAGTGAGTGGCTGTGGGAGAGACACTGTGGAGAGCTGCTCAGGCCTGGCCAGAGGCCATGGCAGTCATCCCTGCACCAGAGGTGTGGGTGATATGGAACATGCTGAGCTACAGGTGGCCTCAGGGTGGGGTGGGCTGACCCCACCTCTCATCTAAGGCAGCAGTGGTGGCCCTGTTACTGGAGTCTGGGTCTTTTCCCTGCTGGCACAGGTGCCGCGCTTTTCTCATGACCCTTCCCTACCCACCACTTAGATCCTCAAGGCAGCAACAAAGATAAAAGCAAGATGCTGAGGCAATTCCCCTCTTCATGAACTCCTGCCTGGATATACACAAGAGGCTGCTGTGGACATTTTCTCTTTAGGAAAATCATACCTACTCACTATGTGAAAAAAAAAAAAAAGAATCGTAGGATAACACAGGGGAAAAAAAAATCACTCAGAAATAGTTAATGGTTTCAGGGTCTTTTTTTTTTCCCCCTTTGATTTCTAACTGGTATTTAATATACTCTCTGCCTAGTTTGCTTTTCTTCCTGGACTTAGAAGACGGCCAGAGCTGCTTTTCCTGGAAGAATGGTGCTCGGCGACTGGCAAAGCCAGTGAGAGACACTTTGGCACATCAAGGAGAAGCCAGAGACTCGTTAGTGTCTATTTACCACCTTGCAGAATGCTCCAGAGGAAGGACCTGAGCCCATCATCTCCTGGAACAGGCTCCCCTGAGCTCCAGGTCAGGATGTGCATAATGAATGTGGGCAGCCTGGGCTAAGGGGGGGAGTCTCTGGGGTACCTCATCTTTCTGAGGCTCCTTGGGGAGGCAGGAGTTCTGGAGGCAGGGGAGGCTGATGGGCATCGTCTGTGTTTGGGCTCAGTGTGGATGTGTGGGAGACCACAGGCAGCTCTGTACACTGGCCTTGCTGGGAGGACCCTGGATCTGCACACGCTGTCCCGGTCTGCCAGGGCCGCAGAAGACCAAGTGATCTCACAATTGTTGCCCTAGGGCCAGAAGGTGAGGCACCAGAGCAGATGAGGTCTGCCGAAAGCCCCCAGGGGGCCCATGTGGGAGCAGAGAGAACTCCCTGGTTCCTGGTCAGGTGCTCGGGCCCCTGCGTAGCACAGGCCTATCAGTTCCATGGTTTCCAGATCACCTCTCTTCCGCACTTATGTTCCCATTTGGAAAAGTGGCTGATACTGATTTTTTTTTTAAAGATTTATTTATTCACTTATACAAGCACTGGGTACAGTCAGAAGCACGGGAGGGTGAGAGAATTCACCAGAGCCAGAGCGGGGAGCAGAGCAGGCAGAAGGACCGAAGTACACTGCTGAGGGGAGCAGCGGGCGGCAGGAGAGGTCTGCACGCCATATGGGACCCTCCTCCGGTGGCCGGGGAGCAGCCGGGGCTTGAACCGGCGCTGCAGAGGCTGCGGGCAGCTTGGCAACCCAGCGCTCAACCGTTGCGCCACCGGGGAGGCCCTGATATTGATTTTTCCCCCCCCCTCCATTTCAAAGAACTGTTCTCCACATGGTATATCAAAGAATGAGAGATGCCTTGAGTCCTAACCCTGAGGGAGCTTGGGCAGGTCGCCTTGCTGAGCCTCAGTTTACCCTCTGTAAGACATGGGAATGATGATGATAATTACAGTCCTGATAGTTAGACTTCTTGAACCCTCGCTATATGGGCCAGGCACTGTGCCAAGTGCGAGGAAAATTTCAGTTTGTCTTTTTAACAACCTTCTGGGGGAGGCGTGTTATCTCCATTTATGCTGCTCCCCTCAGCAGTGTACTTCGGTCCTTCTGCCTGCTCTGGCTCTGGTGAATTCTCTCACCCTCCCGTACTTCTGACTGTACCCAGTGCATGTATAAACAAAAACAAACAAACAAATAAATGAATAAATAAATAAAACATGCCTCTATTAAAAAAAAAAAAATAAAGATGACAAAACTGAGCCTCAGAGTTTTACTAACTCGCCTGAGGTCTCTGGGGTGGTAGTGTCTCCTCGCAAGGCTGATGTCAGAATGGCATTAGCTGTGTGTTAATATGTAGTCCAGCTACCACACACACATGCAAACACAAACTTAATTTTCAATGTAAAAATGTATCAAGTTTTTCAACTTAAATCCTTAATTTCAAGTTACTACTCTTTGATTTTATTCAGCAGACATTATTTGAACCGCCGTTGAATGTCAAGAACTATGTTAAGTGCTGGAAGGAAGTCACCACACACCCCCTGTCACATGGAGATCATGGGCAGCAGGTAATAGTCATCCAGGTAAACATAATGGCCCTGGCGCTGCAGCCCAACCCAGAGATTCTGGTTCCCCACAGGGAAGGATGGGGCCAGACATCATTGTTTTTTAAATCCATCCCAGGGGAATTCTATGGGCTGCCAGGGCTAAGGACTCCTGATCCAGACAGTTGAAAGAAGTAACATTTAAACTTGGGGCTGCTGGAGTCTGAAGGTGGTTCTTTCTTTCCACTGGAAGGTGACAGTTTTGCCACATGAAGTTTTTTTCTTCTGTTAGGGGTGAGAGGGTAGGGAGATTAAAAGATGGGGAGGTTGGGGGTGCCCTAGAAGTGGCTTCCAGGTCATCTCCACCTCTGGAGAAAAACTGGGCCAGACTGCAAGCCTGCCCGCCCCCACTCCACAAAATCATTGTCAGCCTCAGCATCAAGCATGAGCTGAGGAAAGTGGTTTCCTTGGGAACCTGGTGTTCCCACTGCTGACCTCTGCTCGGCCAGCTGCTACTGAGCAAACTGCTTGAGGAATAGAACGTTCTTAGAGATGTGACTTTGAGGAAATGTTTCTCCCTTCATTCAGCAGGCTGCTGATGGGGGCTTCTCCCTCTCCCCCTCCTTCCTGCAATACATGGTCCTCATGTATTGTCATGAGGTCAGGCCTCAAAGACACAAGCTTGAAAAGCACAACAGCTCATACCATTCTGACATTAACCCTGCCAGGTGGATAATATTGCCCAACTGTGAGGTCATGGGCACGTTAAATTCTCACTCTCAGTCTCTTCATCTTTAAAACGGGAATAAAGTACCTCCCTCACAAGGTGGTTTTTATGAAAGAGTCAGCAGGACAGACACACTCCCTTTGATGCCGACCTATGGGCAGAAGCTCATGCCCACCTCAACCATCTGCTTGGCCTGGCCGGTTGCGGTGTGCATTCAGACTGGGAGAGGAAGTCGCACTAGGCCAGGCCGCAGCATGTGTCATTGGGAGTGGAGCCAAGAGGGCTATGCTGAGGCTCCGGATGAGGGATGATACTGTCTCAGGCAGTTAGCGTGCAGGCAAGCACACCCTCCCAAAGGGGTTGTTCCTGAGCAGCAGTGGGGGCCAATCACTTGCCCTCTGAGTTAAGTAAGAAGGGCATATTTGCACATGCCCATTCATCCTCCCGAGTTAGAACCAGATGGGTTAGCACCTCTGTGGACATGGCATGGGTCAAAGGTGAAGAGAGTGCAGAAGTGATGCACTGGGCCAATTTCCTCTTCCAGAGACATGTTAAGATGTCACGAGTGGGAAGAAGCAATGGACCACCCTATCCCATATTGCACACATCAGACCCGGGGATTTCAGATCTCAAAGTATTTTAAAGATTATCTAGACCAACTAGCTCATTTACTGGAGAGGAAACTGAGACTTGTGAGGGCAAATGACTTGATGAAGGAACAGAGCTGAGGCCAGAATGGGGGCATTGACCTCTGCAGCCAGGCCCACTCCAGCGAGCACAGCATGTGGGCAAGCTGCTGCGCTTGGGCTTTGCTGCGGCTTTCCTCTGGTTAAACGTCATGTGAATAAATGAGATGAGGTGCATCCAGGAGGCACGTTCAGTTGTAACGTTATACCATTCACTGATATGCATCTATCAAGCAAATGTCTGTTCTCTGAATTGACCTTTTTTTTAATGCATAAGGGGCCACACAGAAAAACAACCTTGTACTGACAACATCCTGGTAGATCTGACATCTTCCCTCCTGATTCTGTCTTCTGCCACTCAGCTCGGGCTTTGCCTCTGGCAACACATCCCAGACAATGCCACTCCCAACTGACTCAGCTCTCAGGGTGCCACACCTGCCTCATTCTGGTCACGCAGGAGTCTCAAGCACAAGATGTTGCAGCTGAAAGGGATCTTATAGAAGACTTGGTTCAGTGATTTTTACGATTCTTTATTTTCTTAGTGAAACCCTTTTATAAAACAAAATCTTAAGTGGAATTCTAAATGTAGAACTCATAGGATGAAGAAGGGCCTTGAGGGCTAGAAGCAGAGCATCCACTGGGCTTTCCTCTTGCTCTGTTCCCTCAGCTCCTGGAGATAAAGGGGAAATTTTACAAACAAGCTGTAGGGGCAGGACAGGACATGGAGCAGGTTTTCTGATCCAGCAGACGAGGTAAAGGAGGAGTCAGAGCCCTCAGTGGTTTTGCAGGTCTTTTATTTAGATTTACCAGGCATATGGCAGGCAGGGGTGCTGGAGTGCTGGGGGGCCGGGAGGCTGGCAGTCCTCCCAGCCCCCAGCAAATCTTCACTCTTTCTGGGCTCTCCGGTGATCTCTCTGCTTCTCTACTCTCAGCTTCTCAGCTTCTCTTCGCCTGCTCTCGGCTTCCGTTTGTTCTTGGCTTCTGCTGGTGTCCCCGTGACGCCGCCCTTATAAACTCAGTCTCTCAGCCCAGGTGTACCCACTTCAGGTGCCCGCCATCAGGCATGCATTCAGGACCACAGGGTTTCCTAGTCTATCCTAATGGCGGGAGGGCAGAAAAACCTCATACTTTTTTTCTTCCGCTACACAAGCAAAGTGAGTCACAGAAAGTGAACAGTCACTGACCAGACTTCTGAACCTAGATTCTAGAATTCTCTAACAAGTTGTTTACAAAAATAAAACATACCTTTTTTGATTTTCATTTGTTAAAATTCTTATATTTTTGGCACTGAATAAGTGAATAAAATGAACTTTAAAAAACTGATGGAGTTAGTCTTTTAATTAGCTTGTCAAACATTTGTGAAGCACATGATCTTACCAGGTGCTTAAAGAATTCCTGATCTGAAGGCAGGTACAAGCAAAATCAGCTTCAGGTGCTAATGAACACAAAGGAGTGACTATAGTTAAGATCAGATTCGAATGTAAATAATAGACATCCTAAATAACTGGCTTAAAGATGGAAGTTTGTTTCTCTCTCACATTAAGGTGTGGGGGTAGACCGTGAGGGTGAGTGTGGTGACTGTTCCACAGAGGTCTCTGTCTCACACTTGGAGGATGGCCCCTGACTCCTTACAGCAAGAGAGTGGCTGGAACTCTAACCATATACATCAGGGTAGAGGCAGGATTGGACACGGAGCAGGTTTTCTGATCCAGTAGACCAGGTAAAGGAGGGGTCAGAGCCCTCAGTGGCTTTTGCAGGTCTTTCATTTAGATTCACCAGGCATATGGCAGGCAGGGGTGCTGGGGGGCCGGGAGGCTGGCAGTCCTCCCAGCCCCCAGCAAATCCTCGCTCAATCTGGGCTCTCTGGCGTTCTCTCTGCTTCTCTTCTTCTTCTCTCAGCTACTGTTCGTTCTTGGCTTCTGCTGGCATCCCCGTGACGCCGCCCTTATAAACTCAGTCTCTCAGCCCAGGTGTACCCACTCCAGGTGCCCGCCATCAGGCATGCATTCAGGACCACAGGGTTCCCTCATCTATCCTAACGGCGGGAGGGCGGAAAAGCCTGATACTTTTTCCTTACCCTACAAGCAGGCAGCACGATGGAGGAAAGGACAAAGAAGACAGGGAGCAAAAGACCCAGACCAGCTGCACTTTCATGGACTTTCCTAGACATCGCCAGAAGAAACTTCTGTTTGCATGCCATTGATTTCAGCTGCTCCTATTTCATCTTAACTGTATTCCAGGCAGCCAGCTAAAACCCAGGTGTTGTACTGTGTTGGAGGAAGGGGAGGATTATAAGGTGGGGGGGGGGTTTGTGTCTCATGTTTATTTCCCTAGTCTTTGATTTTATAAGCAGATTTTAAGAAGGCTAAAGAAATTGAGTGTGTAGATATGTATGGAGGGGGAAGTAAGGTGGGGTCAAGAGGAGGGGCTGGTAATGACTGAGGTAGGCATAAGTGGGCCAAAGAAAGTGTGAATGGTGCAACAATCTGGAAGTCTCTATGAAGTGCTCACCAAATGTTGTGTCCCGCAAGGATTTATATATCTTATCCCCTAGATAGGCCTGTTAGGCAAATTGTTTATTAATTGAACAATATTAATGATGCAATAGAACATCACCTGATGCTAGATCTTGTTTTTGGGGTAGAGGACTATGGCAAAAGAAATAGTTGGAAAACAAACAAACAAACAAAAAACAGGAAAACTGAGCCTCTAATTACAAATAGTCAGGGCCAGAAGACCAGACAGAAAATACATGGCACAAGAGCGTGATAAAGTTAATATGGGAAAAAAACTAAAGTGACATGAGGATGTATAACACATCATTATTTCATTTTGAGACTTGTGGGCAGCTGTGGACAGTCAGCTGCTTTAAGTAATGAATAATGATTATTAAATTATGTTATCAATAATGACAGGATTTCTTTTTAAATTTAAGATCTGTTAGAAGGCTCTTGGGTCTTTGTGTACAATGTAGCAAGTATGGACAGTTTCCTGGCTGCTAGAGTACATCCCTGCATCTGAGATAGGAATGCATTTAATAGGCAGAATCAGTGCAGCTTTCTTTTGGGAAATTTCAATTTCATTGCAAGCAATTTACATATAGAGTCACAGCTTGAATTCATAGCTCATATCTTGGTTGCTTTGGAGATAGCTTCTCTGTTGGAAAGGCAATTACGATCTGCAGGAGAAGCCTGTCTACCATTAGTCTCCAGTTTTAAACGTTGACAGGTGGAAATGGAGGTGGGGGCAGGGGTGACTAATAAAGGCCTTTGTCTTTCTAGTTCCTGGAAGGAAAGGGATTTAAATGTCACAATTTCCTACTCTCCAAAGATTGTTTTGGAGCTTTTGACCAAAATGAAAACATGAACCTTTTTATGAGTTTAATACATTAAGATATAGATATAAATATAAGAAATGACCAAAAGGTCAGTCCCTTAAAGTTTTAGTAAGGAAAAGAAATTTAGTGAGGCTGTAAAATTTGTGGTCCATCCCTGAATGTGGATATCTTTGAAATCTAGACAGTGACTTGGTATAATCTGTGTTCTTAGGCAGAGGTGAAATTGCACCCTGTATGCTGATCCCACCACAAAGCAGTCTTTATGATGCTGTTCATGAGATAAATTTTTCCCTTAACAGCCAACATGGTGAAATTGTTGTGTCCACAAATTAGATCATAGGTCAGCCAAACAAATGTGTATTTTCTGAGTGACTTATTCTCTGCGAGGCCCTGACATAGCCCAGAGGCTTGTGCATTCAAATACAAGGCCTGAGCTGAGACCTCAGCATTTTCATCTAATTGACTTCGGCATGGGGATCCCTGATTCCTTCCCCTTTAATCATCACCTTATATTTGAGGCTAAAAGGCTATAATTATTTGAAGTAGCTGAAATTTGAGTGACCCAGATAATTATCTCAGCAAGATGGGCTTAAAGTTTATTGACACAAATGCCAGTTTCATTAAAGGTTTGGTACAAAAGGCAAGTCCCTGAGACAGCTGGTTGGCTGAGGTGAATTGACAATAAAGGGCACCAAAGACACAGGAATCACCAGGGACTTTGAAGTAATTACCATCATTTCCATAATTCAGTTAGCAGAGGATTATGGGAAACCAGGAAAACCTTTATAGTTGTCGTACTTTGTTTTGTTCAAATAGAGGCTAAGCTGCTTGGAATCAGAGGGTTTCTTCCCTCATCATTCCTCAATGTGGACCTCAGCACCATGACTCAGATCCACCCAGGCATGTACTTCATTCCCCAAAAAAGTTGATGAGTCAAAGTTAATAAACACCATACCCTTGCCTAGACTGTGGGTAGTAAAAACTAACACTGTAATAGTAAAATTCACACAGACAGATATAATTTTTAAACCTTACCTTATGCATTTATTTCTTTTCTATGTTTAATGGATGATTAAAGATAGCACAATACCTACCTGCTCTAAAGTTTTAAAATAATTTTGACAATCATCATCTGAATTTAAGCACACATAGTTAAGCCCTCAATATATTGTGTAAGGGTGTATTACTTGACATTAAATAATAAGAATTCCACATGTTGATTAACCAGAGATCGCTTTTGGAATAGTTTTGTACTATCTGTCAAATGCTGCTTCCTACTGTTGGTTAACATGTAATAGGCATGCCATGTTTCTCTTACTGGATTGTAAACTATTATAGGCAGATGCCTCTAGTAATATTACCACAAACTTGTGGCTTAAACAACATATATTTCTTATCTCACAGCTTCTGTAGATAAGGAATCCAAAACTGACTGAATTAGGGATTTAGCTTTGTGGGACTGTAATCATGTGTCATTCAGGGCTGATGTCTTGTCTGAAAGCTTGACCGGGGAAGAATCAACTTTCCAGTCCACAAGTTTTATGCGTTTTTGTCTCCTCTAGCATCTGACATTATACTTTGCACATGCAATAAGTACTTGTTCAGAACAAATGGTGGTTTTAACTTCCATGTATAGAAATATATAGATGGGTAGCTAAGAATGAATGTAGCTAATATACTGGGCTTGAACTCTTTGAGAGATGGCTAGAAATAGAGGTAATAATTTTCCGATTCAGTTGGATGGTAAACCAGCCGTTAATGTGCATCTGGAATGATCACAACTCTGGGTAAAAAAAAATGTGGATAAAAATAATAATAGCTTTGATTCACTGAGGGCTTAGCCTGTGCCTGTGTTCTTCTGTGGAGCATGTGAGAAAGCAGAGGCTGAGTGAGGTTAAGTGTCTCATCCAAGGGTCATGCAGCTAGTAAATGACAGAGGTAGGAACCTTGTTCTATTTATGCCAAAGTGCATGTCCCATCCACTAGACTTTACAACCTCTAATAGATGGCACTTTGGGTAGAGCACAGTGTAATTTAGCACTGCGGAAAGTGAGGTATACTGCTGTCTTAATCTTAAGGTTCTTTTGTCTAAGAGAGGGGTTAAGAAGGAATAAAAACTCTCACAGCAAGATACCTTTAAAATTGCTTTCCTTTTTATATAGTCCAATTTTAACAGCAAACAAGCAATAAATCAATGTCTAACCCCGAGCATAGTGTAGCAGCTAAGGATGGGGAGAGGAGGTGTTGATCATTCACAGCTGACAGCAGTGTGTAGAGATAGGCGGTGAGGCTGGTCTTCTGGGGTGAGTGGTCAGCATAACACTGGAGCAGAGTGGGACGCAAGTTGGACACATGCAAGCTATATTCCTTGTCACCTGTCTCCTGGCCTTTAGCCAGGGTAGGATTTCCCCCCAAGTCAAATTATTTTGCCATTGTGTTTTAGGGCCCCAGTGTCCCAAACCATTAATGTAATAATCATATCACTCTGGTCAGGTTTCTGTCACGTGTCTTCTGTGACATATTGTCAAGATAAATGAGAAACACATTTATCAGTCAGAACTAGTCAGTCACCAGTCATCTTAACTAATACAAATAACAGTTTATAGTTCTATGTGTTACACCCAGACATATGCCCCTGAACATAGGCACTGAGAAATTGACAATTTTGTATATGGTCTACCAATTTATGACAAAAGAGACAAGAGATTACCAAAAAGCAGGGAAATTCTCTTCAATAAACGGTGTTAGGAAGAGCAAACAGCCACATGCCAAAGGACAAAATTAGACAATTATCTGAAACTACATACAAAAGTTAATTCAAAATGGATTAAAGTCCTGGACATAGACCTGAAACCATAAAACATGTAAAAGAAAACACAGACAATACACTCCCTGAAGTCAGCCCTAGAGATATGTATGGGAATTCAACTTCAACAACAAGGGAAGCAAAAGCAAAAATGACAAATGGGACTATATCAAACTAAAGAAATTTTGCACAGCTAAAGAAAGTTGTATCAAAATAGAGAGACATCCTACTGGATAGGAGGATATATTTACAATATCACATGTCTGACAAAGGGTTAATCAAAATATACAAAGAACTCTTAAAGCTCAATAATTAAAAAAAAAATAAGCAACTGGGTTGAAAAAATGGGCAGAGGATCTGAAAATACTCTCCTCTAAGGAAGACTTACAATAAGCATATGAAAAGGTGTTCATCTTATTATTAGAGAAATGTAAATCAAAACAATGAGATATCACTTCAGATCTGTGAGACTGGCTATTGTCCAAAAGGCAAGGAATAACAAATGTTGGAGAGGGTGTTTACAGAAGAGAATGCTTCTGTACTGTTGATGGGAATGCAAATTGATGTAGCCATTATGGACAGCAGTACAGAGATTCCACAAAATATTAGAAGTAGAAATTTGTTAGAGGTCTAGTTATCCCATTTCAGGGTATTTACCCCCAAATACAAAAACACTAATCTGAAGAGATATGTGCCCCCCATGTTATGGCAACATTATTTACAATAAACCAAGCACTGGAAACACCTTAAGTGTCCATTGACTGACTAGTGAATAAAGAAGATATGGTGTATATACACAACAGAATATTATATAGGTAGGAAAAGACAAAATCCTGATATTTACAATAACATGGATGACTTAGTGGGCATTATGCTTAGTGAAATAAATCAGGCAGAAAAGACAAACACTGTATCATTTCATTCATTTGTGGTATATAGAGAAACAGCAGAAGTAAATAAATAACCTTTGGACTAAATAAATAACCTTTTGGACTAGGAGACCAATTAGTGGTTACCAGAAGGGAAAGGTGCTAGGAGGGGTGGATAAATCAGGATAAAGGAGATAATGATATGAAGGATTGAAATGGAAGTTTAGTGGTGAATTTAATGTAATATATACACATGCTGATTCTCAATGATGCACTTCTAAATTCATATAATGTTCTAATGCATTGTTATTTAAAAATAAAAAACCTCAGCTGGCAGTTTTGTAGAAATCATTTATCTGATTCTAAATATGTGAAAAATCAATGAAGTTAGAATAGCCAATTTTACTTTTAAAAAGAATAAAGTTGGAGGACATATACTAATTTCTAGATTTAGTATAAAGCTATAGTATATGAGATATGTAGTTATGATGAAAGGATAGATACATAGATCAAAGGAATCAAGTGATGTCTAAATATACAAACATAGGTCTTTATAGACTATAAGATAGATTTTTATAGTGGTGAAGAGGCAACACAATGGAGTCTTTTCAATGAAAGATGCTGAAAAATTGGATATTCCTTATATAAAAAATCTTATCCTATAGCTTGCACTATATTAAAAATTTAGCTTGAAAGACCATACACTGAAATGTAAAATTGAACACTATAAAAATCCTGGATGAAAACATAGGAGAAGCTCTTCATGTGCTTGGCTTAGGCAAACGTTTTCATAGGAGACAGAAAACATAAACCATAAGAGGAAAAGGTAATAAAGCAAAATTAAAGATCTCAAGTTTGTCTGTATTGGCAAATGGTGTAGTTTTTCACATAGATAATAAAAAACAATCAGAGAATTTTTTCTAATTAATGAATTTAGTGAGTTCATCAGTTAAAAATATATAATCAAAAGTCAACTCCATATCTATTTACTGGAATTTTCATTTTTATAAAGAGATCATGTATAATGCCACCAGAAAAGATTACCTATGAATAAATCCAAGGACAGATGGGAAAGAGTTTTATCAAGAAAAGTTAAAAGAGAGAAATGAAAATGCCTCTCCAGCTTGTAACTGAGGTATTGGTTATTACACTACCTATGAATTTATTAATAGGAAAATGATTACACACCTATTGCCAGAACTGTCTAGAAAGAGGTGGAGTTGGGGCACATAGGCTCACCTAGGACAAGAAGTGTAAAATAGTGTAAAGGAAAATAACTTCTTACACATACCCAATATCTGGGCAGTCAATACTTAGTACTCAACGAGAACTTCCAACCTACTTTCACCCGATTGTCCATATGGCCTAAGACACACTGGTCAGTAGTAGAGCTAGAAATAAAAACAAGAAACACAATTCAGATTATTTCTCTTATATTTAATTTATTAGAAAATATTTTAAATTATGAAATGATTGTAGAGAATAATAGAATGACCACACTTGGACCCTCTACCCAGCATTATAAAGTTTGCCACAATCCAGTAATGCTTTTACTTAATATTTTTTTTAAGCCAGTTATGAATTTTATTTTTTTTTGTATTTTTATTTATTTATGCATACAAGAACTGGGGTATAGGCCAGAGGTGTGTGTGGGGAGGGGTGTGAGACAGCGAGGGGAGTAGAACAAGTGGATCTACTGAAATACACTGCTGAGGGGAGCAGCTGGTGAGACAGGAGAGGTCTGCTATGCTATGTGGGTTAGCTCCCTGGCCAGGGATTGAACTCATGTCGCAGTGGCTGGCCATAGCTTGATAGTGCTGAGATTTTAACCCCTGTGCCACCAGGGAGGCCCCACTTCATGCTATTTCATTTAATGAGGAAAGAGTTATGTGGAAGAAGAGAATAATTTTGTTGCAGTAGATGACATGGTAAGTTTGTGTTTACCTCTTTTCTTTCTATGGTTATAATGGGAGGCGAGGACTCCATGCATGGCATGGTTCATGGCAGTGAGCATGCTAATACACACTGCTATTGAGGCCATCCTGGAGGATTCTCAGGAGCTGTGAAGAATGATGGGTCTTTCCAAACGGCCTCGAAAGGTGAGTGAGTTGACAGTAAGAGGATTAACGGCCTTGTGTAAGGCCCGCCATTCGTGAGACAAGTTAAATGTAAACCCAAAGAGGTACCTCACCCTAGGCTCATAGGTACCAAAAGCTGTAATGGCTGAACATGGTGAGCAGAATTCACTAGCCCAGCTCACCTGGGATTTCTGGTGTTTATCTCCACTTTCATCTCCTGACTTTGACCAGAGTGAATGAGACTCAGAGTTGAATTCCATATAGGCCATTGATCAAAGCTAAACCACAAAGATTACAGGACTCTTTGCAAAGCTGAAGACTCAGCAATGTCCTTGTGAAGGTTTGTGGCAGCACCCGAAAGGGTGTGAAGTAAATTTCAGGGCCCTCAGATTCAGGGTCAAGGATAAGAGATTCAAGGAGCAAGTGAGGTTGCAGGGGAGGGGAGCTCATGCTTTCAGGAGGACCAGATACAGCAAAGCCCAAAGGTATGTCCTCTTACAGCTCAAATGTTGGGCACTTATTTATTTCAGGTATTCCTGCCCTATGGTGTAGCAGCATTTCTTTTACACTCAGTTAAAAAAAAAAATCTCGCTTATGTCCAACACCCCAATAAGGATATTCAAACCTGCTTCACTGATCCAGGAAATGGTGCCTTTTAAGAACTAAAAATAAACCAGAAAGGTTCAAGTGAGGTTTCCATGGCAGATTCCAAGTAGTTCGAGGGATTTCTAAACTTGGCCAAAGGCTTTCCTGATTTTCTATTTCAAGTTCATTCACTTGCAGATTTTAAAAATCTGAAGATCATTCCTTCCTTTTCCTGGTGGTTCAAAATAGAAGAACTCTTACTTAACTTTGGAGCAGATTGTAATTTAAATTTGGGTCCTGTGATGTGGTGATGAATGTACAATGAGGCAGTTAAAGGTATGGGCATCAGTCAAATCCCAGTTCTGTCACTGTCCTGAGACCTTGGGAGGTTACTTATTCTCCCTTAGCCTCGGTCTCCTTATCTGCAAAATCAGGGTTGATGTGAGGATTAAATAAAATAACGTGCATTTAACACAGTGTTTGATAGACACTTGCTTTTGCTTTATTCTTATTACAGTAAATATTACCATCTCTTGACTTGCCATAGTGGTCCTGGAAATGAAGCATTAGAATTCCAAACCAGAGAGGAGAAATAACTAAATACACATACCTTCTGTATAAGATGATACAGAATATTGATTAATCTATTTTCTCCTATTTTGGGGCATAGAGGTACAAATACATTTCCCATCCCCCTTTACAGTTAGGTGATACCACGTGGCTAAGTTCAAGTCAACTGAATGAGAATAGAAGTCACCTGTGTCATCTCTGGGCTCATCCCATAGAAATCTCCCATTAAACACTCCACCATGTTCTTTCCCTTGGGATGGAGATGATTATTACTATCTTAGAAACCACACAGCATAAAGATGGCAGAGCTCCTGTCAACCCGAGTCCTTGAATGACAGTTGGTTAGTGGATACAAGTCCACCTCTAATGAAATGAAACATCTGCCTTGAACTGAGGTAAATAAACTTTTATTATGTTTGAACCATTCTGTTTATAGTTATTCATTACAGTTTGTGCGCGAATCCCTAATGCCTAGTGACTTCTTGATTACCTTTCCCCTAAATAAAACTCCTTTCCTGCTTCTCATTTCCAACTTAAAATTCTTGAATTAAGTAAAAAAGTTAAAATAGAAAAGTTCTTGAGGGGCCAATTAACCAAATCAACATCTGGAGGATCTATTGGTTTTATGGAACACTTCTGCTTTTTATTTTCTAATATCTAGGAGTCTTGGGAATTAAGCTTCATTAAGACAGCATTTTGAGGGTGGATGTGAGAGGATTCAGACTGCCTGGATTTTACTGTTCTTGATATCAGATCCTTAACTGTAACAAGTAGGGTTCACTCAATCATCTGTCTCCATTTGAACATGCTAAAAGTGTTCATGAAAATGAAGAAAGGCATGGTTGAAAATGACTGAAAACATTAATGAAAATTAGACACAATTTGGTACATATAGTCAATTTCAAGAGCTTTGAAAGAACATACAGCAGATTTTCACATCAACCTCCAGTTCCTCTTCCCTACAGAACAGTCAGCCGCCCTTAACATACTTGGCTGAGGAAAGAGGCTCTGCTGCATGCTCTTCTGTGAGCCCCTATTGCTCGGTCTCCAGGTCCCTGTACCCTCCTTTGATTATCCTCCCTCCCTTCTCCCTCTCTCCTCTCCTCTCCTTTCTCTCCTTTCCTCCCTATACTTGCTTTATGTGTTGAATCTTACTAATGAATGTTTCCAGGCAGCTCTGATTTTCTCTGATATACCTGATAAAACGTTGGCTGCTTCCTTTATCCGTTAATAAAAATGGCTGACTGTTAATGAAAATGACTCAACACAGTCCTCTGACTGCCCTCTCTCTGCAACAGTGATAAGAAGGAAGTTTAGCCTCCACTTAAGAATGTGAAAGACGAAGTCTGAAGAAATGTTGAAGTCTGAAGAAAAATTCATCCTTGGACAGTACCTTGACACTTCCTTTACTCTGTGCTGCCTTATTAACCATCCCTCCAAGCACAGAGACTGAAAAAGTTATACTGCAGGCCTTGTGTCTCACACAGAGAGTCTTAGCAGCAGCCTCTAATCTTGGATTCTACTCTAAGGGCTTATCATTTAAGGAGTCATTACATAAATATATGATGTGATCACACACCACTCTTTTATTGGGTCCCCAAAAGGTAGGAACACTTCTCTATAACAGAGCAGAGAAAAGTTCTAGCAATCCAAAAATAAGTGTGAGGAGGGATACTAATTTTTCCTTGAAGTTGGAGGCAGTGGTCCATTAAATCAAATTAAGTGCGATGTGGCTCATCAGTTCGTGTGTAGATGGACAGATAAAGCCCTTGTCAATGGGCCAGCATTGTTACTTAAAAAGAAAACAGAACCATAATCCTAGATACAGTCTCCCAGGATAATCCACACAGTAGTTACGAAGATTCAATATTATTCAAAAGAAAAGAATTTTTATGTAGGAGAATTTTAAAATCCCACTGTCCACATATTCCCAAAACATTTCTCATGAAGAGAATTCCAAACTATATTGCAAAACAGAGGTTTCTAACATTTGGATGCTTATTAACTCACTCTGAAATTTTGACATAGCAACAATCAATTAGAACTGGTAATGAATAATTAATAGAAATCAAATCTTAAATTAGAATTCCACTTAAAAGCAATTCAGTCCTTCTTGTCCTACAGCTTTAGGCTTTTTCAGCAGTTTCATTTTGCCCTAAATTGGATGTGGTATTTTCCTTAAAGTGTTGGGAAAATGGTTAGTACCTAGGCATACATCTTCTTTGGGGAAGAAGTGAAAGGAATGTAGGATGAGCAACTAATATGCAGTAGGTGCTTTACAGATTATTATTTACTCATGGATTTTCTCAAAAATCAGTTGGTATAATATTTTTGCATTTCTAGTTAAGCAACTTGAATGAGGTCACTTGGTTATTAAGTGGAAGATAGTACCCTAATACAGGTCTACCAGATACAAAACTCACGTGCTTCCACCATCCAATGCCCTGATATTATCACAGAAAATATGTGCAGGCCGAGTTCCTGTCCTACTACATGGGGATGATTAAAGAAGATATATAATGCAACAATGATTGTTCCAATATCAGCGTGAAATTCTAGTTCTGTGACTGAGCCTTAAAATGTTCTTGTCTAATACAACAGTTACTTGTTTCTTCCAACATTCAAATCTCTTCTGAGTCAGGCTGAAAGATTCCTTTGAAATTAGTGGGGTTTCAATTCATAGGGATGCAGGAGAAATGGGTAGGCTTTGATTTTCTAACCCACCTCAGCCTTCAAAGCTTACTCTGTTCTCCTTTCTTGGGACTTTAGCAAAGTGGTTGTTAAACTTTGGTATACATAAGAAACAACTTATGAAATGTTTAAAAATGAATGCCTTGGTTTTTCCCTAGAGATTCAGGAGTTCTAGAGTCAGATCAGTAATCTGAATTTTCTATGAATAACCCACATAATCAGAGAAATTTGAGTTTGTAAAGCATCCTTATTTTCTGTAATGCTCTCATTTTTCTGTTTGACTATTGGTTTTGATTTAAAACAAAACAAAACTCACACCCACTTGGGGGTAGGATTTCTTTTATAAGCCAAGTTCTATGGTTCCTACCTTCTAGAACTTCACTGTTCCTGTTTGGTCCAGTGATAGCCTTATGAAGGCTTCGGGACCAAATCCAGTAAAACAGAAGCAAGATCTCATAGACAGAGTCTCTAAGTAGGAAGGTGCCTCGGTTAGGAAGGATAGAAGAGCCTGCTAAATAAAATATTAGTGTATAATATTAGTCTGTTGGAAAAAAAATGGGCACATGGTCAAAGACAAATTCAAAGGGGTGACACAAATCTGAGGGAATCATGCCAGAAAGGTGAGGACCCAGAACAAGCTGAGGCTCATGGAAAATGCTAAAGGCAAAAACAAGAGCTTTTAAGAAACTAAACAGGGATCAAAAACAGTGAAGAAATAAAGTCCAGGAGCAGATGATGTAATACTGATGGATGGCAGAGCAAGCAGCACTGCTCATTTCCTGTTTTTCTGCCCTATGCCACCAGGGAGAAAAATCTCCAAACTAAAAATCTGCAGAATAAACATGGCTTAGAGAAAACATCATTCAAAGACAAGATTGGGGGTGGGAAAGAAGACCTGTAGGTACGAAGTGAACATAACTTTCAAGACCAGATGAGTTCTATTACAGAGCGCCAAATATTAGCATTGGAGTTATAAACCTGCTATCAATTACCTCTAAAGCCTATGGGGAAAAAAGGAGCCTAATGATTGGAGGCAGGCAAATCTCCTGAGGTTTCCTAGTTTGTTTCTAGAAACCACTGATGCTAACCCCCTGCAAAATCCTAGAAGAGATGACAAATCCGAAAATCTGGCAGAACTTAGAAGGAAGTGGTGATCAGCAGGGGCCAGTGCAGGCCTGGCAGACACATGCTAGGTCCAAATCCCTCCTTTTTCTTTGTTTTAAAACATTGCCATGTGGGTAGCTTGGAGAAAACTATAGACAGGGTTCAGTATCAACAGATCCTATATTCTGAGTATCTGCTTGGTAAATCATTTTAAAGAGAGGATCCCACCCTTTAAAAGAGGTCTTTTAGAAACTCTGCCATTGAGATCAACCACTGGATTCAACCAGGTGGCTTCTCTTGCTTCTTATTCCTCATTTCACACCATGTAGACTAACATCATTTCTTGTGCATGCCATAGAACAAGTTGCCATGGTGACAAGGTTCCACCTGGCCTCTAATTCAGGGACTCAGATGTGTCCTCTCTCCTTGCTTGGCTTGAGCATTCTGTTTCCTATCTCTCTCAACTTCCTGTTCTGATCACCCTTTCAAACAGCCCTGCGATGGCCTACTCAGTTAGCATTCTGATGTCCCAGCCACCTTCTCAACTCGGTTCTTACTATAGCAAATCCTCTGAGCCCCACTCCATATTCCAACTAACAAGTTCTCAGCAAAGCTCCTCAGGTTATCTCTTATCAAAGACTTAAACTATGACTCCCTGTTACTATACCCAGGGAGGTATTATTTGATTTATTGAGGTGTTATTTGTTTACAATACTGTATATGATTCAGAAGTATAGATTAACACCCCTTCAGATATCTGTTACCACACAAGTAGCAGATCTCTCCAGTAGACAATTCAGAAACCACTGCTATCCCAGTCAATATTTTTTATCTACAACCTGGATGAAGACACAGAAAACTAGATTTTCAAATATACTGGCGTTGTAGACCTCAGACGAGAAAAAGTATTTTGGCAGGTAAAGCTGAGATTCAACATAAAGATACATTGAGTAGAGACAAATGAGAAACCCCATCTTTAGGTTAAGAAAATAACTGCATATACCTGGCACCAGTGACCTTTACATTAACAGGACTTGATGTGAAAAATCATCTTAGAGAGCTTTTGCTAATTACAAACTCACTGTGGTCATTAATGTGGTATGGGTTCCAGGAAACTAATATTAGCAACAGTTGTGTTAATAAAAATACAGACTCAGAATTAAGAGCATCAGGGGCCCCACCGGCTAAGCTAAGGAGAAGTCCTAATGTCCCAATAATGAAAGAAACCTGCAGCAATTATGTAAGCAGTTATGTCACAGGATGAACTGAGGCTTACCAAAATAAACTCTGTCTAGGGCATTTGTTATACAGACTGCTGGTATCGATTGCAATATAGGAGTGGTAAAAAATGAATAATGTGTGGATTTAGTTCTGAATAAATTTTTGAGAGGAACATTAACAAGGAAATGCATCTGGGGGAATATGATCAGGCTAGTGTTTGTTGTGTCTGCAAATCTTATTACAAGTGATTGATATGCTCAAAGGAACTGGGACTTTCACCTGTGGGAGAGGAAAGAAAGACATGATAATGTACCAAATGTTTTGATGTGCTCTCTTGCAGAAAAAAAGCTAATCTCATTCTCACTAGGTAGATGTGAGACTCAAGGGTAGAAGCTGACACAGCGTTGGGCTCTAAACACGAACACGTATATCTATTCCAGGTGCTTTGTGAGGTAGGAAGAGAATCTCAAGAAGGTGTTTCTTGTATCTGCTATACCTCAAGAGGTCCTGAAGGGCACTACGGCATGAGGACTGGAGTGATGCTGGTGTCCTACAAATTGCACCAGGTATTGCCCCTTGAGTGATGGGGAAAGGAGTATATGCAAAGGAGCTGGGCCCTCCATAGGCTCAGACCTATTGAAGGTTGTGCCTGTATAGTTCTAGTTTGAACGCTTGGTATGGGTTGCCTGATGCTAGGGCACAGGTAGTTGGCTTTCTCAGACTCCACTTGGAGGATAAGCCTGCTGGGAAGCAATGTGCCCAAGAATGCAAACAGCTTCCTGGCAACAGCATCATCTCCCCTGCTCTGCCAATGTCTGCAGAAAAGAGACACTGTGAGAAGAAGAAAGAAATAGACCCAGGGTAGCAGGAGACAAGGAAAGTGAATGGGGTAGGGGGAGGAAGGGAGGACCAACCTCTCAGGCTTTGGTCTAGCATTTGCTGGCATCAGTTTTTTTGTTGATGAGTATCTAAGGCAAAGGCATAGCCCAACAAAAGAAAAGCATGGCTTGTTATACCATTTAGAGCTTTCCTTGATCCTCCCATCTGGTGATGTTACCAGTAAGAGGAAAGGGATCTCTGAGGAAGAAGACACTGACCACCAGAACCTCTGTGAAGATGTACAGCTGGACCACTGTAGTATTTATTACCTTAAGGCAGAGGTTCTCGATGGGGGAGGGGTAAGTGGAGGGGTAGAGCATGACTGCCCCCCAGGGGACATCCTCAAACTTATTTTTGGTAGTTGCTCTAGGGATTTGCACTAATCATACTTAACTTTCCACATTCTATTAAAACTTAGTATTTGGGTAGTTGAATTCAAGTAGACTGTAGAAACCTTATCACCACACACAAAAGACCCCGGAGCCCCCAAATGTTATAGTGTTGATTTTCAATAGTCATACATATTTTTAAAATTTAAGAGGAGAAAGGCAGTGTGTTATACTTACCCAGTGTTTACCATTTCTGTTGAGCTTCCTTCATTTCTGAAATTGTAACTTTCCCTCTGGGGTCATTTCCCTTCTATCCAAAGAACTTCCTTTAGCATTTATTTTAGAGCAGGTTTGTTGGCAGTGAAATCTCTCTCTCTCTCTTTTTTTTTTTTTAAAGATTTATTTACACTAGTACTGGGTACAGTCAGAAGTGCGGGAGGGTGAGAGAATTCACCAGAGCCAGAGCGGGGAGCAGAGCAGAACAGGCAGACTGACGAAGTACACTGCTGAGGGGAGCAGCGGGCGGCAGGAGAGGTCTGTGTGCCGGCTGTGAAATCTCTCTTTTTTTTTTTAATCTGAGGATGTTCTTTATTTTGCCTTCTTTCCTGAATGATATTTTTGTGGGATATAGAATTCTAAGTTGATGGTTATATGGTTCTTTCTAATTTATATGGTTGCTGTGAGAAATTCACAAATAGTTATCACCTTCTTCTAATGTGAAATTTTCTCTGGTTGCTTTCAAGATGTCCTCATTGCCTTTGGTTTTCACAATTTGATGATGATGGTTATATTTGGATTTATCCTATGTGGTGTTCCCTGAGCTTCTTGCATCTTTAAGTTTGTGTCTTTCACTGAATTTGGGAGGTTTTTTGGTAATTACTTCTTCAAAAAATGATTCTATGCCACTGTTTTCTTTACTCCATAGAAGGTCCAATCACATGCACATTAGACCGTTCTGTATTGTCCCACAGGTCCTGAGAGTCTTTTCATTTTTCAACCTATTTTCTATCTGTTATTTAGATCAGATGCTTTCTCTTTAACTGTCCTCAAGTTAATGGACTCTTTTTTTTTCTGGTAATCTACTTTTTTGAAGACAGACTACAATTGTTTGAGTCTCTGTAGTGAATTTTTTATTTGGATATTGTATTTCTCATTCTAAAATTCCATTTGGATCTTTTGTTATTGTTTCTGTTTCTCTGTTGAGAATTTTTTTTCATTCATGTTAAGAATGTTTGCTTTTACCTCATGGAGAATGATTATTATAGATGATTTACAGCCTTAAACTGATAATTCCAATGTCTTGGTCATTTGGGGGTTGGCATCTGTTGATTGACAATTCCCTGGAGAAATGGTTGGATTTTCCTGCCTCTTGGTGTATTGGATAATTTTGGATGGCATCCAGGACAGTTTGTATATTATATCATGAGACACTGGGTTCTGTTAAAATTCTCTGGAAAATGTGTGGGTTTTTTTGTTTTAGCAGACCACTGTGCCAAGTAGGTTTAGACTACAAGTTCTGTTCCACCTTCTGAGAGTGGGTTCCCATGTCTATACAGTTTTCAAAGCCTTTGTTATGTGTTTGGAGGTTGCCCCATGAATATGCCACTGAAGGGTAGTCTAACATTTGCACAGTGGTTTATAAGGCTTAAGTCACTAAACCTTTGCTCTGCTTCTTGAGTGTGTCCCATACATGCTCACCTGTCTGTGAGCTCAGGATTTATGTCAACTTACATATAGAAATGGGTGAACCTCACCCTTGCTGAATCCTCTGCATGATTTTTCTCACTCTTTGGCTTCCATGGTCTTATTTTGGGGGACATTGACTAGAAAGGTAGTGCTTCTCTCTGAATCATCTACATTCATTAATAAATTAGGAAAAAGGGGAGAGAGAAATAATAGGTAATATCCTATGCTTTGCATAGCTGGGAGAGATGGATTTTTTCTCAGAGTTTGTAGGTACCTGATACCACCACCACATTTGGTAACAGTTCTGATATGGGCAGGGGTTGGCCTCAGGACAGGGCCTCAAGGGGAAATGAAAAAGGGAAAAAATTCCCAGAATTTCCCCTACAGCCTCCCAGATCTTTTTTTCCAAACCTCTGTACAGAAAGACATGCTTTCTTCAGAGTTTTGCTGAAATGTGTCCATGATTTGACTTGCCCTTAGGTCGGACTTGGGAGGGAAGTCGAAGAAATAGAAACCAGGGAACTCACTCTAGTCACTGGTATTTTTGTTTAGATTTGACTTTCCTTCCTAATCTGCCTATTATTATCTACATTCATTGATTTTTAGAGGCCTCATTTTCTATTTTGTAATCAGTAGAAGACAAACTGCAGTAGGCTTATTTCATCTTTCCTAGAACTGGAAGCTTCTAGTCAAAGCATTAGAAAAAACTTCATGTTTTAAAATAAATAGAATCATTAATGTGCTAGAGAGATCATGCAAGTGGTTGTTGAATATCAATCCCTAGCTTCCATCATACTTACAAAACCATGATACATTAATCAAAAGTAAGAAATTGACATTGATGCAATACTCTTTACTAACTTAATGTCCTTTTTCTGTTCTAGCAACCAATTCAGGATATCACATTTCATTCAGTTCTCTTAGCCTTCCCCAAAATTCACAGTTCCTTAGTCTTTCTTTGACTTTCATGGTCTTGAGAACTTTGAAGAGTAGTGATCAGATATTTGGAGGATGTCCCTCATTTGGCCTTATCCAGTGTGTTGTCGTTAATAGCTGAAGTAAAGTATTTTTGGAAAAATGTCACAGAGGAGAAGTACTCTTCTCAGTCTATGATATCAGTGGGCACGTGATATCAACATGATTTATCACTGGTGATGTTAACCTAGGTCGCTTTGTTAAGGTGATATTTGTCATGTTTCTCCATGGCAATATGACTATATTTCTCCTGGGCATCAGCACCCCACCCACCCCACTCTCTGCTGCACCTGGTTTGGCGTTATGGCAGACTGTCAATAAGTCTGCACTAAGAGAAGAGAATTAAGCACCTTTTATAAAGGGCAGGGCATTAAAAAATTTGTGATCACATGTTAAATCACCACAAAAATTGGTAAATTTTGGGAGAAATACTTTGAGACTATGTTTTTCCTTAATGTTTTGCCCACTATTTTAGCCTGCCTGTAGCAATGTTCTAATGATCTGTTTTGTTCATTTCTCCTATTTACTTATTCACTGGAATTCTTTTGTAAAAATTTGTTCCTTCTCTCCTATTTTGCCATTTGTTTATATCAGAATGGGCCCATGGATATTTATTTATCTTTTTAGGTTTTGCCCAATACTATCAATGTTTATTTTTTGGCTCAAATTGTTCTTGTTTTGGCTATTGAGAGCTTTTCCAGGTTGATTCCTATGCCCTATTGGCTTATCTACCCCCTTCTGCCTCTCCCCCTCCCCCAATCAATCTTTTCTCCAAATAGCTATTGATCCTTTCATTGGAGAAAGGTATTTAGAGACCAAGATCTGAGCACTGGGCAGGTATGTGGCTACTGGTCATCACTGCTTCTAGAATCTCTGTGGACAGAGCTAAGAAACACACATTTGTGTACTAACCCATGTGTGGTCCAGCATTTGATTTAGACTTCTCCTGTAAGAAATCTGCAACGGGCCTCCCCGGTGGCGCAGCAGTTGAGCGCTGGGTTGTGAAACTGCCCGCAGCCTCTGCAGCACCGGTTCGATCCCCGGCTGCTCCCCGGCCATCAGAGGAGGGTCCCACAGGGCGCGCAGACCTCTCCTGCCGTCCGCTGCTCCCCTCAGCAGTGTACTTCGGTTCTTCTGCATGCTCTGCTCCCCGCTCTGGCTCTGGTGAATTCTCTCACCCTCCCGCGCTTCTGACTGTACCCAGTGCTTGTATAAATAAATAAATAAATAAATCTTAAAAAAAAAAAGAAAGAAAAGAAATCTGCAACGTGGCACCAACTACCTTGCTTTATGGTTGTAAAACGTAAGCATACATAAAATATAAGTATACACAGCTTACATTCTCTACCATGCCACTTCCCTGAGAAAGCAGAGCTGAGGTCTGAGGCATTGTATACACACACTTTGGTGCCTGGCATGTCATATGAGCCCCTTACATGCTCACTGGTTGCCTAATGTAGAGGTGAGATCACAGGCCTCATGCCTGTCTCTTTTTTTCTTCCAAATGGTAAGCACCACAGGTATTGAGTTGAATGATGATATTTAAAGTTATCAATATCAAAAAGTTTTGTCATTTAAGGGGAGACCCTCCTCCTGTAGAACAACTTGGTCTTTTCCAGTGCTGGAACCATGAAAGTTTCCTACAATGTTATTGAAACAGCTGCTGTTTGAAGAACTGCGATTGGCTGCCTAGCAGGAGACAAGCTGTGCTTCTGTTTGAGATTCCCATATTTAACTCTCCCACAGATGCCCAAGGCTAGAGCTTCATCTGCCCTGCCCCCACCAGCCTGTCCACCTGCCCCAGGTCCCCATTAACCAGCCACTCTCAAGCATGGAGATCAACTATATATTTGTTTATTTTTTATTCAAGTAACTGTTGGGGAGCAAAGGAAATTGTCCCTTGTCTCTCTGGATTCTTCTAGTCTGGCAAATAATCAAGCAAGCATTATATTGGTAGGAGAAAAAAGCCAAAAAGAAGTTTAATAGTAACAGGCATGCGTCCTGTATACATGGGAGAGACCCAGCATGACTGAGTGACTTATTGCCAGCTTCAGGTACCATTTCAGCTAAGACAAGGGAGGTTGGGTGGAGAGGAAAAAGGAAAGTCAAGGAAGATACATTCAGCAAAAGTATCAGATTTAAGTATTGCCTTCTCAATTGAAAATAGATAAGGAGATTAGGTCTTCCATATAGTGAGGGAGCTGCCCTCTAGAGAAAAGTTTACATGTAAATGTCTTTTTCAAAAGCATGTCCACCCATCTTTCAGAGCCCTTCCCATGAAATCAACATTTTGCCCTAAAGTATTTTGGGGTAGTAGATTTCTGTTCTCTTACATAGCATTGGTTTAAAACAACATATAAGTTTCAGATGTGCTATAGACTTACATTCAACATCTGTATATACTATAAGGTACTCATCACCTGAAGTCTAGTTTCCATTTGTCACCGTATAGTTACTCCCTTTTGCCTAATTTATCCATCCCCCTCCTACTTCCCTTCTGGTAACCACTATTTTGTCCTGGTAGTCTAAGAATCTGTTTTTGCTTTGTTTGAGAACAAATATTTTATCCTTTTACCATCCATTCCTTCTAAGTTCCCCAAACCTCGGTGCTAAGGTCATAGTTTCACAACTCAGGAAAATTGTCTACCTGTTAGCTTGGTGTCTTATTTGCAGATCTCTTTTTAGCTTCCAGTTTTTTCTAGGGTTTTCTATGTGGGAATCCAGAGTATTTCTATTTCTTGTTGTGATGTCCTTGTTTCCACTCCTGGGCACCAGCACCCCACGCACCCCACTCTCTCCTGCACCTGGTTTGGTGTTATGGCAGACTGTTAATAAGCAAGTGCTAGGCTGACACCCCTGGACATCTGTATGGGGAGAGAGAGGGCTTGGGGAAGGGTGATGGGGCTGGGGCTGCCAGGGCCCAGGCTGCCAGTTGGAGAAAGAACCCCACCTAGCCAGTGGTTTGCCCTCCTGCTGACGGTCTCCTACCTGCTAAGAGACAAAGCAGCATGCGGTTCTCTAACCTCTGGGCTAAGCACCAGTGCCTGCAGCATGGAGTCAGGCACTCAGAGGGTTGCTGTGAATCACGACCTGGAATTTGGTAGTTTGCAATAGGGATGTCTGTGAGAAACAAAAGAGTCTGTGGGAGAGCAAATTTTCCAGGGAGACAGAAGGGCAAATGAGAGTGAGTGGTTCTGGGGAGACAAGGGTGAGACTTGACTAGGAGGTGGGAGGACACCTGAGCATCTTCTCAGGACTGTGGAGACAACAGGAGCTGAACACTCTGCCCAGAGAATGACATGGCATCTTCGCTGCTCACTCAGCCCCTTCTCACTCTCCCCCGCTTCTCACCACCTTACATTAGTGCAATACAGAGTGAGTGACAGAGAATAGCACCCTATTCATACCCTGAATGTCATCAATTAAAGAAGAAGGGATTCCTTTGACTATCACCTGCCCCTCTAAAGCACACAGCTGGAGTGTCACTGGGAACTTGTGGACCAGCTGGCCCGCCTCTCTAGTCCCACCCCAGGGCCCATTTCTGAAGTCCCTCAGGAGTTCTGCAAAGGACTGGCCTGTATTTTCTTCTTGCACACCCTGGGCCTACTTGTCCCTCAGGCCCTGCCCATCTGTCTGTGACAGCTGATAGGAGGCTGGCTGCAAAGAGAACCTTTCCCCAGGGCAGGGCAGTGTTGTGTGTCTGAGCATTTAACACACTTTATTATTATTTTAAAAATATTTATTTATTTATTTATACAAAAACTGGATTCACCAGAGACAGAGTGGGGAATAGAGCAGGCAGACTGAAGAAATATACTGCTGAGGGGAGCAGCAGGCGAGACAGGAGGGGTCTGCTACACCACGTGGGACCCTCGCCGGTTGGCCGGGAATCGAACTGGTGCTACAGAGGCTGCGGACAGCCTTAACCTCCTGTACCACCAGGGCAGATCCTTAACACACTTTAAATGGCTTCAACCTGGAGTCCCTTCTTCCCTCAGTTGGGACTACAATATTTGTTTCTTTTGCATAGTATTCTGAGTCACAGACTTGCACACAGGCTATGGTCCTGAGGACTCAGACAGGCAGCATCAGATGCCATCCAGAGTTACCAAATTCCTCCATGTTGACAGGAGATGACTTTTAAAGGTACATTATCCTGAGAAGTTTCCAAGATGCAGGAGACCCCAGGAACCCACTGGGCAAATGCCCAATGACCCTGGTGGTAGCCAAGGTGACCTTGGTTTCAGGGGAAGAGAAGACAGCAATGCTTCAGAGGACATCTGTGAGCAAACCTCTTAGAAGAGAAAAAAGAGCTTACGCAAATGTCAAACTTTAAGCATGATGCTATTTTAGTGGAGAGATACATGATATTTTTTCTTGAATAGCAGTTATTCAACCAATTTTAATTTTTTTTCAATTGGGCTGCTAATACCATGGTGTGACCAGTGTCTTTTGAAAAGTATGACAATGTTCATCGCTACCTTAAAAGGAGTTCTTACATTTCCCCCTCTACTTTCCCTCTTCTGTCTTCTTTACTGTTAGGCCAAATATCATCTCTTAGGGACATACTCATTCTCCTATTTATAGCTTCTAGTCTTGTGAGCTACCAGCTTAGATTTATAAATTTGTTATGATTGTGTTTAAAGAAATAAAAATCCTAATTGATTGTATGTCTGCCCACATATACATGAATAAATAAACAATTCAGCAAGGTCATAGGATAAAAAATCAACTCTATTTCTATAAGTGAGCAATAAATAGTCTGAAAATAAAAGAAAAAATTCCATTCATCTTATCATTAGGGAGAATAAAATACTTAGGTATAGCAGTGATAATGAAGGCAAAGATAAACAGCTGGGACTACATCAAATTAAAGAGCTTCTGCACAGCAAAAGAGACAATAACCAAAACAAAGAGAAACCCCACAGACTGGGAAAAATTTTTTGCACACAACACTAATGATAAAGGACTGATCACAAAAATCTACAAAGAGCTGAAGAGACTCAACAAAAACAAAGTAAATAATCCAGTCAAAAAATGGGCAGAAGAGCTAAAAAGAAACTTCTCCAAGCTTCTCCAAACTTTTCCAAAGAGGAAGTGCAAATGGCCAACAGGCATATGAAAAAAGTGTTCAACATCACTTGTCATCAGGGAAATGCAAATCAAAACTACAATGAGATACCATCTTATACGAGTGAGAATGGCACATATTAAAAAAACTAGCAACAACAAATTTTGGCGAGGATATGGAGAAAAAGGAACTCTCCTGCACTGCTGGTGGGAATGCAAACTGGTCCAACCACTATGGAGAGCTGTGTGGAGATTCCTCAACCTACTAAAGATAGAGCTTCCATATGATCCAGAAATTCCACTTCTAGGTATTTACCCAAAGGACACAGAAACATTAATTTAAAAGGACACCTGCGCACCTATGTTTATAGCAGCACTATTTACAATAGCTAAGCTTTGGAAACAACCCAAATGCCCAAAAATAGATGACTGGATGAAGAAGATGTGGTACATATACACCATGGAATATTACTCAGCAATCAAAAAAAATAAACTCATGCCATTTGCAGCAACATAGATGGAGCTGGAAGGGATCATGCTCAGCGAACTAAGCCAGAAAGAAAAAGAAAAATGCTGGATGGTCTCACTCATAGCAGGAATTTAGAAAATAAATAAGGGACCATGGAAAAGAATAATTATAATAAAGAAAAAATCAAAATCAACAAGCAGCTATAAATCAGAGACACACTATGGCGGTGGGGGGGAAAGCAGGGAGAGGAGGGATTGGGGTCAAAATAAGGGGGTGCAATTGTATGGGGAATATAACCAAGATGAAAATGCATACATTGTGCAAGAATGAAAAATGATGTAAGAAAAATATAAAATAAAACATAAAAAAAACCCAAAACATTTTCTTGGGGCCTCCCAGGTGGCACAAGGGGTTAAGCACCATGGTATGAAGTGATCCACAGCCTTTGCAGCATGAGTTCGCTTCCTGGTTGGCCAGGGAACAACCCACATGGTGAGGCAGACCTCTCCTGTCTTGCTCGCTGCTCTCCTCAGCAGTGTATTTCAGTCGGTCTGCCTGTTCTGTTCCCCACTCTGTCTCTAGTAAATCCTCTCACCACCCCCATCTCTGGCCTGTACCCCAGCTCTTGTATGCATAAATGAATAAATCTTTTTTAAAAAATAAAATAAAACATTAAAAAATACTTGCGTATAAATTTAACAAAAGAAGTATAAGGCTTTACACCGAAAATTACAAAATGCTATTAAGAGAAATCAGAGAAGTTCTAAATAAATAGAAAAGCAAGTCATGTTCTTGAATTAGGAGAGTCCATATTGTTAAGATAGCAATTCTGTCTAAATTGATCTATAATTTCTATAAAAATTCCAGCTTTTAAAAACAGAAAGTAACAGGCTATTCCTAAAATTTATCTGGAAAAGCAAAACCCTAGAATAACCAAAGCAATTTTACAAAAAAAAACAAAGTGGAGGACTTTCATTTTGCAATTTCAAAATTTACTGTAAAGCTACAACTATCAATACAGTGTAATACTGGTGTAAGGATAGGCATATAGATCAGTGGAATAGAATTTCCAGAAATAAACTGTTATGCTTACAATCGATTGATTTTGACAAAGGTGTAAGGCAATTCAATTTTCAACAAATAGTGCTGAGACAACATACAAAAAGATGAGCTTAAGCTATTTGCTCATGTAATATAAGATTTAATTCAAAATAAGCCATAGACCAAACTGTGAGTGCTAAAACAAAACATTTTAGAAGAAACTGCAGGAGCAAATCTTTGAGACCTCGGGTTAGTATTTTATAACAGAGATCCCAAGAGCTCCCTAGTCCTTCAGGTCCCATCGAGAAGGTGCTGGCTGTGAAGCAGGAGGAAGCACCTCTATTCATAGAGTGTCATGTTGGCACTCTGATTTTTTTAAAAAAGATTTATTTATTTATGCATACAAGAGCTGGGGTACAGGCCAGAGATGCGGGGGGTGAGAGGATTCACCAGAGACAGAGTGGGGAACAGAAAAGGCAGACTGATCGAAGTACACTGCTGAGGAGAGCAGCGGGTGAGACAGGAGAGTTCTGCTGTGCCATATGGGTTGCTCCCTGGCTGGCCAGGCATCGAACTCATGCTGCAGAGGATGAGGATTGCTTCACAGTGTGGTGCTTAACCCCTTGCGCCACCAGGGAGTCCCGGCACTCTGATTTTGAACTTTCCACAGAACCACAAAAATATGTTTCTGTTGTTTATAAGGTATACCAGTCTGTGGTGTTTTGTTATAGCAGCCCGAATGAACTAAAGCAGCCATAAAAGAAAAAAAAATATTTATTTGAATTTCATCAAAATAAAAACATTTATCTTTTAAAAATCACTCATTAAGTAAATGAGAAGATAAGCCAGAGCCTGAGAGAAACATGTGTGAATAGCATCTGCTAAAGGACTGTTATTGAGAAGACACAATAAATTCCGACAACTCAATAACTGGTAATAATCCAATTAAAAAATAGGCCAAGGACCTGAATGGGCATTATACCAAAGAAGATATATGAATGATCACTTAGGACCTGAAAAGATGCTTAGCATCATTAGTCCTTAGGAATGTGCAATCAAACCACAATGAGATACCATTTGACCCCTTGTAGAAAGACTATTATCTAAGACACGATACCGGGTAACAAATGTTGGTGAAGGTATAGAGAGATGGGAACTTGCCTACATTGCTGTGAACATGTATAATCCCAGTGTCATCCCTAGTCTGTCTACTTTCTATGACTTTTCTGGATATTTCATTTAAGTGATTCATACTATGTGTAGATATTATGTTTGCCTTCTTTTGTTCAACGTAATGCTTGCCGAGTCTGCTGACCTTGGGCACAACAGGTGAGACTTGTGGGGAGGTGATAATGGCGGTTTTTGTCTTAATTTTGATTTTCCTCTCTTCCCTCCAGACTTGTCTGGTTGTTTCTTTTCGTTTTCTGTGGGTCCCCACTGGACAATGCTTTAGACTTGTGGCAGGCTTTGGGGCCTTGCTCTGGGCCAATCCTGCTTGGGTGGACTTTTACCCACGAGGGGACGGGTAACTTTGGGTGCTTCATTTAGAAACTAGATTCTTTGCCTTTCCTGTATTGTTTCCTAATTGTATTAAAGTTCCTTCCCATTAAAGTCTCATATGTTTTGTGTTGATGCGGCGGATGGCAGAACCCATTTAGAGTAGGCAGGTTTGAGGGGTCCGGGCTGCCCCTCTCCCTGCCCTATAACAGGCCCAAGTACTCTCTCAAGTAAAGTACTTGAACATTAGTCATGTATTAAATTGTAAGCTTTGTTACAATTTGAGGAATTATCTGGGAGGACAGAATCCTATTTTATTCATCTCCTTATCTTCTTTCTCTGGGGCATAACAGCTCTCCAGGAGTCTTAATAGAAGAAAGAGTGGGGCCACTATGTTTGGCTGCTAGAGGAAATGGACTTTTTCTCTTGTGACTGGTGCATTATGGGTGGTTGATTCCTATGTCACACTGATTCTAAGTCTCCCAACCTCCCTTTTCTAAACTTCTAGAGGGCTGGTGATTGTCCACAGTCAGCAATAACTACAAGGCTCTTTACTTACTACTAATAATTCCATGTGGGGGCAGAGTTCTTGTGCTGTCACCCTTGTGCTGCCCAACAAGATTTCTGTATCGGGGTAAAAATAATTCCCCCCTTTGCAGACACCTAGAAGATCACAGTCTCAAGGGGAAAAATAAAACTTGCTTTCTAACAGCACAGATCTTGTCAGACTAATGTAATATTTCCTTGCCTGTTTGCTGGGCTTGACTGTTGAGAAGAAATAGCCTGTTGGCTGGGGGTCTCTCTTGGACAGGGCTGGCCCTCTCCCCTGGCACTGGTGGAGCTTCCCCTCATCATCTTTGGCCAGGGTGTCTCCAGAGTCTGCTGCCTCTTTCATCCCCAGGAAGGGTGTCCTGCCCCAGGGGGATATGGTCACAGAGAAAAGAGATTAGAAGATACCTAGAGGCTGAGCTAGAACAAAGGGTCCCACTTCCTCTTTATTCCCTTTTATTTAATGCCAAGTATTTCCCACATTGCTGCAGTCTGCTGCCAAAGGTAGGATCATTTTACCCCCTAAATACTTCCAAAACCTCAAAGCTGGTGTCTCACTTGGTGACAGGAACAGACGCCATAGCGGTTTGCAACAAATGGTCTGCAGATGAGCTCTGTGTTTGCAACAATTGACCCTGCAACAGGTTTCAGGGGTAGGGAATGTTCTTTCTTGTTTCAGCAAGGGGAGAAATTAAGAGCCTCACTGACATCTACTTTCCATTACTTTTTATCTTGTTTGCTTGCAAATGGACGAACTTTCTCATTACCTTTCCTTTAAAAAATGTGTAGGGCTGTGTGTGTGTGTGTTATCAAATGAGCAAGCAATAATCATTTCCAAACAAAAGGATTGTTGACAAAAGATTTCAGAGTATCTGTCTCCTCTGTTGGTGCAGATAAAACTTCCCACCTCTTGGAAGGGCTTCGTTGAGTCCTCAGCAGAGCGCTCTATTCCAATCTGCTTTACAGGAGGAGAGAATCCTCCCCTCTGCCTCCTTTGGCATCAGGGGTGCTCAGATCCCACGTAGTGCATCATCCCCAGGTGCCCATATGTGCAGGGCAGGCGCATCACCTGTGCTTTATAAACGCCCGCAGAACCACGCCAACCACAGGAGGGCATCTGAGATGTGGAAGCTGACGGATGCCACAGAGCTTTTCTGAGGGTTGTACCTGCTAAAACTGGGGGGATCTTGGTGTCTCCTCCTCATTCTCTTTATTTACTCCTCCCTCACCAAGTTTGGACACTCACACTATCAGCCACATCTGCCCTTCTCCAATTCCGCGGGCCTATCATGTTAGACCTCATGATACCAGCAGGGTCCTTGAGGGCCTTTCTGCCACAGCTGGTTCTCTGCTCTTTAGTTTATTTTCTGAACACAACTTCTATTCCCACACCTCAAATTGCCTGGCCAGAGCAGTGGCCCAGTTTCCCATCAGTCCTAAGAGTCCAGACTCTTCCATGAGACTTTCAGGAGCTTCCCCAGCCCAGCCATCTGGCTCACTTTTGTTGCTCCTCAGCCCATGGCACACTTTGGCCAGTCAGGTCTTCTCTGTTTGCCTTGGGGCAAGTGCTGCTCCCACCTTTGCTTCCACCATTTCTTCACCTGGGATGTCCTCTCTTCACCCCGCTTAACCAACAAAACCTTTAGGTCCAGACGCTACTCTTGATAGAAACTTTGTCAAAAAGTCCAACCCATACTAGTGATGGCGGAGGAAACAGTGGTCCTAGTAGGCGTTGTGACAGATTAGCTGAGCCCAGGGGACTGTCTCTGCCAGTGCTCTGTAGAGGGTGAGACTGCTCCTAGCCAGTCTGGTGCAAATTCTGATTCTCTCACATTTTAGCTACTGACCTTGAACAGTTACTTACATCTTTGTGACTCATTTCCCTGCTTTATAAATTGGGGGTGATAATAGTATTTAACTTCAAGAGTTAATCTATGTAACAATAATTGGCATCTAATAGACACTTAAGGAATTTTACCCATACCTAATAATTAATGCAGTTATTAATTAGAAAACAGAAAAGTGAGTATTCTTATACCCATTTTACAGATAAAGAAAATGAGACTGAGAGAGACTAAGTAACCCTCAAGGTTACACAGCTAATAGACCGTGGTCCTGGCATTTTGACTCTGGTCTGCCTTCCCCAACTGACCAAAACTTACCTTTATCATCTATAACACTTATGCCTACTTCCATAAGCTAATGTTCAGATGTCCCCTACCTCTTCCCTGCATGCATGCTTATTTATCTCACCAGATTTTTTTATTGAGGTAACATTCGTTTACAGCATTGTATGACATTCAGAGGCATAGACTCCATTCTCTCCCTGTCTTGTACCCCCACTCTCTTCCCATCTTGCAACCTCAGTTTTACAGTCCTATTTCTAGGGTTTGCCTGTGGTTTGACCCTTTGCTTTATTTCTCTGTACCACATGTTAGTGACACCATCCTGTATTTGTCTTTCTCCTTCTAACTTATTCACTTAGTATTATCCCCTTGGGTTCCATTCATGTTGCAAATGGCAAGAGTGCATTTTTTTAATAGACGACGAGGAATCCATTGTGTGTCTATATCACATTTTTCTAATCCATTCCTCTGTCTTTGGGCACTTAGCTTGTTTCGTATCTTGGCTGTTTTTAAGAGTGCTGCAATGAACACAAGAGTGCCTATGTCCCTTCAAATTAGTGCTTTTGCATTCTTTGGGTTATTGCCCCAGATTTTAAGCCACTTGAGAGTAGGGCTGTTTCCTATACATTGTGTAGTTGCACAGTGATTGGTGGAAAGTTACCAAGGACACTGGTGTACTCACTCTCCAGTGTCCAACAATGAACCCACCAATTGGGGAGAAAATTCTGTCAGGTTCTTTTTAGGATCAAAACCTCTCTAGGTATTCTCTTATCTCTTTTCTCTGCAACCATGTCCCTCTGGGTCAGGACACCCATCCTGGGCATGGGAGAGGCTAGGGAAGCTCCCTTGTGCCCACTTTTTGATTGGGTTGTTTTGTTCTTGTTGAGTTGCATAAGCTCTTTGTGGATCTTTGATATCAGTCCTTTTTCATATGTATGGTATATAAATATTTTCTCCCATTCAGTAGAGCATCTCTTCATTTTGCTTACTGTATCTTTTGCTTTTTAATTCGATGTCATCCCAAATGTTTATATTTTCCTTGCTTCTGGAGATGAATCCTCAAAGATGATTCTAAAGTTTATGGAGTGTTTTTCCTATGTTGTCTTCTACATAATTTATGATTTCAGGTCAAGGAAAGCTCTTCAATAAACAGTGTTGGGAAAACTAGACTGCCACATGCAAAAGAAGGAAGCTAGACCATTATCTCACACTGTACACAAAAGAACCACCTCAAAATAGTTTCATTTTAAAGACAAATTTAAATCACTTCCTCCCATGTATGTCAAGTTTAGAGTCCATATTTTTGCTGACTCAGTTGCTGCATCTCTGCCATCCTCTCACTGTAAAACACTTGTGGCCTAAAGGGATTCATATGCAGCATGAGATGGCAGCTACCTGCCATTGTAGCTGCCTCCCCGCATGTGCTGGCCAGTGACTGAGTGGCCCTGCCATCAAAACCATACACTGCTCTCACGCTCTCTTATCAAGGCCACTTGATGGAAAGAATGGATTCAAGGAGAACAGGAAGTACCCAATTAATAGTGTGCATGCCAGGATGGTGTTAATTAGTAATATTTGTGTTGCAGCACATCTTCCAATTTGTTTGCTCAAATATAGTAATAACACCTCACAAAGGCAAATTTAAAATTAACCCTTTATGAATATCTCTTGATCTGCTACAGTCTAGGGAATCATATTAAGATGGAGACTGATATTCTAATTAGAAACGCTGGCACTCTTAGGTGGGTCATGCCCATGAGGGCTGGACAGAGGGAAGGGGCACTTACCTTGAGGACCTGAGTGAGTAGTTATGGAGGAAGCTAAATTAGAAAGACCCTGAAGTGAGGACCAAGTCAAAGGTACATAGCAGACATGTTGGTTCATGGGAGTGGGGAGAAAGATAGCAGGCTGTGAGCCCAGTGAGCCCAGCAAATAAGTCTTTGCATCGGGTCTGAGGAAGAGTGTTCCTTCATGCAGAACGTGCAGCATCTTACCTGAGCAGGCCACTTCATGAATGAGCTGCACAGACTGCTCAACCTGAACTCACAGGATGTCAGCATTGGATATGACCTTGAGAGCTCAAGTTCAACTGCTTTTAAATCAAGGCAACAGAAGCCCAGAAACCCTGATTTGTTCAAGGTAAGGGAGCTAGTCATGAAGGCAGGATGGCAGGATTTTTGATTCCCTATCTGATGTTCCCTCCATGGCATAAAGCTACTCCATTGTTATTTTGTTGTATTATTTATTCAGGAAATATTTTGGGTCATTTACTGCTTCTCTAAAAGTCTACTATGTATCGGACATTGTACTGGGTACCAGTGCTGGGAATAAAAGTTTCTCTGTCTCCTCCTTTGGAGGAGCTCACCATGTTACCGGAAAGGAGGCTTGAATAAATCCTTGCAGGCAAATACAATGTGAGTCATGGGAGGATCAGTCTTGGCTGTGCCATGAACATGGGGGAGGGGCTGGAGTTAGGGACTTCTGTGCAAAGCAGGGCCAATATGAGAATGTTATTTTCATAATTGTCCAGTTTGAATTTAATCCCAGCTATGCCAAGACCTGAAAATAGCCCAATGTCCTCCAAAAGGGGAAGGTAGGAAGTGAGAGTCTAGCACATGGTGGAACACAAGAGAAATGGGGCTTTGATTCAGACCAACCTGTCTTATCACCTCCTCCTCACTGTGTGACCACAGGCAGTGACTATCCTCATGGGTCAGGGGGCCTAATAGTGCACGGAGTAGTTGGGAGGATGAATGAGAGAATGCAGGCAATGAAACAGCAGGGGCCAGGCCCACAGTAAATGCTCATCCTAGGTTTGTGTTCAGCTTGGTCTGTGTGCATTCCAGGTTGTGATTCCAGCAGCCCACGTTACTGGCTTTGGGAATGATTACTTGGCCCCGGACAGCAGCCTGCCCATTCTTTTGAAGCAGTCAGAGGCTTCGCTGTGAATTTACAGCATCAGAGAGCATTAGCCCGCAGCTTCTCTGAAAAGAGACCACTATTGGGAGAACAGCTGTTTCAAAAAACCAAATGTGCTTTCTCTCTTACTCTGGGCCTGCAGCATTAATTAGGAAGATTGCCTGCGCGAATGCTTGGCTTTTCCTTCCTCTTCTTTTTAATTTCTCAGGAAAGCTCTTTCAACCAGAACCAAGGTCGAGTCTTGCAGAGCTGAGGTCAGACATTTGCAGGAGGTGCTACCTCCAGTGACATCTGCTTCTGTGCACCCTGAGAGGGAGTTTTGGAGCACGGGGTCCTACGTCTGTCTCCCAAAAGGCCTGGATGACTGCTGCTTGCAGTCGACACCGTTTTCCTACTTCCTACTTCCTGCTTCCACCTAAGCCTGGGTCCAATGTATTTGTGTGTAGTTAAAAAAAAAACAGACATGGGAGGATGTGCCATAGGCTACAGGCAGGCCCCACTGCCTTCACCTGGATCCATGGTGGGCCTGGAGAATGACCGGGTAGGTGGGCTTCCCTTGGGATAGGGAGGTGGGCTGGTGGGGGGGCACTGCTGGTTTAGAAGGCCAGAGGTCAGGGGTCCTAAGTGGGAGTGAAGGAATGTGGAGTCAGCCTCTCAGACTTTTATCTACTTGTACCCTCATCAATTACACCAACCATCTTTTGTGACTATGCGAACCAGATGAGCATGTGCAGTAAGTCCTTAATGTTGTCTGTGGGTTCTTGGAAACTGTGACTTTAAGCAAACGTGACTTGTAAAACCAACGTTATCATGTGTTAATTGATGCCAAAAAGAGTTAAGTTCCTACAGTGTATTTCTGGTCACAAAACATCACCAGACTTCTAAATAAAGACCCAGAGCACCTCTAATATTAGACAATAATTTTAATGATTTTAATTCATTTCCAACCTGCTTATCCCAGTTCAGGATTTCAGGTGGTCAGAGCCTGTCCTTGCAGCTCAGAGTGTAAGGCAGGAGCCAGCCCTGGGCAGACAGGGTTTCCCCAGAGAGCACAGGCACACACACACACACACACACACTCACTCACTCACTCAGACTGGCACAAGTTACACACATCAATGAACCCACCATGCACATTTCTGGGATGTGGGCGGAAACTGGAGTCACCTGGAGAAAACTCAGCAGACGTGGTGAGAATGTGCAAACACTGCGCAGACAGAGGCCCTGGCCAGGAATCGATTTTTCCCCCTCATCGTTATAATGAAATGATGTTGAAGGAAATGACATCATTTGAAGACCAGCTCTATTGGCAGTTTCTTAGTTTCCCCTCATGCCATCATGAAAGATTTAGCGTTTCCTTGCATCTCTTTAAGAGGAAACTCAACCTGCAAGGCATGCGTGAGAAATGCAGACTTCACTAATGATGTCAGAGCAGGTCTATGTTACAAAGCCCTCAAGTGTCATGAAAGAGCGAGAGGGAGTGAGAGAAAGAAAGGAGGAAAGACAGAGGGAAGGGAGGGAGGCAGAGACGGGAGGGGAAGAACTCCATTTGATTCTTGCTTTTTCCACATTTGACTTCTTGTGTTCAGACAGGATCTTCATGTCTCCATCCTTCCCCATGATTTCCTCTAATTCTCCCCTAATTCCTGCCACCACCTGATCTTCCCAGAGGACCACCTTATCTCTTTCTGCCTGGTTTGGGCATTTGGCTCGAGCTCTGTTTCTTCAGCTTTCATCTTTTCTCTCACGACTAGCTCAGTAAACAATGTCACCCCTGAGCAGCCCAAAAGCATTGGGAGTTGTAAACAACCAACATTTCTTCTTGTCAACAACAAAATGGAACTCGTAAGAGCTCCATAGAGTATAGATGTATGTTAAGCTGGAAGTGAAGGACTCCCAAGGTCAGGGTTTGTAAGTATTAGGGCAGCTCCCTCATTGTGATCTATTAGAAGTCAGTCATCAACACAATGATTTGCTAGTAAAAAAAAAAAAAATAAAAGATCAAACCACCCCACCTCTCTGCCAATCTTGTGCCTGCTTTTTCTGTGGTCCTCCAGTTCCATTCTCTGCCCTCCGAATTTCCATCAGCATGCTCTGCAGTGACTTATGATCCTCTTCTCTTCATTATACATGAACATTTCTATTTCCTGGGACCCGGGAGGTATTATTGGGATTATTCACGGTTGCATTTGGGTTGTTTGTTGCTAGAGGTTTTAGATAGTCCTTTTGGCTCATAGAGAAAAATCACCAAAAGGCACTATAACATGCCTTCCAAATAAATACAGAGTGACAATCTCACAATGTAATGGAACTAATCATAGCAAATCAGATTTTCTGGTACAAAACATTCTTTCAAAATGTGCTACAGGCTTTGTGCTGCACAGACTCTTGCCTGGACTACAGCAAAAGGCATGGTTTCCCTAGCCTCTCCTTCTATCCTGGCCTGGCTTCCAGGGCAGCTGAATCCACTCCTGGGCTCAGGTATTGTTCTTGCTGGGACAGGTATTAATGAGACCATTGCATCAAGGGAAAACACGCATGTCTCCCCACTCTGCATAGCCCTGACAAAGACTGTCCTTGGTGCCAATTCCATATATCTGTCATCCTCATGTCTGGAGTTGACACTGTGATCCATTACCAGTCCCTCTCAGAGCTGTGTGGGTAGCCTGGGCAGGGATATGAGGAATGGGGTAAAGCATGTTAATGGCAGTAATCCAACACATTTCCTCACTGAAATCTGTCAGCACACAGAATGCAATAGCTCTTAACCAAGAAAATGAAATGTTTGAGTCCATCCATGGAAATTTCAGTTGAAACAAAAGGGGATGTTGGCTGAAAATTTCAAGCATTATACTTTGTTTTCCTTTGGAGAAAATGGAGATCTAGTTTTTGACTGATACACAGAGCTAAAGCATTGGACCCACTTGTTTCAGGAATTTGCTTGCAAACATTTATTTTTTCATATAATATATTCATATCATACAATACACAATAACATATTATAATATAGGGATCTCTCTGTGTCTATATCTATCTATATATAATGTCAATAACACTGTAAAAGACTATCCATCCTTGCCAGTTTTCCATCGGTGCCTAAGATCATGTTTGTGTCACAGGATAATAATAGAAAAATTGGCATACTAAAACCAACCTCAAATTGCAGCTGCTTGGGGGAGCGAGGACAGAAGTACCAATTTTATGTAGGTTTAGATGATTAGAGCTGAGCAGCATATTTCCAACCTACTTCTCCCCAGGTGGCGTTCTGCATTCCTCTTGCCACAGCTGTGTGGGGCTGCATGTCCACGCCTGACAAAAGGAAACACTGAGGACTCCAGAACAGGCTGTCAGCCCCACGCCCTCTCTACAGTGCAGGCAGCGCTCCCACGGACCCAGCCCAGTCATCTGCGAAAACTGAATCCTGCCGAGGAGGGGATCCATTCAGAGATGGGTCAATGACACCCCTCCAGGACCAGTGGCCTCCCTTTGTCTCTGCTGCCACCCCAAGGCAGGGTGGCTCTCCCCACGTGACTCCCCTTCTCTGGGACTGCTTCTCCTCATGGGGTTAATTACAGCAACCTGGATCTCAAGGAGGGTGAGCTAATTGCCAAACACTTTACAATTATCAGGAGCCCGCGAGGTGCTCCACCACCATAAAGCATTACATCTAATTATTGCTCAGAATCATAAAGGTTCAGATGCACCAAGGGCTCCCATGGCAACCTTAACTCTTCTCCTGTCTCCCTCTCTCTCACAGTGATAGACTTTTTCATTACAATATTAAATGCAGCTCATAAACCTGCCGCATTATTGGGCAAATATTTATTTTTATAAGCTGAGATAAGTAGGCAGCACTGGGGTAATGATTCCTCTTCTAAAGGCTCTACACGGTCCCAGTTCTCACACTGATGACATACGCAAGGCACCGGCATATCGGCCAATGCCTTGCTTTATCTACAACAGTAAAATCTTTTACAGGTAGAAGTCATGAGGAAGAACGTAGAATGTGACATTATTTTTATGATAGATTAGTAAGAATAGCCCAGGTTGACTGACAATATCTTGTAAATGGCAGAAGCATATCCTTAAATAAGCAATGCAGGATAATATAAATCATTGATCGTCTGAAGGATGATTTACAGGGAGATTATGGGATGTGCCCCAGAATGAAAACACAGGGCTATGAGACTTGGCACATTTGTCAATTGGCTAAATGAACTGCTGGAGGGAAAGTCCAGTATAAAAACAGTTCAACTCTTATGCAGACATGGTCTCCTGCATCGCAATGGTGGCACATCAGTGGCAGGAAATCAACCTCACGTGCACGGAGCACCAAACCCTGAGCTGCATGTCTGGCCCGAGGCAGCTGCAAGATGAAATTTCCTAAAGGAGTTGATTTGGGGTTTTCTGGAGATGCTGCTGCCACAGAGATCTCTGTGATGCTCACTGCCCCTATTTGGTGGGGTTGTCTAGGTATTGGTTAGTTCGGTGGCTACTAGTGGAGGCCTGTGGTGAAACTTAACTTTCTTCTGTTCTGTATATCTGGAACCTAGACTTTATTTCCTCTGGGGCTTTTCTCCTGGAAGAGTAGCTGTGACTCCATGCTTCAGGTTGACTTCAGGTTGGAAAGAAGAGCACTAGGTACTTTCATAACATCTTCAGATTTGGGGTGATGGCCAGGGTCCATGGCTAGACCCTACTGACCCCACTGGGTGGAACTATGCAGACAGCAAAGGAAGGGAACTCCATTAGATATTTGCTTTTCCCAAATATTACTTTTCATGTTCAGGGGTATGTAAACCTACCTTTGAGTCAAGGGAGGAAAAACTAATCAAGAGAGAAAGAGAGGATTCAGGTGCTCCAGTGAAGGTGTATGGCTAGCAAGCTGGCCCTCTTTGACTGTGTGGTGACCAGGCCAAGTGAGAGAGCAGATGGGTAACATGTGGTGGGTACACTGTCTATACTACTCAGGAAGGACAGCAAAAGAAAAAAAATAGTGGATTTGCCTTTCAGTAGCCCACAGACTGGATATGGTAAAGTGGCCTGGGAGTAAGAGAAGGGAATGGAAAAATCTCTCAATAGGCAGCAAAGAAATAAATAGTAGAGCGCTGATAAAGGGTGACTGGTCATGGAAACTGCAGGTCAACAATCAGGACTGAAGGTGGAACAGTTCAGAAAGCTTCCTGTGGAGAATTTGGGTGATTATCGGGCCTGCAAGGACCCACACAGAATCCTGGCTCAGCCACTTCACTGACTGTGAATCTTGGGGAAGTTGCTTTACCTTGCCACATATCATTTCCCTTTTCTGGAAACAAAGGACAATAATAGTGTTTATATTGAGAAGTAATTATGAAAATCAGTGAGATATTAGAGGTAAAGTATTTGCCACATTGCCTGGCACAAAGTGAGTGCACCTTAAATATCAGTACTGGTGTTAATTGACAAGATTGAGAAATTGGGGAGAGGCATAAACAGGTAATGAGAGAATATGTATGTCAGGGATAATAAAGCTTGAGAGAGGGACACCATGATAAAGCTTATTATCTTAGAAGGTGAGCATTGAAGGCTTAGGATTTCACAGTTTAGACTCAGACTAAGATTGTCTAAGATTAATCCTGCCTCTGCCTCTTAATAGGTGTGTTCGACAAATGACTTCTTTGTGTCTTAATTTGTTCATTTGTAAATGGGGATGATTGCAATTGTACCTGTCATGTGGGGCGGTTATGAGAATATAATAATACATGGCACTTATCATGGTATCTGGCACAGTGAGCACTGTGTCCTACTGGCTAGTATTATTGATGTGATCATTACATTGTCGGTTTGTATAGAACTAGTGAAAGCATTCCTATTTTGCCTTAAGTGAAAACACATACTGGCTACTAATTATAAACATCCTGGATCCAACCTAGGAGAGTTGGACTGACAAAGTAATCCGTGAGCTACCACAGTCATTACCAAGTGCTGGAGAGACCCTCGTTGGGTTAGGGATGCTGCTGAAACGAGCAGTCCATGTAAGCCACTATGCCAATGTGATGACGCTGGGACATCCGTCCCATAAGGCACATTCACAGTGAAATCTTGGTTGCAAAAAGAACACTGGGGAGGGACACCAACATCCAGCATGCAACAAAATTCAGGAGCACCTGAGCCCAGCAAAGAACAGGAACAATAAGAGTTAGAGATGCAGCTTTTTGGAGATGCCGCTTCTTGGGTAGCTGTTTCATGCAACTCCCTGCAGTAATTAAAAGCAACAATGTGGAGATTTAGACAGCAGTGCCAAGGTACACATAGTGAACTTTGAGTCATTAGTCAGTCCATCCTTGCTTTTATTTAGTTTCATCAGCAACTACAATGTACTGTTTCCAAGGCCTGGACAGGACTGACAGGATCAGAGCATTTTGCATCATCGTTTGGGTGATGAGGAGCCAAAGTCAGCAGCCAAAGTCAGCAGACTCTCCCAGCTCTCCCAAGTGAATCACATGTGAATACAGTATAGAGCTGCTGGCAACTTAGAGGGAAAGCTGGAGAAAGCATTTGTTGGAACTCGCGAGGAGATGTGACAGCATTCACCTGCTAATCCACCCATACACATATTCAATAAATACTGATAGAGCAGTTACACATCCCAAACTCTGTCACTGGCCCTGAGTTATGACAGTGAAGAAGACAGGTGTGGTCCCTGGGTGACTGAGCAGTTACAGCACTGGTGGTGGGTGCTATGGTAGGGGAGGTGGGAGCACAGACCATTTCTTTTTTGTTTTTTTTTCTAAGATTTATTTATTTATGCATGCAGGCAAGAGCTGGGGTTCAGGAAGGAGATGGGGGTGGTGTCAGAGGATTCACCAGAGACAGAATGGGGAGCAGAACAGGTGAATCTACTGAAATACACTGCTGAGGGGAGCAGTGGGCGAGACTGGAGAGGTCTGCTGCACTATGAGGCTCACCTCCCTGCCTGGAGATCGAACTCGTGCTGCAGTGGCTGCAGATCGCTTCATAGTGCTGTGTCTCAACTCCTTGTGCCACCAGGGAGGCCCCCACAGACCATTTCTGAACGGAGAAAGTTTTGAGCTACCTACAGTAGCTGAGAGGTCAAACTCCCTGCAACAGGGAGACAAACCATAAATATTTCGTGTATATCTTAAGCCAAATCAATCAATTTTCATGAAATCTGATAGAGTTTTTAAACCACGGGGCCAGTCCCAGGACATGCATCTGCCCCGTTTCTAAGCACCAGACCTGAATCTGCTAACTCTAGCAAGAGCTGCACCTTTATGTCACAGGCCCCCAGGCTTTGGGAGGAGCAGAATGTTGCAGCCACAAGGGCAAACACTGTGAAGTCTGTTTCACTCGACAGATCTCTCCAAGGAACAGAACAAACTGCAGAGCTGTATAAAGACCATTGACATTTAAAAGCAGATTTCAATTTAATATTTCTGAAGCACCTCAAAGACACGCAAAAGGTTGAAATACATGATAAAATCCATGACAAATGGATCTCCCCACCCCATTTCTCATCTCAGGCCACAATTCTTTGTCCAATTATCTTCCAGGGAACATGTGAAGTTTTAAAAGGAAGTTGGAACGGGTGCTGTTAGTAATGCTAGGCGCCTGGCCCACTCAGGCATTCTCCTTCCCAAAAAAGTGGAGTCCTGTAGGGCAAGTAAAAATATCAGGCTTTTCTGCCCTCCTGCCATTAGGATTGATGATGGATCCCTGCAGTCCTGAATGCATGCCTGATGGCGGACACCTGGAGTGGGGTGTGGGCATGTGTAGATGGGATACACCTGGGCCAAGAGACTGGGCATATAAAGCCAGGGCGGCAGAGGATGATGTGGTGTGGATCGGGGTGGTGTGGAGTATAGAGCAGTTGCGGCGGCATGTGGCTGAGTGCAAGGGCGAACAGCGGAGAACATGAAAACACCGACAGGTCTGCTTGAATCGGTGAGGAACCTACCCGGTATGGGATGGTTGCATTACAGTCCTTTTTCTGTATGGTCTTGACACCCACTTACCAAGCCTTAGGGAGACCCCTCAACCAGCTCTCCTGACCTTTATCATCTAGTACACTTTCCTAGAGAACTTTTTCTTATTTGTATTAAGTAGGTCAATGTCATTTTCTTCATTTTACAAATCAGAATGCAAATCTCTCTAGCAACTGGGAGAAGAATTAACAGCTCTAAAGGAAAATAGCATTGACAGAACTGAGATTCATAATTCACATTGATTAAATTACTCATTAACTGCTTGGTCTGAAGAACTCCACTATTGCGCTATATTTTAAACATCTCTTACATAAGATTAATTTTTAGAATGACAGGTAGTGCCACTCAGAGGAGGAAAATAATGATTTACTTATCATCCTAGATTACATATTAAAAAGCTTTTCATTGCAATTTAATCTGGTGAGTCAGAATCTTCACCTGGAGATCAGTTACCGCTATCCTGTTGTGAAGCTCATTAAGTGGAGGAATACAGAAGAGGCAAAGAGGCTAGGGGGATGAGACCCAGAGGAGAACCAGAGGGCATTGTGTGGGCTTGTCTGTGGAGGCAGATTGACCAAAGCACACTGCTGAGGGCAACAGCAGGTGTGACAGGAGAGGTCTGATGCGCCATGTGGGTTGCTCCCTGGCCAGCTGGGGATCGAACTTGTCTCATGCTGCAGAGGCTGCGGATTGCTTCATAGTGCTGTGCATAACCCCTTGCACCACCAGGGAGGCCGAGCACTATTTTTTTTTAATATATATTTAAATATTTATACATACAAGAACTGGGGTACAGGTCAGAGTTGTGGAGGGGGGCGGTGAGAGGATTCGCCAGATAGACAGTGGGGAGCAGAACAGGCAGATCAACTGAAATACACTGCTGAGGGGAGCGGCAGGTGAGTCAGGAGAGGTCTGCAGCACCATGTGAGTATCTCCCTGGCTGGGGATCGAACTCCCTGGCTGAGGCCGCATACAGCTTTATAGGTTGCGTCTTAACCCCTTGTGCCACCAGGGAGGCCCAAGACAAGACAGCTTTTTAACCACACATTTAAACAACAACATTTAAATATGCACCTTTGTCCTTTATGATTTGGGCTTTAATTTGAATCATGTCTGTTTTCTGATTACAAAATAAAGTCAATGTGTTCACTGAAAATAATTTGAATGGATTTAAGAAGCCTAAAGGAGACAATAGTAGCCTTTAAAAGCCTACCTCCGGAGGATACACCTTTCTGATAAGTTTATATCTGCAAGGTTTTGAAAGAGAGACAATGTCTGATGGGAAGTGCAAAGGTCCTGTGGTTAGAGTAGGTTGTAATAAAAAGGTTAGTGTGGCTGGAGTATAGTAAGCCAACTGCAAGAGGGAAAATGTTCAGAGGGGGTCAGAGAGATAGACTTAGATGTTCTTCAGGTCAGAATAGGGATCTGGGGCTTGGGGTTTTATTCTGAGTGGGATAGAAAGCCACTGAAGGGTATTCATCAAGCGAGCGATGTAATACAACTGATCTTCTGAAAGGATCCGGCTTGTTGGGAGAGGGAGAAGGGCAGCACAAGGGCAGAAACAGGAAGCCATTTCAGTAACCCAGGCAAGAGATAAAGATGGCTCAGATGAGAATGGAAGTGGAAAAGGTGGCCAAAAAAAGTTAGATTCTGGATGTAACTGCAAGACAGAGTCTAGAGGACTATAGGTAAATTACGTGTGGCATGTAAGAGAGAGGGAAGCAACGATGATTCTTATGTTTTTATCCTGAGTAACAATAATGGAGTTTCATTTACTGAGGAATAGAAGATTAGAGAAAACAGATTAAGGTCAGGATAGCAGGAGCTCAGCTTTGGAAACACCACATTGGAGACGTCACTTGTTCATCCACATGGGGGTGATAAGTGGGCAGTTGGATTTATGACTCTAGATTTTGAGGGGTGATCTGAGCGAAAGGATTAAATGTTGGAGTTGTCATCATGAAGATGGTATTTTAGGCCACTAGGCTGATGAGATCACCCAGGGAGTGAGTGTAGGTTAGAAGAGATAAGAAGAGCTCTGAGGCCTTAGCCTTCCACATTCAAAGGCTGGTAATGGAGCTAGAGAATGAGCAGCCAGCACAGGAGGAGAGCCAATGGCTGGTGTGCCAGCAGTCAGTTCAAGAACCTCTTTCAAGAGGGAGGCAGTAAGCAGCTATCAATTCAAACCTGCTGATAGGTTGAGTAAGATTTGCTAAGCAAGAACCATTGGGTTTGGCAACGCTGAAGTCACCAATGACCTTGGCGAAAGCAGCTGCAGCCAGATCTTGGAAGTGCAGGGAGTTCATGAGGGAATGGGAGCAAAGAAAGTAGAGACAACAGCCAGAAGCCAAACGGTAGCTCAATGTAAATTTCAGTGGTAATCACAGGGTGTCCATTGTCCATGTGGCAGAATAATGAAAAGTCCAAGTATTCACCCAGGTAGGAGGAACATGCTTCTGTCCATGGGCATCTGTCAGGATCAGCTTGCTGGGTGTCGGCTAGATTAGGGAGGGTGATGATTTACTCAACTGAGAGCTTCAGAGAAATGCATATTTCACTGGCAGTTCTCTAAAGATGAATTAGGAATGCCCAGTAGAGAATCCCTTTACTGTCCATTAGCTGTCATCAGAGAAGCAATGCAAAAAACTGGAATAATTTGATGAAAGCAGTGCACATTTTTCTAATGGCTTTTCACTTTGCAAAGGCACCTTCACACATGTCACCTGATCCTCAAGCCAGCAGGGTGTGGAGTTATTATTTCACAGGTGAAGAAACTGGTACTCTATCAAGGTCATGGGTGGTGTGAACAAAGGGACAGGACTCAACACAGGTTTTTGTACCCCAAATCCCAGCCTTTTGTACTTTATCATCTTGCCTCTCTTAAAAGGCAGGCATTACTTTTTTAAAAAAAATATTTCTTTAAGCTTGCTTACAAAATTGATTACTTTTTATGGCTTAGGTCTGGCTTGATAGACTTTCTGTGAATATGCCATGTCACCCTCAGAACAACCCTATGAGGCAGTCACTGTTAAAATCTCCACTCTATAGATGAGGAGACTGAGACAGAAAGGCTAAGTAACTTGCAGTGAGGAAGCGGTGAATAGGCATTAGAACCCAGAGATTTTGACTTTAGAACTCATGCTCTTAATTACCACCTTTTGCCTATTCATTTCCTACATATACAACCCTTCAAGTACAGAAAATATTAATTTACTTGACCATAGTCACATGGTGATTGATGCTAATCCTAGTCCAGAACGCCATCATTTTGTAAATTAAAGGGAATTCTACCGAGCACCTTTTGAAAGTGATACGTAGTCTTAGATACTTGGAGACAGCATGAAAGACATTGAAATGTGGTTTCTTTTTTTGAGGAGGTTATAGTGCCAGTCTGTGCCACCAACTCTTCTATGTGATTGAGGCAGTAGGGAGAAAGAGATGGTCTACCAGGTCATATTATCATTCAGCAAATATTCATTCTCCCTTTCCTTTCCCCTGAACTATAGGAAGAGTTTACTCTCCTCACCACATAAAACTTGGCCATGTGACCCACTTTGGCCACTAAAGTATTGGGAGACAGAATCTGAATAGAAGCTTTTACTGTATTGGCCTAGCTTGGCTCAGATTGTTCCATCCACCACGAGAAGAACATGTCCCCAGGAACCACTGCTTTTTCAGCCTGGGTGCCAGAAGGAGAGACAAAAGAGTAGACTTGACTCTGACCCGGAGTCTGAGCCCCGTCTGTCAGCTGAGTTCAACTGTGTCTGTCAGCCACAGTTCACATCCATGAATGAGAAAGAAATATTTGTCATTTAAGTCACTGAGGTTGTTGGAGTTCCTATGCAGTGCTAGGATAGAAGTCACTGATTAATCCACATGGAAAATGTGATGGGAAATTCACAAATGTGGTTTGAAAATTTAATTACCCTCTCATGTAAGTTGATAGGTGTTAACTATCTGTGAGTTAGGAACAGATTAGTTCACTGAAGCCCCAATTAATAGTCATTGTCTTTCTCTTAATGATCTTTTGGAACAAATCTTTGCAGAAGAAAGAGAAAATCAACTGCTTATCCAAGTCTATTTCTTTTCCTTTATGTACATCATGTTAACCGCAAGGACTGTCACATGTGTAAATGCACTTAGGAGAAAGTGCACCACAACTGCTGGTGAAGGCGCAGACTCAGGCAGCCACATTCCCCGTCACATACATACTATTCAACTTCTCCTGCTATATCAGATCACACCCGAAGCAGTGCCAGTCCCTTGACCGAGGGCAACTGTTCCATAGCCAGGCCTGATAAAAATGATTAGCTCAGCAAATCAAATACCCCCAAAATTTGAACTAGGAAGTATGGAAAATTACAAGGCTGTGTAAATAGAAATGCAGAATAAACTAGGAAGGAAACAGAAGAAGCATGGTGTCCTTAAGGCATGACTAGACAGCTGTAAAGAACCAGAAAACACTCCTGCAGGGGGTGCCACACTACCCTGGGTTCAGAACAGTCCTCCAGCTCCAGGGCCCAAGAAGCCTGGTCCCCAGCACTTCTTACTTGAGTTCCATTATTGCTCAAAGTGCTGTCTCCCAGCTGAACCCCACGCTTACCCAAGCTAACCTAGAAGCATTCTTTTCCTTGCACTCTTAGCATCCACCCTAGAAAACCCCTGAGCTTTTCCTCCCCCTCACTGCTACTGCTCTGACTGCTCTCCACTGCAGCAGCTACTTCTTGCCTTGCTTGGATGACCTTCTTTGACATTGTAATCTACAGTTGAAATGCAAAGAGAATCAATTGAAATAAAACACCACCAAGTTTGTCCCTTTCAGAGTGAAGGGCAGAGAGGTTTGCAGGTTGTTGATTAGCATGCATGGTCACAGAAATCAAGATTCAGTGCTCATGCAAACACCTTAAAAGAGGTGTGAGGACATAGTGGCCTCAAAGAGGAAGCTTCAGAGGCATGGAGGGCAGAAAGGGACACCAGGCTTCAGAGAAATACAGTCTCCTTAAAAGCCAGCATCACCACCACTTTCGCATTCAGGGAGGAGATTCTAATTTCTTCTAAAAGTGATAAAAACAAGCGAGGTTATTAAATGTCCCATTTTGAAAACTGTTTAATCATTCTTAAAAGCAAAATGAGTCACTTGTTTTTCTCACCATCCCCAAACAATAAAAAGAGAAGTTTCAAGTGTTTCTATTGTGTGCCTGTTCTCCACACCTCCCTGAAGTCAGAGACCCCAAGGACCACAGGGGAGGATGGAGACCATGATCATGCCTCATGGGATATGAGAAAGTTGTGCCCGCTCCCTGGCCCACCATACATGGGTGCTGAGTGGGCCTTCTCCATGATCCTTGTGTCTGGCACGTAGGTCTGGAAGTTCAAACCCAGGGACTTTCTCTCCAATGTTTTTATGTGAAAGATGGGAATCTATTTATAATAACAAAATTTAAACATGCTAATTCCCTTATCAAACATAGTAAGATAACTCAAATAATGCAAAGTGGCACAAGTAACATAATTTTCTAAATACAAAAAAGGCTTAGATGGTTCTCAAGAGCATAAAGCTGAGTGGGGAAATAAAAAGAGAGTCTCTAAAGGTTGTATTCTGTATGATTCTATTTATATAACATTCTTGAAATGACTAAATTATGACACTGAAGAACAAATTAATGATTGCCAGAGGTCACAGATAGTGGGGGGGTTAGGAAAAAGGGTAGGTGTGACTGTACTGTATCTTGACCACAGTGGTAGTTATACAGCTCTATACATGTAATACATTGTACAAAAGTACTATGTACTATATTGTATACAGTGACATAAGATGTGTTATAGGGGGAAACTGGGCGACTTTTCTGTGCTGTCTTTGCAATGTCTTATGAATCTTATTTTTTCAAAATTGAAAGCTCTTTTTTTATTTTTATTTTTTTTAAAGATTTATTTATTTATGCATACAAGAGCTGGGTACGTGCCAGAGATGCGGGGGGTGAGAGGATTCACCAGAGACATTGGGGAACAGGCAGATTGACTGAAACACACTGCTGAGGAGAGCAGCGGGCAAGAAAGGAGAGGTCTGCTGTGCCATGTGGGTTGCTCCCTGGCTGCCCGGGGATCGAACTCATGCTGCTGAGGCTGTGGATTGTTTCATAGTGTGCTTAACCCCCTGCGCCACCAGGGAGGCCCCCGAAAGTTTTTTTTTTTTAAATGAAAACCAACACATTGTGATTATGAGAGTGAAAAGGCAAGTCATATCCTGGAAATTTTTTTTGTTTATGGTATTTGACAATGGGCTCATGCAAACATGTGAAGAATTGCTACAAATCAATAAGAAAAAGACAAAGAGCTCAATAAAAATAGGCAAAAGAGGACATCCAAATGTCCAATGAGCATTTGAAAGGGTACTCAATCATTTGTCATCAGGAAAATGCAAATTAAAACCACAATGAAATGCCACTGCCTACCCTCTAAAGAACTAAAAAACACAATACTAAGTTTGATGAGGATAGGAAACAATTAGAATTTTCATATATGGGAGATGGAAATGTAAATTGAATTAGCCACTTTGGAAAACTGAAGATTGAGTTTCCCAGGAAGTAAACTCTATGATTAAATTTATTGGGGGTATTCTTAGGGTGCAGCATAGGAAAGGAAAGAGAAGGGAAGGGCAGGAAGGAGATTTGAACGGAGGGGAAAGCTGGGCTACAGAAAGGACCTCACAAAGGGCTCTATAGCTGGAACTGCCGTTCAAAATTGTTCTGAATTGGGGCTTGGTTTTATACCTTGGTGCAGATCACAGGATGCAGGTTGGCTTGGGGAGGAGATGTGACCTAGGGAGAGAAGGTTTTCCTTGACCAAGCAGCTCCTGCAGAGGGTTGACTGCCAATAGCTGTCCTCAGCAGCACTTCCTGTAGGGAGATAATCCTTCAGCCCTAGAGGGAGATCTGGGAGGAGCTTCACAGTTCCACCACAGTCCACCCCTTGTACAATGTAGATTTACTTCTTCATAAAGTTCTGAGAGTAACTCCTAAAAAATTCTGATGACTCTCTTGAACAAACTTTATTTTCTGCTGTTTTGACAGGGATTAATACTTACCTTCCCCATTTCCTACAAGTCGGTGTATATTTCCTGCACCCTGAGTGAGCAGCTCTGCAGGTCTCAGTGCTCATTTGATGGTATGGCCCAGATCTTTATTCCTGAGAGATCCGAGTCCCTGTGTTCTCCAAAATTGAACACAGGATATCATGGGACTTTCAAGTGGATCACCTGGATGTCAATTATACACTTCCCTGCCTTCTCCTGATGATGGAGGTCAGCTGTTCCTTGCAGGATAGTGGTTTCTTTTCTAGCTAATTGGTCTCTTGGCAGAAGGAGCCTAAAATGCCCAGGCAGCGGCCGTAGTTCAATGGCACTCTTGCATAGCACCCATCCCTTTGACTATGATTACTCACTCATGCATCCTTTGTGTTGGCACTGGCATGGACAATAAAATTGACTGTCTGACATCATCTGGGTTTTTAATGGTGTTGGACTTGGATTTTCAATTGTTCCTCCTTCCATGGGTGTGAGTTAACATACAATACTAAAGTCTCCACGTTTCATGCTCATTTCCACATATCTATCTACATCCCTTTACTAGATTTTTTTTGTTCCCGATCTTCCTATCTTTTTTCATCTAATCTTTTGATCAGTTGACTAAACTATGAGTCAATTTGCAGTCTAACCTCTGACCACTTTGCTTATCCCACAAAATAAATGACCAGGTTTACTGCCCAAAGCTCTGGTGAGAGGATTTCTCCTCACCACTGTCTGCAAGTTCACCCAGATGTGTGAATCATCATCTGATTTTCACTTAACATTGATATCCAAACCAACCCATCTTTGAATTGAACTAAGGTTTGCTTGTGTATTTGTTGTTTGCGTAGAAGAACTGGGGTGTAGACCAAGGTGCGGGGTATAAGAGGATTCACCAGAAACAAGATGAGGAGCAGAACAGGAAGATTTACTGATATAAACCGCCAAGGGGAGCAGCAGGAGAGACAGGGGAGGTCTGCTGTGCCATTTGTAGGTTAGCTCCCTGGTCAGGAGGAAACTCAGCTCATAGCACTGAGACTTAATCCCCGGGCCACCAGGGAGGTCCTGAAACTAGGTTCTTTTATCCTCCGTCATCTGGTCATAAGAGATCCCCCATGTGACCATAGGTATGAGCTGAAGGAGAAGCAATCTCTTCAGCTGAAGCAATTCCCAAAGAGGGTGGACAGCTGGCACCAGTCCCAGGAGCTAGAAGGGACTGTCCTGAACGAGAAGCTGAAAGGTATATTGTGGCATCCACCAAGACTAAAGCTACACACCAGCGGACTCTCTGCCTCAGACATTCCACTCTTAGGTCTATATGAACAACAAAAAAATGAGTACATTTGTCCGATAGCCATTCCTAATAACTCTGAAGTGGAAATAATACAATTGTCATCAACAGAAGAGATTAAAATAATTAGAAATATAGTCATACAACAGAATATGCAGCTACAGTATTAAATAACAAACTACTGATGTAATGTGGTTGAGTTTTAAAGGCATTATATTGAGTGAAAAAAGCCAGAATCAAAAGTATATTTATTGACTGATTCCATTTCTATTGCTTATTAAGGACAGGCAAAACTAACCTAGGGTATTCAAAATAAGATAGTCTTTACTTCTGGTGGAGGTGTGTGCATATTGCTGGGAACTATGGTATGGTGAAATATTTTGATCTAAAAATTGGTTATATTGATAGATATGTAAAAATTCATTAAACTACATGCATAAGATATATATATATACATATATATTTGGTATTTTATATCTTAATTTAAACAACCTTGAATAAATAGCTTATGTAAGTGAAACAGGAAATAAATATATATAGTAAAAAACCATTATATGGTTTTTTAATCCTTTAATACACAGCACTGTTTCTTTGCCTTTTCAAGCATTTTTAAGAGGAAAGCCTTAGGGCATCAAAACTAAAAATTTCACTTTGCTATTGGTAAGTTACTCTGAGAGACATAGTGTTGTGAATTTACTTGATCTAATTCTGTTTTGAGTCTTGGGTTTTCTCTGTTTAACTCTGCTTTCCATCTATAGCAACCTCTTATCTCTGACCTTCTAGGGATAATTTCCATTTCTAGAGCAAACTGCATTCTACAAATCATAAACATGCTCCCACTCCCTTCCCTACACCTCTAAATCTTCTCCTGCTGCTGGTGTCTCTCTGTGTTTTATATTGGAAGCATTTGATGTCACTATTCCTCAGTTATTTTCATTACCCTGTCATTTTTCTTTCCCCATCCCGCAAGGCTTTCTGTGTGTGAAAGATTACGCAGGACTAAGTAATCAGATTTTTAAAGGGACCTTCTTCTTTTGAAATGAGACTTTTTTTTTTTCTACACAAAATTAACCCAGTTAACATGATGATGATTTATATATGGCCTTGTTCCCATGGTGAATATGCCAGCAATGATCTGCCAGTGTTGGGGATAGAGGTGGTTTGATGGGAGCATTCTATTCAAATTATTTAACAATTTTCTTCATTTGTAAAATAGAGTGACAATGGGAGGTAATACAATTGCTGTGGGAAATATGCCAATAGACAGAAACCACTAAAACAGTTCCTGATAATGGTCAGTACCTGAAGAAGAGTTCTGCTCAGAACCACAGTGTTCACTGAGCATGTGCAGAATACATCCATGGAAACAGACGACAGCAGGAAAATGTCTCCTGTGCAAATAATGCACCTCGTTTGGGAAGAATAAATCCCAAACAGGAAATGACCTTTTATTAACAGGCAAAACAGAGAGAATGATTTAAGTTACAAAGAGAGAATTTCTTTAAAGACTGAGTTGAATTAAATATTAAAGAAGTACATGATGAGTAGGCAGGATAATATCAAGGAGTTCTAAATTATTTACACTTTATTGCTCTCAGTCTGTGGGCGTCTGACATGCCTCATCTTCTATTGGGGGATTCTGCGGAGTGTTCTTGGCCCAGAATATTTTCTAATAATGCATCTTCCTAAAAGATCTTGAAGCATCTTATTCCTTTAAAATAATCAGAGTTTCTTGAAATCCCTATCACAAAGGTTATGTTTTTGGAATATCTTCTTTCAGGTCACAGAATGTACCCTCTACTTTAAGGTACATGACATAGCCCAGGAACATGTTAATTCTGAACATACAATTAACAGTATCCTACTGTTTCTTCTCTCTGCATCATCTCCTAGTACCTTGGAGTTTTAAATGGCCCAAATATGCCTGTGTATTGGATTGTGTTAATTCAACGTATGCAGCCATTATGTCATGTCTTCACTTTTCCTGAGCCAGAAACACGTGTCTGGAAGGGGGAATGAGAAGTTTCCCTGGTACACTAAATATGAGAAAGGATAGAGTATCTGGAATGATTGTGAAAAGCTTTCCAAAGGGCAAAGAATAGGGCTGACTGACTAATCTGGGACGCTTTCTCATCTTTAACTTTGAGTAGACAATAAGAGGCATTGAAGTCCTCTGCCATATTAGTTTTCAGGGGTGTCTCTTGAGCATCCCAGACTCTTGCTTTGCTTCACCTTACCCAGAATGAATGATTATGGGGTCCCACCAAATATCAGTGTATAGGATAGGTTCTAGAAGAATCGGATACAGTCATTGTTTTTTTTACATCAAATTTCCCCAAGTCTGCAGAACCCTGGCAGTAAGAAATAGTTTAAACCTAGGATTTAGGGTAGATGTAGGGTGGTGGGGGTGGCAGGGCAGGAAGCAGGAAGGTGGTTCTACTGGGTTTCCCTTTGATCACTGTGTTCAGATAAAAAGGGTTTCTACCCTAAGAAGCTCTATGTCAGTTGCTTAACTTTTATGGCATTCTTTAGATAAAAGAAGAAACTAGAAATTTAAGAGATGAAAAAAACCTAAATCAGAGGCCATCAACAGCACTTTTCTACTTTCTTGTTATAAAACTACCATCAATGCTGGGCATTTAACTTCTTGACATTTTGACCAACACCAGTTAGACTGATTGATTAAAGGAGTCTTCAGATTATTAGTGGCTAGAGAGGAGGGAGGGGTCAGTGTCTTGCTTCTCACTCTCAGGGAAGGCCTTGTGAATCCAAACACTCCATCCTTCCCTTCAGGGACCTGGAGCACCCAGGCAGTGCTGCCCAGTGGCTCTTCCTGGGCAGGTCATGAATTGTCTTGGAGGGGATGTCCTGCATTCTTTGGAAGGAGGTTGGGGACCAGTTGCTGTTAGCAAAGACAATGGACTAAGATGGCTGAGATGCTCCATCTGGCTTAATTCCCATGTTCTGACTCCAACACTTTGACGTTAAATTCCAGACTCTCAGGAAGATCCCTATTCAAATGAATTAACCTAACAGAAAATGCCCCAACTAACGAGTGTGTATTGTGTTCACTGTCTCTCTAAGTCACAGCAATGCGCTCTCACTGCCCTTGCCCCTCCCCACCCCTGACCCTGCGGGGCAGTAGCCACAGCCAGGTCTTGCCGTTCATCCTCCACTCTCCCAGGCCTCTCTTCGTTTTTGGCTTGCATCTCTGAAAGCTTTCCAGAGCCTCTGCATTTCTTTTCACAAGGCCTGTGACAGATCCTCATTCTACCTTCCGGACAATTCCTGGCCTGGCTGTTGCTCTTTACGGGAACTTGAGATGTGGCCTTGTCAGGATATAGGAGCCTCAGCTTCTGTGGGCCCATAAACGGGCTGCCCCTTAATACAACTGAAGGTCTTATCATTCTTAAGCCTGTTTCTCCTCCCTGCAGAGGCCTTCGGAGGGCTTCAGCATCTTTGCTCTCATTCTTTGATGGCATGTTAGATCTGCAGGGGCGTTTTCATGCCAAATCCCAGTCTTTTTCCTGTCCCCCATGGCTCTTCAGAAAGACACCTCCCGGCTGCTTTCCTGTCCGTCTCCCGTAGCTCCTATCCACAGCAGCACTGAGGCTTGTCTGCAAGTGTGCATGTGTATATGTGTGTGTGTGAGGGGAGTATAGGGGAGGGCCTGCATAATGGGCAGGCCAGATTGGGGACCAAATGATCACTATTCCTTGCTTAATTAATGTGTCCCTCTCTCTGGCGTAGGACTTGGGCAGGTGAGGAGCCACAGAGGAGGGAAAACAGAGTTTCCTTCCCTGGCTTGTTTCTGTTTTGTCTAAAGACAGCAGCTCTGCACCCTATTACACTGGGGGCAGCACTGTCTTTCTGGGGAGCAAGTAGGAATAGCCCTCCTTTGTCAGTAATCATGACGACTGACACACATAGACTGTTTATTATGTGCAGTTCTGAGAGGTGGGTCTTACTATTTTTCTCATTTCACAGAGGAGAACACGGAGGCCCAGAAAGTGGCAGGGCTCTGCTTGAGATTCAGCACCGACCCCAGGGCAGGAACGTTTTCTCCAGCCCCAGGTTGAAACCAGTCACTCCTGTTCTAGAACTGCCTTTCCAGTGTCTTCTTAGTTGTCAGATTATCTGGGAAGTTGCACCAACTTTCTCAAGTGGAGGAGACACTGAGAGTATAATCAATGGTGACTGGCACTGTTCAAAATAGCAGAACGCTTGGCCCCTGCCAGGCTGATCTTGTCTCTCTGGGAAAATGCCTGTTTGCTATCATTCTGGGGCATTGACTGGTCTCCTGCAACATGCATATTGCAAGACAGTCATCCTGTGTCCTTTGGGTGATGTGACTTGTTTGGGTTCAGTTCCAACTCTTTTTGTTTTGTTTTCCCCCAGAGTGAGACCCAGGTTTTTTTTGGAGGGACTGCTCTTCTTTTCTCTATAAGTGCTTGACCACTTGGGGCTGACCCTGGCTGGCCCATCTCTTGTGTCTATCCTTGTACTATGTCTGGCTTTTGTACTTTTGAATTGTCTTGGCCCGATCTGCTCTTCTACAAGATTACAACTCTACCTTTTGTTGCCTCTCTTAGACCAGCCATGTCTGGGATGTGGCAGACAGCCAATAAACATTTGTTGAATGAATGAATGAATGAATGAATGAATGAAACTTTCAAAATATATAATCAAGTCACTCTGAAAGAACTTCTGTTAAAATCTTGGAAAGGAACCATGTGCTTTATTTCAGGATAGAAGGATTGTGGTAACTGCCACTATACTGACTTTTGTCTCTTTTGCTAGCAACTGGTTCATAAGACCCCTTCCATGTCTGGCAAATAGAAGCTCACACACTTATTCTCACACCCTAGTTAGGTAAGACACGGCACAGGAAGTCATCAAACTTCTAACTCAGCCTGCCATTTCCATTTAGGAGCTTGGAAGTGAGCTGACCATTGTCCTTTCATTTTGTTAAGAGTCCATGTGACATTATCACATTCATTGCAAGTCATGGTAAGAGCGGTTGGGTGGGGCGCTGTGTCAGATACTATATTCTTACCAGGGTAGAAAGCTTCAATTTCCTACTCTGGAGGGGACAATAAGGTCTTATCAGATTGGCTGGCAGAGCATGTTATTTATATACCCACTGGGTTATCACCAGCAAGAGTGTAATCTTTACTGAAAGAGGCTTTTAAAGATTTCTCTGTTAATATTTCCTTCATCATTTCAGAAAATCTTTAGCTAGGCCTGATCAGACAGTTATTTCTGGCTGGGAACGAATTCCATTTTCAGAATGTTGCTTGGCTCTTTGTTCCTCCCCTCTCCACACTCCTCCCCCAACCCCCCCCAGCCTGACTCATCTCTTCTAGAACCTTCTCTGTCCTTCCCCAAACCACTGGAAGTGATTTACTAAGAGCATTTCCCAGCCAGCTCCCAGACGCTGGCTAGAAAGTCCAATTTACAGGAACAAAATGTGCCCAAGTTATCACTGGATCGTGGTCCAAAATTCATTTAAGAATCAGTTATTGGAATTAGCAATGCTTTTTCCCCATAGAAACAATAGTGTGTGTTTCACAGGCTAGTCCTCCGGAGTCTTATTATCAATAATGGTGCTGAATTGTAATGCAAGCTAGGAGTCTAGTAAAAGAATGCTATAGAAGAGGGTATGGGGTAGGGAATAAGAGGAAAATTGTGAGAAATGGAAATTTCCCCCCTCTTTTTATTAATGAAGTTCTGGCCCTGGGTCAGATCACAGTAATAAGGTCTTAGGCATGTAGTTTCTTGTGACCTTAGAGCAGAAATTATTGGAATTCAGATTTGCCCATGTTAAACTAAATTCTGTTAGCTGGACATGCCCGTTTAATCACAAACATTGCTGCTTGTCAAACCCCTTCAATAAGTCGCTGTTGGTGCAGTTCCTCCTTGAAAGCATATCTTCAAAGAAAAGCTTATTTATATCAAGGTGTCAACTGTCATAGGACTAGACTCGACATCTTTAGCCCCACTATTCTCTCCTTAGGCCACAACAGTCATTTTCAAAACTTAAGACTTGGCTTCTTTCATGCTCTCTTTCTCAGACTTTGTGACCCCTTGGTAGACACATTCTTACTCTAAATATGGTGATATATTCAATCAGATGAGAGCCAAAATTCGTAAGCCTGGAAGCCTGGATGCACTTTAAAGTGCATCTTTAAAGTTGATGCATTTTTCTGTTCTGACCCAACATGTATGGATTTTTAAATTTGACTAGTAGGAAAAATTTATCAGAGATCACTCTAATTTCATATTTCCAACCTCCCCAAAAAACTATACCTTCAACTATAGTTAGCATCAGTATTTTATGTATAGGTATAAGCAGGAAAGTAAAGAGTAGAACAGGTCTAACTTATTCTATAAAATGCTCAAGATTCAAAATATTTCCTACATCAAATCCTTTGCAGAAGTAGCAAGGAGTATAGAGCAGAATAAAATATATTAAGAAGTATAAAGAATCTTTACTATGTTTTTGAAAGAGTTCATATGAAGTGATACAGAGGCATCTTTAGCCAGGAGAGGTTAAGGCAGTATAAGCAGCTACTTCACAAAATAGAAAAAGTTCAGGGCGTGTTGTGGGAAAGACTGCAGATCCAGCCTGGTCTTTGCTCTGGAGTTTAGCTTCTCTCAGGTAGTTGCAGCATCTTACTTTCTTTCTGTGTATTGTAGAAATTCACAGGACCTCTAGTTGTGAGAGTGGCAAAATGAGTCAGACTGTTCAAAGGAGATTGAGGGTAGTTACTGGCACATTTGTGCAATGGGAAATTCATCTATTAGCTTAACTTGACCTTTTATCCATCTCTGTTCAAGTTTCTTGGCTCTTTCCAAATGCCTCACTTCATTTCATTTTTTGGTATTGCTTTTAAAAGTTTTTTTTTTAATATTAAATTTTATTTTTATATTCCCCCATACAATTGCAAACGCCCCATTCTGACCCCAATCCTTCCCCTCCCGCCCCCCACCCCCCAAAAAGTGTCTCTGGTTCATAGTTTTTTGTTGATTTTGATTTTCACTTTCTTATATTCATTTTCCTGGTCCCTTATTTAAGTTTTCTAGATTCCTGCTATGAGTGAGACCATCCGGTATTTTTCTTTTTCTTTTTGGCTTATTTCGCTGAGCATGATCCCTTTACAATTTAAGTACTTACCTAAAAATTTCCTGAAATCATTTATATTTTGTTTCCTCTCTTGCTGTCATCTAGCTTTGATTCCCGTGATCACTGAATCAAGATCTTGTTTGCTAGTGAGTCAATTTGATACCAGTTTTGCTGGGTTAGTCATCTCTTCCTTCTCTAACTTTGAAATTTCTCCCCAGGCTTGCAAGGAACTCTTTTACCAGCTATGTGAATACTAAAGGCACAGTTAAACTTCTGATTCATGACCCCCTGTACTCTGACACTCATTGTTGGGTACTCAAAGACACCCACAGGGGTCCTCCTGGCCAACAGAAAGATAAATTGAATAGTATTAAGTAGATGATTTGGAGATACTATGTGACCTGTAACCACATCTAGACTGATCTGGGTCTAAGAATATTGGTCTTTAGCTAGGGTAGAGTTGGGAAATTATAGAAAAAGCTGGTATTTTTGTTTTTTTAAAACTGCACATTGATTACTCTCACAATACAAGCATAGTGCTCATGAGAACTGACCAGAATCACCTCTGAGGGCCTTTGCTATACTTTCATTCTATGACTCTAGGCCTCAAACTAGGCCTATCAAATGGGATGACTAAAGTGAGGCACCATGAAGGAACCTTAGGTCATCTTCATAGGGCAACCTCATAATCACTACATGAAGGAGATAATTAATCATTAGTTTCCAAGAATCCCAGTAACCAATTTAAACATTCAGTGAATTGGCCCTGTGAAAATGTAAAATTCAATTTGTGTCTGAAAGTTTAAGAAACTGATTTTGTCTATTAAAAATATTTTTGCATGTGTGGTAACTTTTGTCAAACCAATTTGTAGAACTAGTCAACAAGTACCGATGGAGTACCTATTAGGTATGTGGCACCATGCTGGACGGATGGTGTCATTACTCAGTGACACTGCAATGAGTAAGAAAGGTTCACTTCTGCTTTCATGGGAAAAAAATCACGTCCTTTTTTCTGAAATGCAGAAGACTGAGTTTTCCGAGGTGCCCCTGCCCTATATATTGTAAGTATACATTAGATCCTCATCTTAGCTCTCCTACTAGATTTATAAACCTCTTCAGGCACAAATTATTTCATTTTGGAGCCTTCAGAGCCCTCTGCTTTGCTTCTTTAACTCTTGGCATCTAGCTCAGTCATTGTCCTTATTCCATGGTTGTTGGGGCCCATGCGGGCCAGTGCTTATTGAAAGCCACACCCCTGCATCCATGACTTTGTTTCACCCAAATAACAGCCCTAAAAGGAAGCTGTGGTTGACCCTACTTGACATTGGTCTTCTCAGGGTTTATATGGCCCAATGAGACATGCCCTAACTTCAACTCCTCCTGCTTCCTCCCCTGACACCCCTGCCATCTTTACCATTGGTCTCAGCCATGCTGGCCCCTTGCTATCAGCAGGCCACATCAGAGCCTAGAAAGATCTTCTCCCAGATTCTCACATGAGTGCTCTGCTGACTCATTCAGATCTCTGCCCAGTGCTGCTACCTCTTCAGGATATTCCCTGATCTATTTATAACAACTTCTTCCATTCACTGTCTTCTCACTCTGCTCTATTTTTCTTTACAGTGCTTATCAGTACCTAGCATAGTGTGCTTCTGTTGCTTCATTCTGAATGTTTGTTATTATCTGAGTGACAGCTTCATTTTCGAGGGATTTTGTCTATCTGCTCTCAAACTGGATCCTTAGCACCTAGTCTACACTGGGCACAAAGTCGGTCCTCAGAAAGTATTTGTTAGACAAATGCAACTCCATTGTATAGATGAGGGTATTGAAACTCAGAAAAATTAAGTAACATATTCAAGGTCACAAAATTGGAAAGCACCAGAGATGGAATTTAAACTCATCCTTAGCACTGTGTGTATGTCTCTCCACTAAGCTCTCAGATTCTCTATGACAAGGACTATTTGTTTTATATCTTGTAACCTAATTGCTTAAAGAGCCTGACATATGGAGGGGATTTTGTAAATGTCAGATGAAGAATACATGCACAGCTGATGGATGACTGCTTGGACAGGTAGAGTGGGGCATGTTTCTGATGCGATCACAGTGAAGACAAAGGCATGAAGGCCTGAGGAACACACTGGAAATAGTGAAGTACCATTCAGTTTATTCAAATGCCTTCATAAGTGGTAGCTTATCACCTGAGGCTTCTTAGGTAGGGCTAAAACTGAAGTGTATGAGTAAGTATAATCACTATTCTTTTCCTTTTAGCAGCTGGAGCCATTGTCCAATACCTTGTCTCACATGCAGGTTTAAATGCCTGAAATGCTTTGCTAATCTTTCAGAGACTTCATTATGGTGAGCTGGAGTCATGGTAAAAATGTGCTAGTCTTTAAAACAGGGACAGATGGCAAATTTATAGTGCTAGCAAATGGCCACAGGACTTAACACTGGTTCTAAATGACTACTAGATAACAGATGCAATGTTAAAGTTTACTGAAAGGGTTTAATGTAAATGATTCTAATAAATTTGGAGGCATCTGAGTAGCAAAAAAAGAAATTATTTTCACATTTAAATTTAGAACTCCGGGCTTTCAAGGATAAGTAATGGTTTGTTAGAAAACCATGATAGGATGACCAATGGTTCTGTTTCTCAGAGCTGATCCTCTTCTTCCGTGTAACATTTTGATTTCATTGCACATCTGTCTTCCTTTCCTCAGTGCAGGGAAGCAGGAAAGAGATGTAACCAGAGCCCTCCTCTGGGCTTGATCCATTGGAGTCAAGGCAGTCAGATCCTTCCAGCTGCTGGCTAGAGGGAGTTATGATTGTTGCTACCATCAGCTCGTGCAGTGAGATGCATCTTTTGTGTCCACAAACATCTGGTTACTGACACTGTGTCCTGTGTGTAGACTAAAATGATTGGCATCTTTCTCTCCCACTCATTTCACTTGCTCTCTTTCTTCCTCACTCCACCCCCTCATCCTGCCCTTCTCCCAAACACATTCTTGTGGATTTTCATTAACTCTGAATCACAGAAAATGTGCAGCCCGACTGGAGGGTATTACACTGGGGAAGCAACATTTCAAAGCTTAATTACTTGTCTCTGTAAAGGTACTTTCTAAATTAAACCAGCTTCCCAGTCTCTTGAATACTTTTTCTTTAAGTAGGAAAATGGAGCGAATCTCTGATTATAAGAATGCAAAGTAACAAGCAGCCATCTTTCTCATGCATTTTCCAATCTCCCCCACCCCCAAAGGACTGCTGAGCAGAAAGAGGCAGGAGGTGTTGACCATGAACCAGACGCCACACAGAGCGCAGATAGTTCTGTGCTGAGGGTTCTTTTCATTTATGCTTTGTACTTTGTATATCATATCTAAGAAATAATTCTCCATGCTGTGTTCATAAAGACTTTCTCTTACATTGTTCTAGAGATCTTAGAGTTTTGCCATGTCCATTTAAGTCTTTAATCCATATGGAATTGATGTCTGTGTATGGTATAAGGTAGTCATCAGATTTCATTTTTCCATATGAAAAACTAACTATATATAAATCCCGTTTATTAAACAGCTCATCCTTTCCAAGCTAGTATGTCATACCTATTGTTATAAAGCCAGTTTCCGTAAATAATTGTATTTTGAAGCTCTTTAGTCTGCTCCAGCCATCTATTTGTCTATTCCCACACCTATACCATAGTGCATTAATATCTACTTTTATAGTTTATTATCACCAGGGGTTAATTTTAGTTCCCAGCTCTCACTTTGTTCTTCAGTAGCATTAGTCTTAGTTCTTTGAATGTGAACACACACACACACAGAGTTAATCCAATCTTACTTTCTAGAAATATACCCATGATGATTTTAACTTTCTTTTTACATTGCTGAGTTCACTTTGTTAATATCTTATTTAGGACTTTTGCATCTATTTTTACTAGTAATATTGACCTTCCAGCTTTTCTTTCCTCCCCTTCCCCTTGTCTAGATATGTTATCATGGATATTTTAGACTCATAGAAAGTCCTCTTTAAAAAATAGCTGTTTTTGTAGTTCCATTGGAGTGCATTTACATTTACCCTTTTAACCTATTCAGTTTGCTTGGTTTCATACATGTTATGCAACCTTTATCACTATCAGGTTTTAGAGTACTTCTGTCACCTTGGAAGATTATAGGCAATGCACTAGTATCTCCCTTTGCTATTCAGTCTGTTAATCTGTGTCTTTTTATTGGAGTGTTTAGTACCTTCACATTTGTTATAGTAATTGATATGTTTGGATTTAGATGTACCTTTTTGTTATTTGTTTTCTGTTTGTCTTATGTTCTCTTACCACTTTATTTCTTACTTTAAATCCACAAATACCTTTGTTCATACTATTATCTCTACTGACTTTTAGCTATGTTTCTTTGAATTATCTTTTGATGGTTATTCTAGAGATTAAATATGTGTTTTATCTTATCACAATCAACTTCAAGTAAATATTTACTTATTTTCAATAAAACGTATTACTGTTTTCCTAGTATAACTCTATCCAATTCCCTCTTTTGTCATACATGGTAACCCTTTGGTCTGAAAGATTTCCTTTAACATTTTTTGTAGGGAAGTTTCCTTAACATTGATTTTCCTCATTTTATTTATCTTGAAAGGTCCTTATTTTGCTTTTATTTTTGCAGAATAGTTTCATTTTTTACTTTTGCTGCTTCCAATTAGAAGCCAGCTATTCACTTTGTATCCTTGTTTCTTGATGGATGGTCATTTTTCTCTGGCTGCTTTCAAGATTTCTTAATGACCTCTCTGTTTATACTACTGGGATTCATTGAACGAGTTGGACCTAGAAGTTAATGTTTTCACCAATTTTAGGGAATTTTGTGTTATTATTTCTTCAAATATTTTTCTGCCTCTTTCTCTCTCTCTTCCTGGCTTCTAATTGTATATCTGATGAAATGCTTGATGTTTTGCCATAAATCTTTGAGTTTCTGTTCATTTTTCTTTCATTTTTTCCCCTGTGCTCTTAGTCTTCATACTCAAGTTTAATGATTCTTTCCCCTGCTGTCTAAAATCTGCCATTGAATATATCTAGTAAAATTTTCACATTAGTGTATTTTTCAAGTCTGGAATTTCATTTTTTTATTATTCCAATTTCCCTATTATAGTCTCTATCTTTTCACTCATTATTAATGTATTTTCCTTTAATTCTTTGGATGTATTTGTAGTATTTGCTTTAATGTCTTTGCTAAAACTGTATCTCTACCTACTTGGAAACAGTTTCTATTAACTCCTTTTTTCCCCTGAGTATTGGCGACACTTCCCCATTTCATTGAATGTCTAGTAATTTTTGGTTGAAACCTGGATATTATAGACAATACATAGAAGCAACTTTGAATTTTGTTTTTCTAAAAATTGCTTTTATTATTTTTGTTTTAGTAGCGGTTTAATTGTCTGGACTATAACTTCAAAATATACTTCCCATACAGTTTGAAACCATTAACGTCTCTGCTCATGTTGTTATTCAAAAACCTGGCTCCTTCAAGATCTCTTTTGTGCTTGTACAGTTTTACAGTCAGCCAATTATTTGTCCAGAAGGTATGCTCAGCCACATCAGCCAGTAAGACTTACACCTTCTGCTCTCAAGAAAACTGGCAAGTCTCCCTAGCTTTTTAATTTTTACTAGGCTACCTAATGTTTCCTATGCGCACATGGACTAGTTTAGCAGTTATACAGGGATGTATAGAGAGTTTATTATGCTAGCTCTTTTATGCTTTTTTGCGTCAAAAAAATCTTTCCCTTAAATTTCTAGCAGTTCTTCCATAAGCCCTGAACAAAGCCTTCTTTTTCCTGCCAATAAAATGGGAGGGTTTTGCTGCAAAGCTCTGGGTTGTTGGTCATCCTTCGATAAGAAGGCTACAAACTCACTGTTCTTACCTAGTAATGTATGTTTTTAAAAACAAACACTTTTTAAGCTGCCTGCTTTTGGTGATTTTTCCATTGCCCTGAAGTGGTTGCTTTTAATACATTTGTCCTTTTTATCCTTGTTTTCTATGTAAAGTAGTCACCCAACCTGTTTGTACAGCCATAGAGACATAGATATGTTTTTCCTGATGCATTATGTAATAAATTCCCCTTCTTTGGCCAGAGGAACCTTTAGTCATTTGCTCAGGTGAATGTACATTGCAGAGAAAGGACTACACAGACATTCAAAAGGTTATTAGATGGCAGAATTTGTACAGCTATTGATACCAAGAGACCCACCAACTCACCATAGTCCATCTGGTGCATTAAGGGTTAATGTGGGCCAGATAAGAAATGAAATGTTAGCTTACAGGGGTATAGATTGAATTTGTAGATCCACTCAGTGGTCATTTCTCTCCAAGTCCTGTGTGTGTAATTAGGATCAACATACTTGGCATATCGTCCTTGGTTTATAAAGTAAGAGCCATCATAGCAGGGAAGGCCACATAGAAGTTTCTGAAACTGTTCCCAATCCCAGGAAAATAGTAAATAAATAAACAAATATTAAATTAAAAAATACATATATTTCACAAGATAGAGAATAGCGCCACCACTGAAGACAGAAAACACAGGGGCCATGGTCGTCCTTATTTTATATCCAGCTAATTAACCAGCCTGGTCCCTACAGAAACCAGATCCGTGCTAAAAAATGACAGGCAACTACTGAAAACTTAAATAGGTAGGACTCTTAATTGCAATTGCTATGGTATATTTGGGGATCTTTGCTACAGAAAATTGATTAATAATTCATCAGAAATAAGTTATGAGGTCACTGACTTTTGTGAATGTGTTCTCTTCTATTTGATTAAAAAAAGGTTAGAAGGCGTTCTTATTTATATGGAATATATAATGAATATTTATTTACAGTTTTGCCCTAAATCAGCTTTCCTACCATCTGTCAAAATATATTCTAAAAAGATCTAGAGGGCCTCCCCGGTGGCGCAGCAGTTGAGCGCTGGGTCGTGAAGCTGTCTGCAGCCTCTGCAGCGCCGGTTCCGTCCCCGGCTGCTCCCTGGCCACCGGAGGAGGGTCCCACATGGTGCACAGACCTCTCCTGCCGCCCGCTGCTCCCCTCAGCAGTGTACTTCGGTCCTTCTGCCTGCTCTGCAACCTGCTCTGGCTCTGGTGAATTCTCTCACCCTCCCACGCTTCTGACTGTACCCAGTGCTTGTATAAATAAATAAATAAACAAACAAACAAATAAATAAATAAAAAGATCTAGAATGTCTAGACATCCCATCAAGCATTACATTGATCTATTATATCACACTGATTGGGAAAAATGAGGTAGTATATAGAAGTCCATTTAAGACTTATGGATTCCACACCAAAAACCCCGAATAGCCAAAGCTCTCCTGAAAAAAAAAAAGAAGGAAATGGAGGCATCACACTCCCAGACTTCAAACTCTACTACAAAGCCATAATCATCAAAACTGCATGGTATTGGAACAAGAACAGACATACAGACCAATGGAATCGAATAGAAAATCCAGAAATAAACCCACAGATATATGGTCAACTAATCTTTGACAAAGGAGCAAAGACTATGCATTGGAGCAAAGAAAGTTTGTTCAATAAATGGTGCTGGGAAAACTGGGTCGCTACATGCAAAAGAATGAAGCTTGACCACTACCTCACACCATACACAAAAATCAACTCAAAATGGATTAAAGAACTTGACATAAGACCTGAAACCATAAAATATATAGAAGGAAATATAGGCGAAACACTACGTGATTTGCACATCAAAGACATCTTTACAGACACATCACCCAAAGCAGTGATAGTGAAGGCAAAGATAAACAGCTGGGACTACATCAAATTAAAGAGCTTCTGCACAGCAAAAGAGACAATAACAAAAACAAAGAGAAACCCCACCAACTGGGAGAACATTTTTGCACCCAACACTAATGATAAAGGACTGATCACAAAAATCTGCAAAGAGCTGATGAGACTCAACAACAACAAAGAAAATTATCCAGTCAAAAAATGGGCAGAAGAGCTAAAAAGAAACTTCTCTGAAGAGGAAATGCAAATGGCCAACAGGCATATGAAAAAATGTTCAACATCACTTGTCATCAGGGAAATGCAAATCAAAACTACCATGAGATACCATCTTACACCAGTGAGAATGGCACATATTAAAAAAACTAGCAACAACAAATGTTGGCGAGAGTGTGGAGAAAAAGGAACTCTTCTGCACTGTTGGTGGGAGTGCAAACTGGTCCAACCACTGTGGAGAGCTGTGTGGAGATTTCTGGACCTACTGAACATAGAGCTTCCATATGATCCAGCAATTCCACTCCTAGGTATTTACCCAAAGGACACAGAAACATCAATTCCAAAGAGCACCTGCACCCCTATGTTTATAGCAGCACTGTTTACAATAGCTAAGCTTTGGAAACAACCCAAATGCCCAAAAATAGATGACTGGACCAAGAAGATGTGGTACATATATACCATGGAATATTACTCAGCATTCAAAAAAGATAAACACATGCAATTTGCAGCAACATGGATGGCGCTGGAAGGGATCATGCTCAGCGAAATAAGCCAGAAAGAAAAAGAAAAATACCGGATGGTCTCACTCATAGCAGGAATCTAGAAAACTTAAATAAGGGACCAGGAAAATGATTAACTATAAGAAAGTGAAAATCAAAATCAACAAAAAACTATGAACCAGAGACACTTTTAGGGGGGCGGGTGCGGGAGGGGAGGGATTGGGGTCAGAATGGGGGGGCTGCAATTGTATGGGGAATATAAAAATAAAATTTATTATTTATAAAAAAAAAAAAGACTTATGGATTCCAGATAGCAGGAGAAAAACCCCATGCTGATTTAGGAATCTGCCACTTTAGTAAAGTTTTTAGGGTGTAGTGGTTAGTGATATGCTAAGATTACATAATCAAAGTAATGTAAAAAGGATGGCACCTCGCATCCTGTACCACAAAGAAGGATGTACATTGCTTTATCGACCACTTTGATTTTTACAGACAGCACATTCCACATCCAATAATATTGCTCTGGCCCATATACCTGGTGACACAGACACTGTGTATAGCCCAGAGTGGGAAAGAGCTTTATGGCAGTCTAGGCTGTGGGGCAAGCAGTCCTGCCATTTAGGTCATACAGTCGAATGTATCAACTGGTGTGGGAAGTATCAGTGATGGGAAAAGATGTAGTGTGGAATTTTATGACAATCCTCTGTGGGTGAATCACAGCACAGCACTGTGGGGTTCTGTATCAAGGTCATGACCTTGTATCAGAGAAAAATACACATTTTGAAAAATAACTCTTAGTATGTTATTGGGCCCTGGTAGAGAAAGAATCTTAGGTTATTTGAAGCACCAAATGACCCCACACCTATCCATCCTGATCTGGAGTTTATTGGCTTTGTCAGGTCATAAAATTGGACAGGCTTCACAGTAACCTATTATAAGAGGGAAATATTAGAGGCTCAAGCCTAAGCAGTACAGAAAACACAAGTCAATTACATGAGAAGGTTGCCCACACTTCTATGTCACCCAGTATCATTTAGTAGCATCAATTTCCCTCTTGATTGTAAGGAAGATCTCATGTGATCAACTGTGGCGGGGGCGTGGGGGAGGAAATGTTCTGAATTTGGTGTACAGTTGGGTTGATATGGCAATGGAAATAAGCCAATAACAGATTGTCCTGTTTTATATCAACATTCAGGTATGACTTTGAAAGATAAAGAGAAAACCTTTCCAGTAGACAGAGCTGTGACACACCTGGTCATTCACTTTGAGTGGAAGGAGAATTAACATGAGGTAAGGTTATATATTACAGTTTCTTAGTATAACATTGCCTGACTGGTCAAGGATCTAGAAGGAAAATAGGAAGGTAAGAGGCTAGGCTAGGGTAGAGGTTTGTGGATGGACAGATGGAAGTAGGAGCAATGTATGAAGACTTTTGTCTCACACATTAACACCTTCAGAAAGCATCCAACAGAAGAGCTGCTGAGTAATGAAGTAAACCAAATGATTCAGTTAGTCAACATTAGACACTGTAGAAGTGAAATGATAAGCACATGAACACAGTTGCAACAGTGGCAGAGATTAAGTCATCTGTCCAGGGTATTCACCTCATAGCAAAGGATTTACAGGAATGGGCCCTTGACTATGGAATTTACTGGTTGTTTCATAAAGTACACTGGATTGTGGCAGACAGCTTCATAGAACACAGAAATGGTCTACTAACAGCACAGAATGAACTCCCACTTGCTGAGGCTAATCTAACTACAACTGTCTCTGAATGTACAAATTGACCCCAGTCACCCATGCTTAGCCCTCAACATTCCACTATTCCTAGAAGATACCAACTGGTCACTTGGTGACAGGGTAAATGCTCTGGAATTCTTCCATCTTGGAAGGGCCGATGGCTTTGTTCCTTCACAGGGAATACCTATCCTGATTATGGATTTTGCATTTCTGCCTGCATACCCTCAGTTAGCCCTATACTCAGAAGTTTATGAAATTCCTGACATGCAGTTATGGAAAACTATACAACATAGCTATCTCCGGGGCCCACTTCACAGCAGAGGACTTGTGGGAATGTGCTCTTGACCATGTCATTCTTTGGTTGCTTCACATACTACACCATAAATATTCTTATAGAAGTGTTTCTGTGGACATATATTTTCATTTTTTTTTTTGTTGTTGAATACCTAGAAATGGAAGTTCTGGGTGATAGGATAGCTATGTTTAACTTTATCAGAAAGAGTCAAATTTCTTAAAGTATTTTATCAGTAACACAAATTCTCACTAATATTTGATGTTAAGCGTTTTCATTATGGCCACCCTAGTAGGTATGAAGAGGAATCTCATTGTATTTCTAATTTGTATGTCTCTGATGGCCAGTAATGTTGAGCATATTTTCATGTGCATGCAGATCATTTGCATACCTGCTTTTAAAGTGTCTGTTCAACTCTGGTGAATTTTTCTGTTGGGTTGTTTATTTACATTATTGATTCTCCTTCATTTAGTGCATATATATTGATGAGTATAACATTTTCCTCCTGTATTGGTCCCTTAATTGTTATTTAATGTCCATTGTTGGCTCTGGTTATCTTTTGTAGCTGAAAAATCTGTTTTATCTAAGTATGGCTGTCCTTGCCTTTATTCCAGGTATCATTTACTTGTAGGATTGTTTTCCAACATTTTATTTTGAGCCTATGTTTGTCTTTGAAACTTGGATGGGTCCCCTGGAGTATGTGTTTGGCTTTGGTTGTTTGGAACTCTTTGAGCTTCCTGGGTCTGGATGTCTGTTTCCTTCCCTAGTTTGGGGAAGTTCTTGGTTATTATTTCTTAAATAGGATGTCTGCTTCTCTCGCACTCTCCCGTCTCCTTTTGGAACTGCTATGATGCAAGTGTTGTTCATACTGATGCTTTCTCAAATATTTCTTATGTTGTCTTCATTTTTCCTAATTATTTTCTCTTTTTGCTAGTTTTTTTAATATTATCCATTGCCTTATCTTCCATCTTGAGGATTCATTCCTTGGCATCATTGACTGTTCTATATATGACTGGGAGATGACTTGTCCAAAAATCTGGACAACTCCAGGTCTATCAACAGGAGAATAGACATCTAACTTGTGGTACATTCATAAATACAATCTGTTTAGCAATAAAAAGAAGTACTTGAAATCTTCAGAAGATGAATGAACCTCAAAAATATTAAGTGGAACAAAAGAAATCAGAGTATAAACAGTATTGTGATTCAATTATATAAAATTCAACCTAATCGATTGTGATAGAAATCCAACAGCAGTTGTCTTTTTTTTGGGGGGGGGGCAGGGTTATTGATTGGGAAGGGACATTAGGGAGCCTTTTGGGGAGATGGAAATCTTTTATATCTTGGTTAGTGTTTGAATTACCAGGTATAAATGACTGTCAGAATTCATCAAACACTCAAGATCTGTGCATTTCTCTATATGTAAATTTTAGCTTTTTTTTTTAAAGCAAGAAAATTTGAGTATCTGCTATGTATCTGGCATTGTTCCAGGTGCTAGGGATATAACTACACAAACTGACAAAAAACATCCCTGGCCTTGTGAAGGTTAATTCTCAATTATACATCAGATATATAATAAAATTCTGATATGCTTAATTGAGCCTCTTCAATCACAGGTTTCCCCCTGATTTAGAAATTGGCTCAGTGTCAAATCTTCTCCCCTCTCCCCATTAACCATCTTGCTGCCTGGAGGCAGGTGCTCTCAAGATGGGAGATAGGCCAGCCCACCTGGTTGGGAAGTGGTGTATTGGCATTTGGGATTTCCCATAGGCCAAGATGTGCTAGAGAACTGAAATTGAGCCCAGAAAAAGAAAAAAACAACTCTTTGGGCCATATTTCATTTCTTCATAAAGCAGGATTCATTCAATTACATGCCTTGAGTGGAATTTAAGGAGACAGGTTCGGTTTGGGCAGATGGTGCAGGGGAGGCAGCAATGAGGCTGCTGCAGAAACTGTGATCTTGTCAATCTGCAGAGGCTGGGCCCCAGGCTACCTACCAAGGGTGTGCTGTGCAAATCTCACTGGGAAGACTCATAGGGTACAGGGCGAATAGACATCCTGCTGGGATAGAAGATTAAACCCCACCTCCATCCTCGAAACTCCAACCATCCCTGGGGCTGTCAATCTTTTGTGGAGTAGCCTGGTACTTTGTTTTCCCTTTGGAATGGATAGCTCTGAACCTGACTTTGACCCAGAAGATAGGAAAATGACCTGAGAAGGTAAGCAGTGTGGTGACATCTCTTTCTGTATGCTGGTCTGCTCCAGAAAGTAACTCATTCACACACTTTTAAAAGGCAGAGTCTGTTATGTATGAACACATCGTGCTGGATGGTGCAGAGCTGGCTGGTGGGAATGAACAAGACAACTTTCAAGGTTCTTCCTAGATCTCTAAGTGTTGGATACCTTCTTTTTCTACTGAGAATTTGACAATTTTATTAGTACTAATATTTACATAATGATTTGTATTTTTATAAAGCATATTTCTTATAATAATCATAGCTAACTTTGCTGGTGTGTTCACACACATACCTAGCTTTCCCTAGAAGCAGATTCTGAGAAAAGAAAGCAAGTGCAAGAGTTTGTTTGAGATAGAGTGACAAATGGGTAGGAATTAAGGAAGTGGGAGGATGAAGGCTAATAAAAGCTGCCCTCTGGAGCCAGTTACCATTTGGAGAACAATTGCCCAAATTATCCTGAGAGGGAAGGTTACAGGGTATTTACCAAAGTACCTTAGACAATGACTGAGGGCTATTCCTTGGGGGACACTCATTCTCTGACATATTTAGTCCACCTCTTGGGCAGCAAAACAGATACAACAACAGGAAAAAGCTCTCAGAAAAGAATTGCAGGTGCAGGCCATTGGCAGTGCAGCTGGTGGTCCCTGAAGTAGAAGGCAGGTGGGACACGGCTAGGTATGCCACACAGCGCGGTGCTGGGCACTTCCTGTGTATATTTGACTTAACACTCACGGCATCTCCAGGGCCTGGATTCATGGCCGCCATATTAAAGAGAGGCATCTGAGACTAGAGAGGTTAGGCCGCCTCCTTAAGGCTGAAATGCTAATGGAGAATTGGGATTTCTGACTCCAGATGTTATTACACTATTCTGTTTTGTGTTTCTTGATTCCTTTAGCTGCACAATAAACAGGAGGCATTTTTCGTCCTTCATTTTGTAAATAAGGAAATGGAGGCTCTCAGCCATTGGACAACTTGCCCACGGTCTTCCAGCTAGCTCTGAGCACAGCCAAGCCTGTTCTCTGAAGCCCACGCACATCCTGTTAATGCACTGCCTGGCTGTGTGCTTTATAGTCTTCTTTCACCGGCCTCCTCACCAAGGACTGTGGTTTTTCTTTTGCTCTAGTCTTTAGAGGGTTTTATTTATAACTCCCTTGAAATGGGCTTCCTGAAAAATCCATTGTCCTATACAGAGATGTTTAGAGCTAATTGCCCAGATAGTCTCTTTCATCAGCCTCATCTTAGGGAAAATTTAGTTGATTTACTTGTTTTCAATTTCTAAGTTTTCATTTGCTTGTTTCCTTAATCAAATAAATTAGACTTCTAATCTTTGAAGCAGGACTATTAAAGAGAATCTATAACGTGCTCAGTATAAAAATTAAAGTGAAGCCCAAGATCAGGTGTTTAGAAAGAGATATTTTGGTCAGATTGGATTGCAACAAGCCAACTCTTTAAGGGGCTTGAGTTCAGTTCCCTTTGAGATCAGATGAAAAATACCTTCTTGAGTTTCCAAGCCCACCTAGTTGGCTCAAGCAGTCCTGGAGATATTCTACTGCTTAGACAGGAGAGAAGAAGACTGTTCTACATCAAGCTCCGCCTGTAGAGGTAAGAATTTGATAGGGCCAAAGAAACCAGGAGACACCATAGGTACAGAACTTACTTCCTGAAAGTGACTCAAGGACAACCTTGTCCATGGCTTGAAATTTCCACATAACCTATGGGGAACTAATTTAGCTGTCCAAGTTTCTGTCCCACTGCAGTTTGACCAGTGGTCTTACATCCAAATACCTGGCTTCCTGATTCTGTAGAGAGATGTGTCAACCATGGAGGAATGCTGCTCAGATATCCTTCCAAGAGAACCTGCTGCAAGGAGGGGTAGCTGGAGATAGCTTCCAGCTGCTGCAAATGTGGATCATCAGCAGACTTAACACTGAAGTCTTGCTCTCCCTGGACTGAACAGAGCGGCGATGTGAGTCATGCTACTCCTATCTCACATAAAACTCCTATGATGGGGTATTCTGCTCTGGAACTTCTTGCCTGTCTTGCTGAGACTGCCTCAGTTCTGTCTTCCAGACTTGGGACTCTGATATTTGTCCTCCTTTCTTAACTTTCTCCTCCTTTCTGTATCAAGTTCTAAAAGCAAGTCCCACCTATTTCTGCTTCTTCATCATAAACAGTAACCACTGAATCTTTGGCATAGTTAATTTGATCTTGGTGTCCACTCTTGGGGGACTCAAAGTGATAAGAGTCTTTATACTAAGTAGTGTTTGGGGGTCTAGCTCCTTCACTCCACAGCTGGCAAAGAGAATGTCAGCCCAAGTGAAATGTTGGCATGGGAAATTCCTAGAATAAGATGGTGTAGCTCAATCATTGAAGGCTTCATGGGAGGAGACCTGGAATGATAAGCCAGTGGAGAAGAATACTTTCACCAATGCAAGCATTCAGGCATTTGAAATATATAAAGGGAACAATAACTACAAAATCAGTTACTACTATATTGTATTCACACCCTGTAGAGAAATAATTAGAAACTGTGGGCTGTTAAATAATTCAGGACTAAATGTGAGAACCAGATGGCTTTTTTGGACATTTACAAATAACATCAACTCCCATAGTGGAGGAATGATCACAGTTGAAGAGAAGACTTAGTATCTAATAGTTCCTAGGAACTCCAGAAACATTTAAATGCTCAGCCAAGACAGGGTTGTTATGTCCCCTGACTAGGAAAAACCTCGGGTCCTGAAACCTTGGATGGGGACATATTGGTGAAAGCCCACAAAATTTTATCTTTGTAGACTTCCTGAACGTTTAGAACTTGCCAAAGCAACTCACCCCTCCCTGCAAGAGCTGGCACTTACCCCTTGTGGAAAGACACAGAAGAGGCCTCTTCTCCACAAAGCAACAGATGCTCCCTCAATAACCTCCCACATGTGCTCTCCTGGCTGCTACGCTGGGAACAGAAGTTAAATCTCAACATAACCCACCAAGGGACATAACTGACCTAGTAAACCAGGACAGAGATTGCACTCAGAAGGAGTTGAAAATATTAGCTACCATGTACTAGCACAAATCAGGGAATACCCTTGGGATTGAATTTTTTGGGTGCTTGATCAAAGGGGATAGAATGTCATAGCAGATTAGCAAGAATTTAATGGCTTAGGGAACTTTCTTAGGACACAGGCAAAAATCTCGGGGTATGGGGAAAATTCATGACTAAGGTTGCTCTTAGGAGCCTGAAGAAAGCTTTGGAGGGTTGGCGGTTCTAGTCTCCACAGCAGGTACACTCTTATCAGGAACTCATTGAACAAGTGTGAGTTTCTGCCAGGGCACTTTGGACCACTGGTGTCCAAGGACTAGCAGATGAGAATAAGAATCATCATTTTGGCAGGGGGAGGAGGCTACTCTTACACATGGTGCAGTGGAGAATATGTGTGAAAAGCAGTGGAGCCAACTGGGCAGGACTTCTACTAGTCTTCACCCAGCTGTCCTGGGGGCTCACAACTCTTAGGAGGGAGAGATTGGGTCATACCATTGGATGAGCCATCAAGACCTGTCTGGATGGCCTTGGGGGAGAGGACATTGGAGGTGGGAGTCGGTATCCTCTGTTGGATCACTAGGGCCCTGCTGTGTCCTCTAGGGGACCATGGCCGCTTGTGGAGATGGGGCTGGGATTTGCCTCACTAAGATACACACACAGGACCTGGGAAGATCCTGCTTGTTGGACACAGAGACGTGGACCGGTGTGGCACAATGTGGAATGCAACCTGCAGAGACTCCCCCCGGATCATCCTTCAAGAGAAGACATGTAGTGCATGCGCAGCCTCCAGGTGTGCATCTTGAGACCTAAGACAGCATTTGTGCTGAGATCTTGTTCTCTGTGGATTGCTCCTGCCCAGTCACCATGCTCAGTAAGGGGACTAGAACCTGGCCACCCCTGCCCACAGTGGGACTCCTTTAGTGGGTCATCTTTGCAATGAGGCTCCCTATTGACTGGCTGAGAATTTATCAGTTTCATCATCTGAAACTGATCAGTTTCATTCTCTTCTCCTCTTTTACTTTCTCTTCTTTTTCTTCTACTTGCACAATTATCAGCCCTCCATAGAGGTCCAAAGTCTCTTCCTGCCAGCCTCTGCTCCTGCCCGCTCCTCTGTACCCTTCACAAATGTTTCCCTTCTGCATGTTTTGTTCTGGTTGCCATCTGCTTCTCAGAGGACCCAAAATGGCACAGTAGGCCTCAGAAAATGGTAAATAAACTCCTCCACTAAAAAAAGTAAAAAACAAAACAACAGAAAAAAATCCCATTGCTCCTGTGTAGAAAAGTGATTGGGCTAGACTTTCAGGTATCCACTTGCCGAATATTTTCAGTGCAAGGAAACAAGAATAACTCATGGAGAAAACCTTTAGTCCAAAGCTATTTTCGAGAGTCTCCATAATTTCAAGTTTTATTAACTTTTGTGAAAGCTTTTATACTTGTCAGATCGAATTCTGTTCTCTGCCACGATTTGGAAATTTCTTTGCTGAGTGGCAAAGGACCGTGATTGAACTTGTGCTCCTGAGTCTCGATTGGATGAGAACTGGCTCAAATCTGATCTCTCTCTGTTCTCGCTGGGATCACCAAGGGCAGCACTCCTCTTGATATCCTGAGGAAGTCATGGAAAACCATTAACTTGCAGCACTTGACAACTCATCTTGATGGACTGCTGAATAACCGCCCTGCCCATCTTGTTGCTTCCAATTGTGCATCCACTAGGCCCAGGAGGGTGTTTGCTCATGCCTGTTTTAAACAATAGGGTGATTTGCCACTTCCACTTCACTATGTACTTGACAGTCAACTAAATTATTAAAGCTAGAGAAGCCAAACCCAAAAAGTAACATCCCTTGTTTTTGGTGGAAGACATATAAACAAGGCCATATGGGAAGTGGTTGAGGAAAAAAAAAACTGAGACTAAAAATAGCTCAGCAAAAGAAGACGACTCCAGTTCTGAGGTTGTAAAAGAAGTATCAAGTGCTCTGACTATGACACGTCTTCTCATGTCTCTGCTTTTGAATAATGGACTTAAAGGTGACTGGAAACATCTAACCATGCACTGGAATCAGTAAGTGAAAAAAAGATATCTACATACTCAATAATCATAATTGATTAAATAATCAAGTCCTCTATCAAAATCTGAGTCATTCCACAAATGAAGGAAATGAGAATGGATTAAAATTAATTAATCCATTAAGTCAATAACGGCTACAATTGCTGAGTGAGTTCAAGAAGTCAGAAGCTTTCCATAAGCTGCTCTCACCCCACAAGGACACTACAAGGTCAATGTCATTTCCCCCACAGTACAGAGAAGAGCAGCACAACTAAGAGATAACCTGGCCATTTTCTCAGGTCACACAACTTGGTCAAGGCAGAGTACGGAGCTGGCTGGGTGTGTGCAAATGTAGTCCATCTTCTTGCCTTCTCACCTTCAGTGAAAGAAAGAGGGAAGAGGACAGGGAGCGCTGGAGGAAGCCTGCCTTCACAGCAGTGGCAGTTCCTTGTAATGAGAAGGACTCAAACTATGTACAATGAAGTTGGATAATATTCTAAAAGAATGAGAGCCACACTGATAATTGTAGGAATCCTGTAAGATCTGGGTAATAGTTTTGGTGGGGAATAATTTGGCCTCTTCTGAATTACTTCATTTGAACACATCATCTGGACCATATTAGAATTTCAAAGATATTTGAACCAATAAATAAAATTGTACCTCTATCAAAATAGCATTGGCTGTTTGCCTTGTATTATAAATATTTCTGTGTGCTTTAAATCTTCCCTCCTTCAGTAAATGTCTTAACATCAATACTGCTAGCATTTCTGTTGCATTTTATGGTCAATATTAGGTACATTATTTTACTCAGAACAATTCTATGAGGTTTAAAAGGCAGACATTTTTTTCCCCTCCCTTTGAGAACTTTGAGGCTCAGAGCGGTTAAGTGATCTGCCCAAAGTCACACACCTAACAATGGGAAGAGCTTGAACTTGAATTGAGGATTTCTAGCTTCACGTTTGTTTTCTTTCCAACATGCAGAGTCCTCATGGGGAACTTTCCCTTCAGTATGAGTCACCCTACACCTGACTCATAATAAAGTTCCATAAAAATCTGTTGGGTTTTTATGAATGAATGACTAAAGGAGAAAAGGAATGAATGAAGCTCTCCATAAAATGGCCTAATGAAGTTTACATTTGGACAATTTGACTTTCAAATCTGGATGGAAAGTGCTCTAGAAAATTCTCCTGTCTACTCACCCTTAAATAAATGTCCTCCCATTTGTCCTCAAAGGAAGTAGTTTTACCACATATTCTTATTGAGAAATGTTTGTGCTGGTCCTTTCAGAGGCCATAAATCTCCCTAATCAGTGCCTAATGATTTGGGGGATGACTCTGAGCAAGTATCCCATTAATTGAAAGAAGAATGCTGTCATCTGCCGCAGAGATTTCTCATTATGTTTCATCAAATTCAAAACAGAACCCTGTTTGAAATTCTTTTATGAACAGTGTAATTACATCACATCCTATGGTGTCGGGAAGTAGTGCTCACAATTAGCATCTCTGTCATGAAGGGAGTGATCCATGCTAAATAGGAGTCAGGCCAGATGGGTCTTGCTTAGACCCTCTTCCCACCCCCATGAGCTCCATTAAATTAAGCCATCCCTGCGTGTGTGTGTGTGCAAAAGACATAAATCAATCTTTTACTTTAGTGTGTATTAAAGAAAAGCATCCGCTTCCATTAATTAAAAGTCAAGTGCTTCTGTTTACAGTGATCAGGGTAGAACAGAAGCTTATGCCAAAGAATTCCAGAGAAGCAAATCCTGGTGAGATGCCACAGGCCTCAGCTGACTGGGCAGCAGGAGGAATCCAGACACAAACCAGCCTGTCCTTGTCCTGGGAGATAAGAGGCAGCAGCCCAGCAAATCCAGGTCCCTTTTTCCTCACTGCCAAGAGTCCCCCTTGGGGGACCTGGCTGATAGTCTCCATGGTACATATAGAGCACAGGGCCCTGCCAGATGAGTGGCAGTGACTGGGCTTGCCTGAACATGTAACAGTGTCTCTTTACCTCAGGGGTCCCTAGTCTCCTCCCAACTGCGATAACTCCTTCTGATTTTACTTTTCACTTCAACTCCTATGCTCCTCCCTTACCTCACCACACACACATATACACCCCCTTCTACCCTCAACATACTCATTCTCTTTGCTTCCATTTCCTATCAGAAGTTGTTCCTGAGTCATGTATCAATCATGTACATTTTAGTAACAAGTTTAGTCAGTGTGGCTCCATATGTATGCACAAACACACACATTATCATATGTATGTGTGTATAATTATACATATAAAATTAGTTCATTATTATGGGAAAACACATTTTTGTACCCTATTAGAACATTTGCAGACATCCTTTTTACATATCAGTCTTTTTCTCTCATAAAATAAATGTCATAATAGACCACTGAGGGAATTTTTAAAGTGAGATGAAAAGTAAAGGAATTTTACCTGCAATCCTATTTTTCAGAATTGAGGCTATGAATATTTTGGTGTATTTTTCCATGTACAACATTATAAAATACTTTTGCTTACAATTCAAGAAAAAAACTACACTGGGTATTTAATTCCCCACCTTACTTACCCATTGCTAACTAGTACCCCAAATTTGGTTTTTATTGCATTTGTGTTCCCATACATTTCTTTAATTTTTTACTATAAATGCATAGATCCATAAGCAAAAGTTTGTTTGCATACTTATAAAATTCAGTAAGTGGTATATACACATTTTAATTTTATTTTTTTAAAGTTTATTTATTTATACAAGCACTGGGTGCAGTCAGAAGCGTGGGAGGGTGAGAGAATTCACCAGAGCCAGAGCGGAGAACAGAACAGGGAGACCGACTGCTGAGGGGAGCAGCGGGCAGCAGGAGAGGTCTGCACACCATGTGGGACCCTCACCCGGCGGCCGGGGATCAAACTGGTCCTGCAGAGGCTGTGGGTAGCTTCGCAGCCCAGTGCTCAACTGCTGCGCCACTGGGGAGACCCTATACTACATTTTTAAAAAATTCTACAATTCCCATTTTTGATCAAATTATGTTTTGTAAAATATATAACTGTTGATAATATTCAGATCTAGTTCAGTCATTTTAACTGCTGTATAATATTCTACTGTATAAATAAATATACCACAATTTACTATCCATTCTCCTGGTAATGGACATGTAGATTCTTTTTAAGTCTTTTGCTTTTACAAATAGTGCTCCAATGGAATTGCATGCCCTGCTTCCCAGCTTACATGCCCGGCTTCTCCAGGGTATAAAGCTTGGTTCTATCCACTGTGGCCTGAGGGAGATCACAGATGACAAACATGGCTGCTAGGACCAAGGCAGTGCTCACAGGAGAAGGTCTGGTTGGGCAGTGAAACCCCAAAGTGATCTTCTGATACTTAAATTCATTGTTCAGGCAGATGCTAAGTCAAGAATTCCTTACAAGGCTTTAAGAAAGCGTTAATCTTGCAAAAATGCATGGACTCAGTGTCAATATAGATGAGGCATATAGTTCACTGCACTTCCCTGGGTCCTTTATATCAACCTGACATAGGGCAGTGCACCAGAAAAGTCTCTGAGCCATCATAATAGTAAATCTCAACACTGAAGCTCATGAGTTGTTACCAGTAGAGGAACAATGCGGCCCTAGCTGGAAACTGCTGATTCTCTTGTTCTAGGCATGATTCTAACAAGCTTGGTTTCATTGTTTCCCAGTCCAAAGTCAGGACTTGGCAAAGGAAGACAACAGGTAGAATAGAACTGAGACTCCCCAACTCTGTTCTCTTATGTTTAGCCTCTTGGGGGCTGATGAATGAGAAAAAGTCAGGCCTAACTGGGGGCCTTAATGTAGGGCAAACAGCTCTTTGTATACAACTTTTAACTGAGTCATCAAGAAAAAACCTTACACTTTTTTAAAGAGCGCTGCGAAGTTTGCAGTACATTTTAGCAACATTTCTTTTGAAATTTTAACTTTGGTGAAAAAATAATACTTGATATACAGAAGAGTCTGCAATTTAGTGAACAGTTCCACCAAATTTGTCTTTTCAACAAGACTGTGAACCCAGGCAGGTAAGCATTTTGTGGAAGACAAGGAAACTGAGGCACAAATAGGCTTAAGTGTCTTGTCTCAGTTGGCCAAGCCATAGTCCTGGCTCCTTAACTTGCAGGTCTCCTGCCTGGAAGTGCCACCCTCCTTCCTTGGAACGCTTTCCTGGAGACCTGGGCCAGGTGCTAGGAGGTCAGAGCTAAGCACATGGATTAGACACTTCTCTGTGGCAGTGAGGACACAGAGGGCCAGACTCTTGGTTCACCTACCTACGAGTGAAGTGACCTCCCTAGGCCTCGATGTACACACCTGTAGCAATGGGGATAATATCCCACCTTCTTCTTGGGGTTTTGGGGATGGTTGAATGAGTTAAGTCACGTAAAGCACTGAGACAAATACTTAGCGCTAGGCAGTAAGTACTAAATCTCAATTCCTTAACCTGTAAATAGAATAGGTGCAGACTCACAAAGTAATTTGGAAAAATGTAGGATTTCAGTGTAGGAACCTGAATAGAATAATGTGTCCTTGCCTTTCATTCAATATTTTAATGCTTCTGCCCTATTTTATTGGTAAGGAGGTTTTGTTCCAATTTAAAATAAATTTTTTTTTGAGGTTAGGTTTATGACTCAACAAATAAACAATTGAACTCCAGCAAATTGGTACATACTGTCTGTGCTTTTGATTCATGGTATGGTATGCGCCCTCTGTTTGCCAAAATTTGGAAAGTGTTAATGACATTTTAGTTTAAAAAAGTTTCAGCAAAAAGTTTAATGAATAAACATGATACATGTAGCTGTGCAGCACATACATACCCCCCAACACACACACACACACACACACACACACACACACACACACACACACTCTCTCTCTCTCTCTCTCTCTCTCTCTCCCCTAAGCCTAAAGAGGGGGCTCGCTTTAGGGAAATCAAGTCACCGCTTTAAAAAATGGATAAAACCCCCTTTATTTAATACTACCCATGCAATGTTTATAGGAAGGGACAGAATGAGCCTATTCCAGGGACAACTTGGTGGCAATGGGAAGAATTATGACAACATAAGAGAATTGCATTTAGTTGCCAATAAAAATGGCAATGTTACTGAATGCAAAATCCTCCTTTTTCTGACTATATTCTGGAATAGGCTGGTGAGGTGGGAAGAAAGGGAGAGCTGCTTGGTGGAAGCAACTTTGTTTTTCTACCTGTTGTTAAAGCAGCTGCACAGACTGTGCCCCTACCCCTTCCTTCTCTCCCCCATCCTTTTCACCTATGAACACAATCTTTAGGTCTCCACCAGCAGAATATGGGTATTGTTTTGTTTTCTTCATGTTTCATCCATCATTAGCAATTTAAAAAGGTTTCTACAAACCTTCCTTTTTCTCCTGGAAAGTTTTTGCATGACTTTTTATCTTTTAAATTCAGCACACGTTTATTTAACCCTATTGTTGGATATTTTCCAATGTTTTTCTACAAATATCTTCTTACATGTAGTTTTTTTTTTTTCTTCTTTGCAGTTATCTTGGGACTGTTTCCCAAGATTAGCATTAATAAGTCAAAGACTGTGAACACTTCAATGTGGTTGTTGTCACATGATGCTGTTAACACGTCCAAAGAGTAAACAATTTTATATTTTCTAGAAGAATAAGGCAGAATGGAAATATATAGAAAGAGAAAGAAGGGGGTGAAGAATAGGTCCAAGGCGTGAGGCCAGAGGGGGAAAGCAGAACATCTCTTCATTTTTTAAAAGCAGATTGCTCCTCATTTGAGGCCAATCTAAAAAGAGATTATTGCTCTCCCTTTAACTTCCTAGGCACCTAATGGCATTATTCCATAAGTTAGCCTCTGGGCCATGAAATACTACAACGATGAGGTAATTTTTGGTGCTTCAGTCCTCATACATTTCATGTTTATTTAGAAACATTGGCTGATCCCTTTGTGGGGTGGGTACATACTTAAATTTCAGAAGAATGTGAAATGAGCTTTACATACCCAGAAATCATCAGGATGTGACACTGAGGATTGCCAAACACTGGGAAGCCAGTCAATAAATGAGAGGGGGGTGTTTACCATTTTTAGATGAGTCTGACCTCTGATTTCCCACTTGTAATTTCATTTAAATAACAAACCATCCTGTGTATGTATTGTTATTGACAATATTGAGCTAAAGGTCTCTTGCTCTGAGATTCTAAATCAGACTAAACAGAATGAACCATGGGTCTGGGTTGTCATCTGCTATTGATCCTTAAAGATAATCCCACCACAATTCTTTTCCTTTCTGAGCATGTAGGGAACACAGGCATGAATTATTGGTGTCTATATGATTCTCAAACATGAGGCATCTGGATTTCAAAAGCTAAGGGTCTAATGTTTATAACTTAAAATATAACTTCCCATTAGAAAAAAAATGATCATCATGATATCATTTGTATCATGCTTTATAGTATGTAGATATTGTGTAGGTGTTTGTTTACATGTAAATGGATATGTGATTTCATTTGACCCTCACAACAACTTTGGAAGTATCATTGATCCACATTACAGATGATGGGGGAAAGAGACAAAGTCAAGTTTTTCAAGTTCCTGGAGCTCAAGGCAGTATGGTCAGACTCCAACCCAACTCATGGGCTTCGAGCCCTGATTCTTTCCATGTAGCAAACTTGGCCAAGTTTGTTCAACACATAAAAGGCTGTTTTGCCACAATTATTAAAACTGCAATTTGGGAAAAATATCTGTCTCCCAAATGCAGGCGTTGAGGCAGACTCTAGAATGCAAGTTAATCTATAAGCTGATGATGTGAAATAAAGCACGCTCCGCTTGTGTGTCGAGCCCTTGGGCTCCCTTTCTGTTCCCATGGTGCTCTCTTCACTGGTCCAGCTCCAAGAACACTAAATCAGATCATCCAAAGCTGTGGTCCAAGAATTTCTATTAAAACAAAACAAAGCAAAACACAAAACAGAAAAGAAGACAAGGAAAATGGAAAGGTAAACCAATTAAAGTTAAAAAAAAAATCAGAAGATTTAACAAGATAAAGATGTCATTTCCCCCTAAGCCAACTTTTATTTAATACCTCAAAACAATAAATACTTCAACAACAACAAAATGGAAACAATTAGCTGATGCTAAAGTTAGTTGGGAAAAAGTAATGATCCTGAATAGGCAGAATTTCTGAAAAGAAAAGCAGTGTAGAGGGATTCGCCTAGTGGGGTGTTACAGCACGCTACGACGAAGTCAGTTCCTCCCACGTTCTGGTTCTATCTCCTCCCACCCTCCAGGCCGACGGTGGCCTGGAGTCTCTCTCCTCATCAAGACTGACTTTTCAAGAAGACAAACTTCTGGCTGTGAGCAGAGTAGGAGGGGCAAGACATAGGATGACCACTGGAGAGTCAAAGACCTATAAGGCTGAGGTGGACACAGGTGGAGGGGTGTGAAGCAGCACTGTACATTTCTGCTGGCAGGTATTTACCCTCAGACAAGTGTGTATGAAATATTGGATAGGCACACATATTTCTTTTCAAAAAATCTGTCTTTTAAATCTTCTACATCTACATCATTCCTTTCTTCCCTTCAAACCCACACATTCTTCAAAAGCATCCAGTTTTCCAAAAAATCTCAGCTCTCAGGAGCAGTGGGGAGGCAGGAAGCCATTTTCTTGTGTTTTGTTTGTAAGGCACAACTTTCTCAGTATTATGTGGCTGCGTCAAAGTCTTGGTTTGACGTCACGTGTGGCCATTGTCACAGTGTGCTGAAAGAGAGAGGTAACGGGGAGAAAGAGGGTTGATTGAAAGCCACTGAAGACACCCTGGGGCCTCTCCCCAGGCCCCAGGCACATGATGCAGGGAGGGGCTCCAGGAGGAGCCTGTTCTGAAGGAGGCCGCCTCTCAGAGCTGCTGGGCAGAGTCCCCGTGATGTGGCAGTTTCTATAGCGACGAGTCTCTTTCCTAGGAAAGCTCAGTCAGCAGGATACACAAAACCCTAGCAACTCATGGAAGGTTTTTTTTCCTCCCCCATATGAGAATTTTCTGTACTCGAATTCAAAAAGTCCCCAAGAAGGCAACTTTGTGGGGGGTCAGAGGAAGGAAAGGGGAGGCTAGTTTCCTTGGGGCTGAGAATTTAGAAATCAGATTCGAAGGCTGGTGGTGGACTAGTGCAGGGAGAGGGAGGAGGATGGGATGCTACCCGCTTGTGCCAGGTGGGCTCATTACAGGCTGAATCCATCCTCAGGCTACTGTCTGGGCCCACCACCACTGCAACCAACCCAGGAGATGACACGCTGGGGACAAAGCAGAAGTGTTATGCATTAGCAACCTCATCGTGATCTTCCTTCCTTCCTGGCAAACTCCAGACATCTTTAACAGGGAGAGGTCAAGAGCTCAGGGGGTACAAATCTGTCAGCTCTATCACACAGTGAACCTGCTTGTCTGGTACAAAGTAAATGCTCCATTTAACTGACCATGTAAGTACTCTTGTGTCTGTCCCTCAAATCAACGCAAACATCACTTTTTAAAAAAAATTTATATATTTTTTACATCATTTTTACACAATGTGTGCATTTTATCTTGGTTATAGTGCTGGTAAAATTCCCACCCCCCACCTTGTTTTGATCCTACTCCCTTCTCTCCCCCCACTGTGTCTCTGGTTTACAGTTGCTTGTTGATTTTGATTTTCACTTTATTATAATTAGTCTTTTTCCTGGTCCCTTATTTAGATTTTCTAAATTCTTGCTATGAGTGAGACCATCTGGTATTTTTCTTTTTCTTCCTGGTTTATTTTTGCTGAGCATGATCCCTTCCAGCGCCATCCATGTTGCTGCAAATGGCATGAGCTTATCTTTTTGATTGCTGAGTAATATTCCATTGTGTGTATGTACCACACCTTCTTGATCCAGTCATCTATTTTTGGGCATTTGGGTTGTTTCCATAGCTTATCTATTGTAAATAGTGCTGTGATAAACATAGGGGTGCAGGTGCCCTTTTGAATTACTGTTTCTGTGTCCTTTGGGTAAATACCTAGGAGTGAAATTGCTGGATCATATGGAAGCTCTATGTTTAGCAGGTTGAGGAATCTCTACACAGCTTTCCGTAGTGTTTGGACCATTTTGCACTCCCACCAGCAGTTCAGGAGAGTTCCTTTTTCTGTACATCCTCACCAACATTTGTTGTTGCTAGTTTTTTTAATATGTGCCATTCTCACTGGTGTAAGATGGTATCTCATTGTTTTAAGGAAAGTCTTCTGTCTTAGTCAGAGATAGCACTTGATGCCTATAAAGAGCCCCAACTGAAGATTGAACCCTAATTAAGGGTTATTTTTCACTTAAAAGTGGGCAGTTCAGGGGGTTTCCAGCTCCAAAGTGTCATTGATGGGTTACCTCCCTCTGCTGCTCTGCCTGTCATATCCTCATCATCCCTCCCTGGACATAAGATAGCTCTTCTACCTGCCAGCATTCTAGGAAGGGAAAAGCAGCAGCAGGAAAAAAGGAGGAATGAGCCTACATCAAGAAACAAGATCTTTCCCAGAAATCTGCAGCTAATTTCTACTTCTAGCTCGTTGGTCATATGGTTCCCATCCCAGGCTCCAGCGGAGGCTGAGCTATGTGGTTTTTTTCGTCAAGCAAATTGCCACCATAAACAAAACAGTGGCTGTGTTTTGAAGGCAAAGTTAAGAATAGTGTGTATAAACAGCTGGTGACACCTGCTGCGCCTCCCTTCACCATCTCTCCGTACCTACCAGCTCCAGGCTAAGCACTTTCCTCACTAGATGACCTCATGCAGTGTTTGCAGGAAAGTGTTGAACAACCAGCTCTCTGGGACAAAAGCAGACACAGATCTGCAGCACTCCCCAATTTCTTTAGTATAAATACCGCCATCCCTGCCAACTTCAGTCCATCAACCTGATGTCACTGTACAGTGTTAGGACGAGCTGCCAGTAGCACACTGTCCTATACTGTAGACAAAAAAGCTGTAATCAACCCCAAGAGCGTAGATAATAATGAAATATAAAATAAATGGGAAGTGATGAGTTTTAAATCAGTTACCTTGTTTTTGATGTGTTACTTCATTATAAGTTTGTCTAATTTATTGTTTTATAGTGGCTGCATTTAACAACTAGCTTATAAGCTCACTGGAAATTTAACAAGTAACTCTCACTAAATAGTACTGACTAGTACTCATGGAACATACTGACTCCTTCACACCTCCCTGTTGAATCTCTGCTTTTTCTGCATTGTGCATATTATAGTTCGTAATCATTTTGGCTATATGTGTGATTTGGTGGTTGATATTTGACTCCCCCACTAAACTGTGAGCTGCAGTTTACACACTAGGGCAGTGTGTGTGTGTGTGTTTGTGTGTTTTTGCTCACAATATCTGGAACACAGTTCAGTAAATACTTGGAATAAATTCAATTTGGAATAAAGAGGTACATATACACATGTCAATATGTATGAATAAATAAATTAATAAATTGGCATTTCTGCTGCTTTTGTTCCTTCAACTTTCAAAAGCTCCAGAAAATTCTAGTTCTGCTTCCATTTTTTCTTCTCCCCAGTACCAGATGGCCTTCCTTTAAGCACCTTAGCTCGAGGACTTAATAAAGTACAAAGGATGATGGGGCTTTGGTGCCCTTTCCTTGACATCCATTGTTGGTGCTGATTACTTATACAGAAAGACACATCCTGGAGCAACCGGGCTTTATTTTGTGGCTGCTCAACTGTGACAGTTTGCCTTTCCTTACACTACTGTCCACTCTGGATCTCATTCAAGGAAGCTTCCCTGGAAGTTAGAGGAAAAGGCTTGAAGAGTTTCATTGTGGAAATTATTACCAAATTCAGTAAAGAAGTCGCTTGAATCCTGGAGGAACCAGTGAAGTTTCAAAGTACCTTCATTGTTTCATTTTTATCTTACTCAAAAATGTGAATAAAAATGTCAACCAACATTCATATTGGAACTATACTTGTAGTTAGTATTCAAATCTCTTCATGAAGTCATGGCTACAAGAGTGGAATTTGCAATAAGGAATATTGTGGGTTTTTTTTTTTTTTTTTAAAGAAGAAGCCACATACAGCCTGGGGTCAAATGCAGATAGATCTAGGTTTTTCTTTGTCCTTAAAGAAACTGGTGGGATGAGGGGGGTTGGGGGGGGACACAAAGTACTCTGGGTTTTCCACTTATGATACAGGGTTCTCCACCTCTGGTCTGTAGACAGACGCTGGAAATCTAGAAGCATAGGTGGAACATTGCTAGCTTAGGGACATCGGTCCTAAAGATTCCAGCTTTCCATTCAGTTCATGACTACAGGACATCTTTTAGAAAATTCAGGTCTGGTTGCCATTCTAACATGAGTCAAGTCTTTGATCAGTCCCCAAAACTCAGGCTGAATTGAGCTTGGACACCATCAGATGTAGAAAGCTTTCCTGACACATAGCTAAGGTTTGGGATATTCCACAGCACATGTATAAATAGTCACTTATTTACTTATTCCTTTATTCAATAAAACAGTATAGTTAATTCCTAAAAAGTCTCCAGGAAGTAGCCCAATAGGGCCTCAAAATATAAAAGGCACATAAATAGGCTCAGCAAAAAAATGCAAGTATATTGGATAATGCTAAGTACCATCCTGCCCACTTTATTTTGATAAGAAGAAATAATGCATATGCAATAACTCCTTTTAACTTCTTTCAATTACTTATCACCTAACCTCATCAAAACGAGATAATTTTCTTTAAAAAAATCATTTTTGTAACAACCGAGTTTTCTTGCTTTCTTACTTTTTAATATCTTCCCAAGAAGATAATGATATCCGGTGGCAGTGAATTATTCACTAGCTATAACACTGTGATATGCAATGTATAAAAGTGTCTGGGAATTTGGGAAATGAAGTGTAGTTAGTTGCTGAGTCTTAGGTCTGACTTTCCTGGTTTGTATCCCTGATCTGCCCTGGTCAGGTACTTATACTCTCTGAACTTCAGTTTCTTCATCTACAAAACTGGCAGAACATTGGTGGCTGCCATAAAGATTAAGTGAATCAGTATATGCAAAGGGTTTAGATTAGTGATTGACAGACTGGCAGCATCTAAACTGTAGCTCTTCCTATGAGCTCTTCCTATAAGCTACGCGATACTGCTAACATTTCTCCATTCCTTACTAGTCCATATTTCCCTCCTTTCTGCTGTGATCCACGTTCACATTTCTCACAGCTCAACAAACATACTTGGTTGAAATATATTGGCTCAAATTCAGCAACAATCTATCCCTGATTCCCTTCTTGATTATTCTTGGTTAATTATATGTCACACAGACTAAACACAACCCAGTCACATTTCTTCCATTGTTCAGTTTACCTTTTCAAGTCATTTTCTTTTACCTTCTATTTAAAATTACTCTGTCAACATGTCTCCCAGTCTATGGCACTGACTGGTAGAGGAAGCTGGAACTGGGGCCAAGGCCCTCAGCCTATGAAGGACCTCCTCCTCCTCTAAGTACACTTATGGCTTACCACTATTCACTAACCTAATGCAAATGAGTCAGAGAGACCAAAAACTCATATCCTAAGAGAAATGAAAAAAAGCAAGATGAACTCCATGCTCAAATGGCCTTTGGCCTTCCCTCTAGCCATGTGGAGAGAAAAGGCAGCAGAGAGTGCTATACTCAAGTGCACCAACTTTCAGAAATTATAGTGGGCTTTTTTACCACCAAAGCATGATCCCATCATTGTCCTAAATCTTACTCCTAGGATTTCTTATTCCTTTTAGTTGTAGAGAGTGAGCTGGAGTTCCAGCGTTCCCTTTCAATAGAGACTAAACATTATTATACTTTCCACTTCTTCACCTTTGCTCGTATCCCTGACTCTGTCTTGAATATACTTCACACCTTTGCCTACTGAGATTCTGCTCATTCTTCAAAATCCAACATAACATTCTGCTTCCTGATTACCTTACTTCAAACTCATATCTTCTGAGTTCTAATAACACTGATAGTATTTCTAATTTGATACTTAGCATCTCCTGCCTTGCATTATTAGCTATGCTTTCTTGAGTATAAATATTTACTTTTAATTGCACCGACAACTTCTTAAGCTATATCTCTATACAAGTCTGGGGCTGCTAATGAAGATTCCCTGATTCAACTTTTGATTTTAATACCAACTTAGGCTTAATAAATATGTGTTGATGAATTAAATATTTTATGCATTAGGCTTTGAGCTAAAGGTTTCAGTGTGAAAGGGATCTAAAGATTTGGATCACGTACAAGGATGTTCAATGCTAGCTTACCTATGATGGCAAAAAAAAAATTGAAAACAACTAAGTGTCCATTAACAAGCTAATGGATAAATAAAAATTCTTATATGTGTATGTTGAAACACTGAATAAAAATAACAAACTATATCTATACATATCAACACAGATAAATCTAAAAACATAACTCAGTAATATTTTCTGTTCATGGATTCATGAATAAAAATTGACTGTGAAATGTGAATTAAACTCATCCATAGTCAAATTCATCTGTTAAAAGAAGGGATTGGTCAGACTTCAAATCATTTTCTGTAAGTTTTAATTTTATTAAATGAAGTACAACTACATTAGTGTTTGCTCTATAGTTCTCTGTTTTCTATATTTTATAAGGCTTCTGAACTTGAAGAGAAACAAACAAAAAGATATCATTTGGCCCAGTCCCCTGTTTTCTGATGGGCAGGCTTTTATTCACTGTCATATAAATATAAAGGTCAAAGGAGAAGTGAGGGCCTGAAGCTTTACCGAGGCTAAGGCGTGGCTTGGCAATTGTTGCTGATGAAAGCTCACTGAATCCTTTCAATCAGCCAGTTTTCTTGTGAATTTTCTGTACATGAAAAGTGAGAGGGGGTAGCAGGGAGAAAAGAAAAAAAAAATTTCCTGTTGCCTGGTTACAGCTAAATGAGATGACTGTATGCTGTTTTTCAACCTGCTATAAAGAGATGTCCTGTTCTTTGTACCTGTTTAGGACCTTGTTCCGGCAATGGTCTTCATGTGTCTTGTACACTGTCTGTACTACTAGTAATAATGAGAGTTAACAGTGTTCAAAAGCTTCTTTGGCTTATGTTAAGCAATTTACATGCAGCTTTGTGTCAGTGTGGCTACTTCTAGCTATAAGTATAAAACTACATTCCGATGGAGCTATAGGAAAAGGAAACATGTCAGGGTACATAGCTAGGAGTGTAAAAATCAGCTCTTCGGGGCTGCTTTGTGCAGAGGTGCAAGGATATCAGTCAAGTCCCAAGGTTTCTTCTGTCTTTCCTTCACTTTGCAGACATCATTAGAAGAATGGCCTCGTGTGGGGGGGTGTGCATTCTTGTTTGTGTCCAGCAGGAGTAGTCACTTGGCCCAGGTCTGCCCTTCCCAGACACATCTTTATGGAGGAGATGTGTTCTGCAAACTGTTGAGATGAGGTGTGAGAGATGAAATGATGCCTTTTGAGTTAGAAAAGGTCTGTGGTAGATTTATTGAAAAAGGAAAGAATGAAAGGAGGGAAACCAGTTCAGAACAATTGAAATAAAATAGTTTAGATTTGACTATAGTGTCAACTACGACGTCATAGAGGAGATTATGGAAGAGGTGAATTAAGGATTTATTTTTGGACACAAAACTAGTATTGCCATTTAGAACTAAGACTGACTTTGGTATGAGATATATGAGAAATGGAAAATTAATGCAGCTGGGGTGGAATGGATGCTGGGAAGATAATTAATGCAGCTGGAAAGAGGACACTACACCCATCACAAACGTGTCCTCAATCCTCACAATGTTCCCGTGAAATAATACCATTACAAGCTACACTTCACAGATGGGAAAAAGAGACAACAGAAGTGCTTTTCCAAGGTTACAGGACTGGTAAGCACAGTGTCCTCCATAACCTTACGGCGATACCTTCTAACACCTTCCCGTGTGTGTCTAACATAACTGAATAATCTCGAGGATAAGAACCTGGATGTCAGCCACATGGTTCTCCTGTCACCTAAACCCTGAAGGGATGTTGGAAAGGTGCCACCTCTAGGCCCCCAAGGCTCCCTCCTTCAGCTCCTGACTTCCTGTTTCCTTTCCACCATAGTGACATGGTCTTTCCTCTTCCTTTCTATGAACTTGGCTATGAGTGATAAATGGACCTGGCATATCCCTGATTACCTGCCATTTTTGGGAAATCAGCCCGTACAGTGGTTTTACTGCTATTAATCTTTTCTGAAACAAAGGATAAGGATAAATGGAGACTAAATAGAATAACAACAAACTTGGGAAATCTACAAAGGCTCCAGAATCTAACAATTCTCTGAGTCATTGATTTGGATGTCTTCCCAGTAAGTAGGCCCGAGAGGCTATGCCAGGGGGAGGGCAGGAGAGTTCTAAAAGTTCAAGATACCTACTCTAGGGGGTACAGCTCAGGGCTCCTCTCCAAGTTCACTTCCTCAAGGGGACACCCTCAAAGCACTCACCTGATGTCTTTGCCGTCTTTCAAGGTGTCTTCCTTGAAAGCACTACCTCCACTGTGGAAGTCCAGTTTTCCTGGTCAGGCTTGCTGGATCCCAGCTGTGCTATGCACCAACATTCTGGGGCCCTAAGCAGCACATGGTCAGAATCAGCATGCACTCTTCACAAGTCACAAAGATGTGCATACGGATGTGTATCCAAGTCCTCCACTCTGGAGATCTTGTTGAAAAACAGGTTCAAATCCAGTGGTCCAGGATGGGACTCTAGAGTCCTTATTTCTGAGAAGGGCTGGTGATCCTGAAACTGCAGGGGCGCTGGGAAGGTGGGGGTGCACATGATGCTAAAGCTGGCTGTAGGTGGCCACTGTATTGTTGACTCCAGTGCATTGGGGGCTTAGGGCCAAGGAATCAGCACGTCCTCCTGGGAAACTGAGAGGTAAGAGGACCATCCATTTTAGCCTGACTTGAGGCTTAGTCATCACAGCTGCTGGACAAGAGTGATCCTGATGTCCTCAAAGCCCCGAGAGACAAGTACCAAAGGGGGAAAGCTACAGGAAGGCAGATTGCCTCTCAAAACGAAGGCTAGCTCTAAGGGCACAGTTTGAGGGCAAAGAAGGAGGCACAGAAGGAGGGCAAAGACTGGGGACAAGGAATTGAATGATTCCCTTTAGCCCTGAGAACCTATAATCATAATTCAAGGACAGTGTTCCTCATTAGAAAACAGTGATAAGTCCAAGTTTCTTGCCTTCTCACCAACCTCCCATTCAGCCAGTTTTTTCAGTGATTTGCACATGAGACCCAGCCTCCTATCGTGGTAACCCTATTTGTTTTGCATTTGTGTTACTCTTCCCGCAAAAAACCTTGCCTCCTCTGCAAAGTCATAATGGGTTAATATCATCAATAAAGTGGCAGAAGAGAGTGTGGTTTTAATGTGAGAAGAAAAATATTGACAGGTTTGTATAAGAGACATAATTAACTCCATGCTCTGGTGATCTGCCAACACATCTTTCTTTCCTTCCAATCTTCTTGCTTTTCCACAAGTCTTTAAAAATCCTGTTTTTGCCTTTAAAGGCAAAAAATAAAATACAGTTTGGCTCTGAGACTATCCTTATTTTAATGTAATTTAAATTTGGTGGTGTGTGCAAAAGAGAACCCAATACAGATGAGAGGGTCAGACTCTGCTCTGCACTGATGCAGCCCCAGGTCATCTGTCCTTCCTTTTGCAGCCCAGCATTCTCAAATGCTTTCTGTTGCAGCAAAGGTCAAATATTAAAAGTCAGAGAGCTTAGAAATACAAATGAATCCTCTCTAAACCATAGCCACAGAGCCAGGAGGAGACTCTGTAGAAAAGCAATGCAAACATCAAACAGTGCAAGCAAAAGCATGAAAGAAATGGCAGGGCTTGTAATCAGGAACAAGCTCTGAAGCCTGTCTGCCCCTTTTGGGTGCTTCACACTATTTTAAATGCACCAGTGACAGAAATCTTGGTTAGGAGGAACATCTTTCATCTTTGATCCTCTCCCTGACAACCAAAATAGGGTGAGCACATTTGCATAACAGAAGAAAGGGACAGATTGCCACTCCAGAAGGACCCACAGGACACCTGTCAGAAATATTAAAAAGCAGGATAATCCCACAAAATGTGAAATGTTTCACGCACCAGTCTTGAGATAGTTGATGGAAAGGCTACAATGGACAGAAAAAAATGTGGGCCATGTCCATCTACAAACTTCATCTTGAAAATGACTTCAGGATTTCAGAAAATTGCTCTCTCCCTGTCCTTTATCCCCCACTGAGGATCCCTCCAGGCTGCGAGCTCCCTTTATGTAGCACAGAGGATGATCTCATTACAGGATCTCAGGGACAATCGCTTTGGTTCCCCTCTCCATCTGAGCCAGAGCGAGCCCCTCATCCCTTCCCACTCCACCTGTCCCTCACCCACCTCACCCTCACCCACATCCTTCCCTCTCCTTGGGTACAGGGAGCTGTATACTTCTGTTCTCAAGTCACACTCAGACCCCATGCAAACATCATCATTTTCAGAAGACAGAAGTGAAGCAGAGCAGGTAGACGAGGACTCAGTCAGGCTCACTGTGTGTTAAAAAGACAATGATGGCTGCCTGTTTGCTATTGTTCTCGAGCAATGCAATCCAGGCAAACAAAACAGTTTGGGGTATGTCCTGCATGGGTCAATTTCACCACAAAAAATGAAAGTCACGTGTTCCCCCAAAGACTCTGTGAACTTAAGGAAACATGGGGGAGATGATGGGGAAATAGAGAGGTGTTTGGGCCGGGGGCAGGGGGACACTCACCTTCACATCTTGTTGTGTGCCCTGGCTCTGGCCTGTAACCTTGGCTGCTGAGCAGAGGACAATAGATTTGGGGATTTGAGATTCAATTTCCTGGCCCACACTCAGAGAGGGGATAATTTGCTATCCCCCCAAAATGTTTTGAGCTTCTAAGATGAGCAATGAGAAAGACTCTGGCAGGGCTTGGGTGTGGCAGGGCTATAGGAGTTGGAACTGTTAACAAGGATGTCCAAAGTGAGACAAAGCAAACCGTCCCTCTGCACCCTGCGGCAGTTCTTGGCAGTTAAGAGGAGAAGGAGAAGCTTGAATATCCTGAGCTTGCAAGGTGGGAGCTGCCTAGAATTGCCTGTCTGGGACTCAGGGTGGAATTTTCCTCCCAGGCAATGAAAATAGGTTGAAGTTTTTATTGTATGGTCTCTCATATTGATCTCCTACCATTGGCTCGCTCTTCCTCTCTCAATTCTCACACACACACACACACACACACACACACACACACACACATGCATAACAATTTAGGATACTGTAGACTAAGCCTGAAAGAAATAAAGCTGCTAAACATGAGATTTTTAGTTGAAAGACAGGCTCTGCAAACATTAATGCTGCCACTCCTCTGCTGCAGTTCTCCATAGCAGCACTTCAGGGAATGTAAAAATCACCTGCAAAGTTAGATAAAATGTGAATCCCTAGTCTCCCTGCTCAGAGGTTCTGACTCAGTGGGTCTTTACTAATCACAGTATTCAGCATCAACCTCTCTAAAAAAGAGATGCCTGACTATGCTAGATTTCCCTCAGCAGCAAGGAAAGCAGGAAAAAGAATTCAGAAATGCTCAGCTCCAGCCTGAACCCATGTTCAACAAGATGGCCAGATGCCACCAGCCACCAAAGGAGTAGAACTGCCTGCCTGGGGACTCAGGGGGGAGTGATTCATGTCCACAGGAATCCACTTGGTGTGGATGAAGGGATGTTTCAAGTAGGAAGTGATGGCGCTGAACCTAAGGAGTCACCCTATGGGATACATTGCTGCAGATGATGGAGGGGACTCAGTCTCACTCTGCCTGGAGCCCAGATCCCTCAGGGTGTCTACAAGGCAGGTCTGGTCACTGTTAAGGCTGGGATGGGCCAACCTCAGGGTTCCTGCATATGAGCAAATGGCTCATTTCTTTCAAATAAGTGGCAATGAAGGCTCCAGAGAACAAATATTTTGGAAATGTGTGGCCCTTCATCAGACTCAGGCAGAAGTTTCAAATCAGCTTCTTCATTCTCAAAAGAACGATCCAGAGGAACTTTTGATTCAAATGTGACCACCGGTCTCTCAATGCCATCCAACTGGAATATCAACTACAATGTGAACGACATATGTAAACAAAAATATTTCTTGTTGGCTGTATTAGAAGAGTGAGAAGAACTGAAGAATCAACTGGGTGACTTACAACAACAGAAATTTCTTTCTCACAGTTATGGAGCCTCCCTCAGAAGTTCAGGATCAACGCACCAGCAGGCCCATGTCCAGTGGGGACATCCCTCCCAGCTCATAGACAGCCATCTTCTCTCTGTGTCCTCATGTGGAAGAAGGAGTAGAAAAAAGAGAAAAGAAAAATATGAAATTAATTTAATGATCTACTTTATTTAACCCAATATATCTAAAATAATGTCTACATGTAAATTGAAATGCTTTACATTCTTTTCAGGGAAGTAATTCTTCTAGATCCGGTGTATCTTACACACGGAGCACATCTCAATATGCTGGGCTAGCAATATTTAAATGCTCCATAGCAACATGTACTGGACAGACAGCATTGATCTGGACCATGGGCCAGCCTGGAACAGCAAGGGCCAAGATGGTGTCTGCTCAGTACCCAGTGATGAGGAGGCCTGGAAGAGGGAGAGCTGAGGAGTGGCAATACCAGCCCCACACCCAGATAAAGAAATCCTGTGATTCTCCCTTTGAAGTACACCCAGAATCTGCCTCTTCTCCTTTCCACTGCTGTTACCCTGATCCAAAGCACCATGGTCTCTCCTGATCACTTCTAGCTGGTCTCCTGGTTCCTCCTTTTGCCCCTAATCATCTGTCTTCCACACACAGCCATGCAGGTCCTATAAAAGTGTAAGTCAGGTCACGTACTGGGTCCCCTCAAGCTCCTTCAATGACAATGCATTTGACCCATAGTGAAAGCCCAAGTTTTTATAATGGACCACCAGGTCCTACATGGTCTGCTTCCATTTCCCCCACTTACCTCTCCTACTTCCTCCCACTTTGTTTCCTTGGCTCCAGCCCCACCGACCTTTCTGCAGATTATTAAATATTGCCCTGATATCACATCATAGGAACAATCCACCAGTTCACTCTGATGCAATTTTCCTCTCCCATATACAAGATATATTCAAGCTAATGCCTTTACTTCCTTCAAGTTTTTGATCAAATAACTCCTTCGTTCTACAAATACCTGCCTTCCACTACACTCCTCTCCCCACAGTGAGTCCTCCTTACTCAGTTCCACCACCTAACATACTTGTGCTGTATTTATTATTGCTATCTGCCACACTCCCTCCAAATGTATGGTTCATGAAGGCAGGAATCTTTATGTGTTTTACTCATTGCTCTATCTGCAATGCTTGTTACAGTGCCTGGCACAGAGTAGATGCTCAATAAATATTTGTCCAACAAATGAGTGGGTAAATAAGAGTGAGCTCTTTCCCAACCTCCCCAGCCATCTTCCTTATTTTCTCACCACATTTCAGTGGTTCAGGCAGGATCAGTTAGAAAATCATCCTCACGAGCAAACTCCTCCCTTGCAGTGATGATTCTCTCCTGATTTTGTTTTTTAACAAAAAGACTCCCTATTGAAGTTGATGGTAATTATGAGTGTTCTCCCTTAAATATCCACAGAAACACAATTTCACAGACTTCCTCATCCTTGCATGCCCATCAGTGGGAGGTCAGGGACGTTAAGAATTCCTACCCAGAGGTTCACCCTCAAGCATTTTTCCAATCTGTCTTTGAAATAAAATCTTTCTGTTGCTCCAAAAATAGAAACCATATCCAAAAAGAAATTATAGAGCTCTATAGCCAGGAGCAACCTTGAATGGTGATAGGGTTCATCTTCCCACCTCTAGATGGTCTCGACCTGCGTCCTCCTGGGAGAGCTCTACCTCATGGGGGAGGTAGTCCAATATCTCACATGTGAAGTTCTTCCTAATACTTTATCTAAATTGCTTCTGTTTTAGGAAGAATCAGGCCTCTTGTTATCATATGTTCCAGGAAAACAAAAATCAAGTGCTCATCGCAACACGTTATGATGACCCTGTTTCTTCCCCCAAGTCCATCCAGGCAAAATAGACAGCCTTTGGCCTATTCTCTAAGCCAATAGTCTCTAGAAACACTTATGCTCAGGAGACCCAGAGTCCTGGCCCAAGGCAGCGCAGGAATGTGTCCAAGAGACCCCAAGAAGCGTGAATCATGTTTTCATCCCCTTTGTCTGGAAATTTCACACCTGAAACCTGAGGCAAGAGCAGGGTCCCTATACGCTGCCTGAGAAGTGGCTCCCCGATCCACGATGCTGTTGCAGTCTTAGTTTAGGGACAGTTAATGTGCTGTTTCTTTTTTCTCTCTTTCCCTCTTTTCTCCCCCATTAATGTGTTTTTTATCTCACTCAATCAGATGGTAATCTTCAAATAGATCAATGGAATGAGATAAAAGATAACTTTTGCATTATTCTGAATTACAGCAATTCATCTACTGCAGCCTAAAAGCTTTAAAAACACTTCACAGAACAAATTCACAGAGCTCCTTTCTGAAACATGATTCAGTCAGAGACTAGTAAAACTCCCTGGACCAGAACTGAAACTGCCTCAGAATTCCTGAAATCAAATCAAAGCACAGCTGTCTGTGTCTTCCCAAAGCAAATTCTATTCATCAGGCCATAAAAAACAGACGAGAATAAAACAGAGTTTATATCAGAGCCTCATCAGAAGGTTTGGACAGAATTGTTTCATCAATATTTTTTTGTGGGTATTGCAGTTTACTTATAAGAAATTGCCAAGAGGCTTTGATAAATTATGAGACTTACACAAGAATTGTGTAACAGAACTACACAATCAATGAAACTAGGAAAAACATATTTAAGTCCCTGAAGAACTTAGGGGGGGGAATAGAAAGTGAAATCAACATATTGATTGTTCACGTCTGACTCTTTTTTTTTTTGCCATCTGAGACTAACCAGAGGTTTGTGAAAGGGTGGGGTTTTAGTAAACCTTAGACATAAACTAGTCCCACATTTCCTTGTGCTATGCCCATTGGGTGTGATCTTTTTCATAACCACCTCAAGTGATGGCTGCATGAAGTTCGTTCATTCCCTCAGTTAACAACACTCTACTGGCAGAGGGCACAAGACAGCTCCCAAAGGCTCCCAATCCAGAGCAGTTCTAATTGGTACATGGGTCACACTTTTCTGCACCCCAAACTTTGAGGAATAATGTTAATAATCATGATGAAGCCAAATAATCAGAATAATGTTAATAATCATGATAAAGCCAAATAATCCTTTTAAGGAGGGTTAATCATTCAACTAAGAAAAAAATTCTCAAGTACTCTATTCTCCCTTGTTATCTGTTAATGCAATAAGCAAATACAACTGGCTCTGCATTCGTGCAATGGCATCTTTTTTTCTTTTATTGGTCTTTTTTTGTATTGTCAAGGCTCATTTTTGTAAAATAACTTTGGTATTATAAAGAGTGATGGGATGAAGGAAAAACTATCAAAGACTTGGGGAAATATTACAATTTAACAATTTATGAAGGTTTCTGTCTTTTTTTTATAAAGATTTATTTATTTTTATATAAGAACCGGGGTACAAGCCAGAGGCATGGGAGGGTGAGAGGATTCACCAGAGACAGAGCGGGGAGCAGAACAGGAAGATGACCAAAATACACTGCTGAGGGAAGCAGCATTCAAGACAGGAGAGGTCTGCCGCACCATGTGGGAATCTCCCTGGCCAGCCAGGTATCGAACCCTTGCTGCAGAGGCTGCAGGCAGCCTGCTGCGCCGCCTGGGAGGCCCCAATTTATGAAGTTTTCTAAGAGGGAATTTTCTGACCTTTCATGTCACATGGGAAAAAATTTTTATATTTCTTTAAGTTACCCCATAGAAAGCTTGGTAAGTCACAACTACCAATGTAGTATGGTGTGTTCTGAGATTTATGCAGTTTGGGCTGAATTAGGACAGAGTCCAATCAGACTGAGGTAGAAAAATCTGGACAAGTCTGGGGCTTTCTAAAGTAAATTTCAAAGGCCTCATTCACATAGGAATGGGGCCTTGTGGAGGAATTCAGGCACCTATATGAGTCATATTGTAGAAAAAGTTGCTGGGGGAGAACTTTTAAGAGACACTCGGGTTGGATATTCCCTGTACAGGTGTACATTTGGCCTGAGTAACAAATGTTCAGAAATTAGATTGGAGATTGTCTTTGAGGAAAAAACTACCCCCCTACCCTCTTAGGTTCTGTAATTGGAGGTCTGCGAATTAAACTAACAAAATACAAAGAACTGACAAAAGTCAGAACTTTTATTAATAATTTACATTTATGAGTACTCACAGGAAAAAAGCGAAACTCAAAGAAGTGACGGCTTGGGAGCTTATATTTGATTTTAACAGGAGAGGGGATTTGGGCTTCAAGAGACAATAGATTGTGAGGAAGCAATGAAAATATTTAGGGGAATTAATAGAAGATGAGGATGATTTTAGTAAGTTCTGCCTACACAAACTGGATTGTGTGTCTGTTCATTGCTCCAGTGATAAGAGTGCTCTGCATTTCCTGGTATGGATGAGGGAGGAGGGTGGGAGGAATCAGAGAAACTTCAAAGAGGGAAAGGCATGCCCAGCTTTTAGGTAGAGAAGTGGAAAGCAGAGAAATCTTTTTGCATCGGTTGATTTTAATTGCCTTCAGCTCAAAATAATCTTTATGCCAAAGTGGCATATTTTGGGGTGACATCCTGATCTTCTTCAAGGTCATCCATTAGGTTGCAATAAGGGATTTGATTTTGAGTGGACAAAAAGTCTTTCTTACCACAGAAAGAACCAGATTAAATGGAAAAATGAGACTTTGTTTCCTCCCTTAGCAGTTCTCAAAGTGTCTACCCCCAGAAATATTGGAAGGGACAAACTGACTGTTAATAACTAACCTCATCCCTTGAGCGAGCTAATTAAAGAAATAAGGACTTTGGGGACACCACACCCTTTTTGATGGCAGGGACTGGTGTCTAGAGAGCTGTTAGAAATTTGCCTTCTGAAATATAGGCGAAATACTACATGACATACACCTCAGCAACATCTTTAAAGACACATCACCCAAAGCAGTGATAGTGAAGGCAAAGACAAACAGATGGCTACATCAAATTAAAGAGCTTCTGTACAGCAAAAGAGACAGTAACCAAAACAAAGAGACACCCCACCGACTGGGAGAAAATTTTTGCACATAGCACTGATAATAAAGGACTGTTCACAAAAATCTACAAAGAGCTGATGAGACTCAACAAAAACAAAATAAATAGTCCAGTCATAAAATGGGCAGAAGAGCTAAAAAGAAACTTCTCCAAAGATGAAATGCAAATGGCGAACAGGCATATGAAAAAATGTTCAACATCACTTGTAACCAGGGAAATGCAAATCAAAACTACAATGAGATACCATCTTACACCAGTGAAAAAGGCGCATATTAAAAAAAAAAAACTAGCAACAACAAATGTTGGCAAGGATGTGGAGAAAAAGGAACTCTCCTGCACTGTTGGTGGGAGTGCAAGCTGGTCCAACCACTATGGAAAGCTGTGTGGAGATTCCTCAGTCTGCTAAAGATGGAGCTTCCATATGATCCAGTAATTCCACTCCTAGGTATTTACCCAAAGGACACAGAAACAGTAATTCAAAGGGCACCTGCACTCCTATGTTTATCGCAGCACTATTTACAATAGGTAAGCTATGGAAACAACCCAAATGCCCAAAAATAGATGACTGGATCAAGAAGATGTGGTGCATATACACAATGGAATATTACTCAGCAATCAAAAAAGATAAACTCATGCCATTTGCAGCAATATAGATGGAGCTGGAAGGGACCATACTCAGTGAAATAAGCCAGAAAGAAAAAGAAAAATACCAGATGGTCTCACTCATAGCAGGAATTTAGAAAACCTAAATAAGGGATCAGGAAAAAGACTAATTATAATAAAGTGAAAATCAAAACAACAAGCAACTATAAACCAGAGACACACTTCGGATGGGGAAAGGAGGGAGTAGGATCAAAACAAGGGAGGGTGGGAATTGTATGGGAACTATAACCAAGGTGAAAATGCATACATTTGCAAAAATGAAAAATGATGTAAAAAATGTACAAAATAAAAAAAAATTGCCTTCTGCAAAATACCCACTGAGTGCTGGAGATGGTTATTCGAAGGGGACAAGAGCAACCCGGGAGAAAATGTCTTAGGAGAAGGTTTGGCTCTTGTCACAGCCTTTCCCTCAACTTTTGGAGCTCTGTCTATAAATGTTCCCAATTTTTTCCTTGTGCACATGGGTGAGAACCCTGAAGGTGCTCTGGAGGCAGTAAACTAAATTGAATTGCTCAGTTCAGAGAATTTGAAGGGATCCTTCCTTAAGAAAAAAGATGAGAAATTATGCTCATTTTGGCAAATTTTATACTTTTTGTAGATATATGTGTATGCCAAGGCATGAAATAAAACCTGTCCTTCCTTTAGCCATTGGAGTCCAATTTCCTGCAGATCAAAGTCACAAAGTTTATCAATTGAATATTATGAATTAGGCATTCATTGCAATAAATGAAAATTTTCTTTTTTTGGTAGAAAATACAGGAGGTGAATATGTGCTATATTTTGAGATGTGAATAAAAGGGAAAAATTATTTTACACCATTTTAATAGTTGTGTTGCTCAGTTTTAAAGGTACTTCAAGTATAAATAATTTTGTTTCCTTTCTAAAATAGAATTGAATCTTGTACCCGCAAATACCAATGTTGGTATAAACCAAACTACTTCGTTATCTAAAAAGCAAACTTAGAGAAGTTGTACCTAGTGATTGTACCTATCTAGAATCTGATTTTTGTACCTAAAAGCCACCACGAACCAGGCCTTACTTTGTGTCTACATGTTTTGGGAAAACACCTTTGTGTTTTGCCTCATGAGACCATGGTAGAGGGATTTGAGAGATCTTAGAACAAAATGAAAGGAAATTGACTAGAACATTCAGATAATTGGAATGTAGTTTGGTATATGTGCTGCCGAAGCAAGCACAATTGGAATGTAGTTTGGAATAAAACATTTTCTTTTCTTTTTTTCTTTTATTTTCTAAAGATTTATTTATTTATACAAGAACCGGGGTACAGGCCAATTGTGCGGGAGGGTGAGAAGATTCACCAGACACAGAGCAGGGAGCAGAACAGGCAGACTGACTGAAATACACTGCTGAGAGAAGCAGCGGGCGAGACAGGAGAGGTTGCTGAGCCATGTGGGTGTCTCCCCAGCCGGCCGGGATAGAACCCACACTGCAGAAACTGTGGACAGCTTCACAGTGCTGCGCTCAACCACCTGCGCCACCAGGGAGGCCCTGGAATAAAACATTTTAAACAGTAATGTTGGTTGATCCTACAAGACCTTCTGGAGAATGAGAATGCAGGCTGGTACTGGACACTCTTGCAAAAGAATGGGCAAGGGCAGCCAGTAAGGGAGACAAGAAATAATTAACAGGTTCAAATGGCAGCACTTGGAAGGAAAACTTGGCTCTTTGTAAAATTTTTTAGCCCATTGGTTAGAAGAGAAAGGATGAAGTGTCAGATAAAACTTTAAAATTCAAAATTGTTGTATATGAATACACATATCAGTGTTATTAATAATATGAAAAAGTAGAAATAACTTAAATGCCCATCAACTGATAAATGGGTAAACATAAGTGGCATATCCATATGATGGAATATTATTTGACACTAAAATGTCAAATGAATGGAATGAAGTATTGATACATACTACAACGTGGAAGAACTTCAAAAAAGTTTATGCTCAGCAAAAGCAGTCAGAGTAAAAGAACACATATATGATTTCATTTAAATGAAATCTCTAGAACAGGCAAACCCATAGAGACAGGAAATAGGCTACTGGTTGCTTACGACAGAGGGTGGAGGGAGAGTGACTGTAAGTGGCTGTATTTCTTCTGGGCAAAATAAAATATGAAAAGTGGATTATAGTGTTTGTTGCATAATTCTGAAATGTATTGAAAATCATTGAATTGTAGATTTTAAAAGGATAACTTTATGGATCTGAGATTATACTTAAATAAATAAAACTGTTAGCAAAAATATTACTGACTGTAGTCTCTATAATCATCGTCATCATTAACATCAAGTATTCAGAACTGTGTGTGTGAAAGTATGTTCATTATGGCTATAAATAAATTCCCCATTTTGCCCTTAGGAGAGAGGTTTGCTGGCTTTTCTTTTCGGCAGACAGAGCTGTGCTCAGATATTGCTCAAATGGAAGTCTGAACAGACTCCTGGAAATCTCAGGACACTGGGCAGAGGACAGGAAGGGGGACTGTCGCCCCCATCACTACTCTGCACATGAGAGCACTGCATCTTCTTCTACAACTGTGAGCCCTGACTATTCCTTTAAGCCTAGAGGGGGTGTTGGTAGGATGGTGGATGCTGGGAATTTCTGATTTTCAAGGATAAAGAACACCTATCAGTGAAAGAGAGGAGTGACTTTCAGTTGGATAGGAAATGTGAGGGATTGTTGAGAAATAACATCAAGAATTACACATCCCTGGGCCTCCCCGGTGGCGCAGCGTTTGAGCGCTGGCTTGCGAAGCTGCCCACAGCCTCTGCAGCGCTGGTTCGATCCCCGGCTGCTCCCCGGCTGCTCCCCGGCTGCTCCCCGGCTGCTCCCCAGCTGTTCCCGGCCACCGGAGGAGGGTCCCACATGGCGCGCAGACCTCTCCTGCCGCCCGCTGCTCCCCTCAGCAGTGTACTTCGGTCCTTCTGCCTGCTCTGCTCCTCGCTCTGGCTCTGGTGAATTCTCTCACCCTCCCGCGCTTCTGACTGTACCCAGTGCTTATATAAATAAAATAAATAAATCTTTAAAGAAAAAAAAAAAGAATTACACATCCCTGATGTTAATAGCAAGAGGGATAATCACTCAGACTGGAGGAAAACTTTCACTTCCTCTCAGCTGACATAATTGCAAGGCAGGTGGTTTTGAATGGCTATGAATAACCTTACATTTACATTAATGGCTTTCCTAGTTGCTTTTTTTTTTTCTATTAACCCCAAGAAATTGCTCTCGAGTAACATTATTTGCAGCAGATCCCTTCCCCTAGGAACCAAATATGTGTGATACTGGGTTTTTGCATCTTCACTGAGTATAACACTGAGTCTTGTGCTAGTGTGAAGAATCCTTTACTGTCAAGAACTAAGATGGGTCCCAGACAAGTTGATATTCTGTCTCCTGTTTCTTCTGTTATGGGTCATGTGGAGAATGAGACAGGATCATGAATAGAGTTCAATTTTGTAGCTTTTAAGAATTTGTTGACATCTTTGTGGCCTGATTTGGACTATAACAACAGGATGGTCTGGTTCTGCATCTCCTGACTATTTAAGACAACAATGTTGTTACTCCACTACATTAGTCCAGGATTCCTGAGAGCCACTGAAGTATGTAGTCATAAAGCATACTTTTCATAGTCCTTTTGTGCATTGATCCTATTTCCATCCTCTGGGGCCCCAACACAACAAGTCAAAGCTCTCTCAACATGACAGTCCTTCATAGAGTTGAAAACATCTATCAAATACATTTATTACAAGGTGTCTTTAGCCCCAGCTAAACCTCCCCACTACATTGACTATTCCTCAGGAAGATTTCAGTCTCTGCTGCAAGAATTTTGTTATTGTCTCTCTTAAAGTGTGTTGCCCTCTTTAGGGAATGATCTGAGAGAGATGAACATGGAGTGATGATCATCCTCCTTATTAGTGATAATGACGGTTCATAGGGAAGAAGAGAAAGAATTCTGTAAGGTCTGGGAGAGAGCTACTGTTTGTGATTGTCAACCATGAGCAGACTCTTGAGGTGCTCTGTAAACATAAGTCCATTAAGTGGGATGGAGGAGGAAAGGTCTTCTTCCGTTTCCCTACTGGGGCCTACTCCAGGGATGAGAATTTTTACTAAAATCACGAGTTGGCTCCTCCCATTTCAGTATCACCCTGAAGGGTAACTTTCAGTTGAAAACTTACAAAAGAAAAGATGGTGAATTGAAAATGACTGGTCTGGTAATATGAAATAGGAAATGAATGTAGCTCTTCTTGAATTTACTCAGCCTGATTATGTGTAATAGCAACTAACAAGTAATTCAGTTCTGACGTTAACTCCTTATCCTTCTTCACTGGGGAATTGCTGAAAGCCCTCCCCAAGGGGAGCGAAGAAGCAGCCTGTGTCCTAGTCCTTTCATCATCCCAGGTCTGCATCGCCTGCGCATCCCTTCTGGGCCCCGTGGTTCTGGGTCTGGGGCACCGATCTGAGGTGTCACGATGGTTTTAATTAAACCAACTGTTGAGAACTCATAGGCACTATGCTGCAATTGTTTTAAGTTTACTCCTTAAGTGCAACCTTCTGGAATTGTATCTTGAGTGTTTGAGTTCCTTTAATGAACACTCCACCACAGCTGAGCACTGAGCTTCTCAGGCTCACCCAGGCGTGAGCAGAAGCCATGGGGACAGGCTGTAAGTGGGGAGCCAGGCGTTCGCTGGGGCTGTCTGTCCCAGTTTGGGTCCTTCAGATGTCCGGGAGCGACCCTTGGAGGAAATCACTGCTGGCAGTATGTGTTCTTTTGAAGTGTGTTTCATAATGAAGAATGAAAAATACTAACTGTATTTGTAGAGTTGCTGTTGTAATGCGATAATCAGCCTTTTGGAGGTGGTCTGTCATCCCAGGAAGGGGAAGAGACCACGGGCGCATGGGCATGTGACTTTTAATCTTGATGGCACTGACCAAATAAACATTGATATTATCCTTGGGCTGTTGTGTCTTATAAATTTAACACACATCTGTGATGTGTAACAGCTTGCAAGACTTTTATAGCCAAGAAGTAGGGAGCTTGGTAAACAGTGGCAGCACAACTAAGAATGTGGGTGTTGCATGGATGAGCAATGATGAGGTGGCGAATGGCAGGCTGGGCTCAGTGGCTGGGTGCACAGACAGAGGATCCAGGCCTTTCTAGCGTTTTGTTCAGGCATTTTCTGCCTCTTGCCACATGGTGACAAGATGGAGACTGCTGCTCTGGGTAATGCGCTCACATAAGCAGCAAGCAGAAAGGAGAGAAGCCTGTTTTTCTTCTTGTGCCTGTCCTTTTTCATCTGAAAATAAAGTCTTTCCTAAAACCCTCCTTGCGGACTTTCCCCATATATATATAATTACATATATATAAAAACATATATAAATATATATTTATATATATTATATAATAAAATATATATTGTATTATATAATATTATATTATCTATTATCTATTATATATAATATACAATTATATATTATATAATATATTATAATATATTTTATATATTATATTATATATAATTATATATATATATAATTGGCCCAAATTGGATCCATGGCCACCTCTGTCTGCAAGGGAGGTTGGGAAAGTGGTATCTGGCGAAAGGGATGGGCATTATTAGAGGTGCCTTGAAAGACGGAGACCGGTGGCGCGAAGCGAAGCCCTTGCCTTCCCAGGCAAAAGCACACGGGGTGGACACGACAGAGCACAGTGCCCCGTTTGCATGACCCCATGCACCACAAAACTCATTTCCCAGGCATTAGATCCTGATAAAATCTTAAATAAAAAGCCAGGCTTCATTCTTAAACTTGTTCTGTATCAAGTTAACACAAAACTAAAACTCTACAAAGGAAAAATAAATAACTGTGGACTTCAGTTTTGTTTCTAAAAATATTGAGACTGAAGCATGCAATATAAGACAATTCATGGGTTTAGAGGAAGCTGTGTTAAGAGTACCAGACTATCACTAAATGTAGGGGTGCTGCTCATTGTTCTGTTTCTGCGATGTGTCTTTGAAACAGAATTTCTCCTACTACGCTAATGCCAAACAAAAAGGGTAGACCGTATGCTTTATACGTGATGAGACTACCTGACAATGTTTTCTAAACTTTACAAATATTCGATTAAAATACACTTCTCATTTTCTTAAAAAAGTTGATGTTGGTTATGTCCTTATTTATAAGAAAAAAATTTTCTTGCAAGAGGCAGTTTTATTTAGTGACAATGACAGGAAGCTATGGAGCCAGGCAGGTGTGTTCATGTAGCAACTTAACCATCCAGCCTTGTTAGTCTTAGTCAACACTCAGTGTCTTCCCTGCAAAATGGGAATAATAATAGCACCAACTTCACAATTATCAGTCTTAAAGGAGTCAATGCATATTAAATACTTAGCAGGTTGCCAAGTCCATAGTAAGCCCTCAATATTACCTACCTCAATATTTTTCTTGATTTTGTTCTGAAAAAAAAAAATAATACAAGCCTTTAGACTAAACGTTCTTTCATTAATTATAACAAGTAATTTATTTGTGAGATCTTTTTTAGTTGTTGTTTGCTTTAATCCAAGCATGCATTATATTTTGTGAAGTCTCCCTGTTGGCATTCTGCCAAGAATGTGTGTGGTGTGTTTTGATAACAGCCCTCTAATTAGACTGTTACCTAAAAAGTCTACAGTGGTGGATTAGACCACACCTAACGGAGCAGCTGATAAGTCCTAGGTGGCACTAGCTGATCCCCCTGGACCACTGTGTCCCCGAATGCAGCAACGCCACCTCGCTGTTAACCCTCCAAGCCCCGCAGTGTTGGCTCAGGAAGAGCACCTTTGAGTCTTCATCAAGTATTGCTGGCTTTTCTTTCTCAGACTCTCCAAATCTCTTCCAAGAAATCTTCTTGGCCCACAGCTCCTTATCTCTGTTCTTGAACAGCTAAATTTTTGGGCCCAAGCATAAAATGGGATGACACTAATATCTGTCCTACATTATTCCATTCTGCCTTCAAGAATATCATGAGATAGTCACATTCTTTGTTCAATCCATGCTATCATATTTGCCTAGACAAGCAGTCTGGCAAAGGCATTGTTACTGTTTCTCTTCCCTACTAGGCAGTAAGAACCAAATATGAAAGAAATCATGTCTATTTTGGTCACTATACTAGAGACACGATAAATAATTTTTGAATAACTTAACTGCCAGACTGAACCCCTCTGTCTGAGTGATAGCATGGCTTTTCCCACCCTCACGTGCTCCCAGAACTGTCCTTTAATAATTATTTTCTAGAAAGATGCCTATGGGGTAAGTAAAATGGAAAAGCTTCAGGCTTTTCCGCCCTCCCACTGTGCGCGTGCGGAGTGCGTGGCACGGTGCGGAGCCCGGCGCGGGTATGCAGTGGAGTGTGGAGGAGTGTGGGGTGTGGCGGAGCGCGGGGCAGAACAGCGGGGAGCATGAAAGTACCAACACGCTGCTGGACCCAGTAATGAATCTAGCAGGTATGGGGTGGTGGCGCTACAATGCCCATTACCACTGTGTAGAGTCCATCTCTGACTTCCTCACCGGACTCATCTTTGAAGGCAAGCTTGGAAGAGAATCCAGACATTTGTAAGTTGTCTGACCGCTGTCAAGGCCGATGAAGGACCATATTCTTTCTGTGAGGCATCCTTGGCCAAACCCAAACCAGATACAAACAAAGTTACCTTGGAAGTAACTGGTGCTGAGCAGTTCATTCATTAAAAAAATAATAAAATAAAGGGTTGTGTTAGCGTTTTTAAATTCCAGGCTCCAGTATCTGTCTTATGGTCAAGGTAGTAGCAAATAAAAGCCGTATTTGTTCCTTTGGGGAAATCATTTTTAAAATAAATTTTTTACCAAACATGAGGCAAGGGGAGGGTGGATTCTGGGAACCAAGGCCGCTCGAGTAAATGTTGTTACTTGGCTTACGCAGACATCCAGATGTCCTCCCTACCCAAGGGACTTTGTCACAGAACTGACTGTAAATTAGTGATTGGAAAAGACCAAGATAATCATTCATTGCACTTGACAAATCCATTCCACTCTGAGTCAGGAAATGCAGTGAGAAACAAAGAATTAAAATGTCCATTGTGAGCATGGAGAGGAGAGGGGATTCGCGTCTCTTATGAGAGCCATCAGACATGATCTAGGGCCACTGCTGAAATGTCCAGGAGACTGTTTCCCAGAGGCAACTAATAACACAGGACAGGGCTTGCAGCAGTGGAAATGGAAAATTGGAGCAGGGATGAAACTTTTCTTCCCAGTCTACAGAGGGTCATGAATATTCCCCACTCAGATCTCCTGCTACGGGCGGTGGAGGCCCCAGCTGCTGACCCTCTGGTCCCACTCTTGTACTCATGCCAAGGCTATCCTCACCCCAAGCTGCTCCTAGCCACAGGGACAAGGGTCATCAGGGAAGTGCAAATCAAAACCACAGTGGGTTATCACCTCATTCCTTTAGGATGGCTACTTAAAAATCCTAGAAAATAACAGAACCATTATAAACTATTGGCAGGAGTGCAAAATGGTACAACTGCTATGGGGGGGTGCAAATATAGCAGGTATTGTGTTTTTAATTTCAAATTCCACTTGTTTATTCTTGGAATATAAGAAAGTGGTTGATTTTTGTATACTAACTTTGTATTCTGCAATCTTGTCATACTCAGTCATTACTCCTCCCTCTTTTAAGTGTTCTTTAAGGACACTTCCCAGTGTCCTTAACCATCCCTTTTGCTACTATCATATAATCAAAACCATGTCATGTGGGCACCTCTACCTGCCAGAGTGGCTGGGAAATGGAGTCTGTATTCTGGGCAGCCATGTAGCCAGTGACAATTTGATTACTGTTTATGTAAAGGAGAACAAATATCAGGGACCATAAGCAGTTTCTACCAGTGAGTCACTTTGTCTCAACACACTCCCCATTCCACACATAATGCACCCTTACCTTCTCCACAGGATTTACTGTACCCTGCCCAATCTAGGATCGTTTGCAGCCCTGACTGCTGAACACACATCTGATATGGAATGTCAGAATAGAAAGAGAAAAGTGCAGTTAGACTTCCACTTGGAAAATGATATGGGTCACTTAAAACAGTCTTCAGACCATCAATAGTGTTCATCTCACCAGCAGTAAATAAATGCCCTTCTTGAGGACTGTGCATTTTTCATAGCCTATTTCTGCTGTGCAGTTTTGGGGACCCAGGAGTTATAGGGACACAGGTTTTGTTAGGGAAGACATTTGATTTTCTTGAAAATAGAATTCTCTAAAAAACTTAGTAGACTTCTGCTCTACTTCTTTTGGTTAGGTCCATGTGAGTTCCGATAACCTAAGTTCTTATCGAGACATTGTTTTTACATAGGACTGAGTACTTTTTCTTATCATTCACCATGTTTTGCTTACACCCAGTCTCATGTCAATGGCGATTGCCTTGAGATTAGGTGAAAAAACAGTAACACTCATAATCTAATCTTATGTTTAGCTTAATGTTGCTGTTGGATTGACTCTCAATGTCTAGCAGAGAACTCTTAAGAAATGGTGATTGAAAAAGGTATGGAGCATGAGTATACATCTTTCCAAGGCTATCACTTATAGTCACAATTTCCAATTTCTAACTCCTTAATTTGGAGTGCAGTGATACCTGACATGATCAAATATGTGAGGCCCCAATTTCACCAGTTTAACTGCAGACAATAGGGCAAAGGATTTAAATAGACTTTTCTTCAATGAAGATAAACGGTCAGTAAGCACTTGAAAATGTGCTCCATGTTATTATCAGGGAGGTGAGATTAAAACTATAATGAGATACCACTTCATACCACTAAAATAGATTGATAATGACAACAAAAAGATGGACAATAACAAGTGTTGACAAAGATACAAAGAAATCGGGACTCCGTACATTGCTGATGGGAATGTTAAAAGGTACAGGCAATTTGGAAATAGCTGGCAGTTACTCAAAAAGTTAACCATAAAGTTATCATATTACCCAGAAATCCCTAAATATATACTTATGAAAATGAAAGCCTGTGTCCATCCAAAAACTTGTACTAGAATATTCACAGCAGTATTATTCATTAATAGTCAAAAAGTGGAAACACTCTAAATACCTATCTACTAAAGAATAGGTAAAAAGATGTAGTATATACAAACAATGGACTATTGTTCAGTCATAAGAAAGATCAAAATACTGATGTTTGGTGCAACATAAATGAACCTTGGAAACATTATGCTACGCTAAAGGAGTCAGACACAAATTTTTACATATATATATGAAAAGCCCATAACATGCAAATCCTTAGAGACAGAAAAGTAGATTGATTAGTGCTGACAGCAACTGGTGGAAGAGGAGTGGAAAATATTGCTAATGATGTGGGGTTTCTTTTGGCAATAATAAAATATTCTGAGATTAGATAGTAATCATTACAGCACAACCTTGAGAATATATTAAAACCACTGAACTATACATTTTAAGAAGATATACTCTATGGCATATGAATTATATCTCAATTTTTAAAAGTCAGGCAACAGGTAAAATCTCTTTCAATTTCTGTTATTAATAGAAGCAAATTGGTATAAGGGAGTCAGACTATCTGAAACATTCACTATGGCTTCTGAAGGAGAAGTTTAAAGGATATGTTTTAATGCAGCATTTACTAAATTTTTTTTTCTCAAGCGTGCTGCACTCATGATTGTGTATGTGATATGTGGGCACTTGAATGTGTTACTTAAAATTCCGGGCTTCCCAAGTACTTCAAGTGCTCAGAGGCACACCTTTTTTCTGAGACCTAGGCAACCTTACATGCTTGCATGCACACACATACATGCACACATTAATCTTTCTATCTCCTCTTTCTTTCCAAAATAGTTCCTATAATTACATGATTCCTATAAGCACATGATTAAAACTAGCCAAGGCATCTGATAAATCCCACAATTTGGTGACCTATCAGGGATATTATGCAAGATGTGCTGAGTGTCCAAATAGGATTCAGAGTCCTGATAAATAGTGGCTGGCTGTGCCTCAATCAAAATATTGATTTTCATAAGTTTCTTCTTCTTTTAAAAAAGCAATTTATCCTGAATTGTCTTTGAGTAGCAGACAATACTGTTGAAGTCTCAACATGAAGCTTGTAAAAGGCAGGAGAATGGAATGCAGGCAAACCAGTGAAAGGATAACGCAGTAGTCTACGAGCATTTTCATGTCCTTACAAGCTGTGGAGGCAAACTATCTCAGGACATGATGAACCTATCATCCTGAAAGGTCAACACTACTGGAAGTACATGTGTAGAGAAAGGAAGAATAAGTGGTCGAAGATGAGAAGAATTGTGGTGCCCAGGACAGAAGCATAAAGATGACGAATGTCAATTTGGGAGGCTAGGCAAGGGTTTGGTTTTTTAATATATGGCATTCAAGAATGCCAGGTGTTCCAAAAGCAGCTAGAAAAAGAGAAGTTAGATTAAATGCTCCCTGTTACTAAACAAAATTCATCCCCCGTGAGTTTTTTCTTCCTCTGGGGTTATTCACTGAGCCCCAGGAGTAAGCTTCCTCTTCCTTCCCTCCTTCACTGCAGTAGTGTGCTGAGTCGGCTTTTATCATTTCATGAGAGTTGATTGTTAGCCTTTCCCAACTCTGCCTTCAGTGATTTCACATTAAAGCTTGAAGTTGGTCATGGTGGGAGTACTTAGAATATAAAAATCAGCAAATGATACAAATTAGCACCTTATAAATGGATTGTTAAACATATATAACCAATATTTATCAATCGTTGCTTAAGAATGAAATAGGGATAGGGATTGTGTGTGACCTTAAATAGGATGGCCTTAACTTTGATGTTAAGAAGGTATTTGGGCAAATACTAGAAAGAGATGAGAAATCTAAACATGCAGATATGGGAGCAGGGGAAGCATGTGCAAAAAAACATGATGTGGCTGTGTCCTTGACATTCAGGGAACAGTCAAAAATGGGGGGATTGCTGGGGCAGAGGAGGTTAAGGAGAAAATGGTAAGTGATGGGGTTACAGATAGATGATGAGGTGAGAAGCAAATTATGAAAGAATGTTTCAATGGTTATAAGGAATTTGGTCTTTACTCCTTTGCAAAGGGATGCTTTATGTGAAAAATGGATTTCAAGAGGCTAAGACAGCTACAGGAAGACCAATTAAGAATCTACTGCAACAATCTGGGTGAAAGATGATATGACTATGACCAGAGGGCTAGTGGTGGAGGGGGTAAGAAGTGGCCATGTTATGGATATGAATTCAATAGAATCATTATTAGCAAGTAGCGTTCAGTTCAATAAAAGAAAGGCCTTCCTAATGGAGTTTTTGTAATTCCCAATTGGGTATTTTATATTAGCCAATAAGGTACCAAGTTGCCTGTGATAATCAGAATGAAGACCGGTGGTTACCCACTGGAGATACTAGGGAAGCTTCCTAAGAGTTTGGACTCACTGACCTCAAATATTCTACAGTGACAGAGGGCTTGGCTGCCCAATAAAACAATTCTGTTGTCATGTAATAACTGAGTTAAGGCTACCTACAGGAGAAAACAGAATTGCATATAACTATTCAAGGGACTTCATATACGTTAACACACACACATACATCCATATAAAAAATATACAGATACAGAGAGATGGAAGTACTTTGACTAAAATGTATCACTTCAAAGGATTTGAGGGTTAAGTGGAGTAGGAGGGGGTTATTCAGTGCCGATGTCGCTCTCCGTGGTGCTGAAATTGTAGTTAAGAGATAGTGTTTCCTCAATTCAGTGGCACATCTCCCATGAAGTGAGGTTATTGAGCTTATGAAACCACATAAGATAGAAATAGCATGGCTAGGGAGGTTAGAGAACAAAGAAAGAATTTCTTCAGGATATTACAACGGGAAAGGATTTCAAGTAATATCCTAGTCTACCCCCTTACTTTTGCAACGGAGGAAGTTAGAGTTGAAGCCCATTTGTCCAAAGTAGCAGAGATCCAGGACCACTGTAATTTGGGATGAGGTAAAATGAGGTAGGGATAGTCCTGTGGGACTGTCCCTAACAATTATCTCTTTCTTCTTTCTAGTGGATAAGGTTGACATATAATGTTGTGTAAATTTAAGGTGTATTGTTCTTACATAAGAGCTTTTTACTGCCATTGGAATTCTCTCTCATCATATGATCCTATTTATCATCCAGTGAAAAGTCTTCCTCAGAAACATGGTTTTTTGTGCATGAATTTCCCTGCAATGAGTTTACACCTGGCACCCTCAATCTGGACTTGATATATGTGAGCGTAAGGAAGTTGCTGGTTGGTGTTGCTTCAATCTCTCAGGCCTCTGAAAATAACCAGTACTTTCAATTAATTTTACCGAACTTCTAATTAGCCTGTCATGACTTCTGAAAGATTAGGACTTAAAGGAGGTTGAGATGCATTTACAAATTAGTTTTTGTCCTTGTATGTCTGACATTATGCTCAATGAGGCTGTAGAACTGCCAGTTGTAGAGTACAATTAATGAAGTTGCAGGATAGAGGAAAGAATAGAGAGGTAAAGCACCCAATGTCCAGCCATGGACAGGTTCTGTGACAAAAGAACTCACACCATAATCTTAGAGTGAAACAGAAAAAGAAAGAGACAAGGTCTGTTGAGACAGGTAATCATAAAGATGAAGCTGTTTGAGCTTTCTTTGTCTGAACTACCTTGGTAAACACTGACATGCCTGAGAGATAAGATGTATATATGTGAGGAAGCTAGATTAAATATTCATTTTATTTTTAAAAATATTTATTTATTTATACAAGCAGTGGGTACAGTCAGAAGCTCGGGAGGGTGAGCGAATTCACCAGAGCCAGAGTGGGAAGCAGAACAGGCAGAAGGACCGAAGTACACTGCTGAGGGGAGCAGCGGGCGGCAGGAGAGGTCTGCACACCATGTGGGACCTTTGCCTGGTGGCCAGGGATCGAACTGGTGCTGCAGAGGCTGCAGGCAACTTTGCAGCCCAGCGCTCAACTGCTGTGCCACCAGGGGAGGCCCTAAATATTCATTTTAAAACTTCATTTTAAGCATTATTAGATTCTAGTTGTGTATTTTTTTAAATAGGCTGACAGACATTAGTAACTACTAAATTAGTGAATTGTAAAATGTCATTGACTCTCGATCTGTACATAGAACAAAACCATCTGTGCGGCTGAGGACATGCAAGCTCCTGCCTTGCCCTCCCAGAAGCTCATTGTAACCTAGGTTGCAGGTGGTGACAGCTTAGTTGCTCTGAGCACCAATTTTGAACACAGAAATTGGAACCTCAGTATCAAACACAGGTATTGGGCACACGTCAAGTGGCCATGGGGCTAGGAAGAGTAGTGTTGAGGCCCACAATGTAAACTGAAGTCAGGAAAGGGAATTTTCTTAGCTGTTTTAGCCAGAGTCACAATGTGGGGCTGAAAGGGGAGAAGAAAACCAGTCTGCCTTATTTAAGCACTTCCCACCTGCCTGTGCCTCAGAACACTTCAGATCCAGAAGGCATGTGCTGTTAGCAAAGTATCTATCTCCAAGTCTGAGTCTCGAGGTTCTCACCATTATTCTATTTAAAGTGTACAGGTGTCAGCTGAGACAGGAGGGTGTGTGTGGAGAACTGTCTAAATGGTTCACTTTCCTTTACTTCTCTCCTTCTCTACCCTACTGACTCACTCAACTTTTAGAGTGAGGGTCCTCCTCTAAATAAATACATTTGCCATTGCTGCTCTGCATTTCGCTCTTACTAGATCTTTTATCTTTCTGTTCTCAATTTTCTTTTCCACTTGACTGAATGTAATATATCCTTCCTGGTTGTAAGAAAATTCCCTCTTACAAATGTGTTTTAGCAAATGAAGGAAATATGCTGACAAGAAGAGGGTCCTTCATCCTTTATTATCCGATCCAAAAAGAATCTGGTGAGCTATTATATGATTTGCCCTTGAGAACTGTGGTCTCGATGCGGAGGTTTAAAATAGAACTTAGGGAGACCCTCTACCCAGGCCTTCAGATTTCCCTAGCTTTGGGTGTTTCTCACGTTAGGGATGTTTGCCTGGGGACAAGGCCATCAGAAACTAAATAAATGGTTGGGAGTGGAGGAGGTTCTGTGTTCCTATAAGGGCCTCAGGAGGCCACAGTACAGGAGCCTGAGCCTGTATTGCAGGCTGAAGCTGACTTAATTGCTAGTAATTAAGGCAGGATCTATAGTTTCTGGGCATGCCTAGTGGGGGAGGGGAAGGTTTCTGGCCTTGGATGAGCTGCAGGAAAGCAAGTGGCTGCTCCACTGAGCTCACAGCTTCAGCGCTCCCAGCAGGGCCTGTTGCTGGGCAGTTTTCAGCATCAGGAGTCTTTGCAAACCTGCTCTTCAAGGATGGAGAATCCTCTTTTCAAAGGAAATCAAGGTAGAATTGAAATATTCTTGGGAGTGTATTATAGGTCAGGCATTTTGCTAAGCACATTTAATTCTCAAACCATCTCAATGGGTGAATTAATTGGTGATGATAATAGAGGGTTAGATAATTTATTCAAGTTCTACAGTTAGCACAGAATGCAAATTTAGTTCAGTGGATTCCTGAGTTGGTGCTTTTAAGGACCATGCTATTTTGCAGAAGTTGCGAACTGGTAGCCTACACGATTGTATCTGCCCTTCAATATATTTCCTACTATATATCCTTAAGGTCCCTATATTTTCTTAGAATACAGAAATGTCCAGAAATCAAGATTTCTGATTTTCTTCTAAGAATTATAAGATCTGCCAATACTGTCCCAGTTTTTGTGTGATATTAATGAATTGGGGGCTGAGTAGCAGCTGACCCTTCTAGAGAGGAAAGCTCCAGTTCCCTGAAGAAAATTTTTCTGTTTATACTACTCTCTCTTGCCTAACTCCTAACTCATTTTAAACATGGAACTTGTCTGGCCTTTGTTGGCATTTTGAAATTGTAATACTGCCTCCCCCTGCCCCCACTACCACCAATGCAAAATAAAATAAAACATAAAGTAAGAGAAAAAGGTAAAATAGAGGCCTAAGGTGTGAGGCCCATTATACAAACAGCAAATATCCGTACACCCAGTCACACACTCAGAGAGCTAAAACGCATCACTGAGACCAAGTTATCCCTAGTCTCATTTTCAAGCTCACAGATAAGCCGAGAAATGTTGGAGGAGGGCAGGGGAGATCTGCAGAAATCTCAAGAAGCATTTTATAGTCTGAGACAAGCAACTTTCCTTGTCTGCTTTTAACAGATTGCCTTTCATAAAGCTTTGTTGTGGCTCTGCTTTATCATCTCTGCCTGAGCTTCCAGCTGGACGGAATCCGAAAGCTAAAAGCCTGCAACTTACAGAGAGGGAGGGCATTTGGCTGCCACTACGGCTGTATGGCCACACCAGCCTGCTTGCTTCTGAGTAATCAGGTGGGAAATTTCATCTGAGTCTAAAGTTTCCTGCTGTATCAGTCTCTTCCTGGCTCCTGCAGAGTTCAGACTCATATACCTGCACTAGCAAACCTGCCCTTTACAAAGCTGAGGAGGTTTTTGGAGAGGAGTGTACAATCAAACACTTTATTGGTTTTCTTTAACTATCAGGATCAGTCATTCTGATCAGAATCAGATCAAGGCAAGAAGCATCAGGAAGTGATTTGAGGCTGTGGTACAGTTTTAGAAGCCCTTGGAATATGCAGAAAATTATCTCACATAAGACACCTCCAGAGAAACTCAAGGTCCACTGTGACCACCAAACTAAGGCCATGAGACTCCAGAGGGCTTTGTCTTAGAATAAATCTATGCATAAGAGTGGCAATTAAACGTGGGTTATTGATAATGAGGGTGGCTATTATCAACAGCTTTCCCTAATGACCTGAGGCCAGCTGGCATTTTCACACTTCCCTAGGCTCACAGACTAACGCTTCTGTGTGTGTCCGGTCTCTTTCTCCAGACTAGTTCTAGGAGATACAGACTAGTTCTAGTAACTACAGATATTTTTCCTAAAACATCTGTACAAAGGCCGTTCTTTCGTGAAACTAAATCTTGTAGGTTTCCAACAAGGATGATTCTAGCCCTGAGCAGAAGCAATGTGGAAAATCCAGAAAAGCAGAGCATAGACTTACAGCGTCCTGGGTTTGTGTTCTGGTTTTGCCATTTGTTAGCTGTGGGGACCTACTAGTCATCTAACTTCACTGAATTCCGGTTTCCACGTTCAAGAAATACATAAAAACCCTACCTCCCAGGGTTGGAATAGAACCTCTTTGAAAGAATGCAATGCATAAAAGAGCTTAGAGCACCTGGCATGTAGGGAGAGTCTGATAAAGGATCTTGCTTGATCTGCCTGCCTTTCTAATTTCATCTCCCCCCAGCCCCCTGGGCCCCTTCTACTCTCAGTGCTGTTTCTTCTGATAAGAACATTCTTTCCATCCTTCACTCTACACTTGCCTTTTACTCACTCCTTAGATCACTCCCCTCCCCCATCTTCCAGATTGGATCAGGTCCCCTGGCTGCATTCTCTTTAGACCACCTTGTGTTTTCTCTTCATAGCACTTACTGCTGTTTGTGAGAAGATGCTACTATCTGTTCCTCCCACTATGTTTAGGACTATAGGAGAGCAAAGCTCAGCTGTTTTGCCTACTCCTGTTTCCCACATACCTGGCAGATAGTAAGCCCTCAAATACTTGCTGAATGATTAATAAATAACAAAGCTCAGCTTGAACTTCCTTTTGGGTATATAATCAATGGATAGTTAGCAAGTATGTGTTAAGAGAACTTTGTACCATACACAGAAAATAACTCAAAAGGTATCTAAATATAAAAGATGTAAATATTATATCTACAACTATAAAACTCCTACAAGGGAACCTAAGGCTAAATCTTCATAACCTTGAATTTGGTGATTGAATCTTCATAATATGAATATCAAAAGCACAAGCAACAAAAGAAAAAAAATAGATGATTAGATGTCAAAATTAAAAACTCTGTACCTCAAAGGATATTTCCAAGAAAGTGAAAGGACAACCCAGAGAATGGGAGAAATTATTTACAAATCATGTACTTGATAAGGGATTTACATATAGAATATATAAAGATCTCTGATACCTCATTAATAAAAACCTTTCTGCAGAGATATGCAAATGACCATTAAGCACATGAAAAGATGCTAAACGTTATTAGCATCATGGAAAAAAAAATCAAAACTACAGTGAGATACTACTTCACACCCACCAGTATAGCTACAATCAAAAAAGTCAATTAATAACAATCGTTGGCAAGGATGTTAAGTAATCTAAAACTTCATATATAGCTATTGGGTATGAAAGAGGGTGCAGGCATTTTGAAAAATGATCTGGTATATCCCCCAAAAGTTAAACATAGAATTGCCATATGACCAGAGATTCTACTACTGGGCATATACCCAAAATAAATGAAAATGTATGTCTATACAAAGACTTGCATGGAAATATTCATTGTATCATTGTCCATAATAATAAAAAATGGAAATAATACAAATGTCCATCATTTGAAAAATGAAAAAATAAAAGTGTATCCATAGAAGGGAATATTATTCATCCCTAAAAAGAATGAACTACTACATTACGACATGAATAAATCATGAAATCATGCTAAGAGAAAGAAGTAAGACACAAAGGACCACAGTTTGAATGGTTCCATTTATGTGGGATGTCCAGAATAGGCAAATCCATAGAGATAGAAAGTATATTAGTGTATATTAGTATCTTAGTATATTGCCAAGGGCTTAGAGAATTGAGGATTTAAAGCTCAACGGTGTAGTGTTTCTTTGGAGAGTGATGAAAATGTCCTAAAATTGGTTGTGGCGATGGTTTCACAACTCTGTGAATATACTGAAGACCTTTGAATTATACACTTTATATGAGTGAATTGAATGATGTGTATTATTATAGTTCAATTTTTTTTTTTTTTGTGGGACCCTTGCCGGCAGCCGGGCAACGAACCGGTGCTGCAGAGGCTGTGGGCAGCCTCGCAGCCCAGCGCTCAACCACTGCGCCACCAGGGGAGGCCCTATAGTTCAAAATTTTTAAAAAATTATTATTATGTGATCATAGATTATTAGGTATTAAAAGATATGCATGACTATCTCCTATAGGAGTTAACAAGCCAGTTGGGAAGACAGGTATATATTAAACGTCATGTTAAATGGGCTAGAATCAAATGCTATCTCTGGAAACAAGACCTGAAGACCTGGGAAGGTACATGGCTTGGGGAGGTGGGAAATCTTGCATAGAAGATATTTTAAACGTCAAGTTCAGAAGTACATCCTACGACAGTCAGTAGTGACAATAATTATATTTTAGTTCTCTTTTCTAATTTTTCACATCATATCTCCCCTGCCAGATCAACAGTTTCATCTTTTTCCCCCAACCAACTGCAAGCACAGAGCCTCCTGGCCAATTCGGGGTGAGGAGGGTGATTAGGCTCTGTGATATGGATGGAGCCAGAGTCAGGATTTAGAGCCTCCGATCAGAGCTGACATCTCCTTTAATCATACCTGTGTCACTAGGGGTTCCCTTTTTGCAAATGGCTCCCCCCCCCACTTTCATTTGTTAGCTTACTCCAGAGCCCAGGAGGACAGAAGAGCAAGCTAATATTACTGTCTGGGAAGTAACTGGAGACTAGAAGAGCAGGGAGGCTGGTTTTACCTCAAGGTCACCAAGGGGGCAAACATGTGGCTGATCAGGGATTAGCACAGAAGTTACTATCCTGCTAAATCCACAGAGCAAGGTTGTTTATCTATTTTTGTGACAGGTTTATAGACATTTTAGGGAGGGAAAAAATTAGTCTGAACCAATCTTTAAGGCTAAAATAAGTGTGTGCGGAGAGGGGGCAGATCATGTCTTTAAAAGAAGGAGAGGGATGCAAGCAATAAAGTTCAAAAAACTGTTTGTGATACCCAATATCCCTGAGGATACAGTCCTCACAGCTACAGTCCTGAGATGAGACAGATTACCTTAAGTCAGCCTCAATGTTCCTTTGGCGAATTTGTTCTATTTAATATATCATTTAATGTATTTGTTCATTTAGGCCATGACTCATTGCTTCTCTGACTTCTATTTTTAGCTGTTGCTTCTCAGTTGGATTTTTCCACATATTAGAAGTTCAACTATGTGTCTAAGGGGACAATGTCTGCCTTGGAGCTGAAAAACTGACCATACAGTTTTTTATTTGTAAATTGTTAAAGTTTGTAGTGAAAATGTCTTCAGTGTCTCCTAAAACTTTTTAGATTGAGGTGTCGCCCTACAGAGAGTACAGGAAGAGAATAAATTGTTTAAAGCATGGTATAACACTGAGACACCCAGAGGAGGATGGCTGCTACCTGTTTGCTGTTGTTTAACACTTGAGCACCTGACTTCTGACCCTCCTCTTTAGAAAGGGATCTGGTAGCAACATAAACAGGGAATAATCAATCAAATATTCTGATATAGCAGGGCAGTGAGGTTGTGAAAAGCCAAGAAGACGTTGAAGATGAATGGAGGGTTGTCAGAAGAATGGACTCAGGGAGGGAAATCAAGGCCAGAGAAGGCAGAGTGGGAAGCTTAATGGAGAGAGAAGAAATCTCAGGACAGACGGGTCCTAATGGAGACTAACCAAGGTGTTAGGCACATGGAGGTGGAGACATAACTGTTCGTTAATACAGGTTTTTTTTTTCTGAAATTTTTAACTGATGTATGCATACATTTATAAGTAGAGTCATAGAAATGTTCTGGAACAAGGCACACCAACCTGATGAATTCTGGAAAGGAAAATTGAATGTGGATTAGGGAAAGCAGGGTGATTGATTGCCGTTTACTTTAAATACTTCTTCTGAAAAACAAAAATGAATTCTTATATTTCTTGTATATTTAAAAAATAAATACAAAGGGGAGCGGGCATAAGATTTTGTGTGCCACATTGTTTAAACATAAAATGAGAATCATGTAATTGGGACAAAATAGTAACCATCTGTAGTCCTGCTGCTTGGAGATAAACACACTGAGGGAATGTTCTGATCCAAACCCAGGAGGGTGGATGTGGAGCCCAGGTAGGAAGAAGTCTCCATGTTAGAGTAAAAGGGGTGCCACATTAACAGAATTGGGGATAAGAGGCCAGAACTAAGGACCACACTAATGTTTGAGCAGATGAAACCATCGGCTATATCAGGAAGAAACAAGCAACTACCCAGGTGTGGGGCTGAACCAGAGGTCAGAGGGCATGGACTAAAGGGAGCAGCACCAGCAAGAGGGGACTGTGGGCCCAGATTCTAGACTAAGACATTTATCCTCAGCCCTATTTTCATTCTTCACCCCTAAATGATAACAGCAACAGTAAGAGGTCAGGAGTTACACTTGGGCCTTGCCCAAGCATGACTTGCATGCTGGGATCACACGCAGAGCTAACATCACCATGCAGAGAGGACACGCATGTGCGCAGGTAGAAATGGGGTTGGGAGAGCTTCTGAAAATAGGAGTCAATGGCCTTGGACTTCAGTCTTAGATAATGGGAGAGAGGCCCAGGGTGGAAAAAAGAGTGATTTAGAAATAGTCTATAAGAGTCTAGAGGCAAAAAGGGTGCTAATGGCAAAGGGACAGCCCTTCATTGTGTGGGCACTGCAGGAGGTCTGGAACTCCTGGCCTTCTTTCACTAAAGAGGCCCCAAAAGATCACCACACATCCAACCATGTCTGTGGCCACAGCGCCATGCCGTATCCGAGTGTTTGATTGACATTCCCTTGTTGGGAAAGCCCTGGATCCGGTGCTCCACCAAAGGAGCAGTGACCCCCTAGTTCTCTCCCTGGCTGCAGGGAAGCTGAACTGTGCCTTCAAACCAGTTTTGCCCAGACTACAGACAACAGGGTGGGCTGAATTCAAGATAACTGGAATTCAAGATAACTGGAAATCAGGGAAAGGCATGAAATCAAGAGGCACAGTTGGGAGGAGAAACATCCCCACTGTCACCGCTAAAGGAGAGAGTTAAAGTCTCCTACCACGAGCAGAGGCAGGAGCCACATGGGAGACCATGAGGAGGCCCTGTTTCATGCCACCAGTGATGAAGTAAGACATCCATGTCAGTTCTGGAGCCTTCAGGGCTTTAGCTTTGATTTCACACATTTTTTAAAGAGGATAAAGAAAGCCAGTTGTTGGATCTGCTGTGAACGTTTAAAGAGAAGTGCTCTTAATCTATCACAGCATTAAACATTGCTTGAGAAGAATCTGTCACATCAATAAGATGTGAAACTCCTCTCTCTCATGATTTCACCACATTTAACCACTGGAGAGAAAGAAAACTTTCTTATTTACATAGGATATAAATAGCAATTATTCAATAAACCTTGGCTCTATTTTTAAATGCACATCTCTTAGCTTTTCAATTACCGGGCAACAATGCAGTGTTTGCAATATTAAATCAAGAAATAGTTTCTCATTTTAAGTGGGAAAATGCACTGCATTTCTGAGCTTGCTCAGATCCATTTTCACAAACAAGTTAGTTGCTGGGGAATGAGTAGATACACATTTCCCCCTTTCAAGCTGTCCTATACAAAACTGCTCAAAAAACAAATAACCCAGCTGAAACATTTTTCTTTTTTTCAAATCTGCAAGCCATAAAACAGTAAAAGTCTAAGAATGCAAACTGCAAATGAAGGGCCTGAAAAGAACCAATAGATACTCAACTCTTAGAAGCATCTAGGCTAATTGGAAGGAAATTCCCGTACTCCCCATCACCTTCATAGAGAAACTGAGACATAGCAGCAAGGGTGGCTGAGCTGCTCTTATTTTCTCCATTCTTTGGGGTTTCCACCAGCTCTGGATATAGCTCTACACCATCAACTCAGAGACCCACAATTGTTGGAGCAGCAGCAGCAGCAGCAAACATTTCATGAACGATAACTCTGTGCTATCTTTACACTAAACACTTTATAGGTATTATCTTATTTAATGATCACAACAACTCGGTGAGGTGGGGGTGAGACACTAGTGGGGAAGTGGTAGGGCACTGCCACTCAAGGGCATCCTTCAGCTTCTGACTAGGAGAGAACAAAGGTAAGAGAACTTCCCCTGCTCTCCCAGGACAGGCAGGAGAGGGTCAGAGATAAGTAGGGCCTGGGTCAGGTTCTGATAATGTGGGGTCCTGGTGTGACCTCCCCCGCAGTGGCATCAGGCACTCACCTTTCCCATACTTGCCTGCAGGCTTGCAGTGCAATTGTTTCTGTTGCTGTGGTTGATAATCACTTAAGCTGTCCTGAGAGAACAGAAAAGACCGCTTCCTTGGCTTGTCCCTCCTTCCCTTTGCTTATTCAGCATCTTCTCCCTTCTGTTGGGAGCAGCTGGGGTTAGTGAGCTGGAACCTCAGCAGATCAATACCATGTGTGCATGAGGGCGTCATTATTGGGTACTCATGTTCATGGCAGATACATTCAGCATGTCAGTGGAGCACAGAGGTTAAATAGACTGTCTAATGTCAGGGGGTCCACCTTATTGGAACATGAGACATTTTTCTGTCTCGCTTACCCAATACAGCTTTAGAGGAGAACTATGATTTATTTAAATATTTGTAATAATGCTTCTTCTGAAGTATTTTCATAAAGAATAAAAATCCACCTATCAATGTACCTAAACCTCTCATGTGTATATTGAAGTTTTAGACAATGTATGTTTAAATTCCATTGTGTATAAAACATCTTGGTAAGATGGGCACTGCTTGCATTGTGCTAGAAGGAAAGCCATATGCCAAATTCTTCTGCAAAATGAAAAATATTGTTGTGGCATATTGTTTGTTTACATGCTTTGCAACATCAGATTTGGTGGTTTTGCTTTCTCTTCTTTGCCCACTTTTAAAAAAATTTTTTTAAGTTTTACTTTATTTATGATCCAAGAACTGGGGTACTGGCCAGAGATGTGAGAGGGGGTGAGAGGATTCACAGAGACAGAGTGGGGAACAGAACAGGTGGATTGTCTGAAATACACTCCTGAGGGGAGCAGCAGGCGAGTCAGGAGAGGTCTGTTGCGCCATGTGGGTCATCTCCCTGGCCGGGGATCAAACTCATGCTGCAGTGGCTGTGGATAGCTTCATTGTGCTGAGACTTAACTCCTTGTGCCACCAGGGAGGCCCTACCTGCTCTTTAAAAAATGAAGTCACAGCATTATTGAAACTAATAATAACAGGCAAATTTGAATTCCCTTTCCCAGGAGATGCAGCTGTCATCGGCCTGTACAGGAAGGCTCTTTTGTGGTGTAAGCCGACATGCTTATGCCAGATGCCCTTCTCTAGATTGTGTTGGGAGGCATGGTCTTTTGCTTACAATTTTTTGTATGTGGAAAAAAAAAAGACATTTTAAAAGCCATGGGGGAAAAACAAGGAAACATGCTGAATAAAATGAAGGGCCTGATGCTTTATTTCCTGTTAGGATATTTCCAGGAATTCTTCTCTTCAAATTAAAGATATTTCACTAAATTTAACTAACTGAGGCCATCCATGCAAAAATTAATAGCCTGTAATAATAGGTTCTATCATCCCTAAAGAACACTACAATTTCAATAAATTTCCTGCACAGATACAAATGCACCAGGAGAGACATTTCTGTCAGACGTCTAAGCCACACAGATAAAATTGCCTGGCTTGTCATTTTTCTTGCTTACATTCCTAGTAGGTAAAGAGGAATCAAAAGAGCCTGTTGCCAAAGCTGTCCCTGGGCCCTGGAACACAATGCCATGAAGAAATGGAAATCCCTTCAAAGCCAAGAAATATTGATGGATCCCTAACTATTTGGAATTATCTGGTTATCCCAGGACTACAGACCATTTATCCAAAGTCCTCTATAAGCTAGAAAATTGGAGTCAGGAATGTACAAGATACTAGCCCTTAAAAGGAGCCCATAAATCTGAACTTGCTGAGCTATTCAACAGACAGTGCTGTACAAAGCCAAAATGATGAACCAACCCATGCCATGCTGGCGTAAGTGGGTAGAATGAAGGCGAGTGTGAAGTATTTATGTAGCTGTTATCTTTCTGGGGCATGGCTGATCAGAGGTGGACTAGGATCTGTTTATCTTTTTTTATTGGGTTTTGCTCTATTAATTTAAAAGAGCTTTAGACATCTTTAAGCTGTAGCTGCACACATAAATATTTAGGGCCAATAACAATGCAGACTATCATATGCTTGTAAAGTCTTAAACAAATACACATGCAAGTATTTAGTGCACAATGAAGACCAATAAGATAGAAGCTATAACATACATATAATTATATAATAATACTATCCAGATAAACCAGACATTAGCATATATTATATTATGTTCATATACTATAAATTAACATATGTATTAGCAGGTAATATAATAAAATACAAGACAATAAAAACAAATAATAAGATATTATTCTCTATGTGGCTGCTATTTATAAACAAAGAACTGTTTCCAGGAGATTATTAGGCTCAAATTTGATAGAGATTGGGCCTGGAGGAGTGCTGAACAGATAGACTAGTCTTATGCAACAGAAAGGCAAAGAAAGAGCTCAGCCTGGGTGATCCCACCTAACCTGGATTGTTCTAGTTAATTGAAGCAGTCTCACAGGCGCATTTACCCTGTTTGAGCTGATTTGCCTGTCTTCACATTGCAGGCGGCCCAGAGCCCTGGAATAAACACCCTGACACTGTCTGTGTTCTGAGGACCCGGGTGTGGGGGTGTCTGCAGCTTTAGGAGAGGACAAATGCTCAATACACCAAGCAGCCTTGGGAGAGCGGGTGATCTTTGAACAACGGTCGAGTTGTCTCAGCGGGCCTTTCAAAAGTCCAAACAGAAACTTCTCCCTTTCAGGCCCAGTGTCTGTTTGTACCGGGCAAGCAGGAGAAGCCCACCCTCTTCCCCTTCACTGCATCCAGCGCTCACTGTCCTCAGGGGGAGAACCCTGGAGCCCATAAAACTGATAGCAGCAATCTCCTGCCTCAAAGTGCCTTTTAAGAAATTATTTGACTGAAATCCATCCATGTCCTCATTATCCATATGATATGGGTCCCTAATTATTTTCCAGGAAAAGCTCTCTCCGCTGTTGTTATGGGAGACAACAAAAGAGAATCCCCGTTTCAGATGAGAAAAGGCGAATGTGCCTAAAGGAAGGGAAGCAAGCCATAAAATCCCATAAAAAGGTGATGTGTTGCTTGCGTTTATGTGTTTTCCTATAACCGTGTTTTTTTATCAGGATGATTTATTCATGTTATTTTCATTGAGCGTAAATAGATTCTTTAGCCCATCTTCACTTTCACGTGACCTTGGGTTTTACGGTGTGATAACTGTGTCGATTACAGTCGCTTTGGATACAAATCATCTCTGGAATAACCCGGATGACAGCGTGGCAGGAAGTTGCAGATAAACAAGGGAGGCTCCGTTATTAGGTGGGGGAAGGGACTCACACGGAGGCTAGAGCCTGCAGGGTGGAGACAGTCTACCCAAGAACCGGTGCCCAAATATGAGGGCAGCAGCATCCTTCTCTTAGCAACTTTTCCATTTGGTGTCCAGACCAGCAGTTCAAAAAACAAGATATGATCACATTTCTGATCTCTTTGGGCTTCTTCCAGGGCAAGGCTACCAGAAACTTTACACTCTGCTTCATCCCTAACCCCCATGTTAATGCTCGCTTTTGAGCATTTTCCCTGTGTCATGCAATGTCTATAAGCTTTATAGTCATGTTCACAACAACCCTGAGAAGAGAACTATTATTATTCCCTCTTTTTTTTTTAAAAAAAAGATTTATTTATTTCTGCATACTCTGTTATTTCCCTTTTTTACAAATGAGGAGTCTGAGGTATAGAGGGTTGAAAGGTTTGCTCAAGTGGCTGGGATACAAATGGAGGTTTGACATTTCTGTTTAGCAGAATCTTAGAGCTTTTCCTTCCTCTTCTTTATGTTTCTACATTCCTTTTCTTCCCTAAGGCATTGCTTTATTTATTTATTTATTTATTTATTTTAAAGATTTATTTATTCATGTATACAAAAACCAGGGTACAGGCCAGATGTGCGGGAGGGTGAGAGGATTCACCAGAGACAGAGTGGGGAACAGAACAGGCAGACTGACTGAAATACACTGCTGAGGGGAGCACCTGGCGAGGCAGGAGAGGTCTGCTGCGCCATGCGGGTATCTCCCCAGCCAGCTGGGCAAAGTATTGCTTTAATCATGGGCCCTCACCATCAACTTTTTAGGGTTACAGCTTCAGTTCTCACCTAAAGACATGACAAGCCTACTTTCAGGGATCATTTCTAGAGTTGGTTTCTATAGAAGCTCTCTCAACATATAGAAAAAAACAAATGGAGAAGAAAAAAGGGCAAGAATATAAGTAGCCCCACAAAATCATCTGCCTCTGAAAAGAAAAGAAATAGAAGATGGAGCAGATCTACCTCAAAAGTACCCTCAGAAAAGGAGAATGCAGAAGGGTGATGAATTCTATGGGTACTTTGGGAGACATTGAAATGGGAAAACAATTTTGTTTCTAAAACTGGAAAAAGAAGAAAGAAATGGCAACTAACTAATCAATATGAATTTCAACTCCCGCATTTTTGTCAACGACTTAGCAGCTAATGCTGAGGTGTTGGGGTGTTGGGGTGATGCCTAGCAAAGACATCGTGTTTGAGCTCCTTAGCAGTGAGGAGATGCTGACAAGAGCCCCAGGTCTGAGGGGAGCTCTTTAAAGATTGCCTCTGAGGAGTTTTCAACTATCAGCAGAGAACCCATTTCCTCCTACAAATGTGGAACTTTGAGGGCACATTTTAGATGTGGCTTCTGAGTGCCTATTTTTATAACTGCCCAGTTATCGATGAACTGAAATGGCTTTTATTTTCCATTGATGCTGTCATCTTTTGCTATTTATTTTAGGTAGAAGTGAGAATAAAAATTCCTGGCCACATCCACAAAACAGATGCAGGAGCGATCATAAAGCTCTTTAATTTATCCTCAAGGAGACTTTTAACAGATAAAGATGGTGGTTGTCCTGTTTTTATATTTTGGATAGGACTTTTCAATATCAAAACCTCAGATCTAAAGTACAAAAGAGCTTTTTGTCTCTGCTGTGTGGAAATTTGCATTTGGAACTATTTTGCTCAGCATCAAGGCTAAGGGAGCCACTGTAATTATATATATACATACATATATGTGTGTGTGTGTGTGTGTGTGTGTGTGTGTGTGTATCCTCCTGCTCTCTCAAAGAGCAAGGATTTCCACCCAGAATGGCTAACTAGTCACATTCACAGGTTCACGACCCCTGCTGGAGGATGTCCCAGAGCCACTCCCTGAGCCCTGCTCTGCCCCGCATCACCCACCTGGCCAGGGAGGCTGGAAATCATCATAGCAGTTCAGACAGGTGATGTGCTTTCTAGCTGGACTTCTTTGACTGGTATCTTCTAGTAGCTTCCTGAGAGGCCTGTAGTCACCATCTCTCCTTCACCAGTTTTCCCTAGGGAAAACTGAATGATCCGGAAAACAAAGGTTCCATGTTGAAGCATCAGGGTACTCTGTGCCTCAGCTTCCCTGCCTGTTAATTTTATACCAGAGAGAAACATCTCAAAGTCTGTATTGTAATGGGAAATCTAAATGGGACCATTTCCTGTGCTGTATTTTTCTAAGGAAAGGCATAGAGAGCATATGGACACACCTGACATTTGAGCCCAGAAGCTGGATTTGAATTGTAGCATAAGAAATGTAGGTTTTCTGTAGGTGATGATTAAGTATACTTTTATTTTTAATGGAACTTTTGAATAGGTAACAGACATGGTCAAAATTGTAAAATGTAAATTTAAACTGTTATCCACCCTCCCCTATGTCTTAGCCCCTCAACTTTCTTCTTTCTTGTGTATCTTTCTAGAGCTATTTATGCACACACAAAAAGCATGTAGATATCCCACAAATAGTGGCATTTTATGTTCAGCTTCTTAGTTATTTTTTATTTTACAATAGCTTGTAGTGATCTATCAATATCAGCACGTAAAGAGCCCTCTCTGTTCATGACCATATAGTATTCCACTAAGGAAGGTACTATATTTAAATACTGTTCCCTAATGTTGGCCAGTGATTTCCTATGTTTTCATAATTGAAATCAGAACCAGTCACTGAGAGCAGTTGGGAATCTGTCTACTACACAGAGGTATTTAAAAAATGAGACAAATTCTCATCATATGGTAGTTTGAATAATGCCCACGAGACAGATCTCTTGAATAGTGTCAGCTGAGGATTGCTGAGAACTCAGACTCCAAGAATCCTCCACATGAGGCCCTAAGGCACCAAGTGGCTGCTAAGAAGGATTCAACCACTTTTACAGCATTTAAAAAATGAGTACAAAAACATTAATAAATAGTGTTTAGTAATAAGTTGGATATATAGCCATGTGTGCTTAAAAGAGGGTTATCCTCCCATTTGCTTTTAAAGCACTATAGTTAATGTATTAAAATAGAAAACACATTTGACATCTGCTCTGCTCTGTCATTGCACTTAACTGGGGTAACACTCCCTTTGCCTTATGGTGTGCATTTCAAATGCACTGAAAAGGGATTAATTGCCTTCTAATTCAGAGCTTTAAAGATTTAAACTGAAGCTATAGTGATTAACTTTAAGCAACATTTGAAGTATATTTAATTATAGTCTTCAAATCCATTTCCCCCATTTTTGGAGCTACATTATTTATATCACTGACATAATAACATCTATTTTTGATAGATCTCAGAACTCTGCTCCATGAGCCATATTGTGAGAACAAAGGCTCTGGGAACATGTGCTGTGGGCAAGAAAGACAATGTGACTGCAGGAAGTGGCAGCAGGTGGGATAACTTATCTTCTTGGAGATTGGAGAGAGCTTGACTTGAAATAAATTACCCGGATGAGCTGTTGAGGTGGGTTCTAAATGAGAACACAGTGAGTGGGGCTCCTCATGGGTCTCAAGCTTAAGAGCCTCTGAAGCAAGAGAGTTGCAAAAGACCCTGGCCCCCGTCTGCCCTGATTGCTCTATATGGCTGAGAGTCCAGGCACCCAACTTCCATGCCCTGTGGTTCCAGTGCCAGGCACACAGTAGGTTCTCAACATGTGCTTATTGAACTGAACTATTTGGAGAGGCCTCACTGTGGAAATGAGCAACTAAAGAATTTAGTGGGTGTTTACCATGTATTTTCAAGTGGGAGAGGGGAAATAAAACAACCTGATCATTAAGGTGGGGTGGACAGAGATGCTAATGAAGATGTAGGACCCCACACTTGCAGGGTCGCTTCCAAGACCCTGGACATATGCATGTATTCCATCATTTTGAGACATTTTCATAAAGACCCCCACATTTGATAAGCTTCAGATCCACAAAATAGATTATCCAGTCTGAGTACAGAATAACACATAAACATGATTCCATGAAAAAGTCTTACATTCTTAATGGAAAATTCTATTCAAAAATGGAACAATAAATTTATATGTAACACACCAACATCCACACTAACACTCACACACACAAGTTAGGGAAGATATATATATCAAAAATGTTGAAGCCATTTTTCTCAGAAAGTGACTATTTATTTGCTATTTCCTGTTTTACTAGAAGGATCCAGTGAGTTAGTGCTATGTTAAAACCTACATTTTTTTCCTATGTAAAGATGTATTCCTCTGAACTGAACTTACTAACCTTTCACAATTTTTACTTCCAGTTGCTCATTACCATATTCTCCCCATCTAGCACTGGAAATGAAATTGTATTTTCTGGCTCCTTGTAGTCATAACTCTAACTTGGGAAATAAAAATATATCAACAACACTGGCTCCCTTGGAGTTAAAATCCTCATATTCACGGAAGGAAGCACGTAGGTTATTTGGCAGGTTTTTGCAGGAAGTTGATAAAAAGAATCAAGAGCTTTTCTTTTTCACAGACTGGGTTCTGCCTCTAAGCCCTTCTAGTTTCCTCACCCACATAGGCATGTTATGTCTTTAATCCCTGTCTTTAACCATGCTGGCTCACATCTGTCACTGTCACCTGGTAGGAAACTTGAACTTGAAAACTCTGGGGTTACAAAGAGGACATCTGGCTTCAGGTCTCTGTCTACCTGAAGGTGATAGGGATGCATTCCCTGAGTTCAAGTCTCCATTAGTATCTGTGAAGTAGAAACTTAGAATTGCCTTTACCAGCAAGAACCAGTGACAAGTCATGGTGACAAGTGTCCAGCACTGTTTTTTCTTACTCTTAGAGCTTGTCTTTTAGCATATCTCACCTGTCCCTCCATACCTGACCAATGGAGAGCCAGCAAAAGGGAGGAGGCAGTAATGCCCTTATCCTGTCGTGTTCTCTGTGACCCTCGAAGAAGAACATAGCAGAAAAGGCCAACTGAGAGTAGGTGGCTTGGTAGGGTCAGCTAAGGGGAAAAAGGCAGAGGTAAGGGGTGAGAACTGGCTTGGGGTCTACAGCATATCTCTCTAGAAATTTTATTAATTTGCTCACTCATTCCATTTTTTAAGCATTCAACAAAAATATATCATTTTCTTAAGTACCAGGAACCGTTTTACAAGATGTGGATATAGACAAAGGTGAACAAAATGATAAAACTGCATTTAATGAACTATACATTTATTGTATTATTATAACAGGGTAGAATCATTCCCTGGTCATTTTTTTACATAGTTGTAATTTTTCTATAAAAAAAGGCAGACACCAAAACAAACATCAAAAAATGCAGGTTAGTAGTCTCTTAACTGTCTAATAAAAGTCTATTATACTTAGGTGTATACCTCAGAAACGTTAGGATGGCCATACATACCACCTCAATTTAGTACTACATGACAACAGTACCAGCTCCCAGGGTAGATGAGAGAAAACAGCACTAGTCAAAAAATAAGGGTTCTTCCAGATAAGAAAAACACTTAGAACAGTGACAGGCACATAGCAAGCACTCTGTGTCAACTGTTATTGTTGTCTTCATCACTATTTTAGGCAAAGGGAGCAGCAAATGCAAAGGTTTAGAAATAAGAGACAACCTGGCATGTTCAAAGAACTGAAAGCAACTTGTGAGGCAGAAGAATGGTGGGTTATTGGGTTGGAGAGACAGGTAGGGAAAGACCATGGGGAGACTTGTTTCTGGGGGACCACTGATGGATTCTTAGTGTCTTCCAGCTCCTCCTAAGTTAAGACCTCTTTCATTACCATTCTTCTTAACTTATACTAAAATGGAATATTATTTGGCGTCGTAGCTTCCCCCTTCCCTCTGCCATATTCTGATCACAGCTGCCACAGCTTCCCATTATTCGTAAAACAAGGCTCCCACAAGAATACTCTTCTACTCAAAAACTTCCAATGGCTGCCCATTTTCCATGAGTTAGTCAGCTGTCTGAGTCTGGCAGCAAGTATGGCTGTGTAGGGCTGCAGCTGTCCAGGGTGACTACCTCTTATATGTCCACTGTGACTACCTCTTGCATGACCTCTACATCCAAGCACATAGGGCCACTTGCTTTCAAATGTCCCCATGGCCTTAACACCCTCCCTAAACACTCCAGCTCCATCTTTTAAGATCTGTGCACCATTCAAAGCTCTTCTCAATACTGCCTCTGCTGTGAAGTCTTTTCCTAGATTCCCAATTGGTTGTACCTTCCCCAGTCCTGAACCACCCCACTTTGTACTTCCTCTGAGATCCCTTTACTACTCTGGACCCTTGTCAGTTTCTTGGCTCAGGAACATAAGCTCTCTAAAGTCTTCCTTCATGGACAACATTTGGGGATGTGTTCTGTAGAATAATTTTAGAAAATGCAACAAAGAAAGAATGGAACCAGGCTCCAGAGTGGGATTTCCCAACTCCCCACCATTTTGTTCTCTGGCAGTGAGGCCCTCGGTGCCCCGTGTGGATAGTGAGGCATAAGCTTAGTGGCTGGCACAGGCTGGTGGCTCCAGCCATGCTCCAGCCCACAGGCTGATCACTGAGCCCAAGGAAGTAGCCAGTTCAGGATGTCTTTTAATGTAATAATAACTAATTCAGTCATTAAGGCCAGAGGTTGGAGACAAGATGGGTGAAAAGAGATAACTCCGTGGCTGAAAGTAAATCAAATTATTCTCGTTCATTTTCTTCTCCCTTCCTTCCGTCCTTCCTCCCTTGTTTCTGCTGACAAATATCTGTGCCAGGAGGTTAAAAGCACTTGGCCCAATGCTTCACCATTCACCTAGATGCTCTGGTTTGTTACATTTTTCCTGCTTAATCACTATTATCAACTTTCTAGATTTTCGTAAACTCCAAACACTGAATAATGAAATTGATAACACTGGTAAACTTCTCTGCCATATATACAGACTATTTCTAAAAAGCTGTCAAATGTGTTATTAGCCCAGATTTAGTCATCTTTTCTTACATCTTTTATTTTTTTCCTAATGAATCTATTGACATTCTCATGGGGGCTTATTTACTTGGTGATAAAATTTTAATTCCTCTGGACTTGATTAGAGTCTATATATTTATAACTGCTAACATTTCTGCAGAGAATAATTCACTGGGGAGTGAATATGTACCTGGAATTCAACAAATCAGACAAGCCTGAAGCCCCCTGGCAGGAGCATTGGAACAGTCACTTCAGTTTTAAAAACTTTCTAACCACTCTTAGTTCATAGGGTTGTCAGGGAACTGAATAAAGTGAAATATTTGAGTATGGGATATTTAAAAATAGAATAATATTTAAAATAAGATTCAGTATTTTAAATTGCACATATTCATTCAACAAACATTACTGAGAGTTTCCTGGGGGCTATACACAGTATCCGGGATACAAACTGAATCTACCAGATAGAGTTCCCAGATACTTGACCTACAGAAATATATACACTAACAGAAGTGACAAGCACTTAAGTGGCTTTTTATATTGTTTTCAAGAACACAGAAAAATTAGTAATAGGTAAGTTTATTTTAGACAGAGTTTAAATAGGCTCAATCAGAAGACATCATCTAAAGACTGAGTTCTATTTAGAGTGCAAACAAACCCTAGAGGCAAAAGATACTTTTTACTTTTCTCTGGGGTGCAAACTGTCCCTGAAAAAAATAGCAAATTCTTTGGACTGAATTCCTGTACTATTTAAAAGCATGCCAAGAAAGTAAAAGCAAACAAAGCTGAAGATTAAAAATGGGGATATAGAAAAGTGGAGCGCTGGTAAGTCAGGGTTGTTTCAGGGAGAAAGATCAGTGATGATAATGAGTGTTGGGTTTGGTGAAGAATCCAAATACAAAAAAAAAAAAAAATCGAAATACAGAACCCATAGGAAAACTTAGGTGGCTTAAAATTGATCAAATAGGTCAGGCTTTCTAAACTGTGATCAGCACAGAAACCTGGAAGTGTTTACTTTGCTTCCTCTTTCTGCAGCTGTCTGGGATAAGCAATCTAGAAATATTTCCAACTATGGACTGGATTACAAGGAAACTCTGAAGCAATGCTTCCACATCTGTGCTGACCCCATCAGCAAGGCAGAATGGGGACCCGGTCACATCAGATGCTCAATCCGGTCCTGTGAAAGGCGAGGTTAAGAGAAATAAACCCCACAACCCCTTGTTTGCAGAAAGTGCTAAGATGATAACAGAAGAAATGCTCTCAGCATCACCTGTAACAATGCTCTCAGCATCATCTGTAACTACAATTACCATCCATTGAACCCAACTATGTGCCCAACACTATGCTAAGCACTTTAGTTGTTATTTAATGTACTCATTTGAAATAAGTCCTGTTATTACCCCATTATAGAGATAAGGGTATAAAGCACAAAGAGGTGAAACAACTTTCCCATGGCCATTGCAGATGTTGAGCCCAACAATCCCAAACTAGTCATCTTGGAACTGCAGGAGGTGATTGCTTCCTTCCAAAGATAACATTTTCCACTCTGGGATGAAAGAGATACTTCTTGCAACATTTACCCCACTGTTCACACTGCCAACTGTAACATTTCTGTATTTGAAAGACTATGTGAAACAAAATTAATTCTGTCCCCTAAAATGGAGCTAGAGCTGGATAAGGATAAGGTTGAGAAAGTTTTACCAAAAGCCAAATAAATTAAGGATAAATATGTGGACAGAGGCAGAAGCCCTCAGATAAGGAATGATAGGAATCAGCACCACAGTTCAAATACAAGCAGAGGCAATGGGCTTCATCCTGGTGAAGGGGTGCCAGAGGGAGATTTGAAGAGGAGGATGGCACAGGCTACCTTCAGAATTACACTGAGTTCCTTGTCAAGCTAATTGGTTGCAATCACTGGCCTAAAAATAACAGACATGCCACATCTCCAGAACTTTGGAAATACACTGGTAAGTAAGATTTTCTTTTTAAAGCCATGTTCCTGCAGTAGCAAATGTCTGCAGAAGAATGGAGTCTGATAGTCTAGAAGCCTCACCCCCTGGACCTTCAATTGGCCAATGCTGCATGTGCATGAGGCTTGCCCAGCTTCACCGAAGACAAGGAGCTGGCTTGGAGCTGGACCATCACAGCTTGCTTCATCCTCCCAGAGACCTCCAAGCTTGAGGAGAATGAAAATCAGTGACTCCTCACAGATGGTGGAAAATCCCTCTACTGGGGAAAGCAAAATCAAAGGTCCAACAACTGCCCTTTGCTCTTTATTAGACTGTCTATAGCCTTAAATCAGGATTTTTATCTTCAATCAAACCTGGACAGTTGTCTCTTACATAATATCTGGGGTTACCATTGCAAAAAACTGTATAGCCAAGCTTCTTTCTCTATTTCTGGACTGACAAGGTAGATGTGAGAAGTGATATAATTACTAACCATGAAAATGTAGTTAAAGAACTTTATTTTATCTAAAATCCATTTGTTGCTGTCCGTGTATTTAGAAGTCACGATGAATATTCTGTGACCTGATATTCTTGGGACCTGACATAGATCTCTCTTTGAAATGAAAACAGAAATTACTCTGTTTAACAGAAATTCTGAAAACAGAATTAACACAAAACATTGATGTCGACTTTAAAAGTTTTAAAGTGAGTTTCAACTACTGTTAGCAGATACCTTACAAATCCATGACTAGATGTACGTTCATATAATATAAGCTGAGTCTGCAAGTTCAAAATTAAAGTTTTAAGGGTGAAACAGTGGCATTCAAATTCTGTTCAAATGGAATTTTCCCATTGTGAATCTTCTTCATTTATTTCATAACTTGAGTTTATTTCAATGGTGGCAATTAGAATTTTTTCAAAATAGAGTCTACCTTTATCTCTGTAACAGACATACAGAATATTTCATCTGTACAAAACTCAACTACCCTGAAATCTTAGGGAGAGAGGAGCTGGCTCAAGACCAGAAACAAAATTAAAGAGGCCTTCACCAGTTCATGGACTAAAGCTCATGCCCTTGATTCAAGTGGCAACTCAGAACCTGCTTTAACCTCTGACTTTTTAGTCTAAACTTGCAGGCTAAAAACCATATTAAAAAAAGAGGAGGTTCAAAGATACAAATAAAAAAATAAATAAATTATTAAAAAAAGAGAGGAGGTTAGTGGTACATAGTGACAGTTCATCAGCGATGAAAGAGGCAAACAAACCAAGAACCAAGAAACAACAAATAAATGAAGTATAATAGATATTTGACAATTTACTGCGGGGACAACACCCCTATAACCATCATTACATTTCAGTCAGTTTTCAGGATGATGATCTTGAGTCATCAAAGAAGCTAAGTTAGGTTCAGAACACTCTCTAAAGAGGGGAGAGGGGCCTCCCTGGTGGCGCAAGGGGTTTAGATGCAGCACTTTGAGGCTATCCACAGCCACTGCAGCACAAGTTCGATCCCTGCCAGGGAGGTGACCCACATGGCACCACAGATCTCTCCTGTCCCGCCCACTGCTCCCCTCAGCAGTGTATTTCAGTCAATCTGCCTGTTCTGCGCACCCCACGCTGTCTCTGGTAAATCCTCTTACCCCCATGCCCCTAGCCTACACCCCTGTTCCTGTATGAATAAATAAATAAATCTTTAAAAAAAATAGAGGAGAGAAATGTTTAGTCAAACAGAAAATTAGGCTATCCTGAATCATTCATTCCTCAAATCTTTTTTGAGTGTATTTACATGGCAGGTCTTGGGGACACACATTCTAAGACAGCAGTTCCTGCTCTCAAGAACCTTATGTTCTTTTTTTTTTTTTAAATAATAAATTTTATTTTTGTATTCCCCCATACAACTGCACATGCCCCATTCTGACCCCAATCCCTCCCCTCCCGGCCCCCACCCCCCAAAAAGTGTCTCTGGTTCATAGTTTTTTGTTGATTTTGATTTTCACTTTCTTATAGTTATTCATTTTCCTGGTCCCTTATTTAAGTTTTCTAGATTCCTGCTATGAGTGAGACCATCCGGTATTTTTCTTTTTCTTTCTGGCTTATTTCGCTGAGCATGATCCCTTCCAGCGCCATCCATGTTGCTGCAAATTGCATGTGTTTATCTTTTTTGAATGCTGAGTAATATTCCATGGTATATATGTACCACAACTTCTTGATCCAGTTATCTATTTTTGGGCATTTGGGCTGTTTCCAAAGCTTAGCTATTGTAAATAGTGCTGCTATAAACATAGGGGTGCAGGTGTTCTTTGGAATTGATGTTTCTGTGTCCCATAAGAACCTTATGTTCTAAGTGAGAGGTTTCAAAGTGTGGTCAAAAAAAAAAAAACAAAAACAAAAAAACCCTGGGGAACCCATGAGATCCTTCTGGTGAAACTTTGAGGTCAAAGCTATTTTATAAGTAATACTAAGATGATATCTTCCCCCACTGTGTTGGCATTTGCACTTCTGGTGCAAAAGTAATGGTGAGCAAAATTGCTGGTTCCTTAGCATAAACCAAGAAAGTGGTACCAAATATACTTGCAGTCATTGAAATAGTCAGTTATGTGCACAGGAAAAAAAAAATCAGCTTTGCAACAGCATGTCCTTGATAAGACAGGAAAAATGATTAATGTTTTATCAGTTTTCAACATACATCTTTTTAATATTCTGTCATGAAATGGCAGGTATGCATGAAGCACTTTTGCTGCATATTGAAGTGCAATTGTTGTAAAGGAAAAATACCTGTGTGGTTTGAGGGGCAAGCTAAAGTAGCCACTTTTGTCATGGAACACAATTTTTACTGGAAAGAACAATTGCCAGACACACTGTGGTTATTCAAACTGGACACTTGGTAGACATTTTATAAAAAATGAACAAAGTGAGTCTGTCACTTTTAGGAAAACAACCGACAGTATTTGTTGCCAGTAATACAATTGGAGGTTTCAAATGAAACTTTGATTCTGCAAAAGAAAAACAAACAAAACTTGAACTTATAGCTTCCCAATATGGAAGACGTCTCTGATGAGAATAATGAGACTTCTCTGGTGAGAATGATGGTGATATTAACTAATTTGATAGATCTACAACATGATCCAGGAATTCCACTTGTGGATATCTAGCTGAAGACTATGAAAACATTAATTTGAAAGGATATATGCGTTCTTATGCTCATTATTACACTATTTACAACAGCCAACATATGGAAACAGCCTAATTGTCCATCAGTGGATGAATGGATGAAGAAGATGTGGTATATATACTTGGAATATGACTCAACTATAAAGAAAGATGAAATGTTGCCATTTTCAGGAAAATATGGATGGAATTGGAGGGGATTATGCTAAGTGAAGTAAGATAGAAGGAAAAAGACAAATACCAAATGATTTCATTCATATATGGGATCTAAGAAATAAAACAAAACAAATCCTTAAAAGTCTGAAAGCAGAACTGAGGTTGGGAGAGATGGGGTCTTAATATTTTAAATGAAACAATAAAAATTTTAAGAATTTCCCAATTTAATTACTAATACAGTAAATATCAATAAATATTACCCACATATGCAAAAATTCCTCAGGGTCTTCAATAATTTGAAGAGCACAAAACGTCATGAGACTTACAAGTTTGAGAACATCTCTGTTCTAAAAAGACACAGATTTTCTAGGTAAGTAATACTATCCTACAATACTAAGGGCTTTGGTATGAAGACATGCAAGAGAACAGTCATCTAGCCAAGTCTTGGAGAGCCAGGGATGGCTTCCTGGAGAAGCTTGTCTCTAAGCTAGAACTTAATGGATGAAAAGCTAGCATATAAAGAGGGATGGAATGTTCAAGAAAGAAGGAAGAACATATGCAAAGTTCCAAAGGAAAGAGAATGTTTCATTCATGAAAATAAAAGTATGGGAGAGCTTGAGAGTAGTTTACGACGACCTAGGTGATCTGATTATGAAATTACTTCTTATAAAGTAATAAATATGTGCTGTGAAGGATTAAAAATGGACTCTTGTCTAATGTGTACATAATTATAACAAGGAGTAAAAAGAGGGACATGGTCCCCATATTACTTACTGTAAATATTATAGAAAAGTTTAAAAGATCCACATTAATAAGTTGTCACAAATATGTAATTAGAAGTTATAACCTATATCCCGTGATATCTTTAAAGTTAGGCCAAAATATACACTATCTTTACAATTTTTTAATATTCGAAAGAATTCTAATAAGATGTTTGAAGTCTGATTTGAATCTGAAACAATACAAGTTTAAGTCTAAAACCTTCTTTATAAATATTCTATTTTCACCCAAATGGGTGACAGTTAATCCATGATTTCAGGTCACGTCTAACCATGTTTTTCTCCAAAGGTGACACACATCGTAATGTGGGCCTCTCTACATCTTCATAGTCTCTCTCATGTTTGCCACAGGATCATGGTTCCTGTTGTTCCATTTATTTTCTGTTTCGCCAGTGTATTCCTACTTCACTCATAAAAACCTTTACATTAGGTGCCCAGCAACCTCTGCCAGGCATGTGGAGTGGCAGCAAGGTTGGCAGCACCTGGAAGAGCAGGCCAGGCCACCAGCAATTCTAAGGGGCATTATAACATTCAAAGCCCCTGGCTTATTCCCTGAGTATTCATGAGTTGGAGCAGAGCTTGGAGAGTGATTTTTCTCTTTTTGGTAGTTCAAAAGAAACAGGAACATAATTTCTGGCTCAGAGGTTAGGCCTAAAATGACTGGTCCCTTGGAACAGAAAGCCACCCACAGTCGCGTGACTGCAATCTTTGAATGGCGGACTGCTGTTAAGCACAAAAGAATTAAGACTTACTGTTTGGAAAATATGGCCATGGTCATATTGCTGCATTTCCCAAACCTTGTCTGAGGGGTCCTATTTAATTTAGAAGTGTTGTTGTTAGGGTACTCCAGAGAATATTTTGCCAGGGACCAAGTTTATGAACTTATGTTTGTGGGTCAGAATGCCGTGCTTTACCAACATGCTTTTAGCATCAGATGCTGTTGGTTTGTTGTATCTTTTATGGTTTCTGAGAATTCCAAAGAACAAAATAATACAAACATGGGTGTAGCATATCTTACAGTCTATTACTTTATCTTACACATGATCGAAAGTGAAAAGCAGCAGCAGAAATATGTCAAAGTAATAAAACTAATTGGAAACTGAAATCAAAGCTGAACTGTGGACATTGTCTATACCTAAAAGGCTTTAAAATACACTGTGACACCTGGTGAGTATACAGTAAATGCTAAATGAGTGAATGAATGTGTGACTGAACTCCATGCCTTAGAAATGATAGGGAGTCACATTTTCCAACAAGGAAATCAAGACACGATGAGGATAGGTAGTTTGTCCAAGTACACACCACTCATTAGTGGCTAGAAACTTGGTTGATTAACCTCTATGCAATGCTTTAACATGTTAGTGAAGTGTTTTGGAGATCATTGTATGTTTAGGTAGTGTGCCATTGCTCCATCAAACGTGTTGAGTGAATATTTATAATTATTTTTGAGGACAGGAGGAAATCAGATATACAAATATTGATCTAACTTCCTCTCTGTCAATACTTACTTACTGGAATCATCTCATTGGTGACAGGGAGAGAAGTGGTGGATTAAAACTCAAGGAAGCATGTGTGATGCACAGGCCAGAGAGTGCCCTCGAGAGACAGTGACCCCAGTGGCGCCGTGATCCCCCTCCACCCGCTGTCCACTACTTCATGCTGTCGAGATGAAAGTAAAATGCCTTTCCAGGCCAAACTGGAACCTTCCTTAACAATTACCCTTTGCTTTGCTTTGGTTTGTTTTTCATCCAAATGATCAATATATTTTGAGGTTTCAAATATCTAAAAGAGTGAACTTTTTATATTTATCACAGGAGGGTTTAAATGGTTGAGAAATGGCAATTTAGTCATATTTTCTCAAGGTTGTAATAATATCTTTTAGTGATAGTCATAATAACCTTCCTGTGCTGGTTTTACATTCTGGGAAATGGAAGCAAGGGAATTAAGAGAGACAATGTTTCTCAAGCCTGCTACAAAGTGAGACAGTTCTGCCGCCTGGTCGCAGGGAACTGTTCTCAGTCTGGCCCTTATCCCATGCTCCTTTGCTTCTGGCAGGTTCTCCACACTTTGAACCACCAGTGGGAATTTTCTCATGTCATGTCCACGGATGGGCATGTTGGGACGTGTAAGGGCCTTCAAGATACCACCCGTTCCACACTGAATCTGTGCTACCTCACAATTCTTCTAGCTGCATTTTGTCATTTTGAATCTTTCTTCTCCTCTAAAGAATGCTTGAAATGTCCTTTCTCCCCTTTTCATGGTTTTGTATGTCTGCACTTATCTGGAAAGTGAGCACTATGAGGAGAGGGACCTAACCTTTCATTGTTTCATCTTCAGGAATGACAACAGTGCCTGGCACGTGGCAAATGCTTGTTAAATGTGTTGAGCGAATGAATGCACGAGTGTCCAAATAGGTGGACACTAGCTGGTTGTGTCCTGATACCGCAATTTGGAAAACTTTCCTTTCGTCTGGTCATCTGTAGATGATTTCTGTTTTTCCTATCACTTTCTAAACGTTTTATCCATCTCTGAAGTGACTAATCTATCAATCACTAAATCATTCTAAAAAGAACCAAGCTCCTTTTAGAAATGGCAAAACTTGAAATATCATCTAATGGGAAATCAAATACCTGCTGACCATGGTATTTGAGGGAAATTGCCCAGTTTTCTAAAGGGCAACTTTGATCATATCACTGTTTTAAATCCCACTGTTTTCTGATGTTCTTGCCCAGCTCACAGTCGATTTTAAGGGTGAATACCATGTACCCTGACTGTACTGAGTGGGAAGGGCAAAGATGAGAAATACCAAGTCAGGCAGGATCATGAGCCATCCCAATTCTTTGGTCTGTTCCTAGCCCATTTCCCCCCAAATCCAGCTCATAATACGGGGCAGGACCAGGGCACAGCCATCCAGAACACCAGGCGACATGGGAGCTTCCCAGAAGGAATTACCTAAGGCGATATCTCTTCCAGAGTATCTACCCACCTCTGTTCATTTTCTGTTGCTATTGTAACAAATTACCGGAAATGTAGTGACTTAGAACAAAATTTATTTTATTACAATTTTAGGGCTTCGGAGTTCTAAAATGGTTGTGTCAGCAGAGTTTTATTCCTTCTGAAGGCTCAAGGGGAGAATACACCTCCTTCCTTTTTCCATTTTCTAGAGGCCACCCACATTCCACCTACCTAGTTCTTATGCCCCATATTCAAAGAAAGCAGTGTACTTTCAACCCCCCACCTCTCTCTCTCTCTTCCGCTTTCTTCCATCATTACATCTCCTCTAACTCAGACACTCCTGTCTCATAAGGAACTTCGTGATTACACTAGGCACAGATAACCTAGGCTAATCTCCCCATTTAAAAATTGAATTATTTCACTTAATCACACCTGCAAAGTATCTTTTGCCAGGTAAAGTTCCATGTTCACATAGTCAAGTGATTTTGGAGGGGACCATTTTTCTGCCTACCACACCAGCCCATCTGCTTCCCTCCTGATAGCCTCCTAAAGCAGCCTTTGGCTGCTCCTCTCTCCCAAGCACACTCACAGGCTGCAGGAGGCTTCTGTGCCAATTGCTTTTTGGAGTTTTCCTGGTCTTCTTGCTGGATGTCCCTGCTTCTTCCTCCACAATCCTCCAGCAACATGGACTCTTTTGGGGCATCCTGTTCTGCTGCCTTATACCAAGGTATGTATTTGCAACAGTTACTTTCCTCACTAACTTGAGCTGGTAGCCAAGGCCCTGCACCCTCCCAAGCTTAGAGCAGTGTCACTGACTGCAGGTGTGCAGCTCTGGCTGCTTAGTGCATGGCAGGACATGGGAGCCACTTCTCCCTGGGCTGGTGCCATCTAGATGTTTCCCCAGAGTTGCAGACAGCACCCCTCACCCCATCCCAGGTCATCTCTGCAAGGTGAATGAGGGCCTCTCTGATAGTCAGCTGGATGGACACCACACAATACGTTTCCCCTGGGCTGCCAGTGACCTAGGAAGGGAGCCTGTGTTTACATCTGCCCTTCCCACCTTGCACAAGCTGGGTGCTTGTTGCTGCTTTCTCTTATTTGCTGTTTTCTGTGGCAGTGACTGCTTGTCTGCAGTGCCAGCTGAGAAACTCCGTCTCCAAGCTGGCTTGGTTATTTCCACTATAATTCTCTCCCCCTCAGGATGCCATCCTCTGCATATGTCAGTATGACTCACTAGGCTCTTGTACTGGTAAGAGCCTGAGCTTAATGAAAAAGCACAGGCCCAGAGTGGCCCCAAAGTAAAAACTGTTAAATTTCCAGACACAATGTGAAGCTTTGGGCTGGGACTGATGTGGATTAAAGGACAGGATGGGTGAGGAAATAAAAATATGAAATCAAACTTTCTGCTCTGATACATTTCAAAGGCAATTGGCAAGAGGGACCTCCCTGGTGGCACAAGGGGTTAAGACACAGCCTGTGAATCTGTCCACAGCACTCTCTGCAGCACGAGTTCGATCCCTGGGCTGATCCCCAGCCCACCAGGGTGCAACCTACATAGAGCAGCAGACCTCTCCTGACTTACCCAATGCTCCCCTCAGCAGTGTACTTCGGTTGATCTGCCTGTTCTGTTCCCCACTCTGTCTCTGGTGAATCCTCTCACCCCCCCATACCTCTGGCCTGTACCCCAGCTCTTGTATGCATAAATAAATTTTTAAAAAAATCAGTTGGTAAGAAAGATAAGTCACCAAGTCATTACAGAATTCTGTGAAATTTTCTATCAGCAAAGTGCTGTGAAGGTGGGGAAAAAATAAGTGGATCTGTATCTCACATTCTCTATCCAGATAAATCCAAAATATTATAAATGAAGTCCTAAAAGTACTAGAAAAAAACCCTGGGAGAATTTTTCTTATATAATCTGAAAATGGCAAAGTTCTTTTAAAACATAACAATGGACTCATAGACCATCAACGGAATAAAAGTTACATCAATCTGTATTTGAAATAACCCCTATGGCAAAATCTATGCCAAAAAACAAATGCCAGACTGAGAAAAATAATTGTAAATCATGTTAAAGAAAAAGCAAATTTCCCCAGTGTATAAGGAACATATACAGATCAAGATGAAAAATGGACAAACAATAAAAACAGACAGTTCATGGAAAAAGGAAACGCAGGTGGACCTTACACATAGGGGGAAAAAAAGTATATCTTACTTATAAGAGAAATGCAACTAAAATCACAAAGCTATATTTTTTTACTTAAAAAGTGGCAACAATCAAAATGTTTGAAGCCACTTACATTGTGAGGACTACAGGTTGCTCATTCCCACTACCAGAAAGTAGAAGTTTCCTATGAAACCCTTTGTAAGTCAAAATGGCATGAAATGAAGAAGCAATTACCTTTATGGGAATATTTTTTATTTTATTTTATTTTTTTTTATTTTTTTTATTTTTTTTTATTTTTTTATAGAGGCATGCTTATTTATTTATTTGTTTGTTTGTTTGTTTTTGTTTATACATGCACTGGGTACAGTCAGAAGCACGGGAGGGTGAGAGAATTCACCAGAACCAGAGCAGGGAGCAGAACAGGCAGAAGGACTGAAGTACACTGCTGAGGGGAGCAGCGGGAGGCCGGAGAGGTCTGCGCGCCATGTGGGACCCTCCTCCGGTGGCCGGGGAGCAGCCGGGGGATCGAACCGGCGCCGCAGACGCTGCAGGCAGCTTCGCCAGCTTCGCAACCCAGTGCTCAACCGCTGCGCCACCGGGGAGGCCCTATGGGAATATTTTTAAGCATTCTGAGATGCTCAAAAGAACCCATCAAAATATAACAACACAGAAAAGCTAAAATAACATGAATATATTGTAAAAGTGGCAGTGATATAGTAAACGCACAGGCCATATAAAGTAGAAATAATCTATGTAAGATTGTGCACTTTCATCATTGGGAACATGAGGAACACACCGGAAGGTGGTGCTGATAGTGTGTTGGGGAGGACACAGTCCATGGGAGGAGAGGAGAGTGGGGTGTAGGAGAGGGAGGGGGCTAACATTATGTAACATCTCATGGCTTTCTGAATCCATCAGGACAGGCAGGTTACTAAAATCTACACTTGGTCTTGCCTCAGTGTCAAAAGTCCAGGATTGTCATCTGCTGTGACGGATGTGGAAGGCTTAAAATAAGACGTTATGCTTAACTTCTTACCTCATGCATTCCTATTATTCCACTTTATGTAGATACTCAAAACATGCTGTAAATCTGCCCTCTCAAGATTCCTTTCTGCAGTCATTACAGCATTGCCCATCATAAGTCTCACAAAAGTGCTTCACGTTCAGTTCCTAGTGCACTTCACTTTGGGATCGTTTGCTGTCGTCTTAGTTTTTGATTTGTATCTTCTCCCCTTGCAATCACATCAGCTTGTCATCTGTTTCTTGGTCCTGGGATGCCAACACCTCTTCAACATCAACTTCCGCAGACCCACTGTCCCCAGCCAAAGCCATTGTTGCTGTGCTGATTTCTGTTGTGTTGGTTCATAGGCTTTAAATTCATTCACTGCTTCAGGACAGTTTGCTCCAAATGCCATGTCTCATGAAGGCTGTTTCCTACTGAGAGTATCTCCAAGGTTGGTGATTGTCAATTTTATATTGTAGTCTTTCCAGATTGCTCATAAAGATACTTCCCAATTGCCCCTCTGCCAATTGCATTTACAATAAAACAGAACACATTTTGTGTAAAGCAAGCCTTAATTGTGACTATTAGGCTTTGGTCACTCTGCTGCAGCAACAATGGTGTTGCTGGCTCTATGACTCCTGGCTGCAAAACAAATGCTGATGCTATTTTCCCTTTTCATCTTCTGTTGTAAAAGTGAAAACCCCCTTCAGATTTCTTTCAGTTTATGAAAACAGATACAAAGGTAGGTCTTTCATAAAAGTGAAGTGGCAAACTCAGAATTTTGAAAAGTGGGGATATCTGTATTTCTGGTAGAAGTACACACTGGTACAATACCGATAAGAGGTAAATTTTAAATATATATCCAAATTTTAAGCATGCGTATTCAGTTGTACTAGGAATTTATCCCATGGATAGCCTGTAGCCTAAGGGAAATGTCATCTATAGAATCTGATTGCAGTACTGCTTATATTAGCAAATGATTGGAAGTAATCATCAATAAGGAATGATAACAAATAGAAGAGAAATAATTATATTTACAAGCAGTGGGATTCTATGCATTGGTCAAAAAGAATAAGGATGCTTTTATGGAAATATTTCAAAGACACACTGAGTGACAGAAGCAGGTGCAGCACTGTGTTTAGTGAGGTGCATTTGTGCATAAAAGAAGGGAGGAGCAGACATTTAACTATTTTCAGAAATAAGCACTGATTTCTTACCAGATGTTTTTACTCACGGTTTTCTCATGTAGAATGTCCTTTCTCCGTTTCTGCCTATAGAAACAAAAATTATTCTTCCAAAACTATGTCAAGGATTTATTTTTCTATATACATTTATTGATCTCCTGGAATACTCTCAATTGAATAAAACTGTGAGGAGAACAGTTTTAAGGTTTCAGGTTAGGGATCCTTTCTAAGCTAGAAAACCCCAAATACTTTATAAAGAAGATTGGTTTGACTGTACAAGAAATTTAATATTTCATATGGTCAAAAACACTATCAATGGACTTACACACAATACCTAACAGACTGAATACAATATGATGATGACAAAGGCTTATCCAGATTATAAAGAGTCCTTATAAATCAATAAAAATATCACCAATTTTCCTACGGGGAAAAGAGGCAAATTTTGAAGACAAAAGCAGTTAGTTAAAAAGAAAGAGAGTTAAAGCAAACAAAAAGATGCTCAATTTTAAATAGTATTTTTCTCCTTTTGATGAACAAAAACTGAAATGATTTAATTTTTTAAATGTGGGAGGAAATGAGCAATGATATGATGGTATAAATAGTGAAACTCTTTTTGCAGAGTAATTTGGCAGAAATCATTAAGTGTTATTATTATGTATTACCTTCAACCTGTCTATTCTGACTTCTACATGTCTGTGCTGAGATGCATACTATGCATATAGAAACACTTTTAAGCATGGTCATCGCAACATTATTTGTACCAGAAAAAAGCAAAGACTTGGTAAAGGACTATCAATAGGAAAAAGTGTGCATGAACTGTGGTAAATCCATTCTCTGGGATACTGCAAATTAACTTAAAAAATAAGGTAGATTTTTACATAGTTGTATGAAAGAGATATCCAAAGGGAAAATGCCTTTGAAGTACAGTATGTAAAAGGGAAAAATTCTGTATAGAAATATACATATGAGGGTATGTATGTGTGCAAATACACACAGTGTATATAGGTATGTGTACAGAACATACATAGGAAATGTATTTGTGTGCATGTATACGTAAATAATGATTATTACCTTTAGAGTAGAATTCTATGTGGGGAAGGAGGAATTTCATCTCGGTGACCGTCAATTTACATAAGGTTTTATTTTATTTTGCTTTCTGTTGAAAGGGGGTGGTGGTAAAACCCAGTTCACACATCTAGGAGAAGGGATTGAATCTCAGTTGTCTCTCATTTGATATGTTTTCAAGTGTTCCACCAAAGAAAAGGGGCATTTTCTGAGTCAAAAATGATTAAATAGAAATCCATATGAGACATTTTCCTCTGGCTATGAAGGAAACCACAGAATTTTCAGAAACTTCCCTTTTACAACTAATCTAAATAACCATCATTGAAGGTGAGACCCACTTCCCTTTTACAACTAATCTAAATGACCATCATTGAAGGTGAGACCCACTCACTGGCGTTGAGAGGCATTGAGAATAACTGCACCCACCATGACATTGCATATAGGTAAATGTTTTTAAAATCTCTTCTAACACCCCATATCATGTATAATTTTTACCTAATTTTTTCTTTTTTTCCTTCCTCAGACACTGTTAATTTTCAACAGCTAATTTGGAAAGAAAGGACTAACTAATGTTGAGTAAAGAAAGACTATTTCTTGGCCCTTACATGATATATTGTTGCTTAAATTATATTCTAGAATCATTTTAATTTTAAATAACACACAATATTAAAATTTCATTTCATGTGAAATTTACACTAGTCTTTTAGATCTTTTTTATTCCTTTTCCCAATTAACACACTTGTTGTTCTTTGTTTCCTTTATTTGCTTTAATTCCTCTAGCATGGAGGAAGAGTATTATACAGGAAAGGACATGGATGTTGAAGCCTAACATATCTTAGTGTTCTTAGGTTTTCAGTGATTTGGAGCAAACTGTCTAACTTGCATGCATGTCAGTTTTTCATCTGTCAAGTAGCAATAATAATAACTCAATGCAAAAGAAGAACTCACAATGACATTATACAATATTATGAAGTGAGTGATCATGAAAATACCACATATCAAAATGTGTAGAGTGAAGACAGCTAAGGCACAAATTAGAGAGACATGTATAGCCTTAATTGCCTATATTAGAAAAGAAAGAAAACTGAAAATCAATTACCTTAGCCTCTCAAAAGCTCAAGTAGTAGGAAAATAAAACCCACAGAAATTAGGAGTGAATTAGTATATGTAAGAAAATAATCAATGAAAAATTATACACAAACAATAGAAAACCATCAGTAATATTCAATGTATTTTTTGGTGAAGACTGACAAAATTTATTGGCAAAACTGTATAGGAAAAAGACAGAAAATACAAATTATACAGATCAGACATGAAAATGAGACAATACAGAACTTAAAACCATCAAAATTATGAATAAAAATGCCGATTTCTTGAGAAGTTTGTGGGAATTCACTGAAGCAATGTACTTAAAGGAACTAGCAATGTAACATGACTTACAGAAGGTATTCATGTGGCCACTAGTACACTTTTAATGGGAACCTACTCTCTGTTCGGGGCACTAGGAATCCTCAGGAGAGCTGGGGGATGGACTGGGTGTAGGTAACTGTGAGTGTGAGAGTTACAGACAGACATGGCCCTGGCCTCCATAGAGCATAGTGGAGAGTGGTAAAATTAGATTTAATTTTTATATATAAATGTAAAATTACAATTATGACAAGTACTGCAAAAAAAGAAAGTGGGACAAAGAGCTAAAAGATTGTATGTAAGGTTAACTGTCCTAGGGAGGAAGGTTGGACAGGGCATCCTTAAGGAAGGATAGCTGAAATGCTCCCTGCAGGACAACAGACCTTAACGAGGTGAAGTTAACTATTGATAGTTTGTGCTCTTGGCATGGGAAAAGAGAAAATGTCCTAAGTTTGGAAGAAGCAAGGCCTGACATATGGTCAGTGCAGCTGAAGTCCAAGTGGAGGTGGGGTAATATGACCAGAAGAAAAAAGACAATTTTCCATGTGGTATGAAGCATGGATTGGATGAAAGTCCCAGCGCATGTTCTGTTCAGTGACTATTCTGCTGCACAGGATGGACAATAGTTATAAATGCTACTTATAATATCAGAGAAAATGGAAATAACTCGATAATGTTAACCAATAGGGGAGTAGTTTAGTAAATTATAGTAAATAAAGATAATGGGTTGCTATTCCACAGTAAAAAAGAATGAGGAATGTTAAAATATGCTATTAATGTATTTTTCTCCAGGATATACTGTTGAGCAAAAAAAAGCAACATAGGAAAACTGTGTATCTATGCTGTTTATATGCTGTTGTTTCTCTGAAAGAGGCATGAGAGGTATATGTATCTCTCTCTCTCTCTCTCTATATATATATATGTATGTATATATATATATATATATGTCAATGGAAATGACTGTAAGTAATATTTTCAATGATGCAAAAATACTAATCACCTTTGGAGGATGTTATTGGATGAACTAATTATTTTTGAAAATATGTAAATAAAGAAAAAGAATTGTATGTTTATCGTTTCTTTTGTAGCTAGGTGAACCAAGTGACAATAATATTTCTTCAAACAGAAGTTTTCTAACTTTCAAATGAAGAAAGAATATTATTGTTTCCAACCCTTAATGAATTTAATGGATATGATAATGATCATCCATGCCTTGATCTCAAAACAAGGTCTTTCCACTGAAAGAACATAGTATCATCCACGATGTATACTTGTAAAAAACAAACAAAAATACCCCTGTAGTTTAGACCTAACTACTGTTATACAGAAAATTCTAGATATAGACCATATTAAATAACACAATGGGGATGCAATCCGCAAAATTCAGACATTTGAAACTGCAGAGCAAATGTTTCTACAGTTTCCCAAAGAGTTGCAAGAGTGGGGGGGGGGGGTGGGGGGAGAGGCAGAGTAGGAACTTAGATTATAAAAAACTTAACACATCTCAATCAATTAATATGGAGCTCATTTAGATCTTGATTTAAACAAATAAACAAGCTGTAAAAATTATTTGAATGGGGTAATGGGTGCAAAGAGGTTTCTTATACTATTCTCTCTACTTTTAAAAAAGTTTGAAATTTCCCTTAGCAAAATGTTAAAGAATAATAATAACAAGAAAACACATCTAACTTGTTGAATGCTTATTAGATATAAGACGTTATTTAAACACTCATGCTGTGAGGAAGGTGAGAAATGAGGAAATCATAAGGTTTAACCATTAGATGGTTAAGCATCTTGCTCAAAGTCACACAGTTAATAAATTATGGTATGGGTTTCAAAACCAGACAATGTGATTTCAACAACCCAATTTCTAATCCATACTCTGCCTCTCAAGATGATGGTATCACCACTAGAGTGGTGATACTGGAGAGAAGGGGATGAATTGAAGACACACTTAGGAGGTATAATTGACCTAACTCCACAGTGAATTGCATCTAGAACTAAGGGTCAGGAAGGAGTCCAAGATACCCGCCTATAAGATTTCTGGCTTATATTATAGGATAGATGGGGATATTATTCACTCAAATAGGAAAAGTAAAAAAAGATCAGGTATGGAGGGCAAAGAGGATTTGGGTCTGAAGCATGTTGAGATTGAAGTGCCTTGGGGACTACCAGGTGATGTCAAGTGACAGTAGGCAATGCAGACATTCCTGTTCATTTTCCCTTTCTTCTTCCTCCTTAGAAGTGTGTCTTTTTTTTTTTTTTTTTCAGATGAAGATGTTTGGGGCAAGGGGTCTACTTTTCTAGTTTGCTTTGTCACTTAATTCTTTTTGCAGAAATGTTGGTAGTTTTATCTGATATTACCTGAAATTTTATAAGGATGTTTTCACTCCATTGTCTTGAGAAAGTGGGAGAAAACAGGTCAATTTATCAGCCATGCCTTAAGTGCCTCCTATGTTCCAATCACTATTTTTAGGTACTGATACTTTATATCCTATACTGTATACAATTACTTGCACAGTTGTAAAGGTATTATCCCTTCCGTTATACAGTTGAAGAGACTGAAGATCAAAAAGAATAAATCATTTGGCCCAAAGTTACAAGCTACACCGTAGCAGTCAACATTTCTAGTCTATGTTCTCCCATTTTATCTGTTTTTCAAAGTGTGGGTGGTGACTTAGGTGGTTCACCATCATGGCATTTAGTTGCACTGACTCACACAGTAAGAAGCTCTTCTGTTGTTATTTTCATCCAATCTTCTGTTATGACATGGAGAACAGCTCTGTTAGGTGCTAGTATACCTTTAACACCGTTCTAAACACTTGCTAATCTTCTAGCTTAATTTAGGGTACACTTCAGGCTCAAAGACTTCAGTAAATGGCAGGAATTTAATCACACTGTTATTTTCATTGTTTATTCTTAAGGATACTCTCTATGTACAATTGATATTAGTGTTTCCATTTATACATCAATAAAGAATTTCATAAAAAGTTAAAGAAACAGAGCTAAAGAATACTAAGACATAAATGAAAGTAACAGCGTTTCAGAGAAAATGAGGAAAAAGTCACTAGATGAAGCTGGGTTCCAATGGCTGACCTTTGGAAAACAGTGCTTATCCTATCTTCCCCACGTTAAGGGTGTTGGTGTTAGCCTCACCTTTCTACAATAATCAAATGCCTTCTCTTCACCAAGAAAGATGTCCTGTTGCCATGTCACTTGGGAACTTTTTGTCACTGTTTACCAATGAATGCAATTCTCCAAGTGCCATGGGCCAGACATCTTTATTCCCCATTAATCAGACTGGCAGGTAGGATAGGGCTCTTGCCTTTGGCTGCCCACCATGTCGCCCATGTCAGGGATTCAGGAAAGAGCTACAGAGTACATTCCTGATAAGTCATGGTGGTGAACAGCTAAGCCAGTGGGCTATTTTGGAAATCTTAACATATTCAAGTGATTAGTTTTTATTAATGTATTCCAGTATTAAAAATATTGATTACTCTAATGTCTACCTAGTCCTCTCCCCTTTGCATCTAGTCCTCCAGTCTTTTATGATGATTTGCACATTTTGTTTCTTCATCACTGCCACCCCTTTCCTGGAACAGAATGTTTGTAGGGAAATGGCTGTAGGTGGGCTGCTTTTAAACATTTTTATGAGTTCCCCTAAACATACACAAAAGCAATAAAAATTCCCCATGCTACATATATTTTAAAAGACATCATAGTCACATAAAATAATTTTGCTCATGTGTTCCCCAAGGTATTGAAAATTACAGTATAGTCACTGTAATCCTACTGGGTAGAGACAGAATCTTCTCTTTATTCTTTGTTATGCCTGATACTATCTGTTCAGCACATTATTAAGGAAAGAAATCTGTATCTAGGATAATGCATCTGTATTCTCCTCATTTCCCATAAGCGCCACAAAGCCAGTACTTTTGACCATTGGGCTTTGCAGAACGGGGTCCAAAGTCTGCACAGAAGGCTTAGGTTTTGCATTTTTGATGTATTCCTTAAGTAAAGGTGGTAAACGTCTCCCTAAATTCACAAGGTCAAAGAAAGACAGGTTCATCTTCCTGGGCGGGGTACCCTCAGTAGCAGATCTGCTGTAGCGATCATGTCTCCTGAGAACCTCGCTTCTTCCAAGACCAGGCAGCAGGCAATGGCCTGACTTGTGCACCTCAGGCAAGGTAAACAACCCCACTCTGATAAAAAGGACACCCACCCCATTCTGCACGAGTGAGGATTTACAGCGGGTAGTGCGTGTTTGCAGGCTGTCGATGGGGACTATTTTCCCCTTCACCGCAGCAGCACAATCCTTAGGGTCCCCCAGCCCCTTGACTCGCAGCCCTGCCCAGACCATTGTCCGTACACCTCGTCCCTCCAGCTTCCGGGCCGCGGGCGAGATGATTTGCTGCAGATGACATCAGCTCTGGGCCAACGGCTGCAAGAGCGAAGGCAGCCACCGCGTGAGGCTGTGCCGGGTGGTCCTCTCCTCCTCCTCCCGAGCTCCCAGCCTAGTCCCCTTATAAAAGCGCCGACGCCTCCCCGCCCTCTCTCACTCCCCGCTCCTCTCCGCCGCGCGCACTTGGAGACCGGCGGGGGGAGGCGGCGCGCGGCGCCGGGAGGGGGGGACGCAGGGGGCGGAGCGGAGACGGCACCTTCGGAGATAATCCTTTCTCCTGCCGCAGAGGAGAGCGGCGGCCGAGCGGGGCACTTCGCGGAGGCTTAGAGGGCCGGCAGGATGGCGACCGTGGTGGTGGAAGCCGCCGAGCCGGAGCCGTCCGACAGCATCGCCAACCCGGTGGCGTCCACCTCGCCCAGCCTGTCGCACCGCTTCCTCGACAGCAAGTTCTACCTGCTGGTGGTCGTCGGGGAGATCGTGACCGAGGAGCACCTGCGGCGCGCCATCGGCAACATCGAGCTCGGTAAGAGGCCCTGAGCCCCCAGGGGACGCGCTGGGGGGGGGGGAGACGCGCAAAAGCGACCCCGCCCAGGGCGCGGCGGCCCCCCTCTTTCTCCCGCGCCCCGCACCCCGCACCCACACCTCTTGCTGATTTTGCCGCACTCCGTCCGGACTTTTCTGTTCTGGGCTAATTTCGGAGAATAATACGATTTACTAGATTGGAGACCCCGGAGGAGACTCGCTTCTAACCTCGAGGGATCTGTCACCAAGCGGGGTCCTCAGATCCGTGCTGGTCACAGCCTCGCCCGCTAAATGAGACGCAGGTGTCAGAGGAGCAAAGGTCGTAATAAAGCCGCAACCGCAGGAAGCACTGAGGGGTGGTGGGGGTGGGGGAGGACCTGATGCAACCTTTCAGCTCCCTCTTCTCCCCGCAAAATACTGGCGCCCACCTCCCCACCCTCGCCGGCTGACCCGGGACTGAAACGCAGTGTTGCGTGGTCCGCGTGGGGCTCCTCCTCAGTCCCCGACAAGTGCCTTTTCTGGTTTACAACCTCCCGATCTTTCTTCTTTCCTCGGAATGACTAGGCTAGTCCTCGGGCCACGCCCGCTCCCCCCCACCCCCTAGGACGCAGAGATGGAGAACCGCCCGCGCTCGGTTCCCAGACGGCGTCCGCCTCGTTACCGCCCTTGGGGCCTTGGCTGCGCTTTCTGGAAGGACAATGGAACCCCCAAGTTGCGGGGTGGGGCTTTCTTTTAAAAGTCTCAGCCTCGGGAGGAATGGCTTGGGAAAGGCGGGGGGTGGGCGGGTAGGGGCAGCGCCTCGCCCGCTGCGCTCATCTGGAGCGCAAGGGCCGAATAGCGGTTCTGCGGGCGCCCTGGGCGGGGCCGCGAGGGTCCGGCGGGAGCAGCCTGGGGCGCGCGGACCGGCCGGCTCGGCTTCCCCACCCGGGTGCCACAGTGCCCCCGCACGCCCGCCCGCCGCACCTGCCCCCCTCACTGCGGCGCCCCTATTGGGGCCCAGTGTACGCTCCGCCGTGGCCTCGGGTTTGGGGGGGCCGCACGTCTCCACCTCTCCTTGTGCCCGGCTTTGTTGCGCACGAAGTCCCCCGGTGGGCGGCTCTGGCCTGTGCCTTTCCCTTTATCCCCGGCGTGCCAGCCCGCCCCGTGCCCCTGACAGAGGTCGCCGGGCCCCTCCGCAGCCCCAGGCTGCGCTCTGGTCTCGTCGGGCATCGCCGGCGCGGCTCAGCCCGGAGACACCGGCTGGTGGGCGTGGTGAGTCCGCACTGCGGTCTCTACGGCAGCCCGAGGCGGACAAAGGGCGTTCACGGAGCCGCCTTTCCCGCGCCCACCCCGACCCCCAAGTAGAAGGCGAAAGGAAAACCTTATTTTGGATGAAAAACACACAGACAGACAGACAGACAGACAGACACCCCCCCCCCCCAAAAAAAGGCCAACAACGCCTGTCTTCTCTCACTGCGTTTGGAAACGACCACTTGTCCCTAGAACAAAAGGCTGTAGGGTGGGGACTGGAGTTGTAGACCTGGTTCTTTTGTTTAACTTTAAAGCACTGATTTTCCTTTTCAGCTGAAATAAAACGTGAATAGGAAGCAGTTATTTTATACGTAAAAATTCAAGAAATAGAGGTTTCAGTAGTGAAATGCCAACAACCCTTTATTATAAAACTAGAGGCCTTTAACCTGATCTGTCCTAATTTAGTTTGCACGTTTTCTCCTTGGAAAATTTCACACGTATTGACTTTGGGTGTGGCTGCTGTAAGAATCAATGACTTTGGATTTTTTTTTTTTTTAAATGTGTTATTTGTTAGCACCGTTGCCAGGGAATTCATAAAACACTAGGAGGTGCTTTTGTATCTATAAAATTCTCATACCCATACCCGATGGTCCCCGAAAGGGACCATCACCCCCATTTTAGAGATGGGGGCGCAGAGAACTGGGAAGGATAAGGCGACCAGTTCAAGGTCACACCACTCGTAAGTGACAGAAGCGCCAGCACTGCAGCATCACTGGCTTTCTGGCCCTGTCACGATGTTAGTGCAGGACAGGCTAAGATGAGGGGGACATCAGACACAGCAATTTTCAGAGCTTGCCTTTGTACAGACATCCATTTGTGGGCAGCGCCCCATGCAGGGAGCTGTTCAGCAGTCACCTTCACCCATGATTATCTTCCTGCTTTGTTACTCTGCTGATCATCCTTTTAGCTCTCCATTCCTCAGGGGGTTTATTCAAGCTGCTTCTGATTCACGATAAAATGGATGCATCCTAGTAATGCTGTGAAGTGCTCTCTGTCTTTATACTACTAACATTTAGTGGAGAAGTTCAGATTTTTTTTTCTTTTTTACAATTACAAAAAAAAATTACTGAAATATTACATAGAAAGGAAAAGGCACTAATGAGAGATGAAGAGCTTGGTCAATTTTCACAAAATGAACATAACCTGTGTCCCCCTGATTAAGAAACAGACATTACTAGAATCCCAGAAACCCTCTCATGTTTACTTGTCTATCACTATGCCTTCCTGATTTTTAATTCCCTAATTTGGTCAGGTTTCTGCACAGATCTCCGAAATGGCTGTATTGATCCCATTAAGAATCAGCCTAGTGAGTAAGCAGAGCCATTTCCTTATACACAGTAACAGATGTTGCCTTTTCCTCTGGAGATTGCTCTCCTGGGTCCTGGGGTCTCTGATCCAGCTCTAGCTGCAGGACCTTTCAGTGCTAAGTGAAAATACCACTCCCTAGCTTTTCAGACCATCTGAGATAGGAGTTAGCAACAGGGTCGGCCAGCTGAGTTTCCCTAAGCCTGACCTGCTGCCACCTTGGCCTTCAGGTCTCATCTGGGCCTCCCCCAGAGGTCACTCTGGTATCACTGCTGTTGTTGCTGGTGCCCATGGGCCATTTTGTGTGAAGCAAGATGGAGATGCTCTAGGGGGTTGGCTCTGATTGCAGCGCTGGGAAAGCAGCTCATCATCTATTATTCTTGCTTCCCTCCCTTCTTAACTGAAATTCTGTGGCTTTGGAGACCCTGGTGACTTGAATTTTTGCAATCCAAATACTGAGGGCTCTTTGGGAAGCCTAGAAAATAAATCTGTAGGAAGATGGTGGCACAGCAGTATATTTACATGCCTGACATGTTCCAGTATGGATGCTTAATAAATGCTTCTTGAAACCAAGGAAGAATGATGGTCATTTGTTTTCTTGACTGTCTTCCCAAAACATCATGTAAGGTTTGGTCATTATACTCAAGTTTGAAGCAACAGTCTTTCCTTTTGCTTTATTTAGTTAGTTATACAGGACTTGATGTGAAACCACTATTGCTGCCTGCCATCTGCTACTCCTTGGTATCTGCTCTGTCCCTTCCTATTTAACTCTTAATGTGAACTTGACAGCCATTCCTTTTTCTTTTTTTTTTTTTTTTCAAGGAGAGTTGCACCTTCTCCCATTTATTTTGGAACATGGATTACAGCCATTCATGCTTTGCAAATGGAATTCTAAACTGTTGTGAAAGAAGTTTTCATGGCTTTATTTTTCTTAAAAAACATCTAATGAATACTAAGTGTCAGTCTGATGCTTTCAGTGACTATTTAAGAGTATTCACTGTCCTCTCCTTAACATTGGAAATCAGCAGGATCTGTTCATCAAAGATGGGGGTGTGTAATATCTCTTGCCCTGGATTTTTAGACAAGTTTAGCTGATTACATTATAACTTTCTAATCTCACTTTGTTGAATGCCTTCAGTCTAAGATGGGTATAAGAACCTAGGAAAGAATTGGGGGTTAGTTTTCATCAGGGGGGGAAAAAACCAACAAAATGGTGGGAGTTAAAAGAAATGTTGGATAGTGTTAAAAAATATCAAATTCATCTTTATTTTTCAAAGTCAAAAGACAGATGGATTTCTGCTTGCACTGCTTAATTGGCATTATCTACTGAGGGTTCTGTGATCCATGCTGAAATACAAGCCAGTCCCCAGACTTAAGGTCATTGAATTGCTGATTCATTGTTAATCTTCTCTAAGGATTTACTTAAAAAAAAAATCTAATATTTATAACAATGAATAAGTGATTAGAAATCACTTCTTTTGTTTGTTTCTACTGTAAGATGCAACCCCAAAACCTAAATTATTTATCATTGATGCTTTGAAGTGATGAGCCATGTATGTAAGGTACTTGTTTTACACAAAGCTATATATTTTGAATGCATCAAGTTGTTTGCTTATCAAAAAGGAATAAAAAGCAAATTGTAGGTTGTTGTTAGGTCAAGGGAAAAAAGAAGAATTCTTTCTTCTCTGAGAAATAAAGCCATCTTGAATTTCACATTTCCTTTGTTTTAATTCTGTTTCTTTATAGTTTTAATCTCACTTCAGATCTCTTTTTAGCCTAGTTTAACAAATAGTCTTATAGGTATAGCTTAACCATTTAGGTACTTGCAAAAAATTTTCAAAAGCCTGTTTTTCAGAGGGACCAAATGAAGCACATAGAAGAAAATCAATTTGTCAAAGATTCAAATAACTGCCAGTAGAACCTATGTGCCATTTCAACAAGCAATGCACGGTCATGTCTCTGCTTCCTTCTACCTACTGACTCTCTTAGGAATATAGATTTTAGCCTTTAGAGAGGAGGTGCTTTTATTTTTCATTATTGGTTTCCTTACACTATCCTGCAAAATGCTTGCTTGAGCTTAGTGAGCCATCGCCTGTAGACAGTAGGGATCCTACCTCTTCGTTCCTGATCTTCCTGTGATGACACCCCCACTTCTCTCCTTGTCCATCTGTAAATTTCACGTGCACTGTAGGCTCCTCCTTATGCGCTGCTACTCCCTGGGATCAAAAGCCTGAGATGGAAAGATCCTTTGTTAACCATTTGCTGGAAAAACTGGGAACAGACAGAGATACTACCTATTTCCATGGCTAGGCAACAGTCCTGATGAGGCAGGAGACCTCTCGGGATGCCGAGGGGGTTGAAAACTGGAAATTCATTTCCTCTAACTGATGATGTTGTTCTGCCCCCACCTGGGTGAGACAGTCTCCATAGAGTATTGGGGAAGCAAAGCCTTAGGGTGACGGTTGATGAACATATATGTTGGGGGGATAGTGAGTAAAAGGAGTAATTTATCATGGCTTCTGTAGGCCCCATCAGAGAAAGCCTCTTCACAACTTCTTTACCAGCACCCTACCCCAGCCATGAACTCAGAGAGGGAAGAATGTGGGCAGGACCAAAGAAGATATTTTTTCTGTGGAGAGATACATAAGCCTACTAAATGCAATATGAACCTTATTGAGAAACACCAATTTCCTTACTGATAATCATCCAGTCGAAGGTACAACGTAGTTACAAAGTATTTTATTTCTAAAATTGGTACAGAAAGTGACTTAGTTCCAAAACCCTCCTTTCCAACTTAAATAACCCCTAAGGGCATTGTAACCTTTATTTTATAAGTGTTAGTAGTGATTATGCATTGTTAAGAAATAATTTGGCTGGAAATTGCTCTCTTGAAACGAGAACCCTAAGACTTTCATTTCATTAGGTGCATAAAAATGAGAAACAATATTTTTTATCAGCTGTTTATTAGTGTGATTTAAAAATTACTAATTTTTTTTACTGTTCTGTACTTCTTCCATTGCTGAATTATAAGTCATACATTCAGGAATTTATGAAATATAAAGCAAACATTAATTGCATGTGTCATGACAGGTTAATTGAAGCCACGGGACAATGGCAAGCAGCAATGAAAGAGCCAGTCTAAGAGTAACCCCCAATGAAGACATTCAAATGTTGTAGCAATTTGGGCATTCTTTAGAACAAAGGCAGAGAATTGTATGAGTTGGATTTAATACTCATGTCTCGTTATTAACTTATTGACCCAATTTGACAAGCCAGAAGACGAAGTGAAGCTTAGACCTGGAGCACAGAGAATCCAGGCAACAATTACCAATTAAGCAGCTCAGATAGGAGCTGGGTGATTTTTCACAATAGACGAGTATATCATGGGTATGTTGAGGTAAAATATTCTAATGAATTCACATCTCTCAACTTGTCAAGCTTTCTGTGAAACAAAAAAGAATCCATTTATCATTTCTGCAGTAAAAAGATCCACAAAATCTCAACATGCCTTTCTTGTTAAAATTTAAATACTCCATTAGCACAAATACAAACTGAGGCTGTTAATGTTTCCAGAGAGACTCATAAAATTCTCCCTTATAATTTAGCTTCTGCTTAGGAGTGTTAAGTTTTCCACACCTGAATTCTTTGCATAGATTCTATGAGAAATTTCTGCCTCTATTTAGAGTTCATAGATCTATTTGAAAATAGTCTTCATAGATGAAAAGGTGCTTGGAGTATATAATCTGAAATTTTTTTTTAAAGATTTATTTATTTATGCATTCAAGAGCTAGGATACAGGCCAGAGATCCGGGGGGTGAGAGGATTCACCAGAGACAGAATGGGGAACAGAATAGGCAGACTGACTGAAACACTGCTGAGGGGAGCATCAGGTGAGTCAGGAGAGGTCTGCTGCGCCATGTGGGTAGCTACCTGCCCCCCCCCCCCAGGGAATCGAACTCGTGCTGCAGTGGCTGCGGATAGCTTCGTAGGTTGTGTCTTAACCCCTTGCTCCACCAGGGAAGCCTCCTTAGACGTTTTAAAAAGTAAAAAGTTGCCACATTTCTTTTCTTCTGCATAAGAAAATTCAACACAACTAACAATTGTGAATAAAGAGTGTCCTGCCAAGCTAATGAGGTAAAATAATGCCTGGGAGCACAGACAGGTCAGGTTTTGAAGGTTGAGATCCAACCTTCTTATCAAAGATCACACAAAATTTGGAATGATAGCCTGGGGTGAGAAGCCAAGGTAAAAACTGGGATGAGTAGAGAAAAGAAATCATACATGCACACAAAATGCACATGCACATTGCAACAACGTCGATTTAAACCAAAGACCAGGACTTGGATACCAGATCCCCATCTCTGGCTTCCTCACCTGCATCCTGCAATTTCTTGCCATCTACAAGTGAACCTTGGGGTCTGGTGGCCGCTTAACTGCTGCAGAACTCACCATCTTCCTGTCCCTTCTACTCCCTCCCTGGAGTAAAGCCTGTCATTTTCCTAATAACTGTTTTCTTTTGCTCTTTGAGGAAAGCTGCATTTATGTTATATGAAGGGCAGAAGTTCAGTCCACACTGCTCGTTATCCCTCCCTTGTGGCCTGGGGGTAGACCTTCCCAGCCCTCCCATTTTGTGGGCATCCACTTTGAGTCACTAAGCTCTTTGGAAAAGGAGTTTCCACATCCTCCCTTAAAGCCTGAGCAATATTATAGTGATGTTTTCCAAACCATACTGAAATGATTAACTAGCAGTTTCTCAACTGTCTTCCTTTTCCCCCCTCAGGAATCCGATCATGGGACACAAACCTGATAGAATGCAATTTGGACCAAGAACTGAAACTTTTTGTATCTCGACACTCTGCGAGATTCTCTCCTGAAGTCCCAGGTGAGGCTTTGGTTCAGTATTAATCACCCCAGATTTTGAAAGAATGAAGACCAGGCCAATGGCTGGAGAGGTTTGCCTAGGACTTGAAGAAGACTTTTTATTGCTAAAGGGGTCTTTGTATTTGTTATTATCAACTAGGTTAACTAGAAGCTATTTTTAAGAAAGTCAAGAGAGTTATCACTATGTGAGTTATCTTTCTTGTGGATATTTAGACATTTTAAAATTCTGGGGTAATTTTTTGTTTGCTTTTGCTATCTTACTATACTCCGACTTTAAAGGACTGCAAAGTATTAAATGTTAATTTTACTAAAATGAAGTTATGAATATAAATTGGGTGTCCACAGAACCTCAAAATCCTTCTTTCCCAAGAAAAGGAAATAGCTACATTTAAAAATGAAATATTCATCATCATGTTGTTGCATTATCCCTCTTTTTTCTTACTGTGGATAAAAAGTCTGAAATTCCCAAATGCTGTTAAATAGCTTTTCTTTCAGAGATGAGAAAGAACGCTACAGAATAATTAAAGGTAAGGACATTAAAGTTTGACCTGTGTGAAGATGCTCCTGTTGACCAGCCCCCTTAGTGGGGACCTACTTTGATGGGAGCCTCTAGGCCCCCGTCATGAGCTACACCCCCCATGGATGTCGTCAGATTCACCCAACTCATCCTTCCTTTATGGGCCAGTGACTCTTGTTTCTTCCAGTTGGTCACACTTGGAGATTATGAGACAGAGCTTCTGGCCCGTAAAGATTCCAGACATGGGGTATGTTTCTCAAAGTATCTGCCATTGATACATCGTAGACACTCCTTTCTTTTTATTTCTTGAAAGTCATTTAAATTTCATGTAAAATAGAGTTAAGAAAAACTTTTTTTCTGTCTACTTGATTTTATTGTATGATGGCTAATTTTGTTGGCATTGGTATAAAAATCAGGAATGGGGTTCAGCCCTTTTGGACTGACTACATCATATTTATTCCATTAGCTTCATGCACACAGAGATTTGAAACCACTTATAGAGTGCCAGCGCCCTCATGGATCATGCTTGCCTGAAACAATATGCCTGTATTAGTGAGGAGATAGGGCCTGTGTGTCTCAGGGAGCTCTGTGGTACTGGATATTAACTCAGGTAGAGGCTGACCAAGCCACTATACAGTAAAAAGTAGCATTTTTCTCCACTGGAGATGCAAGGCAGGTCACTTACCCACACTAATAGTGACTGCCCTTATCTGTAAGGAAAAAACCCCTCCTTGGTGCACCCCATTTCTTCTCTTTAATTTTGATATTAGAATAAAATCTCATCCATTTCCATTTTTCATGAACAGCTGCTTTCAAGCACAGAATTGATCAAATCTACTAAGAAAAAAAATTAGGAAGAATTCATCTATTAAAAGTGAAACTTGCTGCAAAGTCGCGTGAAAAATTGGCTCCAAAAAATCACTTTGCGTTAAGAGTGATTCAGCAACTGTCAGGAAGCACATGATTTGCTGAAGTAAAATGTATTTTGTTGTATTTCTATGTCATGTATGGCTTCCATAGCTTTTAAAATCATCTTTCACACACACAAAATGAAGGGAATAGCCATCCCTAACATTCATGTCTCAAGATATAAAATTGAGCTTTTATTGTTTCTCTGTAGATTGTTCTGACTTTCTTACTATGACTGTGAGCTTGCTTTTTCTTTTTTGTAAATGAATCACATGAATCCCATTTTGTTCATTCATACTTGATTGACTTTATAGAATAATGACTCGCAAAAATGAAAGACTTTAAGAATTGCTGACAAACGAATTGTTTTAGAAAAAGATCCAGACTACTCTTGTGAACTAGGAAGCCCCACCCCCCCCAACTGCCACTTGAGTTTTGCTTCTACTTTTGCTTCCCCTTTTCCTACTGTCAGGTATAGTAAGCACTGGTTACTTACTAAATTGTGCCAGTGCTGGGCTAGATGTTGTGTCTAGAGATTGCCTCTGGGCACACAGCAACCCTTCTATGCTTGCCAGCTCCAGAGAGAATGGCCATTATGACCTTCCCCTCTCAAACTTATGAGTGCAGTGTCTAGGACTGCGCCTTCCCTCTGGGGACTGACATCTAGAATGAAGTCTTTGGAGAGATGGGGAGCAATCAAAGTGACATGGAGATGTTTAACCCAGAGTACAGTGAATGATAAAAGCACATGTCAGATTAAGTTTCAGGTAAGTAAGTGTGTGTTAGAGAGAAGGGGTGCTGTGTAAGAGGACACCAATGCAAAATTGGGGTGAGTAGACCTCAGGATGATCACTGGCTTTGGGCCCAAGGAAACTTTTAGCTTTCCATGAACACACAGGCAAGATTTTAGGGGAAAAATTGTAGTCTTTTTTTTTTAAGATTTATTTATTTATGCATACAGGAGTTAGGGTACAGGCCAGAGGTGCAGGAGGAGGGGAATAAGAGGATTCACCAGAGACAGAGTGGGGAACAGAACAGGCAGACTGACTGAAATACACTGCTGAGGGGAGCAGCGGGCGAATCAGGAGAGGTCTGGGGATTGCTTCATAGTGCTGTGCTTAACCCCTTGCGCCACTAGGTTGGCGCTGTGTGTCTGTTTTTAAGTGGGTCCAAGTATAGTGGTTTCTTCTGTACTCACTGAAATTCTATAGAAGCTAACGTGTATAGCAGAGGTCCCCTAAAATGGAGGTGGCTGAGCCTCCGCACTTAGAATCTCAAGATTCTAAGTTAATTTAGAGTCAAGGAACAAGATGAAGGGTAGATTCCCTAAAATAAATAAGTAAATAAATCCATTCATTCAGTACAAAGAAACAAGCAAACTCACTTAGATAGTATACATGGTGTGCCAGGCTCCATGGGCCAGAGAGTGGGAGGGCAGACCCTCTTGCAGGAGGAGGCAGTGCATAGCCCTACTTACAAGGTAGCAGAAACTTCAGCACCTGGTATCAGATCCAGCCAGTTTTTGCTTTACTTTGTTTTTTAGATTAGCAGAATGGCAGTAAAATACTCATTGTCTTCCCTGATACAAGTAGATTAGTGCTAGGGTTGCTTTCATATATGTTTTATATTATTATATTGTTATACCTTTGTTAGTGTTTTAAGAATTGGGAATTGGTTTTAAAAGACTGGTGATATCCTTAAATGCAGCTAACACGTCATGGAGGCAGCACAGCCAGACTCTAGTAAGTTTTCCCCTGTACTCATTCTTAAATAGGTTTTTGAGATTCTATTTGGTGATTTCTGCAGGTCTCATTCAAGTGCACTCTGAAAGTGTTAGTCATTTTGAACCAGTATCCTTGAAGCGAGAACCAGAAATATGAGTGCTTTCTTTGCACGAGGGAGGGGAAGGTGTAGTACAGGTATGAATGGTAAGGCACATATTCATCTCCCTAGAATGTGAGCCCAGGATTGCTGAGCCTCCTCAACCTCCGGCATACTACAGCTCTTAGAATGCCAGTCACCTGGGACCATATGATTCTCTTGAACCTGTTGAAGGGTTGACTCACCTAAGATCATTCAGCACACATCTTCTGTGTGCCCATTTGCCCTGATGTAAAACCATTCCTGGCCCCATCTAAGCTGGGCTTAAGCCAGCCCAGCCCAGCCCTCTCTCACAAACACTCACCAGTCATTGAAGTATACAAGTTCAACACAGGAGTCTTTTCAAAGGAACACAATAGTCTCATCATGTTTCCATCTATTGATGAATTCAAATACTATCATAAATTTGTATTTATATATTATAGCATGTTCTTGTACCTTACGCATTTGAATGAGAATCATTTCTGTAAGTATTACCATAGGGAGTAGAGCTAGCTTACTATGCAGTACAGAATTTCTCTATTTCTGTTTACTTCCTTACCTCATGAAATTTAAATCTATCCATAGAACAATAGAGAATGCTATCTCTCCAGGTTTAGGAAAGACTCAGTGATTATCAGTGTTAGACATCATTTCAAAACCACAAACAAATATATGAACCATTCTCAAGATAAAGAACATCAGCCTGAAAATCAATTCCAATTTTCTTTTTTTCCTGTTATTTTATCTGCCTATTAAAATAGTTAAATTTTTTGATGACCTAATTTTCACCATTATCACAGTATCCTGAAGCCAAGCTGCTTGTGTTTTGTGCCTAACCGTGACATTTATCTGCTGTTAGATCTTAGGCAAGTTACCGAACCGTCTGTGCTTTAGTTTAGTTTAGTTTAGTTTAGTATTTGTTTGTAAAATGAGGATGGTCTCTTCTACCTCATAGAATTCTCATGAGGACCAAAGGAATGAGTGCTTGTAAAGATCCTAAAACAGCGCTTGTCACATGGGAAAACCACAAATGTAAGCCAGTATTAATATTGTCTTTCTTTTTGAAAGTCTATTTGACTTGTGTATTTGGTGGCTATTATTATCTATGGCTTTGGATACAGGTGGCCTTGCTTTTTTGTAATAATTAAAAAGTTTGTGTTAGAGATGTTTCTTAGAGAAACAGTTGCCTCAACATTATCAGAATATTGATAGCTGCTGGCAATGTGTAGGGGGCAGCAGCATTCTGTGAGCTCAGGAAGGTCCTTTGGGCGTGAAAGCAAAAAGGAGACAATGTATGAAGGTGCTAGAATCGCAGACCCTGAAGGCAGAGTTGTAGACCATTTGCAAAATGGTTTTGTTGGTGCCCATGTGATGATGCTTTTGTGGGTGAGATCACTTGCTCTCTTGCTGTGATAATCCATTCTAGGGTAACATCTTCTCCACTCACTTCTCTCTTTACTTTCTCCATTCAGCAAGGCAGGAGAGTCTACCAGTTTTAAGAAACCAGGATTCCCTGTGGTTTATTTTCTTAGTCGACTGAATAAAATAGTCAGATTTTGGCGTATTTACATTTTGTCTAGTTTTGTGACTCCTAGATCACATTCATAAAAATGTTCAGACAATGTGACTGATTCTGTAATGTGTATGTATATGGGCGGTTCTGTTTAAGAACTCCTGCCTTTTCCTTCAAAGATAAACAAACCGCAGCTGAGCATCGTGAGATTTGTGCTACTCAGCTGCTAAAAATATCTTGCCTCAGCATTGGTGTTTGATGGAGAATTAAAATCAAGCCTTTTGAATTTAAGGCATGTGAATCCTCTACTCCCTTTGACATTAATGAGGCAAGGTTTTATAATATTTGCCAGTAGAATGATAAGAAAAGGCTAACATGCACTTAAAGAGGTCTAAGACTATCTGTAGCCATCTTCTTTCTGTCTAGACTTGCATGTTTAGTCTGTCTTTGTACAGAATTATAGCCTAATTGCACGTGCCTACACTGCAGCCGCTGCTCTATGGCGGGGAATAATGAATGTGTTTGCGGTCCTGTCCCAACTTTTAAACAGCACAACACACAAATATATGTTCACTTGCATTTAAGAGGCTGACGTAACCCTCTAGGAACCCGTGGTTTCAGAGGGAAAGCAGATCCTGTATCCTCCTGTTTTGTCTCTTGGGTACACATAGGGAGAGGCACTTGCCCCCATGCGCATGCTGTTGGGGGGCAGGGGGATCTGTTCTGATTGCATCATCACCCAAGCTTCTGGAAGGAATCCTGCCATCAGAAGATGACGACGAGTAGCCTTATTTTTGTACGAGTAGCCTTACGAGTAGCCTTATTTTTGCTGAAGTAACAAGACCTCTGTTTTTAACATCCATGGAGTTTTCTACTATCGGCCTCGGCCTCCCATTTTAATGCAAATCACTTGCCTTTTCTCCCACTCACCCTTAGCCTTCTAAGCCCAGTGGTGGTGAGCAGAGGATCAGCACCCCTTAGATGCACCCCAGTGCTTCCTTTCACCCTTAGCAGCCCCAGCAGCAAACTGCCAGGTCGTTGCTAACCCATCTACATTCCTTTCAGACGGTGAAAGAATCCAATTTTGCAAGAAGAAACAGAATTCTGTAGTGTATAGAATACAAGGCATAATTCTTGTGAGATTTCCATTTTTGCTTAATTGTGGCATTTGGGGATTGTTTATATCCATAGATCCTCAGTGTGATTTCTTTCTGGTGCAGGTGTGACCAACAGAAAGGAGTAAAACGGGGTTTCATTGCCATGTTCAGTTGCCTTCATTCCTCAGGGTCGTTAATGATGGTTTATTCAGACCACCCGAGAAATACCTATTCATCTCACTTTTTCTTTAGAGTAAAAAGGATGTTTTACTTTGCCAAGTGTAATGGCTCTCAAGCGGTTCCTAATGGGCACTGTGGAACCACTCAACTTAGATAGGCACGGGCAGGAAGGTAGCAGAAAATTAGCTGCCTGGGTCCTGTACCCATTTGGGGGAATGTCAGTAACCCCACCATTAAATCCGACTAAGTGCATTCCAGAACATCTGCTAACACTGCTAACCCAAAACAGCATTTCTTGCTGAATGTTAAGTGCTGTTGTCTTCATTTCCAGAGGCCAAGGAGAGTCCGTGGTGTTTGTTAGTAGATTTGTCGTCCTTGTTGTTTGTTTGTTCAGAGCATGCAACATCAGCTGGCAACTGCCATCCTGCTTCTGGGGTTTCTCTCCAGGGCATTTTGTTTAGCATCCATGAAAACGTGCTGGGAGTACTATGGAAGATGAGGAAGAAAGCATCACAGATTCCCTTTAATAAAAGTCAAGTAATATTTTTGAGTGTCTATTAATGAACAAGGAATTGTAAAGGGATTTATGGAGGAGTAAGGTATCCCCACTGCTTATGATTTAGTCAGAAAAAATGAGTCATTCACAGCTTTAAAAAAAAAAAAACATGAACAAAGAGTGTTTTCTCAATTTACAAACTGTGTGTGTATGAGAGCGAGCGAGACAAAGGCAAAGGACACAGACACACACACAGAGGGGGGTGGGTAGATTTACTCAAATTCCTAAAGAAGACAAGGGTGAGAATGCACATCATAACAGGCCTTGCATTTTTCTTGTTCAACCACAGATTTAGTCACAATGACAAAGGTTACCCAGGTACCAGCACCCCCACCCCCAGCCCCAGCCCAGGCCTAATTAAACGCTACCCAGGCAACGATCAAGTATCCCCAAACATCATACTCCAGGGCTTATGCCTTTTGTTTGCTCAGCTCTGGTCTGAGGGTTATTTCTATTGCCTGTGAAGTCAGATTTCCTTGGTCCTAGAGAAAAGGAGTAAGTAAGAAGTGCCCCCTGGGGAAGTACACTTGAAAATGGACCACAGGGAAAAGAGAAATTAACATAAATACAAGACAAAAATAATGCTATTTTAATAGACTGTTCCAGCCTATGTTAAAAACTTGCACGTACTTTGGGCTGGAGAGATCATTGCTTGTAGAAAATGCAACAAACCATTCTACACATGATTTACAAATAAAAGTATCTAATTAAAAGCAGAGGTGACAAGCCCAGGGAAGGTGGTGTTCTACCGGATGTGGCTTCTCTCTGCACTTGTATCACATCTCGTTATAAGGACCCAAACTGAGGTTGCTTTGAACAATTGCCTTTTGGAGTTCATTGCCTGAAGTGTTAAGATAAAATATGAACATCTTGAGCACTGCGTTGGTCTTTCTTTGGTAATCAGGTTTTCCTTGGAGAGTGTGAGTGAAAAGAACTACCTTTGAGCATTTTGGGTCAAAGTCACGGAGTCCCTGTTTGCGTGTCACATGGATAGTCTGGGAGAAGAACAGCTGGTCCCCCGATGGAGCACCCCATTTTTAATGCAACTTGCCCCAAAGACATTGCTCCAAAGAGAAGTTGCTTTTTTCGTTCCTGAAATGTCAGTCAGTGAAAATGTCCTATTTGGGAGACATTAACCTGATACCAGTAAGACTAGAGATGGAATAAATTCTGCAACTCAGGCCAACCACCCGCTCTGGTTGCAGAACTCCTAAGTCATTTTGAGCAATAATTCGCTACTCTGAACTCTTGCCTGGAAGTTTTGGCATGTGTGAAAGACCAGGAAACAGGGGTGAGCCTGCTCATGGGACTTACCCCCTTTTTAATAGAACTCAGTGCCTGTTTAGGATGCAGCAACCTCTTTTTTTTTTCTGGAATTCCTATAAGTCTCAAAGCGCAAATGCTCAGAGTTTTTTGCTGATGCAATTAAGAAGGAAATGGTGTTCATGGTGGAAGTCTCAGGGGTCCCCACCAAATGCTTAACTGCTCTGTAGATAACTCAATATGGTGTATGTGTGTGCAGGCACAATGTTGGCTTAGGGAAGAGAGAGAGACTTTTATATTCTAATCCATTGGGGAAGAGATTATTTTCATATTATGTACTATATCTTTTTTGAAGGTGCCCCATTATCGACCAATCTGTCATTAAACATTTATGCAGTAGTTCCTAGAGTAAGACACAGTTCCAGTTCCCATCTCTGCAGGCCACAAGATGTGTAAATAATCCTAGCCCAAGGGTTATTTGCAATTGAGCGTGGAAATTAGACAACGGATTAGAACAAGTCAGTATAGAATGTGTCAAGAGAGAATTTTGCAGAAGGATCCTTTTGTAAATTCTGTTTTTTTAGACTATTAAAAATATGTATAAATGCATTAAAATATGCACTGAAATCACATCTATACAAATTGTGGCATAAATACAATAGATTCTAGTGCTGGATTCTCATTTTGATCTAGGAATTTCGGATGTAAACTCAAAGTATTCCCTTGTTTGGAGCTTTTAATTAAGCCCTTTAATTATGAAGAGATTGAATTGATAGTTTTAAGGATTCACTCTCTCTGAACACATGTGAGAACAAAACTGCTTAACTGAACTTACAGGCTTGGTTTCAAGACTGTCTTCATCTTTGAGTGCTGGAAAGTTGTCCACTGGCAGACTGAGGACACTTGGGAGAAATACATCTGAAGTGCTTTGTTCACTGCACTGAAACCAGACTGGACCCTGCAGAATGATGATTCAGCTCTTCTATGTCCTGGGAAGAAGGGAGGGGACGTCTGTGTCAGGACCGGCCTCTCCAGAGCGTCCTGGAAACCTTACCTAATGCAACCGCTCTTGGGGTATCTGACTGCACTATTGCCCATGTAGCCCTTTGAAAAGTAAAAATGATTTTCCTTTTCTTTAAAATAGAGGGATTAGACTAGATCGAAGTATATGAAATGTTCTGCCAACCACTAGTTCTGTAACACATTACCACATTGTCCTTAAATATATTAGGTGGGGTTGAAGGCAATAGAGTCCCTCACAGTAAAAAATCTGAGCTTAACTTTTTTTTTTCATTAATTTATTTATTTTCTTACATTGTGATTAATTTTTGGACATTTCTTGATTCCTTCCCTCAGGCCTCATCCCCACAGTTCCCCCACCATGAGTAGGGCTTTTTTTTTCCTTCTTACCTCTTAATTTTTTTTTTAATTTTTATATTCCCCATACAATTGCAACCCTGATTTTGATCCCAATGCCTCCCCCACCCCACCAAAGGGGTGTCTCTGGTTCATAGGTGTTTGTTGATTTTGATTTTTTTCTTTCTTATATTCTTCTTCCTGGTCCATATTTAGGTTTTCTAGATTCCTGTTGTGAGTGAGACCATCCGGTATTTTTCTTTTTCTTTCTGGCTTATTTCGCTGAGCATGATCCCTTCCAGCGCCATCCATGTTGCTGCAAATTGCGTGTGTTTATCTGTTTTGAATGCTGAGTAATATTCCATGGTGTATATGTACCCCATCTTCTTGATCCAGTCATCTATTTTTGGGCATTTGGGTTGTTTCCAAATGAGCTTAACTTTTGACTCCCCAAAACTTAACTACTAGCAGCCTGCTATTGACTGGAAGCCTTACCAATATAAACAATTAACACAGATTCTGTGTATTATATATATAATATATTATCTTCTTAAAATAAGCTACAGTAAAAAGTTATCAAGAAAATAATAATGAAAAGAAAATACATTCATTATACTATATTAATTAGTGCTGTAACTTTATGTCCTATGTCTATAAGAAAATTTGCATATAAATAGACCCACTCTATTCTAAATCTGTGTAGTTCAGGGTCAGCTTTAGAGAGTGGGAAAGAATTCCATGGAATAAGTATAGAAATTATAGTGTGCTGAATCTTATTTTTTTCTGGAGCCATTGTGTGTGTAACTGCATATAAATAAATATATTTAATCTTGTATAGCCATACAGTTCCTTAACCTATTTTTAATTTCAATTCTTGCATCACTCCCTTCCAGAAATCTATTGTAGAATTCTATAGAACATCTTTGAAGGAAAGGACAGACTAAATGGTCTCTGAATCCCTTCCACTTTTTATATGTATATATATATTTTTAAGATTTTTATTTTATTTATACAAGCACTGGGGTACAGGCCAGAGGCGCGGGAGGATGAGAGAATTCACCAGAGACAGAGCAGGGAACAGAATGGTCAGAAGGACGGAAATACACTGCTGAGGGAAGCAGCAGGCGAGACAGGAGAGGTCTGCCGTGCTATATGGGAATCTCCCTGGCCGGCCGAGAATCAAACCAGTAACCAGCGCTGCAGAGGCTGCAGACAGTTTTACAGCGCTGCACTCAAACCGTTGCACCACCGGGGAGGCACTCCACTTTTCATATTTTTTTGATTTGTTTTCTATTGTCGATTGCCTCCTTACTAAAAACTATAAAAGGGAATTTGTCCTAATTCTCTGTTTACTTAAAATGGTTTTTAATCCAGGTTTAAAAATATTTATGGGAGAATTTAGAAAATCTGATTGCCCCATCTGCTAGGGTTATTAATTTTAGGGCAAGATGCACAACTTTTTTTTTAATAAAGATTTATTCATTTATGCATACAAAAGTGGGGGTGCAGGCCAGAGGTGTGGGGGGTGAGTGGATTCACCAGAGACAGTGGGGAACAGGCAGACTGACTGAAGGACACTGCTAAGGGGAGCAGTGGGTGAGCCAGGAGAGGTCTGCTGTGCCACGTGGATAGCTTCGTAGGTTGTGTCTTAACCCCTTGCACCACCAGGGAGGCCCCAAGATGCACAACTTTATGACATGGAGGCTGATTTCCCAGTTTGGGAATTCTTGGCCCTTGGTTTTTCCCATCTGTCTTTAACCTTGCAGACAGACCAAACAAGAGACATCTTAATTGTATTTGCACAGTGCCAAACACCTGCATGGAAAATATTTCAAAAGTCAAATTCATGAATGTTTTATATACATAATGCCAAATAGGAAATAGCTGCATTTTTTCCCATTCAAATCAGTATTTCCACATTGATGATTGGTGCTGCATTAAGCCTCTAATTCACTATTCAGAGATCTTTGGAAAGAGACTGAAGGTGGAACTTCTTGAATTCAGATGGATCACCTGTAGGTTGAGTATGTAAAAAGTGCCAGGACCTCATTTGTTATGGATAATTGCAAGGGGCCTACATTTTAATAAGCATGATCAGCTGTGCATATCTTGTCATGTGAGCGATCAATTAGCACAGCATAATTAACAAGACAGTACATGCAGATATGAACACCCTTGGGAAACAAAGCTCAAATCAAATCATTACCGACAATGTACAGTTTGCATGCAGGTCATCGTTATCAAAAGCTATGATTATCAGAAGGAAAAGATTTTTTTAAAAGTAACATCATATGACTGGCCATTGGAATCTAATACCTTTAAGGTAACAATTTCAATTTGTTCTTTCCCTAACTTGACCCTGTTTGTAAAAAGTGTTTAATCCACTTACTACACCCTACCTGTAATATTATTTTTATAGCCAACTTGACAAGAGTGTTCTAAAACCTGAATGAAATAATGTCTACACAACAATAATAATAGTATTTCCTTGGATGCAAAAAATGGGTAAGCAAATATTTTAGTTATTAGAGTTACCAATAATTCCTTGTGAGGTTATTATTTTTTTAAGTTTTTGAATCCAATGATACAGTCCTTTCTTTTATATGAACATGTCAACTTTATCAAGAATGGACAGAATTTCTGAACTACATTTATACCTTAGTCCAGGATATACTGGAACTATTGATAGAAAATATGCACTTAGAAATCTGTTTTTCTCTTTCCCTCCCAAAGGGAATTTTTTTAAAATTAGAATTTTCATATGCTCTGGGCAAATACTGGCATTTTGTTGAAGCACAGGCCAAGAGTTGCTACTCACACATCCGAAAACACTGTGTTTGCCACTTACTTGGATCTCAAACTCAGAACAATTTAAGGGAGTCTTATTTGGATGATTAAGCAAGAAAGTCCCTGTACCTGGGTTCTCATGAATGCTTGTGACAACTGCGCTGCCAACACAGGAATGTGCTGGTTAAATGAGTTCTTATTACTGAGTTAGAAGTGAGTTCTTATTACCAAATGGCCACCTCAATACTAGTATGATTGTGTTTTGATGTAGAACAAAGGGTATAGCTGACTGGATATTGCTTCTGAAAAAGAGCCAGGGGTTCTATTTAGTACAACTCCCTCCCCTACAACGTCTGTAGAGAAAGAAGGGAAATGTGGAGAAAGAGACAATGACAACCTGTTAGGTAACTTAAAAAAAACAAACAAAAAAACTCAAAAGAGTTTGTAAACTATGCATTGACCCACTGCATTTGCAGTTCTGTATATACAGCCAGTGCACCCCACTCCTAAGTCCCAACTATTTCCCTTTCTATTCCCTTTGTCCTTACATATAGAAACACATTCTTAAAAATAGATAACTGTCTTTTGCATTACGACATCTCTCTCCATGCTTTCAGATGCTCAGAATAACTTTAGATACTAGGGGTAACAAGTTAAATGACTAAGTTTATGTAGATATTTTCTTGCATGTATATAATTATATGTGTGTAAATTACATTGGTTTTATATTATTTCAAAAACATCTTTTCCTAATAAAGAAGCATTAGGGTAGCCAAGTAAATATATGTTGGTGAAAAAGTGACATCTTGTATGGATTTCCCTCCTTTGCTCATCTTTGTCACTCATGCGTTTCCCTTCATCTAATATCATCTATTTCTCTCTTTTTTTTTTATTTCTTCTTCACCCCCCTCTTTTTTTTTTTGGTGGGACCCTTGCCAGTGGCCAGGGATGGAACTGGTGCTGAAGAGGCTGTGGGCAGCCTCGCAACCCAGGGCTCAACCGCTGCGCCACCAGGGGAGGCCCCTTCTTCACCCTTTTCCCAGTGTGTTTACTCTCCAGTCACAACTTTCTACAAATAATGCTGGTTTGAGTTACACATTTAACAAGATTGGTGTCTCTTTTTTTTTTTAAAGAAGCATTACATTATATATAAGTTATGCATGTTATTATACTGTGTCTTATTTTTGTTTTATTGTTTCATACATAGAATAGAGACTATTTGGAGCCTTTGGAATAACATTCCAGCATATAAATATAGATGAAATAATTTGGCAAATTGACTCACTCTGGAGTTGTCTAAGAATATTATTCCATCATCAGATAGAAATTTCTATTGTTGGAATCCTTTAACCAGCAAATGAATTTTCTATGCTTGGTGGACAGATTAATCAAATTATGAAACTAGTTACCCCCCCTCCCAAGAAAGTTCCAATATACAACTTAAAAAGAAAGAAAACTACAAAAAGACAAACAAAGCCTAATTCAAAAGAGAAACTAGAGACCAAAGAGCTTGGATCCAGTAATCACAGGAGAGATTTTTAAATCTTTCAGATTCTAGTGTTTCAAAAATAATTTTTTCCTAATTGCGATTGAATAAGAGAAAAGGAATGCAAGTATCACTTAACATAGAACTAAGAGATCTTAGACTACAGTCTTTGGTTATGAGTTTTGGAACAGTGCTTCAGACAGTACTGGCTCAGTCCATGTTGACAATGAATGGTGAGGTGTCATGAGTTTGAGAAACTATAATTAGCTCTTAGTTTTGAAATAGGAAAGTTTACCGTGATTTTTTTATGTTGCAATCAATTTCTTTTTTTTTTATAATTTCTATTGAAACAACATTGCATTATAACATTATATAAGTTTCAGGTGAGCATCATGGAGAATCAATGCATATATATTAGATTAAGCTCACCACTAAATCCAGTTCTATCCTTCCCCATACAATTGACCTCTTTTGATTTACCTGCCATCCTTTCTCCTTCTCTTCTGGTAACCCCTAATTTAGTTTAATAGTGTAAAACTTTATTTTTGTTTCATTTAGTTCATTTGCTTGGTTTGTCTATATATTATGAGTGAAATCATACAGTATTTGTCTTTCTCTTTCTGACTCATTTCACTGACCATACCTGTAAGTCCATCCTGCAAATGGCAGGATTTCATCTTTTTTTTTTAATAGCCAAGTAATATTCCATTGTATGTACATACATCTTTTTTTATCCAATATCTAGCAATGGGTACTCAAGCTATTTTCCATCTCTTGTGTATTGTAAATAATGTTGCAATAAACATGTAACCTCTTCAAAGTGGTGATTTTGTATTTTTTTTGGAAAATATCCAGAATGGAATAACTGGATCATATGAAATTTCTATTTTTAATTTTTTGAGTATTCCTCATACTACTTTCCATAACAGTGATAAGGGTTCCCTTCTCGCTATATCCTCTCCAACACTTGTTTCTTGTCTTTTGGAAAATAGTCATTTTCACAGGTGTGAAGTGATAGCTCAGTGTGGTTTTGATTTGCATTGCCTAATATGAGATGATGAACAGCTTTTCATGTGCCTGCTGGCCAGCTGTACGTCTTCCTTGGAGAAGTGTCTATTCAGATCCTTTGCCCATTTTTGAATTGGGTTATTTGTTCTTTCCTTGTGGACTGTTATGAGTTCTTTGTATGGATATATACCCCTTTATGTATGTATGTTGTGCAAATATCTTCTTCCATTCAGTGGGCATTTTTTGTTTGTTTTGATGATAGTTTTTTCCACTGTGCAGAAACTTTAGTATGATATAGTCCTATTTGTTTATTTTTGCTTTTGTAGGCAATTTCTTTATTACAGATTTCCTTTAAATATTTAAATGTTCATTTACAAACTATCAGGGGCTTTCAGGGAGTTGGCCACCTCAAGACTCTGGTTGAGAAACAACATGTATAGAACCCTTTGACTGTGGAGGTAGGAGAAGAAAATCTGTGCTCTAATCCCAGTTCTATTGCCAAGTAGATTTGTACTATTATTGACAAGTTACTTCGCATTTAAAAACTTCAGTTTTATTATCTCTAAGGTTTCTTTTATACTTAATATTCTGTGATATAATATCAGCCCTACTGAAACAGTCATTCAGGTATTAAAACAAAATGGCTTATGTGCAAAGTTGATAGACATACTTAATGTGTAAAGCCAACACGTTTTTTCTATATAAAGTTCTTTAGAATTTCTTAGGATGTTACCAGTTGTTTGAATAATGAATGAAAACACGTGAACTCAATCTGTTCTTCACACAAATGTATATTGCTTGTCTTATGTGATTTGGCACTTACTGTGTTAAATACTGAGCTTAATGATAATATGCAAAATGAAGAAATCTACAGTCCCTATATGGTCTCCCAAGCAACTCTCAGTCAAGATAAGGAGACAGATATTAATCAAATGATCATAAAAAAGTATAGCACAAAGTGCTAAAATAAGAAATTGCACTAGTACAAGACAAAAGTGAGAAAACTGTAGAGCTGCTATTTGTGATGAATGCTTTTTCTTTTATATTTAAGATATTGGACGCTGTATTTGTTTTCCTTGCTAACACAGCATTGACAATGCAGTCTAGTTGTACAGGTTCTAGAACACAGAGATTTATCTTGAATTTTGCAGTGATCACTGAGACTACAGTAGTACTTTCCTCAGGAAATAAGAACAATTACATGGAGTAATGGAAAAATATTTCTATAAAGTATTAATATTTGTGGAAGTATTCCATTACTGTTTTGAGTCAAGAATGGAAACAAAAGAAAACTATCTGAATATTCATTGTCCTCTTAAAAGAAGTGAATTATTGCAGTTTTACTGGGCTTCATAAGTTCTGATGATGAATGGAGAAATGAAGTAAAATTTCTAGATCAGAAGTGGAAAGTTTGTGTTGTAATGTAATTGCAGTTCCTGAATCACCTTCCTTGTGCTACTTCTGGGATATTTTCCTGGTTATTGTCATGACTGTTAGCACAGCTTCAGATGTAAGCAGCCTTCTTGCATCACATCTTTGGTCATTTTCCACTAGTCATTTACCATCTGGTTTAAATGTCCACTTATCTCCTATGGTAATTACCATCTCTTAACCCTATTTGATGATGTCTCTAACGTCTCAACTTCTGCATGTAAAAATACTTTTTCTTTGACCTGGGGGATATAACTGAAGCAAATGACCTATGTATTATTTGAAACCAGTGCCCCTTATTGGAAAAAATAAAACCCAGCTTTAGTGTTAAATCTGTCAATAATATAAAACAGACTTTCTTGTTCTATTAGGACTTAATGTGGAGATGTTAAAAATTCAGTTACCTGGCAATCAGTTTTCTCAGTAGCATTTACTCATTCCCAAATCTTGGCTAACCTCCTATATATATCTGAAATTAAAATGTGTTGTAAACCAATGTCAAGATGTAAGTACTTTTCATTAGTTTTTTTTCTAAACCTCTCTGAACACTTTCAATCTGCAGATTTGGGTCTTTTTCCACATTTTCTAGAAGTCACCTCATTGCCCATCACTGAATCAATACTCTATAATGTTAATTCTATTTTTTATACCTCAGGTGCATATTTCAATTCTATTGTTTTTTTGTCTATTCTTAGATTGTTTTACTGAATCCATTGGCTTTTTTTTTTTAAATGTCTGCCTGTAAAATACAGCCCATTCTACTTTTAATGTTCTTTGACATGTCATAGCGACTATATCTGCCATCTTTTGTGGATTCCAAGTACCATTTAAGGAAAGTTTATTTTGTTCCCTGTGGACACTCATTTTTAGAGACAGGATTGAGTCTGAAGACAATGCTCATTTTTTCATATGCTGTGGAATCTTTTCAAAGGTCCCATTTGAGTTCTGTTTGCTTTCTCCCTCCTCTACAAGGAGAGGTCTTTCCAGGCTCAGTGTTTGCTAACAGATAGGGCTGCAGACTCTGTTCTCACTGCCCACTTGGATGTTGGTGGTTTCACCCTTTCCATTTGGTTCGGCTGCAGCTACTCCCTGCTCCCCTCTTCCATGTCCATGTTCCAACAGGCATGGAAAGAGGGTGTCTTCACCATCAGAGCTTCTGCCTCTGATAGAAAGTTAGTCTTTGTACAGATAAGATGGAAGATGGAAGACCGTCTACCAGCATGCACCTCTTTCTGCTTCTGCACTTCTTTTCCCGAGAAGACTTACAGCTCAGGTTGTAATGCAAGACAGCAGGTTTCTCTGCTTCCAGTCTTTGTTAGGTTCTGAAGGTGGGGAGCTGGTGGTGAGGTATCAGTGGGAGGTAGCTATCAGTTACCCTGCAATATGGGCCCGAAGGCTCTTTTCCTGGCCTTGCACATCCTGGCGTTGGGGGCAGATAATGAATGAGTGGTCAAAGCCTTTCTAACATCCTGTGAGTCCCACAGAATGGTGCCAGATGGGGGCCTCGGGAGCTGAGTGCTTACGTTCAAATACAGGCTCCACCACTTGCTTGAGTTCCTTGTGCCTCAGCTTCCTCATCTGTAAAGCTGCTTTATAGAGGATTTATAAAAACTTTATGATTATGGGTCCTGTAAAACATGGAACATAGCTAGAACATAGTAAGTGCTTGATAAATGTTAGCTCTTGTTATATGTGTACTGTTTCTCTGAGGTGGAGAGTATCTTCAGGTGTGTTAAAAATGTATGTTTCAATTCTCTTTGGTGCAGTTATTTCTTGGCTCCAAATCCCCATAGCCCCAGTCTTTCAGCATATTACCAACTCTTTGCTTTAAATCACTATGGTCAGTTTTTCTGGCTTTGAATATTTCATGAATATTTCAAAAATTCTTAAATTTGGGTAAGAATGTATTAAGATCTTTTTTTCTGCCACGTATTAATTCACCAGTCTTCCTAATTCTTACTCAGTTACATGGTATCATCTTCATTTGGGAAAATCTGAAATTCTTCTAGGATATGGTTACCTTTTTTGGCATTTTGGGTATACTTCAAAGTTATATTTTTAAGAGAAAATTACCTGTCATTTATATAAAACACATTCTCTCTAAGATTGATTGGTTCCATGGTAAACAGCATACCATTATTATTCTAAATAACATTCTAGAAAACCAATAGTTAACTATGTAGGGTGTCCTTTAAAAATTTGTTTTTAGATGAAAAGTTTAAAAAAAGATCTTTATTAATGATTAATGCTCTTAAGCTGCCACTCAAGGAAATGAATAATAAATGTTAGCCAAGCAGGAAAAGCTGATTCATTTTCATGTAATGTTTAAATGACCTGTAACATTTGTGACTCTATAAAATCTACAGTATTCTGCAACCATAATTTGTTCAGGTTTATGATTTCTTTATAGCATTATCAATTCTCTGTACTTGAAGTTCCCTAGAGCGAGACATGTCCATTTCTCTTTATCTAATCAGGACTTGACACATTTCAAAAGTTTCTGTAAATCCTTCTCTTCTTTATGCTATTGTAGGAAATCCCTTCCCTCAACCTCTCGCTTCTGTCAAAAGAAGTGCTGCATTCATTCTTACTGTCTCTGTCTGGAAACATTTTGAATTACAGCTTTTCTTTTTTACTGAGAGCTTTTGCTTTGTGTGAGAGTCTTATGTACATGTTGGGTGTTCTGTGTACGTAATGTCTCCTGTGACACTGCAGTTTGACTTGGTTGAATGAAAAAAAAAAAAGACCATTTTATTTAATTGATCACTTGGAGATAGAAAGTTTGCATCAGAAAATCAAGTTTAAATCTATGACCAAGGTAGTCCTTTGATTTTTGCTTCTTTAGTATTGTCACAGCAAGATGCCACCACTGCATTCCTGGATCTGATTGTAATCCCGGGGAGGGCCTGGAGGCTGGGGTTGCCCGAAGCTCACCGCCACCTCTCTCACCCTGCATATTAAGCCGGTAATTACCGCAGACCTTACATTTGTCCCCAGCTTCTGTGGAATGATGTCATTTTGTGTCAAACAGGGGATTAGCATGAAGAGAGGAGTCCTACTGACATTTTCATTTTCCTTAAAAATTTTGTTTTACTTCATTTTGTGAGCAGGAGCTGTTGTCTTACTTCATAGGAGAAATTTTTAAAAGGGGGGAAAAAGCCAAGAAAAACATGAAAACCTGGAAGTAGACACAGACTCATTGCATGAATAGGAAAGTGCTCAGGAGCGCCACTCTGTCAATTAGTGAAAGGGCCTGGGACACAAAGCATGCCTGGGAAATCTGCTCCTTTTATTACAAAAGCAGAGTATTGTTCCTCTCAAAGCCCACAATGGCCTCAGCCTTGCTGCAGAAACTGTCCCTGAAAAACCCAAGTGAAGACCTTGGGTACAAAGGGTGTGAGGTCCCGCCGGCCACTGAAATGTTTCTCTTTTTCCGAGATGGCATTGATGGAGTATGTCTTTCAGTCTCATTCCTTACTTCTCAGGATAAAGCTGTTAGTTCCCTTCCCATATGAGAAAAAAAAAATTAAGAGAAAGAGACCAGATGTCAAAGGTGCTTTAAGCCCAGGGCCGCGTCCACAGAAGAACATCGTTTTTATCAATTATTTCCAATGCCTCCAACAAAAGTAAACATCAGAAGAAAACCAAGATCAGACTGGAGTCCTGCCCTTCTTTTGGAGCAAAAACTCTGCATTAGAAAAGCTGAGCTCACATACTAGCTCTAGCTATTCCTTAGCTGCGTGAACTTGGGCAGCTGAATTGCTCAGAGTCTCAGTTTGTTCATCTCTACAGTGGCGTTAGCTACCATGGTGCCCACACCAGAGGGCTGTGCTTGGTACCTTTTAACTATTGTTTTTCATCTTCAAGAATTATTTTCTTTCAGATAATAGGCTAATGTTCCGAGGTTCTGTTACTCGTGGGTAAAGGTGGCAGCCTCCTCTTCCATTTTCTCCTCCCTTTCTGTCAGTGTTTTGCAAATACAGACTCTTACCAGTCTAGACCCTGACAGTCGAGGGGTCTGGGGAGCTGTGAGATCTCATCCAGGGTCCCTGGATTAGAGAAACTCTGGAATTTCAGTGGTTTTGAATTTTGCCAAAGCATTACAAGAATTAAAAAAGAATCCCCTTATTTAAAAAAAAAAAAAATCCCTTTTCTTTTTTTTTTTTTTTTTGTGGGACCCTCGCCGGTGGCTGGGGATCGAACTGGCACTGCAGAGGCCACAGGCAGCCTCGAAACCCAGCGTTCAACCTCTTTGCCACCAGGGGAGGCCCCTCCCCTGTTTTTTCTTGGACAATTTTTAAAAGCTTTTAAGGTTCTAGGTTCTCTGTATTTAGACACCAGAATATTCTTAGCATCCAATTTCTTTGGATCAGAGTTTGATCTGTGAAGAAGAGTGAATCCAGTCCATATGAGCCCTCCCCCTGAGTGACAATTTCCCTTTCACATGGCATGTGTCCTTTCCATCTTTATTCTTGTTTCGCCTTGAAAGGCAGTGAATAAGCCATTTCTCTTTCCTCACTAACTCTTCTGAGATGGTGTTTCAGGTACAATTTCCCAGTTAGTTGTTGCATTAAGAATGATACTTTAGGGCCTTGCCAGTGGCGCAGCTGTTGAGCGTTGCGCTGTGAAGCTGTCTGCAGACTCTGCAGCGCAGGTTTGATTCCCAGCCAACCAGGGAGAAACCCACATGGCGTGGCAGACCTCTCCTGCCTCACCCTTTGCTCCCCTCAGCAGTGTCTTCGGTCCTTCTTCCAGTTCTGCTCCCTGCTCTCTCTGGCGAATTCTCTCACCCTCCCACGCCTCTGACCTGTACCCCAGTTCTTGTATAAATAAATAAATCCTAAAAAAAAAAAAGAATGATACTTTAGAAATAAGATTCTGAATCACACTTGTGATTTTAAGTGTTTTAAGGTGTAGCACAGCTGGATTTGACCAAAAGTCTTCAGTTCTAGTTCTTAGTGGTCAGTGTGTTGGGTTGTCTGGTTAGAAGGAAACGTGGAGGTGCCAAGCTCTGAACATTGGACTCGACTATCTGAATCACCTGTCTGTTGCCTTCGTGTGCAATGAGGAGCAGGGAGGACATGCAGATATGAGCATCTTCCTTCTAGGTAAAGTGCCATGCTATTACCCCATTGCATGTACACACATGCATTGGTTCTTCTGAGTTCCCCCCAGTTCTCTCCTGAATTTATGGAATATTGCCACTGTTTCCTCCACTCCCACCTCCAGCATTCCTTAGAGTACCTGAAATATGGGATGGCTCTCATCACAAATCACCTGATTTTAAGTGGGATTCATAGAACAGCTTACAAACAGGAAGCCAGAAATCACTTTGGGAAGCTGAGATTACTGTCTGTCAATGCCAGCTTCTCTATTCCTGACTGAAGGAGCCGTTGGTGCATCTACCCAGTGCCTCTGTTGTTTCCTCTCAAAGCTCTCAGCATGGTGATGTCATCCAAGACTTGACCTGTCTATGCATTTGGTTCTCAGGGATTTTTTAAAATCTATTCTCTACATCACCCCTAACCCCCAAGACCTCATAGCTTAGATGGTAGGAAAAGGGAGACACTGTTAGTTTCTTTGCATTGGGGCATAAATAGTTTTCCTCTTTCCTCTGTCTGATTCTACCCCAAATCAGAGCTGTCTGATATTTCCTTCTCTCTATTTAGTTGTTGACCAACCACTCCCTTCACTTCTAATTAGAGAATGTTCTTGAGTAGTTTAGCATCCTTCCCAGATTATAAGTTACAGACTACACAATTTCGTTTACTGAGCCCATCACCCTATAAGGAAAATCTTGTCCGGTGGTTGCTAAAATGAGTGAGCAATATGGAAATCTTTTTTTTCTTCGGACAAGAACAATATAAAAAGTTATTTTTTTAAAGATTTATTTATGCATACAAGAACTGGGGTACAGGCCAGAGATGTGGGGGGTGAGAAGATTCACCATAGAGAGAGTGGGGAACAGAGCAGGTGGGTTGACAGAAATAAACTGCTGAGGGGAGCAGCGGGCGAGTCAGGAGAGGTCTGCTGTGCCATGTGGGTCACCTCCCTGGCTGGGGATCGAACTCGTGCTTAGTGGCTATGGATTCTTCATAGTGCTGCCTTTTAACCCCTTGTGCCACCAGGTAGGCCCCTAAAAAGTTATTTTACTAAAAACTGATGACCTCAACTTTTGCATGTTGTAGAGAGATTGAGATTTCTGCAACCTCTTCCACCCAATGGACAGTGCCTTCAGTGTTTTTTTAAGGCTCATCCAATCAGTGGTGTTATTGGAGTGGTTGGCATCTTTTGTTTATATCAGAACTCCCCAAGAACTGACTAACATCAATAAGTAAGTTCAGTTCATTTAGTGTTATGGCTTTTTCCATAGCAGCTATTTATCTTCCTAGGTATGTCAAACCATGTGATGATAGGTGAGACCAATCTTCATACAAAATTAAGTGGCAGCAGTGTCCCTTTATTTGCTTGCCAACTCAATCCTGTATTGATTTTAAATAGTCTCTAACTATAGCCTGTCTGTGTGTGGGAGAAACTCTGGTTTGAAGATGTCTCTTTCTGAAAATGCCTATCTTAGAAACATGAAGAATTATAATATATTTTCTTTTGGTTTTTACCAGTAGGTGGTATGAGTTATTGCTATGCAGTAACAATGTAGAAAACTGCTTCTTACCATTTTCAGTTGTTAATATTATTTAAGGTGATTCCCAGAGTGTTTGCCCCAAATATAACAGTCAAAAAGTTTAACATCCTTATTATATAAAGAGTTCTTACAAATAAATAAGCAAAACCTCAACATTTCAGTAGAGAAATGGGTACAACTATGACATTCAATTTACTCATATACAGAATACACATGGCATTGGGGAGGTATTTGGGCAGAGTGAGAGATAAAAAATGGTCTGTAACATAAAACAAAAAAATGTTCATACTCTACTAATTAAGAAATACAAATGAATATGACAAGATATAAATTTTTACCTGCAAATTGGAAGGCTGCAAAAAATGATACACTTCATCATTGAAAAAGAGGAAAAGATAAACACTTTAATATTTTGCTATTTAGATATAAACTTCTGGGAATGGAATTTTTCAACTGTATCTAGTCTTAACAACTCTCACACAGTTTGACCCAGTAATTCCCTGTTGATAATTTATCCTATGGAAATAAGCAGAGATATGCACTAAAATAGCTATGTAAAAAAATCTCATTACCATGTTATTTATATATATGAAAAATGGGGAAAAACTAAAATTCTCAACAATAGTGAATGATGCAAGGATGCAATATTTGACCCATATTATAAAGCATACATTTAAGAAAATCCTTACAGATGTATAATGTTGAGTGATAAGAACAGCTATATAAAGATATTTTTCAGCTTTATATTTTATACAGTGGTCAGTTATTATTTTATAGTCAGGGAAAAGGATAAGCATTTTCAAAAATGTTAAATCCAGCCCTGGAAACATGACTCACTATTGCTTGTGTATTTCTCAGGGAAATGAGAGTCCATCGTCAGTTATATGTCTGGGGAAAATAGAGCTTTATTGAGTCAGAGGTTAGAAAGCTACCTCAGAAACCTCAAACAAGTATGTAGTGGAATAATGGCATGGTATAAAAAGCCGAAGATGTCAGTTTGAGTTAACAGAGGTTAGAGTAGATACAAAAAACAGCCAGTAGAGGAAAAAAAACTCATGAACTTCTTATCTCCAGCTCTGAGAACCTGGAGGGTCAGTCTGTGCTTCCATATTTAGTGTGTATCAAAGTGGCTGGCCTGGGGGCCGGGACTCAGAAGCCTGGGTTTTCATTCTGGCTGCTCTTGCTGATACATTTTGTACTTAACCTTGGGCAAGTCACCAAACTTTCTGAACTCATGAATTTTCTGCCAGTGCTGGATATTTATATATTTTTGTAGTTTGGCATACTGATGTCGTTTGGAGCCCCATGAGGTGAGTGTGAGTCTCTGGTGGGGTCTGGCCAATGCTGAGGCCCATGAAGGCCCCTTTGGGGTTACATCCTTGGGTTAGAAGCCCTGGTCTGGTGCTGTCATTTTGAAGGATAAGTTCCCATGACGTATGTAATTGGGAAAGACTACAGTTGAGGGTGCAAAAGGCAGTTTAATTCTTTTTTAGAGATCACAAGATTAAAGCAGAGATATGTGACGACCATAAATCCAAACCCTCCCTCAGCCTGTGCTCCAGGACTTAAGTGGCTAAAAGTCCTTGAACAAGACTTGGTAGACACGAGACTTTAATTTCTTCAGCAGGTTTTCAGTGGCCTCTGATGTCGAGTTAGAAAGATGAAAAGGCCTGAATTCAGAGCCTTTATGCCAGGCATTTTTGCCAGGAGATCAACCTTGTCTTCAGACCAACTGGGCTCTTGAAATCATTAAGCACTGAACAGGGACCAGTAACCAGAAAGTAACCTCTCCTGCTCCTGGCCAGCCAGGGTTTGGGAAGGTTAAGCCCTTTCCTGTGTGAGCCACCCCTGGCGCAGTCCCCCAGGTCACATGGCTCAGCGCCACCTGCTCAGTCCCCTGTGTGGCGTGACTCAGAAAGTGTGAATGTGCCCTAGAATGACTTTCTCAACTGAGCCCAAGAAGCATCCATAGAATCATTCTGTCTGGAAACTCCTTATATGGAGAGGTTCTGAGACTATTTTGTTTGGTTTGTAAGAGGATCAAGGTTTTTAAAGAGAGTACAGAAAGGAAAGCCTAAGGCTATGATATCATGTTACAGAGAGGCTTGGTTACAAAAGAAAAAGAAAATACTCCTTCCAGCCCTTTCCTCCCTAATTCTGGATTACAGTTGGGGGGATAACACATTTATCATTTGCACGGGTTCTGGCTGACCTTCTGCATCTTGAACGCTTTGGACGAAAGCAGCCCTCCCTGATGAGACGCTGTCTGCCAGTGTCTCCCAGCTCTGGCTGCAGAGAGCTGCAAGGCCTGGAAGCCCTGCCACATGCTTCTGCAAATGGGTGGTTTTTATTATTTCTGGAACACAGCCCCCAGCCCTAAATCCTAAAATGCTGACAGGGCAAAAGCAAAGGAGACATGTGGAGCCTTAACCAGTGACAATTTGCTGACCTGCCACTTTGGCTCTGTGCCTGGAGGAGAGAGTGACAGCCGTGGGGCCTGGCTTAGGAGCTGGGCAACCTCCCAGCGCCCACCACGCAATCCCCAGCCCTCCTACTGTCCCACCATCCCCCACAAATTGGCTGGAGGTGGAGGGCAGATTGGAGCTCATTTAAAGCCTTGGTTGAAGGGGAGTGATTGAAAGTCCCTCTGCTGGGTGTGGGGTTGGGCTCTGGTTATGGTGCTGATGGAATTGTCACCCCTGCACTGTGCTGTGAGGCTGCCCACCTGTGGGTGGGGCCTTTTTTCCACCTCCTGTTACTAGGTGAGGGGAGGGGCAGGGTTCTGCAAAACCTATCTGTGTTGTTTAATATAATGATGACCTGCAATCTCTAATGGCCAGGCCAGAGATAAGGAGCATGAACTGAGGTGTTTCTAAGCCAGGGAATTGGAGCTAAGTGAAAAATAATTATGTGGAAACAAATGTAAAATTGAACCCTGAAAAAAATCATTTAAAAAGTAGTTACATAAAATTGTGCACTTCTCATTTTCAAAGATGATTTGAGGAGACTTAGGGCTAAATAAAGGAAAAAAGAGGTGTCTCCAGGAAAAAATTATCCCCTAGGGCAGCAAAAGAACCCCTCCAGCATATATGTAAATACCAACAACAACAAAACCAAACCTGCTAAACTGACTTAAGCACATTGTATCAAAGACTAAAGCAGAGTTGTTTGGGGTCATTTTTATATGGACTGTAGTCTGTCTGGAAACATTTTCAGTTGTGATTTTTATTTCCTGTTTCTTAACAGATGAAGGGAGACTGGGGGTGGACTGAGGCATAGAATTTTTAAGTGATTTGAAGACAAGATACAATCATTCTAAGCCCAACTTCACAGTTCATCCTTCAAAAATTAGATTGTGTGAATCCATAGTGTCAGTGCATTGGAGTTCTCTTTATGTTGCATAAAGAATCCTGCTGTGCGGGCCTCCCTGGTGGTGCAGGAGTTAAAGACACTGTGTTATCAGGCTATGGGCAGCCACTGCAACATGAGTTCGATCCCCAGACCCATCTGGCCCAGCAGGCCTTTCCTGTCCCACTTGCTGATCCCTTCCTCAGTGTATTTCAGTAATCTGCCTGTTCTGCTCCCCACTCTGTCTTTTGTGAATCCTCTCACCCCTGCACCACCCCCCCCACACACCTCTGGCCCACACCCCAGTTCTTGTATGCATAAATAAATATATCTTTAAAAAAAAAGTCCTGTCGTGCTCCTCGGGGATGTGTATGCCCACCAGTACCTTTGTTGTAGAAAGGCAAATATTGACTTCACACATGCCTTAGATGAGCTATGTAGTCTGGCCAGGATTCCCAAGAAAGAAAATGTTATATTTTCTTTTAGAAACATTAGTTCTGAGAATTTAGTTACAAAAGAATACAGTGCCATGTTGAGATGCTAAATATAAAAGAGAATGTTTAATGCAATCCAAGGGCAAACAAATACATTTCCTTTTTAGGGCTGCAGGGTGAGACAGTACAGTGAGGCCTTGTTTGAACACCCTGAACAGAACCCAGCCTTTTAAATATCAACTCAAAGTCATCATTATGAGTGTCCACAATTGGATTATATCATTATACTCTCCATATCTTGTTAGAAAGGACCTGTTGATTTGCCAGCACACAAAATGGTTCCAGCTCTGGGTTTTTAATTCATATATCTTTTGGAAAACATATCATCTTGTGCTCCAGCCTTATATCAGGCTGTCAGTTATTTCTAAGTAACCTTCCATGTTAGATTCCTAGGGCTGCTATAACACAGTTTCATAAATTGAGTGACTTATAACATCAGAAACTTAATTCTTTCACAGCTCTGGAAGCCAGAAGTCACAATCAAGGTGTTGACAGGCTGCTTCCTTCTGGAGGCTCTCAAGGAGAGTCTGCCCCACCCTCTTTTCCAGCTTGTGCTAGTTGCCAACAATCCTTGCATTCCTTGGCTTGTAGACGTATCACTCCAGTCTCTGCCGCCATGGCCCAGGGTGTGTTCTCCCTGTGTGCCTGTGTCTCTGTTTTGACTACTTAAAGGAGCACTAGCCATTGGATTAGGGCCTACCCTAGTCCAGCATGACTTCATCAGAACTAATGATGCCTGTATATAAGACCACATTTTCATGTTCCAGTGGACATGAATTGGGGGGCAACTCTGTTCAACACAGTGCCTTTCTTCTGTTCTGTTATTTCAAATCTGCAATAGATTCACAACCCAGTAACTAAGCTTGTTGACCTCTTATCTAAAAAAGTAAAACTGAGAGGACACTTCATCCTGTGTGCTATAAACCTTGAGGGCATTCCCTGAAATGAAGTCCTTGAATGTGATTCTTTTTCAAAACATACATTGAATTATTATTATTAATTTTTTTAATTGAGGTAACATTTGCTTACAAAGTCCTTTAGCTTTAGTGCTTTCACTTAGTCATATCTATTTTGGGGAGGGTTTGTTCCCCCTTTTTACTGAATTGTAAGTTGAATGCCTTTTCAAGGAGGCTGCTCCATAAATAAATTCTGAACACATGAGTATTATGTTTAGTCTTTCAGACAGTGCTTTTTAGGATGGGGGGTGGGATGAGCCAACTGATGCTTCTGAGAGGTCATCCAGTCCTCTGCATGGAAGAGATCCTAGAATACATTCCTTCTTACCACTGAAACACAAATCCCTCTTTTCTCTGGGCCATCTGAGCTGCAGGAGACTGTTGCTCTTGTGCATGGTTTTCAAGGAGAGCCCCCTCCTTGCCTATCTCTAGTGCTGCCTGTGAATTACACTCTGTGTCCATGCATCACGTTCAGGACAGCTGTGGGGGGGCACTGTCTGGGAGAAACTCCCTCCTCAGCTCAGCTTATTAATATTTTTTGAGGACTACCCTTGTGCAAATTTACCCACAAGACTATTGAAGGCGAGGGCATTGACCTCGGAAAAAAACGATAGAAACACCAATGGAAAATGTTCATCAACACAGTAGGAAATTATGGGATGGTCCCCCTGGGGATTTGGGATCTTTTGCATCAACCTTTTTATTTGCCAAAAGAAAATACCCTCGGAAGAACACAAAGAAAGAGGATGATATTAAACACAAAATGATTTTAATCTTTGGCAGCAGCCCACATCCTTAAAAAAAAAAAAAAAATCAGACCCCATTGCTATTGTTGTGCACCTGTCATCACTCTGAATGAGTTCTTTTTCCCTCTTGATGGATGGTGGTCTTACAAAGCTTGCTGTTTTTCATTAGCAAAGTGAAATGGGGTGCCAGTGTGAATGCTTTGTCATTCTGATGGAGTATAATGCACGAATCAGTGTAATTATTCATTGTTTGCATAATCAGCAAGATTTTGTAGGGAAATGTTGCACAACTCAGAATTGGCTTAATTTTACCTGACAATATTCCATTCTGATTCCAAGCATCTCCTTCAAGAAGCAGTAAAGTGGTGGTCGGTTTCCTTAAGGCCTAAGGCAGTGATGGTGGGAGATTGAGTTGTTCTAAATCACTAGCTAATTATAATAATGCCCGGTGGGCCCTTACAGGGTCTTACTCTATATCTTTCATAGATTCATCCTTATTGTTTTAGGAATGTCATTTATTTATTATGCATGAAGCATGATGTATTGTTCCACATGGGGCCAGTAATGAACAACCAGCCAAATCTACTAACAACCATTCAGGAATAAAGTAAGACTCAGAAATTTGGGCAATTTTGAGGGAATCCTGACAGAAAGACTGAGTTGGATGAAGAGACAGGTCAAATCAGGGACTCATTGGGAGTGATTGGGGGTAGACTACATGAGTTCAATTGACACTCTTCTTTTTGAAGGAGAGTCTCTTTTACAAGAAAGGAGCATGTTCAGCTGAGCTGTTTTAGATACCCTTGCATACCAGTTGCAAGGAGGGAGACTGCATTTTTCATTAACTCATTTGAATCAACTTATTTCTTATCAGTACGACACAAGAACCAAAATCTGAACAGTGCCCCAGGGCTGGAGCTCACAGCCATCCAGCTTGTCTCGTTTGCTTTTTGCATTCAATCTAAAAATAATTTCAGTCAGGCCTCCTTTCTAGGGATTTCTTTGGGGACTCGTATTCTAGGGACGCACTCTTGCCTCTCTCAGACAGACCTAGTGACTTTGGAGTCTGGCTTTGCACCCCTTTCCTCCATGATCTTTATTACTGGTGAGAGCTAACATGAATAGTAGCAAGCGTTTACTGAAGGCTCACCATGCGCTAGGTGCTCTTCTAAGCACTTCATACATGCTAATGAATGTAATCCTCACACCCTCCCATGGGGGAGGTGCTGTTGTTATCCCTATTTAACCATGAGGAAATTGAGGCAGGGTCCTTAACTAGCCTATCCAATGTCGCATAGCCAGTGGCTGATGGAGGTGGGGTGTGCTTTCCAGCTCTTTACTCTAGAGCCCTGCTCAGTTCAAAGACCCCTGCAAACCAGTGGGGCGCATTCCTTAGAGAGTCCAGCGTTCTAAGGCAGAGCTTCTTGTATGCTTTGGATGTGTTTTTCTTCTATGCAGCATCGGTCCCCCTTCTGGGTCACCTCAAACATTTTTTAAACTGATTCCTAATGGCAGTGAGATGTGCTAAAAGATAATCTCATATGCAACTGGTGAAAGAAGGCATTTGATCAAAACTTTCTTAAAAAAAAAACAAAAAACAAACAAGCAACACAGCCTGGAGTTGACTCCGGTGGTGGTGGTCTCGTAAAGCTGCCTCAGAGAAGCCTGTCTTTGTCACTGGGCCAACATCTAGAAGAATACCTGCTTATCACTTCCTCTAAGCTTGTTATATTCCAGGTAATGTGAATTACTAGGTGAGTTCTTTTTAGTGATTGAAAAAAAGAAAGGGGATGGTTGGGAAGAAAGGCAGGAAGCCCAGGCGCCCTACTGGGGGCTTCACTGACCCGTATTAAAGTGGCGCCCCCCCAGGATAGCCCACCCTCTCCTCTCACTGCAGACAGAGGATTAGTGGTGAGGGGCCACGGCCAGCTGGGAAGGGAGGGCTTGGGAGAGATGTCAAGGGAGAAAATTGGTGACTTTTCGATGGACTCGGCTTGGTGGCTGTTGTCTGGGAAACCTGACAATGACAAAGCGGGCTAGAGGAGGACCCAGTTTGCTGTCTTCACGGGCAGATTTATAGACTGGAAAACAAAGACCGCTTACCAGACCCAAAGGAAGAGCTAACGTGAGAATGAAAATAGGTCTAAGCAAAGTAGAATTTAGAACAACGGCTTCCAAACTTCTTTTGAGTGCAGAGTAGGGAAAATCACCCAAATTAGGGAAATGGCAAGTTACCCTAAATATAACAGTAATGGTTTATAAAGATGTTACCCCAGTTATAGCAATTAGTCCATATTTATTAAAAATAAATTTTATGGTAGTATGAGGTAAATGAAGATTTTAAAACTTGGAAATACTTATTTGATAAGGAAGTCCTTTTGCAATGCTCTTATGGAACTGAAGAATATATCCAGCTTAGTTAGGCCACTTCTGAAGCTCTGTTCTGTGAAATTTTCCATTTCACCCTGAGTCCTCCCTCCTTCCTATCTCCTGGGGTTTTAGGGGGTACTTCCCTCAGTCCCTGTGCTCGTGGAGACCCATGGAGACCTGTGGAAGCAGGGCACGCAGGCGAGGAGGCCTTGCTGGCACCATATGAGCCATCAGACACAGGTCCTCAATGCTGACCTGCTAGATTCAAATATTCTCCTTTTCAAATTACTGCAGAAAGGCTAGAATTGCTGAATATCATCCAAATCACTTGTCAAGGGGTGCATGTAATAAATCCGCAGATTCCTGTCTCATCCCATGGCTGCTGAATTGGAGCCTCCAAGAGCAGGATCCAGGAATCTCCTTTTTAAACAGTCTTACCAGATGATTCTTATGCTAACCGGAGAGCTACTATTTCAAGATGCGGGAACCACTCACCATGCACACAGGAGAAGTTGAGGCTGCATAGGAAAGAGGAGAGGAAGGAGTGTTTGTATCAGTGGAAGAAAAGGCTCTTTGCTCCCTAATGCTCTCTGAAATAAGGCAGGTCATGAATTTGGACTGTGTACAGGAGCAGCCAGTGGTGCTGACCAGGAAGAGTTAGGGGGTGGCCACACCCCTTCTTGATCTTCAAGTTGGAATACTTAACATGTCCAGCCTGGTCTGTGTCCTTGAATTTACTGAAGGGTCTTTTCACCTGGCTGTGACCTTCCAGGACCCAGCCTTTCCTGACCTGCAGATTACCTTAAATTTTCCTTATATGCCTCCTTTAGTGCCCTGCATCCCGTAAGTGTGTGTGATTATCTGATTAAAGTCAACCCTTATCAGGCAGAGACTGTGCCTTATTTCCCACTGTATCTACCAGCATCCAGCACACTGCCTGGCTCTGAGTTGATGCTCATTAAATACTTTTTTAAAACTGTGAGGCCCCCTGTGGAGCCTCCCCTGGTGGCTCAGCGGTTGAGCGCTGGGCTGTGAGGCTGCCCGCAGCCTCTGCAGCCTGGGTTTGTTCCCCTGCTGTTGGCAAGGGTCCCACCAAAAAAAAAAAACAAAAACAAAAAAAAAAAACGGTACCCGTGTGTAAATGCCAACACAGTTTCTTGCTCTTTGTAGACTTCAGAAAGCTGCGTGATCAAAAATATAGTAGCGTGCCACTGAGACTTAAGCATCATCATCCCTTCAAATTAACTAGGAAGAAATTTCCTCTTCTAACTAAGTCATTTGTCCCCTCTTAGGAAAATAGATTAGTTAATCATACTGATACTTAGGCAGTAAGCAAAATGTGATTTTTCTGTTGTCAAAATTGACATTTGTTTCACTGTATACTTTGAACATATTTTGGAGTAACACTGTAGGTGACAGGAAGTATATGGTGATTTGTTGCCTTTGTTGAAAAGATTATTAGCTCATTAGTAGGACTCTGGTCCAGCTTCCTAAGATCAGTGGACTTGGTTTTCCAACAGATTGTTGAAAAATCTCCCAACACGCCCTCTGTACAGTCTTGCTCAGTGGGTTTGCCTCTGTCCTCCTCTGTCTTTTCATTCAGAAGCATGAGACAAGTGGATAGGAGTGAAAATTGGGTGGTAGTGAGGGTGGAAGGGGTGAGTGCAAAAGGAGCACAGCTAGTAGTTCTAGATACACCCTGCAGCCAGAAGGATATGGGACAAATGAAATTCAAATAACAATTTAAATTTATTCCTCAAAGTCAACTTTGCTATGTATGTTTGGTTTTTCTTCCTGAATATTGATATAGTCACTTAATTGCACCATGGGGAGGAAAATCTTAGTGGTATTGAATTTATTTTAGGGTTTGACTCTGTGTGAGTGAGTGTGTGTGTGTGTGTATGTATCTGGGTGTGTGTATTATATGGGATCCCTTTTTCCCAAATAGGTCCTAGGCCTAGTCATTTCTGCTTTTACATACTTAGGTTTTCACCCTTTTCTTAAAATTGGCCTGATGATATTTGTTTCTACTTAGTTATCACAGAAAACGAATGTGTTGACTGAGTATGCAACCTAAGCAAACTGGCTCTTTTAAAACAACACTATGGTTTTCCTTGATGTCTACTTTTCAAATTTTATTACATGCTAATTACTGATTCGAAAACCATTTAATGTTTTATACCAATATTACTCAGAGCACTTAATTTGCTTTCTCTTCTGTCATGGTCTAAGGTTCTCTCTGGTGCTGACTAGCATTTTATTCTTAGCATCATTGATTGGCCAAAAGCCAAAATGGACCCAGACATATTCTGGAATAATGTGTTCTACCTAATTTACCAATGAGAAGTAAATTAAACCCAGAGAGAATGGGGTACAGGACTGATTGATTTTTTTCCCTTAACCTGAACAGCCATACTTGGTACCCTAACTGCAGGCTTCAGTGGATGGTTAATAAACGGTAGCACTTGGCACAGTGGGCTTAGTGGCAGCTGTTAAACCTCGTCTTAGCAAAGTTTTTGCTTAATGTGGGGAAGTCGTTTATGACAGAACATCAAGTGAACAGAACAGGACCGCAAAATTGTTCTTCCAGTGTGCCCTCAACTATGTAAAAAATGCATGTGTGGAAATGAAGGGAAATATAATGAAAGATAAACAATGACTATTTCTGGGGTAAGGTGATTATGGTTGAATGCTAGCTGCTGATTCACTTTGGCATCCAAACCGTCCACAGTGGACAGGCATTTACTTTCATAAGGTTCAAAGTTTAGCAGAATCATCTTCGTGAGACTGAAAGGGACCTGGCCTTGCTACTAATGTGTGTTAGCTCCCAAATTCACGGTTCTGGGCAGGCCTAGACCCAGGCTCTTGTTCCTGTGTGGTTTTTAGAACTTGCTTCCTTGTTTTTTAAATGGGAGAATAACCCCTCTCAGGGGTTAGTCTGTCAGGACTAATTGTGTGTTTAATCATTTTTTACTTCTTCTTGTTTTTGAATAATTTCAGATTTATGCCAAGATAACACAGAGCATTCCTGTGTACTCTTCATGCAACTTCTCCTAATGCTAACTCAGGTAGCCATAGCACTTTTATCAAAACTAAGTCACCACTTGTAGAATGCTATTAAATAAACAACAGATTTTACTCAGACTTTCCTATTTGTTCCATTAAGTTCTTTTGCTGTTCTTTTCTTACATCCTGATGCAGGATTCCACAGCACCTTTAGAGGGTGGTTCTTCTAAAAACGTGTCCCAGCAGAATTCTAGCAGAATATGTATATAGATTATTCTATCTGTGGATCTGTTTTATATACTAAAAATGAGATATTCTTCCTCCGGGAGTTGGAGTGACACAGTGAAGTCATCAGCCTCTCACTTTTTAAAATGGGAATTTCTTTTTTCCTCCAAATCCCACGGGTCTGACCCAACTCTCCCCCTTCCCTACCCCGAGCCTAGTGTTCACCAATAGCAGGTTTGTGAACGAAAGTCACAGAAAAACGAAAGCATTTTGAAAATCCTATGCTATTTTTATGTCATTTCTTATCAATTAAATAGATTTTTTAATCTATTTATTTTGTTGGAAAAAACACCGTTTTTGAGAACTTTTTCCAGCTAAGCCTTTGACAGTAGCATGGTGCGGCTTGGAGCCTGGGCTGCCAGTGGGCGTGGGCCTTGCTGTAACAGGAAGCAGAAACGTGGTTCCACCAGAGGCACCACAAGGAAGTCAACGCTGTCTGAAATCTAAGAAGAAAGTCGGCCTAGGGTCCCAGGAGTGAGTGTAAGAAAACAATATTTAGTCAGGAAATTGCTCTATGGCTATGTCTGGCATCTGGCTCTGTGAATTCATAGATGATAGACAAGTGTTTGCTGAGCTACCTAGTATTTGCCTTATATTCGTGTTTGTGACTCTTTGGCACAGATTTGTCTTTCTTTCTCTCCTGGTCACACACATGAGGCTACATGTTAGCTTGGCTCCGCTCCACAGCAACAGGCTGCCAGCCCGTTCCCACATGAGGGAGCCAGGAGGGAGTGTGGGTGTCGTCTTCCCTGCTGGAAACTATTTCACAAATACATGGGGACCCTATTTGACTTGACAAGACTCAGTTACTGCAGTTTAATCAAGTAAAAGCTTGAGGTTTTTTAATTGACTTAGCTCTTAAACTGTTCCCTAGAAACAACAGTATTTTGCCTTTTCCATAAGGATGAATCTTCCATGATACTCAAAAGCAAAGTGAAGACAGAGTTGAGGCCTAGTGTCAGGGTGGAGGTTAATTTATAAGGAGGGATATGAAGTGAGTCCTGGCAGGACCACACACAGCAGCTGGTATGTGGCCTTGGGTGGTATGGGGGAGGGGAGAGAAGACCAGAATAGCAATTAGAAATATAAACCCTTGAGGATGTCACGATCATTCTGCCTGCCCTTCTTTATTCTCTGGATTCCCTTCTGTTGGTCATCAGACAAGGAGAGAGCTGGGTCCCTGAGCCTTTGTTTAGAGACCATAGGTTGACTTTGAATAACAAATGAGAATGGAAATGATAAGAACATTTGCCAGCTCTCAGTTGTGTGATCTTTTGAGCAATTTTCTGTACACTTTCTCCTAAAGCCTTCTGCTACTGCTTTTGCAATGTCACTCAAGCAAATCTCTTTTCCTTAGGTTGACAAAATGACCTTCAAATATCACTTTCCAACTAAAACCCTCATGCAGATTGAAACTATAGTTGGGAAGCAGATCTTGATTAAGATGCCCCGTAAATCTCTCCTATATTGAACAAAAGCAAAACAAAAGAACATGGGTGTGGGATTATTATTGTTTTTCTTGTATTTCTACTGGGGGATTCATTTTCTTAATTATTTTTTCCCTGTTCCTAGCTCACTCTTGCGTGTCTATTATAGTGGATATGATCCTGTCAGATTCTCTAGAAATACCAATGTGCGTGAGGGTTCTCATGACCAGCGGGGATGGGATTGAGGGCTCGGGAATTGGGATGGCCCCGTCTAGTGCCCGTGTGTAACATCACCCAGTCCAGGGACTTTCTTCCAAGTGTATGTTAGGCTGACATGTTTTTGGATCAATTGAATGTTTTTGGTTCCATTCCAGTTTGCTGTTAACAAGTTTATCTATTTGCAAACAGACCCAGAGGTAGTGTCTATAAACATGAAGGGAGGTTTGACAACTTCTAGTTAATGTGACCGATACAGATGGTCACAGGCAGCGAGCGTCCGAGTGCAGTGTGGGAGCAGTGAGGCTTATGATTTCAGCTGTGCCCAGCATCCTGCCCAGCCCAGCTCATGAACTTCACCAACCAGGGTTTTCTTGAATAAACAAACACAGGTCCCTACTTGCTAACAATGCCTCCAGCCTTGTGACCAGGCTTTGGGAATTTGGAAGCTCTTTCTTCTTCTCATTAGCTGGTTCTGGGGTTCCACTGGGTACTGAATGTGCCCACTCCTTTCCAAATTTTGTGTTGCCTATGAGTAGTGAACAGGCAGCCTAACGATCCCTCTCAACCTCTCGCTGCATGTTTCCAGCAGTGTTTTTGAAACTGGGAATTTTCCCCCCTCAAATTTTATTAATTTGGCAGTCACTTATGCAACTGCATCATTTGGGGGATACACTTGCACTCTGCCATATGTGCACCTGCTTCACTGACTCTCATCAAAATCCCCATGCACATGTCTGATCCCCTTCCCTCCCCTACCACCTCGTCCCTCTTCCCCTTCCCTCTGATAACCAGTATATTTTTCACAGTGTCTAAGATCATTATTTTTGATGTGCTTTGCCAGTTTGTTTTCTTTGGGTGTTTATATTCCACAAATAAGTGTAACCATCTGATATCCATCCTTTACTACCTGACTTATTTCACCTAGCACAGACACCTCAAGATTCATTCATTTTGTCTCAGAAAGCACAATTTCATCTTTTTTAAATAGCTGAGTTGTATTCCATTGAGTATATATGCCACAATTTCTTTATTGAAAGATCTGATGATGGACATTTAGGTGGGTGTCCTGACTTAGATATATGGATAATGCTGTTGTGAACATATGAGTGCATAGAAAACTGGCTCCACTAAGTTGTTCAGCACCTCAAAAGTGGTAATCCTGTGCTTTACATTTTGTTCCTCTGGAGTGTGGCAAAGAGCCAGTTTGTGAAGGGGCTTCAATTCTGGGATGAAGAGCTTGGATTTAATCCTGAGGATACTGGGGAGCTGTTCGGAGCCACCTGGAGCATGCACCGTGTTGCGCATGTGCTCGATGAGTTAGGTTTCAATTTACTGTTTCGCCTTCGGAGAAACCCCTGTGTTTTCCTGTAAATCACAGGAGACTGGGAGGTACGGGGGGGGGGGGGGGGAGCTATGAGGGTATAAGAGGAGAACACGGGAGAGAGAGGAGAAGAAAAGAGATTTAAGAGGAGAACCATGAGAGAGGAGAGTGCTGCGAGAGGAGCAGAGAGAAGGCCAGGCAAGTAAGAAAGACAGGGAAAAGAAAGATATGGAAAAGTAAGAGAAGAAAAAGGAAAAATAAAGAAGCAACCGCTAGCGGCAAGTCGTCTCAAGCCCCTCATTTCAATCCTCAGCCCTTCTCTTTTCGTGCCTCCAAATCCCGCGGGTCGGAACAGGGAGCCACTGGTACTTCCTGAACTGTGGACTGGCTTAACAAAAGCAGTAATTAAGAATATGGTTTAGTGAGAAAGTGTTGGCTCAAAAACATACATGATTTTGTATATTCCTGTTTTTGGAAGTTTCTGGTCATTATGCTAACAAGAAAAATATGTTGGATTAAATGCAAATCTCTGTAAATAGGACAGGGTGTTCAGGTCTGTACAGGGGAGATGGCCTTCTGAAGGGATGGCGCAGCTCTCCTTCATGGTGCACACACCGCTCTCAGACCCTCTCCACAGGTCAACAGAGCTCCAGGCCATCACTGGTTTCTCAGCTCACAGAGTGGCATCTCTAAATTGTTTCATTTTTTGACAGTTCCCTTCACTTTTGAATAGCCTTTTGGTATATTTGATAGGAAGAGTCCAAGAGGTAGTGGAAGGATTTTCATTTGAACACATGTGGCTCCTCGAGCTTATATACACTTCTTTCTGTTCCTTTTCCCTCCTTTTCATTGTCTCTGCTTCTGAAATGCTGAAAGCAGCAGGGAAAAGGCCAGAACCTGGCAGGTGTGGCCCTCGCTTGTGTGCTACCTTGACCACTCGCTGATGCTCCCTCTGTGTCACTTTCCGTGGTACAGAATTTCTAAAGCCACCTCTGGGTATCAGCATTCATTTTAGGAGACAAAGTAGAAGTCTGAATGGCTAAGTGAAACATTTACTTAAGGTAAGCCAAGGAGACAGTAGGTGATGGCAGGAAATTAAAAAAAAAATCTCTTAACGAAAAGGCAACTTGATAATGGCCACATGGCCACATAAGAAAAGGCATTGTGTGCTCATTCAGTAATAAAAGCATAAAATGTGACAGATGCTTAAGCAGAGTAGGAAAATGAGGTATCAATTTCTGATCTTAAAGATTCTTGGTACATATCAGGGATGTGAGTTTCAGGGATGAGAGTTTCAGGGATGTGAGCGCTAACCCCTGTTTGTACAGTGCTTTCCATAGCCATTCTCGTGTGTTACTTCTTTCCTTCCAATCTCAGAGCAACGGTGTAGATAAGGGTTGTCATTGTTCCTATTTTGTATACCAGGAAACCAGGACCTGGTAAGATTTAAAGATTCAAACATGGGTCTTCTGGTTCCAGCTTCTGGTGCCCTGCATTTCTGTGCATGACATGGGAAACAATGCTTCCCTGACATACTCAGGGCCAGAGTAAAGACCAAAGTGCCCAAGTTAGCTTTGAGTATCAGAGCAGAAAGGGATCTCAAGATTAGTCAGTCCAAATTCCATCCCCAACCGCCCCCACTTTAAGGATGAGGAGACTGAGTCCCAGGGAGACCTTGTGAGCCAGAGTGGAGAAGCAGCACGTCATAGCCCTTCCCATCTACTGATCCTTATAGGTTTATTTGTATGATAAGATCCCCAATTCCACCCGCACTCTCTGGGACCCAGTGACTAGCAGTTAGTCAGTGCGTAATAAATGTATGTTAAACAGATGGATGAGTCATCGACTGACTTAATTGTAACCATATGCAAATCAGTACATTTCTTAGGTATCTGTCTTGACCTCTTTTTCCTACCCAAAGTTATTATTTTTCACTTCAAATAGAGAGGGTCATGTTTGTATAAAAATCCTGAGACAGCCAGCTGAGGGGCCCTGTATGTGTATAAATTGCCATCAGTAGTATTACTAAGTGGCTTTTCTGTGGTACTATGGGTTAATCAAAAGCCTTTGTTATTGTTGTTTTAAACACAAATCTTCAATTTATTATTTAGCTTGTTGGTTTTATTAACTTATTTGAAATGCAAATAGTAGCAAAGCACAGGTCAACAGCTGCAGCTGTGGTTCACAGGCAAGGGAGCCAAGGGAGATGGATGGGATTCCGAAGGACTGCCAGCCCTGGGCTCCCACATCCTCCCCCTCGCTTGCTGACTGGGGAGGATGTATTTGATTACAAGGAAGAGGGGTGCATCTGGGGGCAAGTGGACAGCAGAACTTAAAAGGAATTATTGATTGCAGTGCCTGGTAATGGAAAAGATGACTTAGACAGACCATACCTGCCTGATAAGATTCAAGACCATTTCCAAAAGATCCTTGCCGGAGAAGCAACATTCCAGACCTTGCAGTAATTGCTTCTGGGCTATGGGACATGACAGCGATAAAGGCAAGAATGCCTGCAAAACACGTTCAGCCATGCTTTACCCTTAGAAAGCAGTAAATGCTTACCAATATTGCTCACTTTTTCTCTGATATTTATTACTGTAATAAATGTATTAGTAAGGGATAATGGGAAAGTAAAATGATGCAAAATTAAATGAATCCTGTAACCTTAATCCTGTAATTTCACACAGCTGTTGAAGTGACTGCAACAATTGCAGAGAAGAAAGAGGTTTTTGGAAAATGTAACTTTAAAGTTAGCACAGGGGACATGTGAGAGTGAATGGGTGTGTTTTCAATGGTGTTTGTTATGTGATTTTAAAATGACTAATTTGGAGAGATTTATATTGATTTGTAAAATAAAGACAACTTGGAATTTTAGTCATTTCATAAATGAGATCCAAAACCTTTGCTCAATGGAAATGAAAAAGGAAGGTGACATGTATGATCGAAATAACAAAAAGCACTTGTGCTGTTTTTTTTTCCTAGGCAAATTGTAAAGCAATTTAGGAAGAAGTGCTTGTGGGTGGAGGATTCTCACCAAACATAATCTAAGCCTCTTTGAGCAATGGAAAGGGATGTGTATAATTTGATTTTGCAAGGGTTCATTTATACAGGAAGTTAGAGATTGAGGCAGTATGTCCTATTCTAATTATTATAGTGATTATAACTCCCCCATTATTAATCATCCACATGCCAGACTCCTTATGAATAAGCCCTCACTCAATCCTCACCACAACCCTGTGAGGTCCTGTTATTTCCATTTGCCAATGAGGAACCTGAAGGTGGTTAGAGAGACAAGCCATCTGCTCAAAGTCATGACAAGTTGTAGCATCAAGATTTGAACTCAGGTCTGCCTGTCTCCACAGCTTCTTTCTCTGCCTCTCTTCAGTGAAAGACTGTAGAGAGGTAGTCCTTCATTGAAGAAGGGCATTTAGGAATTAGACAAAACAAATTATTACTTACTCCATTCTGTCTATGTATGGATTTATTTTGCAGGGATCCTTAAAAGCAGTATCAGCTCTATGAATCTTTGAAAGGAAGAGAAATACCCATTGTCTGAAAGCTCCTGAAAAGGCATTTGGGATCGGCACATGATTCCTGTGACATTGGAAATAGGCCATTCCTAGCCTGGCTGTGTGTATGAAATTGTTTGTTTTAAGTGGACATATTGTGCTATATTGTTGATAAACACCATTATACCAGTGATTTAACTTATGCCCTGGAGGAAGAAGTGCCTTCTGGAGTCTCTTAGTGGTTATTAAAAGTTAGCATTGATGGATTTTAGAGGGAGCCCTTTTGGCATTGAATGATGAAAATAAAGAAAGGAACATTTGTGAATATTCAGCAGGGATTTCAGGGGCCTTAAACTTTCATACCAAATTCATAAGAATCAGGTCCATTTTTAAGGGGAGCAATTTTCCATGAATAGTGTGAGATGTGGGCTTTACTTGGAGCTGTTGAGCTTGAGAAGTGGGACACATGCAGCCTCTGGCTGTGTGAAATAATACCCACACCTGGCAAAAGAAGGGGCTCCATCAGAAAAACACCCCTTATCTATGGCCTTCTTTTAAAGGGTGTCTTCTAGAGCTCAAATGTGAAGGTGGTTTTACTTTTTATGGAGATGGCAAAACTATATTTTTAAACTGAGAGAGAGAAGACATTTCACTCATTCTGTTCCTCTTATCTACTTTGTGTTTGCATTTTCACTTAAAGAATAAATAAGACTTAGGCAGCAGAAGGGAAGAAGTTATTGTGGATTAGGGACAGAGAAAAAGAGGTGGTCAATTTTGTGTTGGGAACTAAAAATAATCCCAAACAAAACTTCCTGCAGTCTCTTCACAGCTATTTTTGAAAAACAAGTAATCTTTAATTAAGAGCAATAGGATTAGGTCTTTTACTACAAGTTATACTTTTCTTAGAGTCTGTATTTATTTTGCCGGTCTGGAAATAGTTGCAGTTATTTCTGCAACTGTGACTATTGTCTAGGAATTGAATGTGGGCAGGAATAGCCTGGCAGATCATTTTGTTTAGAAATAAGTCTTCTCTCTTTTTCTTTTAATCTTTTCAAGTAAGAAGAGTTCAGAAATGTTGCTGTGGCTGATTGTTCCATGTTGCCTTCTTTTATATCAGTTATGCTCAGACGAGATCATTTTTCCTTCAGAATATATTCTTTTAACAATGTATGGTGGAAATGAGCTGGGTATACTCCTTGAGAAAGATATATTGGCAATATCAGGAAGACTTGTCAGAGGCCTGTAGTTCTCAGAACGTGGAGACTAGGCAAATAGTCCTACTGTTTCCACCTCAGGGGGACAGATACTTTGTTGATATGTTCGAGGCTGTTCTGGAAATCTTTGTTCCTTAACACTTTTTTAAGAACAAGCTAGACTGAGCATGGAATTAAGTAAGTGTTCATTGGTCTGGGGTCCTGGGTCTTGAAGTAGTACTAGGCTGGATGAATGTGTGTCTAGCCTTAGAGATTTTGTAGGCCAGAGACATTGCAAAACATATGCTTCTTGGTCCAGAGCACACCACTTACATCATAGGAACAGTAGACGGGCCTCCCAGACCTCAGCAATGTAGGGGCGTAAGTGGCAGAGAACGTACTGCTTCTCCACCTGCAAGAATCACAGGTCTGGGCCAGGGGACCATGAGGAGCACAACTCTCGGTCCCCCTGGGGGTTTGGCTTGAGAGAGTCTGTGGAGTAAAGATGAGCTTTGAGGCCAAATGCACCTGGTTTGGAATCCAGCTTTGCCACTCACCAGTCACATCCCTTGGGACAATCACTTACTTTCTCTGAACTTCATTTCTCCACTTTTTTTAAAAAAAATTTTTAAAAAAAGATTATTTATTTATACAAGCACTGGGTAAAGTCAGAAGTGCAGGAGGGTGAGAGAATTCACCAGAGCCAGAGCAGGGAGCAGAGCAGGCAGAAGGAGCGAAGTACACTGCTGAGGGGAGCAGCGGGCGGCAGGAGAGGTCTGCGCGCCATGTGGCCGGGGATCGAACTGGCACTACAGAGGCTGCAGGCAGCTTCGCAGCCCAGCGCTCAACCACTGCGCCACCGGGGAGGCCCCATTTCTCCACTTTTGCAATAAAGTTCTCCATATAGCTCTTGCTGAGGATTAGAATCAGTGTGACGATGTGCAAAGGACACATCACAGCACGTGGTGGCTGTAGGTTCTGATGGTTATAGTATTGTACAGGTGTTATTACAGTGATGGGGGAACCACCTGAAATGCCTCTCGTTCTGAGGATTTTTTTTAATTCTTTTATTATCATTATTTTTTAAATTTTATATATTTTTACATCATTTTTCATTTTTGCACAGTGTATACATTTTCATCTTGGTTATAGTCTCCATACAATTACCATCTCCCTTGTTTCGATCCTACTCCCTCCTTACCACCCCCCCCTCCATAGTGTGTCTCTGGTTTATAGTTGCTTGTTAATTTTGATTTTTACTTTATTATAATTAGTCTTTTTCCTTGTCCCTTATTTAGGTTTTTAAATTCCTGCTATGAATGAGACCATCCGGTATTTTTCTTTTTCTTTCTGCCTTATTTCACTGAGCATGATCCCCTCTAGCTCCATCCATGTTGCTGCAAATGGCATGAGTTTATCTTTTTTGATTGCTGAGTAATACTCCATTGTGTTTATGTACCACATCTTCTTGATCCAGTCATCTATTTTGGGGGATTTGGGTTGTTTCCATAGCTTAGCTATTGTAAATAGTGCTGCTATAAACATAGGGGTGCAGGTGCTCTTTGGAATTGATGTTTCTGTGTCCTTTGGGTAAATACCTAGGAGTGGAATTGCTGGATCATGTGGAAGCTCCATCTTTAGCAGATTGAGGAATCTCCACACAGCTCTCCATAGTGGTTGGACCAGTTTGCACTCCCACCAGCAGTGCAGGAGAGTTCCTTTTTCTGTACATCCTCACCAACATTTGTTGTTGCTAGATTGTTTAATATGTGCCATTCTCACTGGTGTAAGATGGTATCTCATGGTAGTTTTGATTTGCATTTCCCTGATTACAAGTGATGTTGAACATTTTTTCATATGCCTGTTGGCCATTTGCATTTCCTCTGAGGATCTTTTCATCCACCTCCAGACCCCTCAGAGTCTGGCAGCCCAGAGACAGGTAAAGTTGTGGTTAGTGACCAGTCACGGTGGGGTTCCTGACTTCCTCTGTCCTTTCCTACCCTTAGAGATGTCTGCTCCCTTGGCTCACTCTTACAGTGGTGAAAAAATAGGCCTTGAAAACACCAGAGTGGATGGCCAGGCCAGAGGCCCATGAGCCTTCAAGTCTGAGACACACCACAGGCAACAGCTTCCCAAGGAAGGCACCAGGCAGAGAGCGACCTCTCTGGTGTGAATACCTAATGTTCCGTAACTAGGATGTGGTAAAATGTTATGACCACAAGATAAGTGTCTGAGTGGGGAGGAAGGGAAGAAGAAAAGGAGACGTCCGTTTTTCCTATTAAAGTCGTTATCACTCTAACAATTTTTTTGAGACCATCTCCTTTCTCTGAGACCTTTTCAAAGTGACAACTTGATGAATCTGAGATGTGAGGGCCATGACATGATGGGAAAGGCATCTTCTTTTTTCCCTTATTCTCTTACTCCTTGGTTGCGGGCAGCTTCACAGCCCATTGCTCCACCGCTGTGCCACTGGGGAGGCCCTCATGAAATATTTCTAAAGAAATGTAAAGATGAGGACATGATGTTGGCTTCCTTCTTCTGATTCTATCACTCAGTGGAGCCCCGAGTTTTTGTTGTTTGTATGCATGTGGGGAACCCAACACAGTAGAGACTTAGTAAATATTAAATTGTGATCATTAAAAAACACTTCCTGTATCACTTTGAGACCCTGAAGTTTTATGAGAGCACATGATAGAATATTAATTACAGCACAGTGAGTGTTGCTTGGGGGTGATCGTGCCCCCTGCCTGAAGTGGCCCCATGCAGCAGCTCAGGATTTTCATTTCATCTGTCATTGAGAGTTTGCCATGAGGTTTCCCTGAAGACTGAAAGCAAAACCTAGAGGAGCTTAAGAAGGCGAGACTACCTAGACATTCTGTGTTAAGAGCTCCCTATCTCCACTCTGAATAGTTTTGTAGATAAGCAGTTATGTTTTATAGGCAATTTCTTCTCTAAAAGAAGGGGAGGATGCGTGACCAAGTTTTAGCCTTAGTGGATAAGATTCCATATATTTTTCCATCACGGATCCAAATAGGTAAACCTAAGAATGGAGCGAAAGCTGTTTTTTCTTGCAGCCCATCTTTGGCTTCCTATAAAGAATCTGAGCAATATCTAGATTAAGAATCAAAGACCTCTTTTATGTCACTTGAGATGATATCACTGTGGAATGCTCCTGCTTGCTGTGCAATGGAATGTAGGTGTGGGGGAGGCATCTGATCACAGAGCTGTGAGGTCAGGAGCCCTGTGAGGAGCAGCCTCAGCTTTTGCAGTGGTCCTTTGGGTATGTGCGTGGGGAGAAGCTGGTGTTCCAATAGCCCACTTTACTCTTGACTCTGTCATTAACTTTGGACAAGTCACTACCCTTTCACAAGCTTACTGCGTTTATCGATAAAGCAGAGGTTGGAATAAATACTTCTAAACTCACATTTGTATAAGCCTGGGTTACAGGCTGTCAGCCATCTGATGCGACTAGAACACTCCATCCCAGGGCCTGGTGTTACCTGCTCAGTACCTTCTTGGCTTATTTTACCCACCATCTTTTAGTCTGTCTCTACGTCATCTTAGAAACTTTCCTCAACTCTCCGCATACCCCCATGACTTTCTTTCTGACCTCCCTTAAGCCCTCTTATCGTCCCTGCCAGAATGTGTGTGTGCCCAGAAAGTGGGGACTATCCTGTTCCTTTTGCTGACCACCCCCCATGGTTCTGAAGGCCATGTCATGGTCCATGTTCTGTCAGCAGTTTCATAAAACAAGGCCCCTCTGCCCAGTCCTTTTGTTACTGTTCTCACATTGGCTTCTAGGCCTTCCGCAGTTCTTTTACTCTTCTCTCCCTTGGCTTCTTCCAGATGAAGGTCTCTTCTGTCATTTTGGGAAGCCACCTCTTTCTTTTTCCTATTTTTTGACCTGTGAAAGTCCCTTATAATGGTCTCATATCACTATGATATGTTGGTATGAGGAAAATTTTTTTAGAGGAATTGCTAGTTGCCATATCAGATGTCATGATAAGTCACTGAAACACAAAATTAAAAGGGTCCCCTAGAGCAACTTTTCAGGATGTCATTGCTGCACCTAGCACTAGAATACTCTGAAGAACAGAGGTTCCCAATGCTTTTAAGTACAGACTTCAACCCGAACTCTCAAGAGTCTGACTCAGTAGCTCTAGGTCAGACCCAGCCATATGTAATTTCAAGAAACACCCCGTGTTCTTCTGATGGTCAGCCAGGACCAGGAAACATCACCCCAGAACTGCTGATAGGGCAACCATCCTCAGTTCCTAGCTTCATATCCATCCCCACACTATTACTAAGAAAACAAACCCCATTCAGCCAGTTTCTGGCAATGTGCCATGATTCTAAAACACTTATCAGTTGATGAGACTATCAGAATGGGAGAGGGGAGAACACAAAGTGGGGAAGGAGCACAGTGGCCCATGGTGGAGGACCGTGGGTGTTTTGGTGGTGAGGGTGGTGTGGTACCAACATCTAAAGGGGGAGATCTTATACCTCTGAATCACAAACAACTCTAAACCAATATTACCCCAAAACATAACTATCAGTTGATTGAATTGAAAACTCATATTTATAGGTAAACCATAGTCATTTATTTTATGAGTAGATAAAATAACATACCTATTTTTAACAGCTTGTTCTCTGGCATTTATGAATTGGTAGAATCATAGCTTATGTGGGATACATTTTATTTAAAAATATTTGACAATAACTTTGAATCTAAATCAACCTCGGTTCCCATCTGCCTTGACTGCAAAGGCTTCTAAGTATTCTACAGCCATTATTCAATCAATATTACTGTACTCTTTCGGAAACCTCAAACCTCAAACTGCAATTAGGGAGGTTTTTTTTACACCGTCATCTCCACTGATAAATAATAAATAAATGCCAAGCACCCATCTGCAAGAAAGCCCCAGATGCTATTTTGAAACTTGATTTCTGACATGAGAGTGGGCCTCAGAGCTGGCCACGTGGCGCCTCTCCATGTGGTGTTTGCAACCATAGGGGCGAGCGCAAAATGCCCTGGGGATGAGGTTTCCAGGAAGACTACTTAAAGGTGGTGATGTGTCTCCTAGACCGCAAAGGCCAGTAAGAAGCAGCTAAGTAAACAGGTGGGGATGGGTATTCTACAACGAGGAGACAGCATATGCCGAGACCAGAAGTGGAGCAGAACAGACTGAAATATCCAAGCTATGATTTGGCAAATGTAGAAAAACTGCATAATATATGAAGTACATCCCAGCACTTTTAAGTTTCACTGTATTTTCTCCTGGATTAATGGCTTCCATGGCTAACACAGAGCCTCCCTCCAGGGAGTGCTGCTGTTTTCTGCTCCCCATGTGAGTCCAGGAAATGAAGGACAACATGAGGACCTATTAATAGTGTCTAAGAGGAGAGAATCAGTCAGTGGAATTGTGTGGAGAGGAGTATTTCAGGGCCCTGTGTTATATGCCAGGTACCTGTATGTAAAAATGCATGTAATTTTAGTCCAAAATGTAGTCATTGTGGTCTGCTTCTTTTCCCACTCCCTCTGGACTGAAGCCCGGTGATAACAGCACAGTATTCACTCCCTAGAAATGGCTTCTGAGCACCCAGGGGTGTCTCTCCTCTGCCACCCCCACCTGCTAACAGAAGTGACTGCCTTTAGCACCTTCATTGTCCACAAGGCCTTGTAATGACATGAGCTCTAGGCACCCTCTCTGCAGAAATCCAATAGTGACATGACTTGCCTTTGTGACTGTTCCCTGATAAGGCATAAAGGGAAGTGCAAGCCTCAGGCAGCAATAGCTGGCTGGATTCCAGAGCAAAACTGAATTAAAAACTCATTAAATATTTCGAGTCAGTAAAGCTGATAGGGCTGTGCATTGGGAAAGCTGAAAGCATTGGAAAAGGGGCTGTCAGTTCTAGCTGGCAAATGGAAGGCAGTGAGCAGGGCAAGGCCATGCAGGAATCAGGACAAAACAGGGCTGACTTGTGTGTCATACAGCCGTGTTTTGTGAGTGTGCATGTTCTGTGCAGGTACATCATGTATGCTAATTGCTATATTTCCTTTTTTTTCTTTTTCCACGGGAAATGCTCCATTGGACAGCTCTGAAATCAGAGAGGCAATGAAGAAATGCCAAAATGTAGACATTACAAAAAAAACCAACAGAGAAACAGGGGACCCAACTTTATAAAATGGTTTAACATTCTGCTAAATCAGCCCCTCCCTATTTCATGCAAGCCTTATGGAAAATAAGTGAGCAGAAGAGTATGATTTCTTATGTGGGACTTTGTGTGTGTGTACAGCATCTGTCCCATTGTGTGAAATTTCTTACATTTTTTTGAATTTGAAGCAAAAATCCCACCTACAGAAAAAAACTAGAAAGTTAGCAAGATGAACTCCCAGCATAGTTATAACTTCCAGTAAATATGAATAAGATCTGGATCTTTCTCTATCACTTTTCTGGACAAAACACCTCTCTGTAGACGATAAGGCTCAAATCAAACTAAGAAGGGCACAAATGGAGCCTATTTAATAATTATCCATTAACAGGAAAAGACTCATTCCAAATGTTTTTTAATGCATCAATCCATGTAGCTCTAGTGTTCCATTAAACACCCATGGGCAACTGTTATTCTTAAAAACAAATAAAAACAGGCCAATATATTAAAATAGTGATTTCTCTAATGAAACTTTAAAGCAAACAGACATTTTATATCGAAAAAAATGGACCAGAGAATAAAAATCCTTTTTTTTCTTTATCTTTTGGCATCAAAATCCCAAGGGTTGAAGCATTATTGATACATGCATGTCTTATGATTATTCCAATAACCCTGACTTTATCATTAAGACAATGTAATTTATTCTTTAAAGCACTTTTGGAGACATGAGCATAGAAAATTTCATGACAAATTTGATTGAATATGATAGAAAGACAAAGGAGGTCTTTTTCAGAATAATGTAGATATTTTTGGTGTCAAGATTAAACATTCAGCCCCAGTACATAAAAGATACTAAATATACTCTATTTTATCCACAAATTATCCCTCTTTTACCACGTTAGTGTGATTTTTTGACTTTGTGATAGTGTGAAAGCAGTATACATTCAATAGAAGCTGTTTCAAGTTTTGAATTAGGGCACTCAGTTTTTGACTTTTAGTACAATATTCAGTAACTGACATGAGGCATTCGACACTCTTATAAACTTGGGTTTATAAGAGTTATGGGTGTTAGATGATTTTTCCAGCTTTATTTTAATGTAAGCTCTGAACATGTGCAGCCCTGACCTGTGGTGTGGTCAGCATACTCTGGGCTCTGTACTCCAACCTCACAAGTGGGAATGCAGCAATGTTCCAGCTTTTTCTTTTAAGAAAGTTTCCCAAGTCTCAAATCTGACCTAGGACACTCATCAGTTTCCTTGGTTTGTGGGCCCTTTTGTCCTTGAAGGAGCTGGAGGTCAGAGCCAAGGCTGTGTCTCCTCTCATTGGACTGCTGATCCTCAAAAATCAGACAAAGTCCTGCCCACCTTCCTCTGGCTCCCATCCCCTCCCCATCCAGCTCTGCTGCTGCATAGCCCCCAAGCCCTGCAGCCACGAGAGGTCTCAGTGGGTGTGGTTTCTGCCTTCCCATCCTTCCTTTTGAATCCTTGTGTCCTCATATCTCAGTTGAAGTCAAGGGAGTGGTGCACGCCACAACTTCCCATGCCCGTCTCCCCTTCTAGCTCCTCATGACAGCCTCAACTCCAAAACGCTCTACCTGGGAGAGCGTCCATGTGGGTTTCTGAAGCAGAACCAGATGTTCTTTCAGTTATTCCCAGAGCCCCAGCAGAGGACACTGTGGAGCTTGATCTTGTCTGTTCTCCAGAACTGACTGCCTGTTGGTATTTTTTTTTTTAAAGATTTATTTATTTATGCATATAAGAGCTGGGGCACAGTTCAGAGCTGCAGGGGCTAAGAGGATTCACCAGAGAAAGAGTGGGAAGCAGAACAGGCAGATCTACTGAAGTGCACTGCTGAGGGGAGCAGCAGTTGAGGCAGGAGAGGTCTGCTGCGCCATGTGGGTTGCTCTCTGGCCGGCTGGGGATCTAACTCGTTCTGCAGAGGCTGCGAAGTGCTTCACAGTGTGGTGCTTTGCCCCTTGCGCCACCAGGGAAGTCCCTGTCGGCATTTTTACAGGGACAAAATATATTCCCAAAATACACTATTTTACTTGTGAAAGACCAAAGAGGAATGCAACTGTGTAATTACTTTGCTTAGCATGTATTCCAAGTGTAGAAACACATAAAAAATAACCAATAGAGAATAATGCAGGATCGGGGTGTAGGAAATGATATTATGCATGCTAATTTTTTCTTATTAGAACCCAGTCCTTCTCACAGATCCTAAAAATCTGGAGATTCTCTTGCAGGCAAGTTTTCCAACTTTGCCTTCCTTCCTGAATTCATTCGAAACTGGAGTTTTAGTCATTCTTCAAAGAAAATAACAGAGAGTAGAATTTACTTGACTGTCTAACTCACTTCTGCTTCATAATTTTTGGATTGTTTCCTCTGTTGGTTCAGAATACATTTATCGATACCTTGAAAATACCTATTAGCCAGATTTGATTGGATCATGTCACAAATCTGTGCTTGTAAATATTAATTAAATATATGACTCTGAATTTTAATTCTTGTTTTCTACATTAAATTTTCCTAAATCAGCAGATATAGTCTTTCAGCTAAAACCTCCCAGAATATGTTAAGTGTGGTCTGGGGACGTGCCGTAGCATCTCATTGATAGAGACCTTGGAAAGACCTTGTAATTATAAAAACAATATGAAATCTTCCTATTGATGCCCTATTTTAATTCTTTAAGGAATCATAAGGTGTGACTGAGTGACCTGAGGCAGAATCCCGTGTACTTGTGAAACAGACAAACACAAACAACTCCTGACATTTTTAGATTTTTTTTTTTTGCCCTAACACATAAAAAGAGCTAGACATTTCCTTTCCTTATTGTATGGCAGTGGGCTTTCTGCTAATGATGACACAGGTGTATATTTTTCAGATTCTGAAAGGTTGACCACCTGATTTGCTCACTTCTAAAGACTGAATTTCAATGTACACAATTTCAGTGTACTACTCAGAAACTGAACAGGTCTGTGTATAACTGTGGGTATCTGTATGTTTGGTTGTCCAATTTTGTAAAAGATCATCACCATTTGAATCAGTGGGAGCCTCTGATGGAGGTTCTGTGATATTTACATAGAAGTCACCAACTTCACAGGAAATTCAAGTTAGATATTGGCCTTGAAGCATTTTGTTAATAACTATTCTTTGAAGATGTGCTGAGGGCAGTTTATTTGTCAAGAAGGCTGATGTCTTCTTCCTGCACGATAATCTTCAATATTTAGTAAATAGGGCTAATAAATCTACCCAAGAATTTCTATTCATATGTGTATCCTTCCTTCAAAAATGACACTTTTCTGGGCCTCCCCTGGTGGCACAGGCAGTTGAGAGCAGCGCTGTGAAGCTCTCCACAGCCTCTGCAGCGAGGGTTTGATCCTGGACGAGGGCAGGCGAGGTTCCCACATGGCGTGACAGACTTCTCCTGTCACTGCTCCCCTCAGCAGTGTATTTCATCAGTCTGCCTGTTCTGTTCCCCGCTCTGTCTCTGGTGAATCCTCTCACCTCCCGCGCCTCTGGCCTGTACCCCGGTTCTTGTATAAATAAATAAATAAATCTTTTTAAAAAATGACACTTTTCTGCTGCTGCTGCCTGTTAGAACAACATACAGAGGATAGAAAAGTGTAATATGGAAGCAGAATGAGTTTGTTTAGTATAAGAGAAAGGGCATACAGGGCCTCCCCGTTGGCGCAGCAGTTGAGCCCTGGGTTGCGAAGCTGCCTGCAGCCTCTGCAGCACCGGTTCGATCCCCGGCTGCCAGGTGAGGGTCCCACATGGTGCGCAGACCTCTCCTGCCGCCCACTGCTCCCCTCAGCAGTGTACTTCGTCGGTCTGCCTGTTCTGCTCTCCACTCTGGCTCTGGTGGATTCTCCCACCCTCCCGTGCTTCTGACTGTACCCCAGTGCTTGTATAAATAAATAAATAAATCTTAAAAAAAAAAGAAAAAGAAAAAGGGCATACAAAGGGACAAGCACATGAACAAAGATGTTGGCTCTCGGGACCAGTTGATAGAAAACAGCAGAGTGATTGAGATGCCACAGAGGTCACGCAAGGCAGGCTAGGATCCAGGTGTTTAAAGAAAAGACATTTAAAAGTAGAAAAGTGTACCCAGGGTTCAGTCTAATGTGAGCAGAGCATCTGACTGGACTCAAAGTGGAACTTCACGTGGGTCACAAAATGAGAACATGTACCTGAGGGTAAAAGGAATGGGGTCCTGGCCTGCCCTTTGGCCCCAGGGAAGGGAAGACCCTACGTCTGTCAGAAATGGGTGTACTCTCCTGGGCAGCTCCAGCACTGAGGCCATCATGTGATGTGGAAATTGATAAGGGGCTGGTCAGTCCCTCAGCATACAGGGATTAGCCACCCCAATACCCTTCAGAATGAGGCAAGATATAAAACCCAAATAACTAGAATCCCAGCCCTTTTGGGTTGGGCTAAAGCTTTATATCAACTACTTTAAAAGATATAACCAGACTTACTCATCCTGGCTGCAAAGCAGGACCCTGAGTGCCCACTTTCTGTTACTTGTTCTAGATGGAGGGTGGCAGCTGAGGCTCCTCTTCGGTTCAGATCAGATCTCAGCTTCCTTGAGCTTCATCCTTCTGGGTCAGGACATTGACCTTCAGAGATCTCTTCCTGGCACATGACTAGGTTGGTTGCTGTGCCCAGCCTGTCACTCCTACTGTAGGTAGCATTGCCCTCCCAGGCTTTACGGGGGGTTAAAGTCAACTCAGGCTACTTCTCCCAGGCCTAAGGCTTAAGGCTTCTGAGGGATTGGTGATTATTAGATACTAGGCTTAATATCTATTATATCAGCTATTTGTACTTTTTCTGTTTCCTTTTCAATAACCAAACACCAAAAGGACTCATTTGATTTTTTTTTTTTTTTAAGGCAGCTGGCTTTGAGGAGGAATAGTGTGATGATTTGGTTCTGAACAGAAAAACATGAGGGTGAAAGGTCTCAAGTGTTTCCGGGCATTTGATCAATGGCAGGAGTTTGATGGTAAATTAAATGTGAGATAAAACTGTCAAATGATTTCAAGAATCAATACTTACTGGAAAAAATTGTTTGAACCTTTAATGAACATTTGCTCCCAAGGGAAATAATTCCAGCCGTGTGTTCAGATATCGGGGGTAGTAATACATGAAAACAACATGAGGATGATTGTAAATAAAGTCACTTACTATAGTGTTATTGATCAATAGCATGTGTTATCTCCATTGTTGTTTCTCAAAGAAAGGACTAGAGAACCCTTACAATCACCTGCAGAAATGCAGAGTCCTGGCTCACAACCCTGCCTCCTTAATCAGACCCTCTGAGAATGGGCATGTGAATTTGGATTTTTATTGAGCTCCTAGGGTGATGGTGGCATATACTACATTCTGAGAACTGCCTGTGTACGGTCTTTCCCTTCCATCAGGCAGTTGTCTCCCAGATAGAAAATATAGCCATGCCCACGGGCTGAGCAAGGGATCAGAGCAGAGGATATGCCTGTCACTGTGCATATGTTTGGAGTTGAATTTGACAAGCAGGTATAAGTTATTATTGGATTATTTACTGTCTCTGGAATGAATATTCTGCTCTGCCTCTCTGCTCAGGACAGCACTGCAGCTCTAGTGCCCTGGGGGGCTGGCGGAAAAGGTGAGCAGAGAGGGCTTGGCACCATCACTTCTCTGGTGCTCTTTCTCCATCACCTTTGCAGGATTTCCCCAGGTTTGCCCACCACTTATGTAACGGCATGTCTCAGGATCATTCTCAGCAAAAGACTGAGAGGGGTGATTTAACGGGAAGTACTAGATAGATATGGACCTCTGTTTTTAAGGAGATCTGGAATTGGCTTCCCTGACAGTTTAATCCATTGCCTTTCACTAGGTATGCCCTCCCCCCCTTTTTTTTTATAGCTGTAGCCTCAGTACATTGTTGAAGAAATTGTTCAGGTTATTATGTCTATCGTAGCTGGTGCTGACATTGGGCACTGCTGTTTCCCAGAGAGTCTGATATTCATCAAGATCTTCTACAATATCTATTCCTGCTTCTCTAATGTTGGCAAAAAATAAAGAAAAAGAAAACAGACTTCTTTCTCACTCTCATCTATTTCTAACCCTTTATTGACTGGATTTTCACCTTTGCCTTAAGGCCTTTAAATAGGGACAGGAAGAAGGAAGAAAACCTAACAGAAAGGATTTAGAGAGAAGGTGCAGTAAGAACCCTGCAAAAAAAATCAGGTGGTGTTACCTGGCATCCCATCCCCCACAAGCTCTGCTCCCTCTGGGGGCAGTTGGAATAAGAGGGGATATGAAATGTAAAATGTTGCTCCTTCTGCCACCAGGAGCAAGGCCAGCCAGTAACCCCAAGGCTTGGTTTGTATCTGTGTGCAGTGAGCACATGTAGAACAGGAAAGACCCTGGGACGCCTGGAGCATTTGGTTATTTGCTTATCTTGTTATCTAGATGTCAGGGAGATATATAGCAGAAGATGGCAGAGAACCCAAGAGAAAGATGGGTAGCGCACACATGAGAAACCAAAGTAATGACAGCAACAATAAAGAGTTAAGTCAATATAAAGAAAAATAGGTACAGACTCAAATTTTATAATAACTAAATTTTGTATAAGGCAGGAGACATCTAAGGTAAAGTTTTTTCAAAAGTTGTCTAACTCCCAAGCAATGATCAAATTATTTAAATTAAAAAAATATTTCTAAAGTCTCCTGAATTTGTTTATAACGAAGTTCTGGTTTTCATTCGCTTAAAAAAACAAATACTGAAAATCAGGAGATGTAACATGCAGGCACATGCATCAGACATGAAACATGTTCAGAAACAAAGAGAAAAAATTATTTCCAACAGAAAGAAATGCCCCTTCCAGGAATATCAGGAAAAGGTGGGAGAGAACTGGGCTCTGATTGTTCAGCACAAACAAAGAGGGAATTGGCATGAGTGAGCATGTGGGGGCCAGTGTGCCCGCGGAGGGGTGAGTGAGTCAGCAGGCACTGGCTGACCAGCAGCCAACTCAGACCTCATGTTTACCTCTTACAAAGGAGAATCTTGGCATCACAACTGGAGTTAGCATCACAACCTTTACTTTGGATGAGAATGAATCAGGGAAAGATGGACAAAAGAGGAACGTCACAGCCTTGGCCACAAGCAGCCACATGGAGTGGAGTGTGGCACGGGTCCTAGTCTTCTTGTTTGCACTGTGAGGTCTTGAACAAGTCAGTGGATCTCAGACCTTTGGTCTTTTGCACCCACCTCTTCATGGAAACATTTTGAGGATTAAACAAGGTACACCTGAAGGACCAAGGGCTTTGCATACGCACTGACACGTGTCGGGTTTCACTGCTGTGTTCCTGTGATGGTTTCTCTGGTGACCAGAGAGTTAGATGCTCTTCATTCCCATGTACTCACATCATACTTAGGTGGTTTGTTGTTGTTTGATGCAGGTAAGATCACATGAAACACCTGGAAGGTGTGAACTGAAAATCAGCACCCAGGGTGGGTGATGCTTCTGCCATCTTTCTACCTGTGTTTCCCGTTCCCTCTGGGATATCCAACCTAGAAAGGGTCCTTGTCTTAGCTCCAGGCTGAGAGCTGCAAAAGCAGAGGGATATAAAAGATGAATAAGTCAAATTTGATATGTAAGAGCCCATGGGAAGTCAAACTCCCTCCAGTGTTAAGGGTTTTACCTCCTCAGACAGGGAATCTGGGGGTTCTCCACGTGGTGGCTGACTTTCCATGTTCTCTGCTGACACTGCTGGTGTTTGGGGACCCTGTAATCCGGAGACACCAAGTCTCCCCGAAGCTTTGTTTTTAAGATTGCCTCAGTGAGTTGCCTACCTCTCCTCCTAGTCACATTCTTCCTCAGGTCTGAGGTGATTTCTTGTTCCAGGAAACAAGGGGCCAGCTTCTCTCAGATGAGGTGCTCAACTCTCCTGGGTCCTTCCCCTGGGCCTCATGGGCTCTGCTAAGCTAAGCTCTGTTACCATGTGGCCCATATGCCCCGCCCCTTCTCCCCGTTTTTTTTGCTTAGAAATTGTAGTGGACTAGGAGGAGCACAGTGACAAACTTTAAGGACTCTTGGGGGCCAGCCTCTGTGGTACTTGTGAGGCGCCCCACTTACTGGTATTTTCCCTCCCTTTGAGCTGTGAGCCTGGGAGACAGGCTGGGGCTGGTGTGAGCATTAGCTGTGAGAGGTAGAAAGGACTTCTGGGAAGGTGCTGGAAGACAGGAGTCACTAAGATCTTGGCTGGTGGAGTCATCTCCACCCTCCTTTCTCCCTGCCCCCACCAGTACCCCAGCCCCCATCCTCTTCCCTCTCCCATAGCATATTTGCTTTCTATTATTATATAGGTTTCTGCAGAAAGGAGGCCTGGATTTTATTCCAAATACAAAGCTGTTATTGAAAGGTACTGGAGGTGTTGATAATTAACTTTTAGTTCCTACATTGAGCACCTTTTATTTCTTGCTTTCATCCAGTTAGTTAATTTTTTCATCCATTTAGTTAAAGTTAAACCTGGGGAAGGTTTTTTTCCACACATGGGGTTGGAGGGGAGAGTTTTCCCCCAGAAAAAAATCCCCTTTGGTGAATGGGTGTGGTCCAACTGTCTTTTCATTTCCTCCTCCTTTCCGCCCTCCCTTCCTCCCAATGAAAACAGACTTTTACATCAAGACATTTTGCGCTTGTAGTCTTTCCTGCTTTAGCAGACCCTCCTTTTAGCTCACTAACCCCAGTCCTGCTTTTTTTCCATCTGTTTGCCTTTCTAACTCTAGAATCTTCTCTAAGAATCTAAGACCTCTGCTTTTCCCTGTTGGAAGTTTTAGTAGTGCTAAATTATAATATCACATTCCTTTTCCAGAAAGTATCCACTCTGGTCTTCACCAGAGCAAGGGTCCAGAGGAGTAAGAGGGTGTGAGGACCGGGCAGCAGTGGGAGCAAGGGGAGAGATGAGTGGGCATGAGGACCCTCCTCCTGGCTACATGGGGTCCTCCTCATCTGCTCCCTTTCTTAGGAATAGATAGTGAAGACTCTTGTTTGTTCTTAAAATTCTATTTTTAGATTATGCTTGCAAAGTGCTCATTTTTCAGGAAAAGGAAGTTGTGGAAATAAGGTTCTGGATGTCATCACTAATGGAAATGGAAATTAAATATGTACCCTCAAGACACACAGAGTTATCATTCTCTTAAAGACGATGGGAAGGTTTTAGCATTGCTAGTTATTCTTTTCTTTGGGTGTTTCCCCATTGCTTTAGCACTTTTGCAATGTTGGGTCCAGCGTTGTCTCCCTTGCTACTTACTCCTTAAGTAGTTGCCTGCCTGGGCTGGCACTTTTGGGGGCTTTGCTCTGACCCCAGCAGAGATTTTACAACCTTCTAGGTCACTAAGCTCTGTGGTGGATGTGTGTTGTGTGGGAGACAAGGGTCAGCTATGTGAAGAGAAGTTCCAGGCATTATCGGGTTTGGTTGTGGATTTTCCTCAGGGCATCTTTGAATTCAGCCATGATCAGCCTCTTCCTAACCAGGTGAGAACGCACGCATGTGAGTGTGTGTGTGTGTGTGTGTGCGCGCGTGTGCGTGAACGTGTGTTTAGAAGACTCTTCAACTCTATGGAGAAGACACCCATTAAGCATCCTACAAATTATATCGGTCCTCCCTGGTGGTGCAAGGGGTTAAGCACCGCACTGTGAAGCAATTCGCAACCTTTTGCAGCACGAGTTCGATCCCTGGCCAGCTAGGGAGCAACCCCCATGGCGAAGCAGACCTCTCCTGTCTCTCCAGCTGCTCCCCTCAGTAGTGTGTTTCAGTCAATCTGCCTGTTCTGTGCCCCGCACTGTCTCTGGTGAATCCTCTCAACCCCTGCATCTCTGGCCTATACCCCAGCTCTTGTATGCATAGATAAATAAATCTTTAAAAAAAAAAAAAAAAAAGAAAGCAGCCTACAAATTATATAGCTAGAAAATAACCTTGGCTTTATGACATTTCAGAATGTCCTCGATACAGTCAATAATACTTAAACCGTTAACTAAACAGCCAGCTTTCTAAAGAAACACAGATTCTGGGCCTCCCTGGTGGCGCAGCGGTTGAGCGCTGGGTTGTGAAGCTGCCCTCAGCCTCTGCGGCGCCGGTTCAATCCCCGGCTGCTCCCCGGCCACTGGAGGAGGGTCCCACATGGCGCGCAGACCTCTCCTGCCGCCCGCTGCTCCCCTCAGCAGTGTACTTCGGTCCTTCTGCCTGCTCTGCTCCCCGCTCTGGCTCTGGTGAATTCTCTCGCCCTCCCGTGCTTCTGACTGTACCCAGTGCTGTATAAATAAATAAATCTTTAAAAAAAAAAAAAAAAAAAAAAAAGAAAATTGAAAAAAAAAAAAAAAAAAAAAGAAACACAGATTCAATCAATCTGCTGAATTTTCAAAAAGGAAGAATTGAAATATACAGGCTTATTTAAGTTTCAGACAAGCCTTTGGGAATGTACAGACAAGAGACTCATTGTCCACAGGGACCCTGTGCTTCAGGGGGTCCCTGGGTATCCTCTTTTGATACTAAGATAGAACCAGCCCCCTTTTTGGTCATATAACAGTTGCATCCCTGCCCCCACCCACCCCCTAGGTGGAGCCCACAGAATTGCACTGGGTTTTGTGGAAGCCCTCAAAGATTTTCTTATTGAAGCAATAAGTGACACAGCCATTCCATCTCAGACCCTGCTGTTGCCTCCCTCAGGCCAGTGCTGAAGGGGGTTAATTATTCACCAGGCCTGCCCAGTGCTTCCCTATGAGCTGTTTCTAGAGAATGCAGACTAGAATGGCAGAAAGAGAGGCTGCAACTGGGTTGTCTTTCTTTCCTGGGAACTGCTTTTCTGAAGCAACTAAATGAGACCTTTGCAGGCAAGGGTGCTGGCCTCTCCTTCAGAATGCCTGGCCCTGTTCCCAGTGTGAAGCATTCCCCAAATATGCCACTTGGTGAGTGTCCCAGCATCCAGAGCCCAGAGCTGCCTGCTGCCAGGAGAGTTGGCATTCCCTGGGGTGCTTGGGGTGGGGGCACAGCCCTCTGGCCCCTTAGCAGGCCCTGCATTTGCCAGATGCCTGGATGGCCCGGCCCCTGGTTACGTCGTCCTGGGCAAGAATCTGTCCAGCAGTGGGGCGTGACAGGAGCTTGAAACTTTCTCTCTCTGTAAATCCCCTCCTTCATTCAAATCCAGTCCTATAAAAAGGCTTTTGTTGAAGGAGCAGCCATGGCATCTTGGGTGCATGTCTGTGTCACTGCTGTCAGTATTTCCAAAGATGGACAAAAAGAACATCCTTATTTGAATTCCTGAGCAAACAGGTCTGAAAATTGACTTGGAAGAAGTACAGGTAAAGGCTGATGTCACATGGCATTTGTTTTGATTGTGAGTTATGAAGCCAAAGAGGAAAGAACTTTCTTGTGGATGGTAAGAAGCCCCGCTGTCAGGGAACACCAGGGCAGCGGTCCTTACCGTGTGTCTGAGGACAGGCCTGCTGGGTGGGCGAAATCTCGAGCTGAGCAGCGCTGTTGTTGCTTACATGGGCATTTCAATGGGTATGGTTAATGGGGTTGGGCATAGTGTAGATCTCTTTGGAAACAAAGGGGCTCTGGTTCCCTTACCATCTTTTGGAGAGGAGCCACTTTTGTATACCTTCCTCCGGTCTGCTTTCATAGATTCATTCAGAATATAGTCAGGACAGCAGTCATGCCTCAGGATTATGCTGTCTGTTGAAAACAGTCATGTCAAAGGCACGAGCAAGGAAATGACCGTTTCTGTCTCCTTTGTCTTAAGCTTTTGCTTAATTTTGTCTTAATTTAGTGCCTTCTGAAACCGTTGTCTCAAGGAAATCACCTGGAAGGATCTAGAATGGGAACTTTATTCTGTGTTTTGCCAGTTGTCATTGTATCTTTTGCTTAATCAATTTGATGTTTTTTGCTTTAGCTTTAAACACACATGGTTGTCGAAAGCCAAAACAACCCAAGCAAAATGCAGTGTCCAACAGATTACAGATTTCAGCATTCGATATAAACAAACAGTCTTCCCAAGGTGTAGTCGAATTATTGTTCTTAAGAATAAGTCTTTCGCCTGTTCAAACTGTGTGACATTGTTCCATTTGGGAATTTCATCATATTTGAGCGTTTGGAATAAAACACCCTCTCTTAATTTTACTCTCTTTTGTATGGGTACTTAGTCCTTTGCTTCTTTTCCCCCACTGAGCCAGTATCTTTCCCAGTGCTTTGTAGCTTCTTGTTTTTTGTTCGCACATCTCTGATTTTACTCCTGTTTCCCCCCTTTCAAAGCATTTCTGTGCCTTGTCTGTTTTACCAAACCCTAGTCCCAGTTACTAGCACCACGGAGCAGTGGAGGGTAGGATGCCAGAGAACATGGGTTCACATCCTGGCAAGAGCATTTACTAGTCAGTTGACCCTGTGCCAGTTGGTTCTGTTCTCTAGACTTCATTGTCTTTAATAGTAAAGGAAACAATCTCAGTGACTGTGTCACTGGGCTCTTCTGAGGACTGAGCAAATCAGTACTGTGAGGAACTTGGACCACTGCCTCAGTCCATGACTGTTTAGCTTGGCTTGTTCCATGCACAACATGGGGTTTACTGCGATTAGAAAGACAAGACAGTGGAGAACAGGCTTGGTAATAGTGATGGTGGTATTTCAGCGAGTTATTTCTGTGGTGTCATTGGTCCTTGCTGATATAAGGGAGAAAAGCCCTAACTAAGCAGTGTGTCCTGAACTGCTTTATTTTTTTTTTTAAACTTCTTGAGATACATTTTGCATATCATAGAATTTAGCCATTTAAAATGTACTATCAGTGATATTTGATGTATTACATTATTAATCTTTTCAGGTTCTGGTAAAATATATATTCAGTTATAATTTGCAAATTTTTGGGCCTCCCTCTTGGCGCAAGGGGTTAAGTCTCAGCACTATGAAGCTATTGGCAGCCACTGCAGCATGAGTTCCACCCCCAGCCAGGGAGCTACCCACATGGCACAGCAGACCTCTCCTGTCTCCCCTGGTGCTCCCCTCAGCAGTGTATTTCAGTAGATCTGCCTATTCTGCTCCCTGCTCTGTCTCTGGTGAATCCTCTTACCCACCACAACTCTGGCCTACACCCCAGCTCTTGTATGCATAAGTAAATAAAATAAATCTTTTAAAAATAAAATTGGCCCTTTTAACAATTTTTAAATGTACAACTCGGTGGCACCAGTTATATTCACAACATTGTGCAGACATCGCCGCTATTTATAAAACTTCCTCATCTCTTCAAACAAGCTGTGTTTAGTAGGCAGTAACTCCACATTTCCCTCCCCCTAGCCTCTGGTAACCTTTTTCTGCACTTTGACTTTGTGGATTTGCCTGTGGTAGTTATTTCATGTAGATATGTCATGTAAGTGGAATTGTGCAGTATTTGTCCTTTTGTGTCTGACTTATCTCACTGTTTTTGGAATTCATCTATATTGTTACATGTGTGAGAACTTCATTTCTTTTTATGGCTGAGTAGTATTCCATGTATGGGTGCGCCATAGTTTGTCTATCCAGTCATCCATGGATAGCCATTTGGGTTGTCCTTACCCTTTGGCTCTTGTGAAAAATTCTGTAATGAATGTTGGCTAACAAGTAATGTCCAATCCCCTGCTTTTACTATCCCTCAGGGTGGAATTGCTGGATTGTATAGTAATTCTATTTTAGCTTTTTGAAGAACTGCCCGACTGTTGTCCTGGAAAAGTATCTTTGTGGTTTTTCTCCCCTCCTGCATTTTTCTCGTTTCAGTGTCTGTCTCCCTGAGATCTTAGTCCATTCCCTCCTGTCACCCAAGTTCCCCTGTACCTCCAAGCAGTAGACATGTTTTGTGCCTCCCTGTGATGTGTCTGCGGGAACGCCCCTCCCTCTGTCTCTCATCAGCTGACAGAGCCTATATGGCCCACTCTGGCCACACATCCACCTGACCCCTTTCACCTCATCATCCAAAGCAGGACCTCCATAGTCTCAGTGTACTTTGTCACATGGCAATTCAGCCTCTGGGTAGCCCTAAAATCTCTAAGGAACTCAGGGACAGAGCCACAGCCAGCAGAATTCCAGCCTTTTTAGGTCTTCTTCTCCCCGCAGCTCTTGCTTTGTTGATCTCCATCACCTTTGCTAGTCTTTAGGGCCAGTACAGCCACCCTGTCCAGCGGGAGAGTTGTTCTCCAGTTTGCACTTGTTCAGTTTCTCTACTTTTCTATGAGCAAGTGAACTAATTAATGAATACCCCAACAGACTGTGAGCCTGCCTCAGACAGCCATTCTGGTTGTTGGGCTGATTGTTAGCTGGGGTTTGTAGATGTCACTCATTTCACAATAAGGCTCCTAATTAATCTCTGCACCGTTCTCACCAGAAGAAAGGCTGATACGGAGAAACATCCCCAATTACCATGAGAAAGGATATGTCAAGAGCCCTGTGGAGTTTTCCTGGCATCCACTCCTGGTCTCAGATGAAAACCGCCATTAATGCACAGAGGCGGCTTGGTGACCAACCCAGGAAACCAGGGGCCCATGAGCGCTCAAGGAGCCCCAACCACACGGACCCAGCTCTACGAGGAAGCTGCGGTGTCCACGCACTGTTATGTAGTAACTTCCCTTGAGTCTCCCAGGAGAGTGTGGGGAATCCTGGTGCTGCAGCCATGTCAGAGGCAGAAGTGCCTCCACTGTCCCTAATACAGGAGGGGCTAAATTAATCCGGAAAAGCTAAAGGTCTCTTCTTTTGTCTGTGTTTTTGTGTCTGCAGGACAAAAGATCCTTCATCACCGCAGTGACGTTTTGGAAACGGTGGTCCTGATCAACCCTTCAGATGAAGCGGTCAGCACCGAGGTAAGCGTTGGATTCTGCAGTCGCAGCAGGCAGGGCCTCACCCAGTGAACAGAGATCAGCAGACAAAAGGGGCGAGGGGAGGTGGGTTGGGAGGGGGACATTGGAGAGGGAAGTTCTGGATCCAGGGATGCTGCCTTACCCCCCACCACTGGCTGGATCTTGAAATCAGTACCACCTCACTCTACCCCTGCTAGTGAGCACTGAGGGAAAGACACTAGCCAGGGCTGTCATATTTTGTCAAGCAGGGTGGGATGAAATCTTGGGGGTGACTGGAGGCTGTGCTGCTGGGATGAGTCTATGGGGATAGCAGGAAAGAGAGATTGCAAGTCCTCAGGCCGAGACGTATCAAACCCAAATTTGGAGAAGAATGGCATCTCAACTGAAAGCCCCCTTCAGAGTCACCCCACCCATCTCCTTATCACTGTTAAAGGGCAGAAAGTATAGTCGTCAGGGGCCTCAGGTGTCAGACTGCCTGGGTTCTCCCATGCACTTCTGGGTGGTTTTGGGCAAGTTATTGACTCTCAGTCTCCAATTCTGTGAAATGGAGATCATAACATTTCTTACATTTAATGTTCACATTTAATATGCATAGACCTGTCAAGTGCTTAGAAGAGTGGATGTCATGTAACAACTGAAATATAAATGTTGGCTATTCTTCTTATTAATATTATTGTAAGTGTCATATGAATTAATATTATTGTAAGTGTCACTCCAGAGGGAGCCTTTGGGTATAAGCTTACCTCGGAGACATTGTGGGTTCAGTTCCAGGCCACCAAATAAAGCTAATAGCCCAATAAATTGAGTCACATGAATACCATCATGTCAAGAAAAACAATCAGCGTACACATTGTAATTAAATGTGACCCGGGGTTATGAAGTGAGCACATATATTCTGGAAAATCACTCAGCGATTGTAAAAAACACAGTATCTGTGAAGCGCAACAGAAGGAGGCGTGCCTGTATTTCAGAGCCCACTGTAAGATGAGAACTGAGCAAAGCCGAGAGTCCCCAGTCACCCTGGCTCGAGAAGTTGATATACCTCTGTGTTCCACTTCCTGTATTACAGTTTAGTACCTTTGAGATTGAGTTGCTTCTTGGACATTGAAGTAACCACAATCCCTGGATCTTCAATGTCTGCAGTGTCTCATCTGCCCGTGCAACTATTGTCCTATTTAAAAATACTGAAATAGAATTCACATACCATAAAATCCATCCTTTTATGGTATACAGTTAGTTTTTAGTACATTCACAAAATTTTGCAGCTGTCACCATTAATTCCAGAACATGTTCTTTACCCCGCCACAAACGTCAGCTTACAAGCAGTTCTTCCTCACTCTCCTCCACCTCTGGCATCCACTAATGTATTTTTTGCCTTTAGGGATTTCAGATAACAGTCATGCTATATGTGATGTTTCGTGTCTGACTTATTTCACTTAGTATAATCTTATCAAGATTTATCCATATTATGGTAGATAGCAATACTTCATTCCCTTTTATAACCAAATACCACATTTGGCTTATCCATTCACCAGTTGATGAACATTTGGGTAGCTTCCACTTTTTGGCTATTGCTCTGTAGCCTGTCTTGCTCTTACTTCCACCTACTTCATATCAGCATGACCTCTCTGACAGTGCATTAAGGGACAAGGTTGAGGCACATGATGGGTTAGCAATCTCTCTGACTAGCAGAATCAGGATGTAAATACAACCTGAAAAAACTTGGCGGATTAATATACATCCAGACAGTCTACTTAGAACAGCTGTGAAATATGGAAAAGAAAAAACTAAGAATGTCTTTAAAGAATCCAGACTTGCCGATGGAGCAGATGGAACTGGAATAGTTATTGCAGTACATGTGTTGTTCCTTGATTTGATTGAGGGGCTCCTGGGGGCAATGAGTCAGGGTCTGTTCACTTTTCTGTCTCCCTCCATGCCCAGTGTGATGCCAAGCACTCCATTTGTGCAGAACTGAATTGGGTTCAGAACCGAAACCTTGCTGCTTAGAGCTGTGCTTCTGCTGAATGACAGGCTGGCATCCTGCCACTGAAAGTTCACAGAGAGTTCTTCAGTGCATACCGTTTAGAATTCTATTTGAAAAATCCCCATTCAGGACTGCCTTTTGTTTATATGCAACATCAGGCACCTTTCTGATCCCACTGGAGTTTGCATTTGATGCTGTATGTCTGGTGTATGCCATGAGAGGAAAGGGGTTCTGGACGGCAGGCACTGGTTTGGGACCCTACTTGGAAACCTGTGTTTCCTGAGCCCGCAGTCGGGGACCAGAACTGTACTGGGTGACTCAGCCTGTGAGATATTCGTAAGTCTCCCAGGCCATATGCCGCTCGCAGACACAGCTGTGGAACAAATGATCGCCAGCTGCGGAGTCTGCTTTGAAAAAGACAAGGAAACTACGGGGAGAAAGTCAGCCATCACTGCGGTCTCTGTTGTAGCCAAACTTGGCATGACAGTGTCATTCATGGGTGAGCTGATGACCAGTCATTGGCTCTGTCCATCTATCTCCCCAAGGGAAATTTGAATACTAGGGAATGAATGGTTTTGTTGGTGATGAACTTCAGGCACCGCTGAGGGAGGGATGGCGGCCCTGCCACTCACGTCCTGTTCCTGTGCTTTGTTCTAGGTGCGCTTAATGATCACGGATGCTGCCCGACACAAGCTGCTCGTGCTGACGGGACAGTGCTTTGAAAATACTGGAGAGCTTATTCTCCAGTCCGGCTCTTTCTCCTTCCAGAACTTCATAGAGATTTTCACCGATCAGGAGGTGAGCTCCTATCTGGGAAGAGCGAGTTTGCGCGGTTGTTGTTGTAGCTTTAAATCGCCCTTTGGAACGCTGGTGGGAGACAGGAGGCGGAAAGTCACACCTCCTTTGAAATAAGTAAAACGGTGTGATCCAACTATACTATGATTCTGTGGTTCATAACCAAAAGAATTTAGGGCAATCATTTATAATTAATTGGAACCATTTTTAATGTGCCTGAGAAACAGATGGGGGAAGAGGTTGGAAGAGTCAGCATTTTATAAATGGTAAAAATGATGGAGAAACACAAAATGCCAGAACCCCAAAGAAAACCCAGGTTTCCTGTTTTAAAAAGAAAAAAATTTGGATTCTTGGTGGGGTTTAACAGCTTTGGTTTCTTTAAGAACTTCTACTTGCTTTTCCTGGTCTGGTTATTTCTCATTTCTTTTAATTTTTTTTTTAAGATTTTATTTATTTATTTATACAAGCACCGGGTACAGTCAGAAGTGCGGGAGGGTGAGAGAATCCACCAGAACCAGAGGGGAGAGCAGAGCAGGCAGACTGACGAAGTACACTGCTGAGGGGAGCATCGGGCGCCATGTGGGACCCTTGCCCGGTGGCCGGGGATCGAACCGGTGCTGCAGAGGGTGCGGGCAGCTTCGCAACCCAGCACTCAACCGCTGCACTGCCAGGGAGGCCCTCTTTTAATTTTAAAGCCTGATCCCGATGTTTGAACTTGGGTTGTTTGTGTAGTTCAAGAAAGAGAGAGTGGGAGCAAGGGAGACATGTGAGAAAATGTGACATGTGCCTGACCCAAGAAAAAGATAATCACAGTAACTGCTCTGAAGCTGGGCCATTATCTTATTCAGAAATGTTACATGTGTTGTGTTGCAAACTACATGACACTGGTGATATTTAGTAAAAATAGTTCAGAGATTTTAATTTGGTTATTTTGACTTGGGAATTTATTCTGACTGGGAAAATTCTCTTTCCAAAATAGCACGCCTCTTTCATTTTGTTTGTTTATAGTAGTTACTGAAATGATCCAGGACCATCCCCATGGGAGGTTGCGGGCTGCCCATAGCTGATAGCACTTTTTTAAAAATCGTATTAATGGTGTACCATTATTTTACATCCTTGTCTGCCTTTTCACAGTATAGAGTTTCTCCCTCCAGGTGTAGTCACCATAGTTTTCTCACCTCCAGAATCCCCACTGTCCTCCACTATTATCCATGCCCCCATTTTCTTCCTCTTCTTCTGGATACCTCAGATCTATGATCAGCTTTCACGGGTCACTTTTAAAGTTTGTCTTTGTCTGATCCTTTGTTTGCTTTCTCTGTATTCCAGATAAAAGTGAAGCCATGATATTTATCTTTCTCCTTCTGGCTCATTTCACTTAGGATAATCCCTTCCAGTTCCATCCAGGTTGCCACAAATGTGATAGCAGATTTCTAACTGCAAAGGCTGAGGCTGTGCTAATAGTAAAGAGTTAGTGCATCTACTTAAAACCATTTTCCTGAGAACTTCCTGAGACAGTGGCCTCTTGGTCTCCTGGGTGTTTGGAAGGACTGTCTGTCTTTCTGCATTTAATCTTCCTGAGCCCTGCCCCTCACAGAGAGGTCTCTGTGAACTTTCCATCTTTGGCAAGAGCTGTAAATAAACTGTCCAGCTTCACTTGGCTCACCTGGAGGCTTCTGTAAAAAGACTGGTCAGATGGAATAACCATGTTTTATTCTCCACCCACCAGAGGGAATAAACAATTGTTAAAAAGAACATTTTCCTTAGTGTATGAAATTTCAGCTTTCAGAATGTGGGTTTCTTGTGGGTCTGAGGCAGACAATCCTGTCCCCATGGCTCGTCACGGTGGTACCATCTTTACCCCTTCAAAATGAGGGCTTTGACTTATATTTTCTCCAGAACATGTGGCCTGTTTTACTCCAAGGCTTCTACAGTTTAGGCTGCATGTCTTGTTTATCTCAAACCTACCACATCCCCACACGGTCAAGGCCCATTATACCCTTGTTCAGTTGCACTGGAATTCCCAGACTGGAGCTTTAGTTCTTATTCTACCTGCAGCCCTGAAATTAGAGTGTGGTCTCTGGAATGTCAGTCTTTTGCAAGATGGTGTCCCTGTGTCTGTGATGTGCTCAAGGACATTTGGACATGTGTGTGGTAACTCAAACTCTCTTACACAGTCAGCACCTTGCTCTGGGGAGGGGAGCTACAGAGAGCAGCCCGTGACCTGCCGTCACGATGGGCGGGTAGCTGGCTGCTCTAGGCTCGTGTATGTGTACACAGTGCTTCTGCTGCCCTTCTGCAGTTCTGCAGTCGTTTCTAGTGACTGGTTTCTACCCACATCATGCACCAAATTTTTTGCATCAAAATCAACAAAGGATCTATATAAAGAAAAGTACTTGTCGTTGCCAGTATCTTAAAGAGGTATCATAATTCTTCTATTTGGACCCCTGATAATAGCTCGCTCTCTCTCTCTAAATCAGGCATACTGTTAGGAACGTTGCTGCTTAAATGATTTTTACTAGCCTGCAGAAGTAGAATTTTGGCAGAATGGACTGTGCACATAACAAGTAACTACAAATTATGAAAGAAAAAGAAATAAAGAATGTTTCACGGTAGGGTGGGTTCCACAGGGCTTGTAGATACTGGGTTGACTGGTCACTGGGGTGTTCAGAAGAACTCATATATTCATCATATTCAGGTGGGTGTCAAGGCCAGACACTGTCCTGTTCTCCTCTGCCTGCCCCATGCCTCCACCCCAATACTTTAGAAAAAGTATTCCGACAAATGAACAAGGATCTCTAGAGCTTTCCCTAACAGACTAGATCAGTGGTGTCAGGGGGGTGGGGAAGGCAAAAGAAGGGGGAGGACACTGGGTAGAACCTGCTCTTCCTTTTGCTCCAGCCAGAGAACTCAGTCTTTATCTCCTTGTACTGTGGACGTTGAAGAAAGGATGGCACTGTTAAAGTGGATTAAAAATTGCTGGACTAGGCCAGTGGTTACAGCCTTTTAGAACTATGCTTACCGATTACTGCCTTGGAAAAGGGCTTGACCACAGAATGACTCCGTAACAAAGGGAACCTAAGACTATTTGGTAGCCAGTCTTACTCCTTTTATCCAGTCTTGAAACATCCTAGTCACTCTGGAGAAACCTTTGTAAGAACACCAGAGGTTGTAGATAGAACGGGGGCCTCACTAACCTGCTCCTTCCTGAAATTTGAGGATGGTGAAATCATCTTCTCCTGGGACATTTTTCAGTCTCTGTTAGAAAGTTTTTCTTTATTTGTCTCATTGTATTTTCAAGGAAAGAATGTGATGCCTTCACCAATGCTAACGGGTTATTTTCCTTCAGATCAGTCATTTTCAGTTCCATCTACTGTTCTTCAGAAAACAAGACCTGGTCACTGTCCCTTAAACCTATTTCATTGACAGGAAGGGGGATAGGAGAGGGATGGGGAGAAATTCAGTTGAGTCTTGGTTACCAGACATTTGAATATGAGTCCAGAGCTCAGGGAACTAAGAGTTGGGTCAGAAATATTAACTTGGAAATCATCAGCATATTAGAAAAGAGATGAAGTGATAGAGAGAGAAATGCATTAGAAGAGAAAGGGCCCTGGTTCTAGCACTTAGAGGTCAAGGCCAGGTGAAGGAGCCAACAAGGAGGCCAGCTTCACTCTGTTGGTTTGCTTTCTTTTTCTTTTTAATGAGATAACTTTAGTTTACCGCACTGCATAGGTTTCAGGTGCGGTGTGTCACCTCGGCAACTGTGTAGCATTGTTTTTGCTCCTCTTTCTCTAAAATGTCACGACTCACTGGACATATTCCATGGGACACTGGCCAGGTTAGGATGGTGAGTGTTGATGACTTCTATAGCTTTCAATGCAACCTGCTTTTAAATAAGTGTAAGAGTCACTTTCGACCATTACCATTCATAATCAGATATTGTGGGGAGGGGAAGCAGGCTTTGAGGGACTCTGTAATTTACATAACTTGGAAGCTCCCTTCAAGAAACGAAAACAAAATTATTAGTACACAGCTAACTCTAGAGTTCAGGGAGGGGCCCATGGCCCTTGAAGTTTAATCTTTTTTAGCTTTACAACACACACATGTGATTATAGACTAAGTTATAGACTGAATTCCAAGTCTTTTTCATGGATATGGGTGCTAAGCCACACCTTCCAGTCCTGTATTTCATCCAGTTGGTTTATTGGATATTAAATTATCTCTTTAGAACATCATCCTGTTAGGGCCTCCCCTGGTGGCACAGGTGGTTGAGCACCACGCTGTGAAGCTGTCTGCAGCCTCTGCAGCGCCAGTTAGATCCTTGCCGGCCGGCGAGGGTCCCACATGGCAGCGGCAGACCTCTCCTGGCTCACCCGCTGCTCCCTTCAGCAGTGTATTTCGTCAGTCTGCCTTTTATGTTCCCCACTCTGTCTCTCACCCTCCCGTGCATCTGGCCTGTAGCCTGATTCTTGTATAAATAAATAAATAAATCTTTAAAAACAAAACAAAACAAAAGAATGTCATCCTGTTAGCGTTGACTTAGCTATCATCCTCCCAGCTCTCATTAATGTCTTAATTCTCCTTTCCCACATTTTGGTGTGGCTCCCATTTTCATACTACCCACAGATTTTTGCTAGATATATCTTCAAAATTTTCATGCAGGTCATTGATGGGAAAGGATGTAAGTGAGCCCGAAGGCAGACCATCATAGACCTCCCTTCAGGTCGACACTAACCACTTATATGACCTGCTACAAATCCCCCTAATTTGGCTATCACACTGTTCAGAGAACCTGTTAAAGTTCTTGCTAAAACCAGAGATACACTGTCCACTGTAATTCCTCATTAGCTAAGCAAGTAACCTAATCAAAAGAGGAAATGTAGTTAGTAGGCCGTAATTTAGATATTCAAATCTTATTTCATTAATATCACCCATAGTAAAATCATTTATTTCCCATATCTTCCTTCCTCTTCCAGTATGTCTGCATTAATTAGACAAAGTAATTAACAAAAAATACTTATTCCAGCTGTGCCTCTCATTCATCTCTATAAGAACAAGGGGAGGGGTGCAGCAGTCTACTTGAGAAGTGTAGTGAACTCACATCACTTCCCAAGTGCCCACTCCGGGAAGACAGCACATACTGCATTGAGTGCCAAGTTTAGTGCAGTTCAGCAAACATCTGTTGAGCCTGATATGTGTTAGGGAAACAGAGATAACTACAGTGCAGAGACATTGCAGATGATTTTCCTACTACCACTCAGGAATTTTTAGCATAATGGGCGATCATCACTGTCATTTACTATGATGATGTTTTTCAAGTTCTTTTACAGGCAGCCTAGGTTTCCACATCTAAGACCTAATCACAGTTTTCCTTACCACTGTTTGCATTGTTGGATCTTCCTTATTGTTCTTGTCCATTTATTGGATAAGCTTTGATTATGTGCTTCCATGGCTAGGCCTTGTGACACTGCCTCTGCCCCTGAGGCCCTCATCCAGGGAGCATGCTGGTGTATGGGTCTGGAAGCAAGCTCTGGGGACAAGGGGGGCTCTGTTTCTGCTGTGTGGCTCCAGGGCTGTAGTAGTTGTCCCTCCTTCCCCTGTACCCATTCCCCCTGCCCCCCCACCGGCCAGCAGCTCTCCCAGCCCTAGTCTGTGCATTCTTGTCTTCTCTTCCACAGTGCACGCTAGTGGCTGCATCTTCTCTGCAAAGAAACTTGCCAAGCAGTGCTTTCTTCTCCACTTTTTCTGGCTTGTCATGGTTTTCTATTTATTAGCATCTCTTTGTTGTTTTTTATTACCCCTCATTTCCTTAGAATTCTGTGCAACCTTGTTTTCTTTGGGGGTCATTTCCTTCATTTCACAGTCTTGAAAGTACATTTCAAGAATGCACTTTCTGGTGAAAAAAATGGAAGGTGGGGAGGCATTCCTCAAGTCTTTGTACCTTCTCCTTGAATGTGGTGCGTACATATGTCATATAAAAAGAGCTAGCATTTGATCCCCCCGGCCCCTTCCATATGCTGAGGTGCCATATACCTCAGTTAGGGCAGAATTTCAAAAATTAAAATGGGCTACACTTAACTTTAAATTCACTATTAATGATTCAGCAGTTTGAGTCAGCTTAGATTTCTCCTCTAACACGAGTAATTTGCATGTGCTTTGTGTGAAAACTAGATGGAGAAAATGCTAATTGTGCTATAATGTTGCTGAGGAGGGCCTGTGCCAATTATGGGCCAAGAAATTCTGATTTGCCCCCATTTGCTTAGCTCAGCCAGTAATTTGAGCAGAGATTCCCCCAAGGATGTTACCATTTGCTTATCCAGAATTCTTAGCTTCCAAAATAATTGATTCTTATTCCTTTTGTAGGATATTGTCAAGTTAAGTCAGAGGAAAACAGCAGTCAAAGACTTGTCATGTTGCTATTTTGTGACCCTCATGTAAATTGTAGGACAAGTAGCTAAGAAAATACAAAAATACAGTAAAATGCAAAATTCAGATTCTAAAAGTACCTCTTCTGCACATAAATGCACTAGTAGCCTCAGGAGGTTGTGAGAGTCAGAGAAAACTATTCCTAATTCTAGAAGGTAAGAGTTCAGACCTGATGGCTTAGGGATGCTGAACCTGATGAAATCTTTGGTCTGCCCTTTCTTCATTTGCCACAAAGGACACAGAGCTCTTCTCACTTGAAACTCAGAGCTTTGCTACAACCAAAAGAAGATTGGTATTTATGGTGTGATTCTCCCTCACTGTTTACTAAGTTGAGACCATGAAACATGTAGCTGTAATATGGAATGAGAAATAAAATACTGTTTTCATGGCATGAGTGGCGATTGTGTGAATTTTTTTCTTTTTTTTTTGCAGCAATGTACAACCCTAGCTTCCTGTCTCCCAGAAAACTGGGAAACCAGGAAACAGTAAACTTTTTTCTCTTGTACCTGCCACATTCTAAAAGTAGACAACAATATATATACTATATCTAAATCCTTTATTGCATCAAGTAGGTATTTTTTGCCAATCTTAGTGGAATTAAAGAAAACATTAATAATGTTCTATAGTAGTGGTGAAATGACTCATAGGCTCCTTTGTGATAGTGTAATATTTTCTAAAGGGCATTTTTGCCTGGCAAATACCCAGGGGTGATTTTCAAACTGCTGTGTGTGGCTCAGTCATGGACCATCCCTAGCTGGTCAGAGTCCCCTGCTGGGTAAGAATAGATGGCGAAGAGGTCTCAGGGGCAGTCCTGGGTGGGAGAGGGTGGTGGAGACAGTAGAGCTCAGGACAGAAGGCTGTTGATACATATGGAGATATTTTAATACTGAAACAACCAGCGTCTTTGAAGTCAGCCTTAGATCATGCATTCAATGATCCTGTAAAATATATAGGAAGAGATGATCAGTGATGACAGTGACTTACCCCTTTTCCTTCTTTTCTTATTTTTTAAAAAATGCCAGATTGGGGAATTACTGAGCACCACCCATCCTGCCAACAAAGCCAGCTTAACCCTGTTCTGTCCCGAAGAAGGGGACTGGAAGAACTCCAATCTTGACAGACACAATCTCCAAGACTTCATCAATATTAAACTCAACTCAGCTTCAATATTGCCAGAAATGGAAGGACTTTCCGAGTTTACCGAGTACCTCTCAGAATCAGTGGAAGTCCCATCTCCCTTTGATATCCTGGAACCTCCCACATCGGGTGGCTTTTTAAAGCTCTCCAAGCCTTGCTGTTACATTTTTCCAGGAGGTAGGGGTGATTCTGCATTGTTTGCAGTGAACGGATTCAATATGCTAATCAACGGAGGGTCAGAAAGAAAATCTTGCTTCTGGAAACTCATCCGACACTTGGACCGAGTAGACTCCATCCTCCTCACTCACATTGGGGATGACAATTTGCCTGGAATAAATAGCATGCTACAGCGGAAAATTGCAGAGCTCGAGGAAGAACAGTCGCAGGGCTCGACCACAAATAGTGACTGGATGAAAAACCTCATTTCCCCTGACTTAGGTGTTGTATTTCTCAACATACCTGAAAATCTGAAAAACCCAGAGCCAAACATTAAGATGAAGAGAAGCATAGAAGAAGCTTGCTTCACTCTGCAGTACCTAAATAAGTTGTCTATGAAGCCAGAACCTCTATTCAGAAGTGTCAGCAATGCCATCGATCCTGTCATTCTTTTCCAAAAAATGGGAGTTGGTAAACTTGAGATGTATGTGCTCAACCCAGTCAAGAGCAGCAAGGAAATGCAGTACTTTATGCAACAGTGGACTGGCACCAACAAAGACAAGGCTGAGCTAATCCTGCCTAATGGTCAAGAAATAGATCTCCCCGTTTCCTATTTAACTTCGGTGTCATCTTTGATCGTGTGGCACCCAGCCAACCCTGCAGAGAAAATCATTCGAGTTCTGTTTCCTGGAAATAGCACCCAATACAATATCCTGGAAGGACTGGAAAAACTCAAACACTTAGACTTCCTGAAACAGCCGCTAGCTACCCAGAAGGATCTTACTGGCCAGGTGGCCACTCCTGCTGTGAAACAAGTAAAACTGAAACAGAGGGCTGACAGCCGAGAGAGTTTGAAGCCGGCCACAAAACCACTCCCCAGCAAATCTGTGCGAAAGGAGTCTAAAGAAGAAACCCCTGAAGTCACAAAGGCTAATCACGTGGAAAAGCCACCCAAAGTTGAAAGCAAGGAAAAGGTAACAGTGAAAAAAGACAAGCCAGTGAAAACAGAAACCAAGCCTGCAGTGACAGAAAAGGAGGTGTCCAGCAAAGACGAGCAGCCTCCAGTGAAAGCCGAGGTGGCAGAAAAGCAAGGCACAGATGTCAAACCCAAAGTGGCCAAGGAGAAGATAGTGAAAAAGGAAACAAAGGTAAAATCTGAAGAAAAGAAAGAGGAGAAGGAAAAGCCAAAGAAAGAAGTGGCAAAAAAGGAGGAGAAGACACCTGTCAAGAAGGAGGACAAACCCAAAAAGGAAGAGGTAAAGAGGGAAGTCAAAAAAGAAATCAAGAAAGAAGAGAAAAAAGAACCCAAGAAAGAGGTTAAGAAAGAAACACCATTGAAGGAAGTCAAGAAGGACGTCAAGAAGGACGAAAAGAAAGACATTAAAAAGGAGGAAAAGGAACCAAAAAAAGAAATTAAGAAACTTCCCAAAGATACAAAGAAATCATCTACTCCTCTCTCTGAAGCAAAGAAACCAACTGCATTAAAACCAAAAGTCTCCAAGAAGGAAGAGCCTGTCAAGAAAGATTCTGCTGCTGCTGGGAAGCTAAAGGAGAAGGGCAAAGTGAAGGTCATCAAGAAGGAAGGCAAGACCACAGAGGCTGCAGCTGCAGCTGTCAGTGCTGCGGCTGCAGTGGCCGTGGTGGCAGCAGCTGCAGTAGCCACGGGCCCTGCCAAAGAGCTTGAGGCTGAGCGGTCCCTTATGTCATCCCCTGAGGACCTAACCAAGGACTTTGAGGAGTTAAAGGCTGAAGAGGTGGATGTAGCGAAAGACATCAAGCCTCAGCTGGAACTGATTGAAGACGAAGAGAAACTGAAGGAGACGGCGCCAGTCGATGCCTATGTCATCCAGAGAGAGACTGAGGTCATCAAGGGTCCTGCTGAGTCGCCCGATGAGGGCATCACCACCACCGAAGGGGAGGGTGAATGTGAACAAACCCCTGAGGAGCTGGAGCCAGTAGAGAAGCAGGGGGTGGATGACATTGAAAAATTTGAAGACGAAGGAGCAGGTTTTGAAGAATCCTCAGAGACTGGAGACTATGAAGAGAAGGCAGAAACTGAGGAAGCGGAGGAGCCGGAAGAGGATGGTGAAGAAAATGTATGCTTGAGCACTTCCAAGCACAGCCCAGTGGAGGAGGAGGAAAGTGCAAAGGCGGAGGCAGATGTCCACATCAGGGAGAAGAGGGCATCTGTGGTCAGTGGTGATGACCGAGCAGAAGAAGACATGGATGAGGCAGTGGAGAAAGGAGAAGCTGAACAATCTGAGGAGGAGGGTGATGAGGAGGAAAAGGCAGAAGATGTCAGAGAGGAAGCATATGAGCCCGAAAAAGCTGAAGCTGAAGATTATGTGATGGCCGTGGTTGACAAGGCTGCGGAGGCTAGTGGTGCTGAGGATCAGTACGGATTCCTTAGCACATCAGCCAAACCAGCGGAAGCCCAGTCTCCTGCCCGAGAACCTGCATCTTCAATTCATGATGAGACTTTACCTGGAGGATCAGAGAGTGAAGCCACTGCTTCTGATGAGGAGAATCGAGAAGACCAGCCTGAAGAATTTACTGCCACCTCCGGCTATACTCAGTCCACCATTGAGATATCCAGTGAGCCCACCCCAATGGATGAGATGTCTACTCCTCGTGATGTGATGAGTGATGAGACTAACAATGAAGAGACAGAGTCTCCATCTCAAGAATTTGTAAATATCACCAAATATGAGTCATCACTGTATTCTCAGGAATACTCCAAACCTGCTATTACATCACTGAGTGGATTGTCAGAAGGGTCAAAAACAGATGCCACCGATGGGAAGGATTACACTGCTTCAGCTTCCACCATCTCACCGCCATCATCCATGGAAGAGGACAAATTCAACAAGTCTGTGCTCCGTGATGCCTACTGCTCTGAAGAGAAAGATATGAAGGCCAGCACCATGTTGGACATCAAAGACACCATCTCAACAGTTTCAGATGGGAAAGTTAGCCCATCCAAGAGCCCATCCTTGAGTCCATCTCCACCATCACCCATAGAAAAGACCCCCTTGGGTGAACGTAGTGTGAACTTTTCTCTGACACCCAATGAGATTAAAGCTTCAGTGGAGGCTGAAGCAGTCCCAGCATCTGCTGAGGTGACCCGAGAAGTTGTTGAAGAACATTGTGCTAGTCCTGAAGATAAGACTCTGGAAGTGGTGTCTCCTCAATCTGTGACTGGCAGTGCTGGCCACACACCTTACTACCAGTCTCCCACGGATGAGAAATCCAGTCACCTCCCCACAGAAGTCATTGAAAAAACACCAGCAGCTCCAGATAGTTTTGAATTCAATGATGCCAAAGATGAGCATGAAAGGGCTTCCATAAGCCCCATGGATGAACCTGTGCCTGACTCGGAGTCTCCTATTGAAAAAGTTTTGTCTCCTTTAC